>NC_090859.1:2779612-3379612 GCF_024217435.2 Syngnathus scovelli
CATAGTAAAAAGTGCTCTTGGCAGCTAGAGAGTGCCGCGTTGACCACTGCACATGAAGAAATAACCACCTGCAAGTTTGGTTTAGGTTTTAGGTGCATTTTTAATTTTATTGCTTAAATCGCATTTTCTCGACGAGCTGAGCACGTTTTCTGAAATGTGCTCCTCCCGTCACTCTTGTTGGGTGCGCATAGTAAAAAGTGCTCTTGGCAGCTAGAGAGTGCCGCGTTGACCACTGCGCATGAAGAAATAACCACCTGCAACGTTTGGTTTAGGTTTTAGGTGCATTTTTAATTTTATTGCTTAAATCGCATTTTCTCGACGAGCTGAGCACGTTTTCTGAAATGTGCTCCTCCCGTCACTCTGGTTGTGTGCGCATATTAAAAAGTGGTCTTGGCAGCTAGAGAGTGCCGCGTTGACCACTGCGCATGAAGAAATGACCATCTGCAACGTTTGGTTTAGGTTTTAGGTGCATTTTTAATTTTATTGCTTAAATCGCATTTTCTCGACGAGCTGAGCACGTTTTCTGAAATGTGCTCCTCCCGTCACTCTGGTTGGGTGCGCATAGTAAAAAGTGCTCTTGGCAGCTAGAGAGTGCCGCGTTGACCACTGCGCATGAAGAAATAACCACCTGCAACGTTTGGTTTAGGTTTTAGGTGCATTTTTAATTTTATTGCTTAAATCGCATTTTCTCGACGAGCTGAGCACGTTTTCTGAAATGTGCTCCTCCCGTCACTCTGGTTTGGTGCGCATAGTAAAAAGTGCTCTTGGCAGCTAGAGAGTGTCGCGTTTACCACTGCGCATGAAGAAATAACCACCTGCAACGTTTGGTTTAGGTTTTAGGTGCATTTTTAATTTTATTGCTTAAATCGCATTTTCTCGACGAGCTGAGCACGTTTTCTGAAATGTGCTCCTCCCGTCACTCTGGTTGGGTGCGCATAGTAAAAAGTGCTCTTGGCAGCTAGAGAGTGCCGCGTTGACCATTGCGCATGAAGAAATAACCACCTGCAACGTTTGGTTTAGGTTTTAGGTGCATTTTTAATTTTATTGCTTAAATCGCATTTTCTCGACGAGCTGAGCACGTTTTCTGAAATGTGCTCCTGTCGTCACTCTGGTTGGGTGCGCATAGTAAAAAATGCTCTTGGCAGCTAGAGAGTGCCGCGTTGACCACTGCACATGAAGAAATAACCACCTGCAAGTTTGGTTTAGGTTTTAGGTGCATTTTTAATTTTATTGCTTAAATCGCATTTTCTCGACGAGCTGAGCACGTTTTCTGAAATGTGCTCCTCCCGTCACTCTGGTTGTGTGCGCATATTAAAAAGTGCTCTTGGCAGCTAGAGAGTGCCGCGTTGACCACTGCGCATGAAGAAATGACCATCTGCAACGTTTGGTTTAGGTTTTAGGTGCATTTTTAATTTTATTGCTTAAATCGCATTTTCTCGACGAGCTGAGCACGTTTTCTGAAATGTGCTCCTCCCGTCACTCTGGTTGGGTGCGCATAGTAAAAAGTGCTCTTGGCAGCTAGAGAGTGCCGCGTTGACCACTGCGCATGAAGAAATAACCACCTGCAACGTTTGGTTTAGGTTTTAGGTGCATTTTTAATTTTATTGCTTAAATCGCATTTTCTCGACGAGCTGAGCACGTTTTCTGAAATGTGCTCCTCCCGTCACTCTGGTTTGGTGCGCATAGTAAAAAGTGCTCTTGGCAGCTAGAGAGTGCCGCGTTTACCACTGCGCATGAAGAAATAACCACCTGCAACGTTTGGTTTAGGTTTTAGGTGCATTTTTAATTTTATTGCTTAAATCGCATTTTCTCGACGAGCTGAGCACGTTTTCTGAAATGTGCTCCTCCCGTCACTCTGGTTGGGTGCGCATAGTAAAAAGTGTTCTTGGCAGCTAGAGAGTGCCGCGTTGACCATTGCGCATGAAGAAATAACCACCTGCAACGTTTGGTTTAGGTTTTAGGTGCATTTTTAATTTTATTGCTTAAATCGCATTTTCTCGACGAGCTGAGCACGTTTTCTGAAATGTGCTCCTGTCGTCACTCTGGTTGGGTGCGCATAGTAAAAAGTGCTCTTGGCAGCTAGAGAGTGCCGCGTTGACCACTGCACATGAAGAAATAACCACCTGCAAGTTTGGTTTAGGTTTTAGGTGCATTTTTAATTTTATTGCTTAAATCGCATTTTCTCGACGAGCTGAGCACGTTTTCTGAAATGTGCTCCTCCCGTCACTCTTGTTGGGTGCGCAGAGTAAAAAGTGCTCTTGGCAGCTAGAGAGTGCCGCGTTGACCACTGCGCATGAAGAAATAACCACCTGCAACGTTTGGTTTAGGTTTTAGGTGCATTTTTAATTTTATTGCTTAAATCGCATTTTCTCGACGAGCTGAGCACGTTTTCTGAAATGTGCTCCTCCCGTCACTCTGGTTGGGTGTGCATAGTAAAAAGTGCTCTTGGCAGCTAGAGAGTGCCGCGTTGACCACTGCGCATGAAGAAATGACCATCTGCAACGTTTGGTTTAGGTTTTAGGTGCATTTTTAATTTTATTGCTTAAATCGCATTTTCTCGACGAGCTGAGCACGTTTTCTGAAATGTGCTCCTCCCGTCACTCTGGTTGGGTGTGCATAGTAAAAAGTGCTCTTGGAAGCTAGAGAGTGCCGCGTTGAATGCTGCGCATGAAGAAATAACCATCTGCAACGTTTGGTTTAGGTTTTAGGTGCATTTTTAATTTTATTGCTTAAATCGCATTTTCTCGACGAGCTGAGCACGTTTTCTGAAATGTGCTCCTCCCGTCACTCTGGTTGGGTGCGCACAGTAAAAAGTGCTCTTGGCAGCTAGAGAGTGCCGCGTTGACCACTGCGCATGAAGAAATAACCACCTGCAACGTTTGGTTTAGGTTTTTGGTGCATTTTTAATTTTATTGCTTAAATCGCATTTTCTCGACGAGCTGAGCACGTTTTCTGAAATGTGCTCCTCCCGTCACTCTGGTTGGGTGCGCATAGTAAAAAGTGCTCTTGGCAGCTAGAGAGTGCCGCGTTGACCACTGCGCATGAAGAAATGACCATCTGCAACGTTTGGTTTAGGTTTTGCGTGCATTTTTAATTGTATTGCTTAAATCGCATTTTCTCGACGAGCTGAGCACGTTTTCTGAAATGTGCTCCTCCCGTCACTCTGGTTGGGTGCGCATAGTAAAAAGTGCTCTTGGCAGCTAGAAAGTGCCGCGTTGACCACTGCGCATGAAGAAATAACCACCTGCAACGTTTGGTTTAGGTTTTAGGTGCATTTTTAATTTTATTGCTTAAATCGCATTTTCTCGACGAGCTGAGCACGTTTTCTTAAATGTGCTCCTCCCGTCACTCTGGTTGGTTGCGCATAGTAAAAAGAGTGCTCTTGGCAGCTAGAGAGTGCCGCGTTGACAACTGCGCATGAAGAAATAACCACCTGCAACGTTTGGTTTAGGTTTTGGGTGCATTTTTAATTTTATTGCTTAAATCGCATGTTCTCGACGAGCTGTGCTCCTTTTCTGAAATGTGCTCCTCCCGTCACTCTGGTTGGGTGCGCATAGGAAAAAGTTCTCTTGGCAGCTAGAGAGTGCCGCGTTGGCCACTGCGCATGAAGAAATAACCACCTGCAACGTTTGGTTTAGGTTTTATGTGCATTTTTAATTTTATTGCTTAAATCGCATTTTCTCGACGAGCTGAGCACGTTTTCTGAAATGTGCTCCTCCCGTCACTCTGGTTGGGTGCGCATAGTAAAAAGTGGTCTTGGCAGCTAGAGAGTGCCGCGTTGACCACTGCGCATGAAGAAATGACCATCTGCAGCGTTTGGTTTAGGATTTAGGTACATTTTTAATTTTATTGCTTAAATTGCATTTTCTCGACGAGCTGAGCACGTTTTCTGAAATGTGCTCCTCCCGTCACTCTGGTTGGGTGCGCATAGTAAAAAGTGCTCTTGGCAGGTAGAGAGTGCCGCGTTGACCACTGCGCATGAAGAAATGACCATCTGCAACGTTTGGTTTAGGTTTTAGGTGCATTTTTAATTTTATTGCTTAAATCGCATTTTCTCGACGAGCTGAGCACGTTTTCTGAAATGTGCTCCTTCCGTCACTCTGGTTGGGTGCGCATAGTAAAAAGTGCTCTTGGCAGCTAGAGAGTGCCGCGTTGACCACTGCGCATGAAGAAATGACCATTTGCAACGTTTGGTTTAGGTTTTAGGTGCATTTTTAATTTTATTGCTTAAATTGCATTTTCTCGACGAGCTGAGCACGTTTTCTGAAATGTGCTCCTCCCGTCACTCTGGTTGGGTGCGCATAGTAAAAAGTGCTCTTGGCAGCTAGAGAGTGCTGCGTTGACCACTGCGCATGAAGAAATAACCACCTGAAACGTTTGGTTTAGGTTTTAGGTGCATTTTTAATTTTATTGCTTAAATCGCATTTTCTCGACGAGCTGAGCACGTTTTCTGAAATGTGCTCCTCCCGTCACTCTGGTTGGGTGCGCATAGTAAAAAGTGCTCTTGGCAGCTAGAGAGTGCCGCGTTGACCAATGCGCATGAAGAAATAACCACCTGCAACGTTTCGTTTAGGTTTTGGGTACATTTTTAATTTTATTGCTTAAATCGCATTTTCTCGTCGAGCTGAGCACGTTTTCTGAAATGTGCTCCTCCCGTCACTCTGGTCGGGTGCGCATAGTAAAAAGTGCTCTTGGCAGCTAGAGAGTGCCGCGTTGACCACTGCGCATGAAGAAATGACCATCTGCAACGTTTGGTTTAGGTTTTGGGTGCATTTTTAATTTTATTGCTTAAATCGCATTTTCTCGACGAGCTGAGCACGTTTTCTGAAATGTGCTCCTCCCGTCACTCTGGTTGGGTGTGCATAGTAAAAAGTGCTCTTGGCAGCTAGAGAGTGCCGCGTTGACCACTGCGCATGAAGAAATAACCACCTGCAACGTTTGGTTTAGGTTTTAGGTGCATTTTTAATTTTATTGCTTAAATCGCATTTTCTCGACGAGCTGAGCACGTTTACTTAAATGTGCTCCTCCCGTCACTCTGGTTGGGTGCGCATAGTAAAAAGAGTGCTCTTGGCAGCTAGAGAGTGCCGCGTTGACCACTGCGCATGAAGAAATAACCACCTGCAACGTTTGGTTTAGGTTTTAGGTGCATTTTTAATTTTATTGCTTAAATCGCATGTTCTCGACGAGCTGTGCACGTTTTCTGAAATTTGCTCCTCCCGTCACTCTGGTTGGGTGCGCATAGTAAAAAGTGCTCTTGGCAGCTAGAGAGTGCCGCGTTGAACACTGCGCATGAAGAAATAACCACCTGCAACGTTTGGTTTAGGTTTTATGTGCATTTTTAATTTTATTGCTTAAATCGCATTTTCTCGACGAGCTGAGCACGTTTTCTGAAATGTGCTCCTCCCGTCACTCTGGTTGGGTGCGCATAGTAAAAAGTGCTCTTGGCAGCTAGAGAGTGCCGCGTTGACCACTGCGCATGAAGAAATGACCATCTGCAACGTTTGGTTTAGGTTTTAAGTGCATTTTTAATTTTATTGCTTAAATCGCATTTTCTCGACGAGCTGAGCACGTTTTCTGAAATGTGCTCCTTCCGTCACTCTGGTTGGGTTCGCATTGTAAAAAGTGCTCTTGGCAGCTAGAGAGTGCCGCGTTGACCACTGCGCATGCAGAAATAACCACCTGCAACGTTTGGTTTAGGTTTTAGGTGCATTTTTAATTTTATTGCTTAAATCGCATTTTCTCGACGAGCTGAGCACGTTTTCTGAAATGTGCTCCTCCCGTCACTCTGGTTGGGTGCGCATAGTAAAAAGTGCTCTTGGCAGCTAGAGAGTGCCGCGTTGACCACTGCGCATGAAGAAATAACCACCTGCAACGTTTGGTTTAGGCTTTAGGTGCATTTTTAATTTTATTGCTTAAATCGCATTTTCTCGACGAGCTGAGCACGTTTTCAGAAATGTGCTCCTCCCGTCACTCTGGTTGGGTGCGCATAGTAAAAAGTGCTCATGGCAGCTAGAGAGTGCCGCGTTGACCACTGCCCATGAAGAAATAACCACCTGCAACGTTTGGTTTAGGTTTTAGGTGCATTTTTAATTTTATTGCTTAAATCGCATTTTCTCGACGAGCTGAGCACGTTTTCTGAAATGTGCTCCTCCCGTCACTCTGGTTGGGTGCGCATAGTAAAAAGTGCTCTTGGCAGCTAGAGAGTGCCGCGTTGACCACTGCGCATGAAGAAATAACCACCTGCAACGTTTGGTTTAGGTTTTGGGTGCATTTTTAATTTTATTGCTTAAATCGCATTTTCTGGACGAGCTGAGCACGTTTTCTGAAATGTGCTCCTCCCGTCACTCTGGTTGGGTGCGCATAGTAAAAAGTGCTCTTGGCAGCTAGAGAGTGCCGCGTTGACCACTGCGCATGAAGAAATGACCATCTGCAACGTTTGGTTTAGGTTTTAGGTGCATTTTTATTTTTATTTCTTAAATCGCATTTTCTCGACGAGCTGAGCACGTTTTCTGAAATGTGCTCCTCCCGTCACTCTGGTTGGGTGCGCATAGTAAAAAGTGCTCTTGGCAGCTAGAGAGTGCCGCGTTGACCATTGCGCATGAAGAAATAACCACCTGCAACGTTTGGTTTAGGTTTTAGGTGCATTTTTAATTTTATTGCTTAAATCGCATTTTCTCGACGAGCTGAGCACGTTTTCTGAAATGTGCTCCTCCCGTCACTCTGGTCGGGTGCGCATAGTAAAAAGTGCTCTTGGCAGCTAGAGAGTGCCGCGTTGACCACTGCGCATGAAGAAATAACCACCTGCAACGTTTGGTTTAGGTTTTAGGTGCATTTTTAATTTTATTGCTTAAATCGCATTTTCTCGACGAGCTGAGCACGTTTTCTGAAATGTGCTCCTCCCGTCACTCTGGTTGGGTGCGCATAGTAAAAAGTGCTCATGGCAGCTAGAGAGTGCCGCGTTGACCACTGCCCATGAAGAAATAACCACCTGCAACGTTTGGTTTAGGTTTTAGGTGCATTTTTAATTTTATTGCTTAAATCGCATTTTCTCGACGAGCTGAGCACGTTTTCTGAAATGTGCTCCTCCCGTCACTCTGGTTGGGTGCGCATAGTAAAAAGTGCTCTTGGCAGCTAGAGAGTGCCGCGTTGACGGCTGCACATGAAGAAATAACCACCTGCAACGTTTGGTTTAGGTTTTAGGTGCATTTTTAATTTTATTGCTTAAATAGCATTTTCTCGACGAGCTGAGCACGTTTTCTGAAATGTGCTCCTCCCGTCACTCTGGTTGGGTGCGCATAGTAAAAAGTGCTCTTGACAGCTAGAGAGTGCCGCGTTGGCCACTGCGCATGAAGAAATAACCACCTGCAACGTTTGGTTTAGGTTTTAGGTGCATTTTTAATTTTATTGCTTAAATCGCATTTTCTCGACGACCTGAGCACGTTTTCTGAAATGTGCTCCTCCCGTCACTCTGGTTGGGTGCGCATAGTAAAAAGTGCTCTTGGCAGCTAGAGAGTGCCGCGTTGGCCACTGCGCATGAAGAAATAACCACCTGCAACGTTTGGTTTAGGTTTTAGGTGCATTTTTAATTTTATTGCTTAAATCGCATTTTCTCGACGAGCTGAGCACGTTTTCTGAAATGTGCTCCTCCCGTCACTCTGGTTGGGTGCGCATAGTAAAAAGTGCTCTTGGCAGCTAGAGAGTGCCGCGTTGACCACTGCGCATGAAGAAATAACCACCTGCAACGTTTGGTTTAGGTTTTGGGTGCATTTTTAATTTTATTGCTTAAATCGCATTTTCTCGTCGAGCTGAACACGTTTTCTGAAATGTCCTCCTCCCGTCACTCTGGTTGGGTGCGCATAGTAAAAAGTGCTCTTGGCAGCTAGAGATTGCCGCGTTGACCATTGCGCATGAAGAAATGACCATCTGCAACGTTTGGTTTAGGTTTTGGGTGCATTTTTAATTTTATTGCTTAAATCGCATTTTCTCGACGAGCTGAGCACGTTTTCTGAAATGTGCTCCTCCCGTCACTCTGGTCGGGTGCGCATAGAAAAAAGTGCTCTTGGCAGCTAGAGAGTGCCGCGTTGACTGCTGCACATGAAGAAATAACCACCCCCAACGTTTGGTTTAGGTTTTAGGTGCATTTTTAATTTTATTGCTTAAATCGCATTTTCTCGACGAGCTGAGCACGTTTTCTGAAATGTGCTCCTCCCGTCACTCTGGTTGGGTGCGCATAGTAAAAAGTGCTCTTGGCAGCTAGAGAGTGCCGCGTTGACCACTGCGCATGAAGAAATGACCATCTGCAACGTTTGGTTTAGGTTTTAGGTCTATTTTTAATTTTATTGCTTAAATCGCATTTTCTCGACGAGCTGAGCACGTTTTCTGAAATGTGCTCCTCCCGTCACTCTGGTTGGGTGCGCATAGTAAAAAGTGCTCTTGGCAGCTAGAGAGTCCCGCGTTGACCACTGCGCATGAAGAAATAACCACCTGCAACGTTTGGTTTAGGTGTTAGGTGCATTTTTAATTTTATTGCTTAAATCGCATTTTCTCGACGAGCTGAGCACGTTTTCTGAAATGTGCTCCTCCCGTCACTCTGGTTGGGTGCGCATAGTAAAAAGTGCTCTTGGCAGCTAGAGAGTGCCGCGTTGACCACTGCGCATGAAGAAATAACCACCTGCAACGTTTGGTTTAGGTTTTGGTTGCATTTTTAATTGTATTGCTTAATCGCATTTTCTCGTCGAGCTGAGCACGTTTTCTGAAATGTGCTCCTCCCGTCACTCTGGTCGGGTGCGCATAGTAAAAAGTGCTCTTGGCAGCTAGAGACTGCCGCGTTGACCACTGCGCATGAAGAAATGACCATCTGCAACGTTTGGTTTAGGTTTTGGGTTTATTTTTAATTTTATTGCTGAAATCGCATTTTCTCGACGAGCTGAGCACGTTTTCTGAAATGTGCTCCTCCCGTCACTCTGGTTGGGTGCGCATAGTAAAAAGTGCGCTTGGCAGCTAGAGAGTGCCGCGTTGAATGCTGCGCATGAAGAAATAACCATCTGCAACGTTTGGTTTAGGTTTTAGGTGCATTTTTTATTTTATTGCTTAAATCGCATTTTCTCGACGAGCTGAGCACGTTTTCTGAAATGTGCTCCTCCCGTCACTCTGGTTGGGTGCGCATAATAAAAAGTGCTCTTGGCAGCTAGAGAGTCCCGCGTTGACCACTGCGCATGAAGAAATAACCACCTGCAACGTTTGGTTTAGGTTTTGGGTGCATTTTTAATTTTATTGCTTAAATCGCATTTTCTCGACGAGCTGAGCACGTTTTCTGAAATGTGCTCCTCCCGTTACTCTGGTTGGGTGCGCATAGTAAAAAGTGCTCTTGGCAGCTAGAGAGTGCCGCGTTGACGGCTGCACATGAAGAAATAACCACCTGCAACGTTTGGTTTAGGTTTTAGGTGCATTTTTAATTTTATTGCTTAAATAGCATTTTCTCGACGAGCTGAGCACGTTTTCTGAAATGTGCTCCTCCCGTCACTCTGGTTGGGTGCGCATAGTAAAAAGTGCTCTTGACAGCTAGAGAGTGCCGCGTTGGCCACTGCACATGAAGAAATAACCACCTGCAACGTTTGGTTTAGGTTTTAGGTGCATTTTTAATTTTATTGCTTAAATCGCATTTTCTCGACGACCTGAGCACGTTTTCTGAAATGTGCTCCTCCCGTCACTCTGGTTGGGTGCGCATAGTAAAAAGTGCTCTTGGCAGCTAGAGAGTGCCGCGTTGGCCACTGCGCATGAAGAAATAACCACCTGCAACGTTTGGTTTAGGTTTTAGGTGCATTTTTAATTTTATTGCTTAAATCGCATTTTCTCGACGAGCTGAGCACGTTTTCTGAAATGTGCTCCTCCCGTCACTCTGGTTGGGTGCGCATAGTAAAAAGTGCTCTTGGCAGCTAGAGAGTGCCGCGTTGACCACTGCGCATGAAGAAATAACCACCTGCAACGTTTGGTTTAGGTTTTGGGTGCATTTTTAATTTTATTGCTTAAATCGCATTTTCTCGTCGAGCTGAACACGTTTTCTGAAATGTCCTCCTCCCGTCACTCTGGTTGGGTGCGCATAGTAAAAAGTGCTCTTGGCAGCTAGAGATTGCCGCGTTGACCATTGCGCATGAAGAAATGACCATCTGCAACGTTTGGTTTAGGTTTTGGGTGCATTTTTAATTTTATTGCTTAAATCGCATTTTCTCGACGAGCTGAGCACGTTTTCTGAAATGTGCTCCTCCCGTCACTCTGGTCGGGTGCGCATAGAAAAAAGTGCTCTTGGCAGCTAGAGAGTGCCGCGTTGACTGCTGCACATGAAGAAATAACCACCCCCAACGTTTGGTTTAGGTTTTAGGTGCATTTTTAATTTTATTGCTTAAATCGCATTTTCTCGACGAGCTGAGCACGTTTTCTGAAATGTGCTCCTCCCGTCACTCTGGTCGGGTGCGCATAGTAAAAAGTGCTCTTGGCAGCTAGAGAGTGCCGCGTTGACTGCTGCACATGAAGAAATAACAACCCCCAACGTTTGGTTTAGGTTTTAGGTGCATTTTTAATTTTATTGCTTAAATCACATTTTCTCGACGAGCTGAGCACGTTTTCTGAAATGTGCTCCTCCCGTCACTCTGGTTGGGTGCGCATAGTAAAAAGTGCTCTTGGCAGCTAGAGAGTGCCATGTTGACCACTGCGCATGAAAAAATAACCACCTGCAACGTTTGGTTTAGGTTTTGGGTGCATTTTTAATTTTATTGCTTAAATAGCATTTTCTCGACGAGCTGAGCACGTTTTCTGAAATGTGCTCCTCCCGTCACTCTGGTTGGGTGCGCATAGTAAAAAGTGCTCTTGGCAGCTAGAGAGTGCCGCGTTGACCACTGCGCATGAAGAAATAACCACCTGCAACGTTTGGTTTAGGTTTTAGGTGCATTTTAAATTTTATTGCTTAAATCGCATTTTCTCGACGAGCTGAGCACGTTTTCTGAAATGTGCTCCTCCCGTCACTCTGGTTGTGTGCGCATAGTAAAACGTGCTCTTGGCAGCTAGAGAGTGCCGCGTTGACCACTGCGCATGAAGAAATAACCACGTGCAAAGTTTTTTTTAGGTTTTAGGTGCATTTTTAATTTTATTGCTTAAATCGCATTTTCTCGACGAGCTGAGCACGTTTTCTGAAATGTGCTCCTCCCGTCACTCTGGTTGGGTGCGCATAGTAAAAAGTGCTCTTGGCAGCTAGAGAGTGCCGCGTTGACCACTGCGCATGAAGAAATGACCATCTGCAACGTTTGGTTTAGGTTTTAGGTCTATTTTTAATTTTATTGCTTAAATCGCATTTTCTCGACGAGCTGAGCACGTTTTCTGAAATGTGCTCCTCCCGTCACTCTGGTTGGGTGCGCATAGTAAAAAGTGCTCTTGGCAGCTAGAGAGTCCCGCGTTGACCACTGCGCATGAAGAAATAACCACCTGCAACGTTTGGTTTAGGTGTTAGGTGCATTTTTAATTTTATTGCTTAAATCGCATTTTCTCGACGAGCTGAGCACGTTTTCTGAAATGTGCTCCTCCCGTCACTCTGGTTGGGTGCGCATAGTAAAAAGTGCTCTTGGCAGCTAGAGAGTGCCGCGTTGACCACTGCGCATGAAGAAATAACCACCTGCAACGTTTGGTTTAGGTTTTGGTTGCATTTTTAATTGTATTGCTTAATCGCATTTTCTCGTCGAGCTGAGCACGTTTTCTGAAATGTGCTCCTCCCGTCACTCTGGTCGGGTGCGCATAGTAAAAAGTGCTCTTGGCAGCTAGAGACTGCCGCGTTGACCACTGCGCATGAAGAAATGACCATCTGCAACGTTTGGTTTAGGTTTTGGGTTTATTTTTAATTTTATTGCTGAAATCGCATTTTCTCGACGAGCTGAGCACGTTTTCTGAAATGTGCTCCTCCCGTCACTCTGGTTGGGTGCGCATAGTAAAAAGTGCGCTTGGCAGCTAGAGAGTGCCGCGTTGAATGCTGCGCATGCAGAAATAACCATCTGCAACGTTTGGTTTAGGTTTTAGGTGCATTTTTTATTTTATTGCTTAAATCGCATTTTCTCGACGAGCTGAGCACGTTTTCTGAAATGTGCTCCTCCCGTCACTCTGGTTGGGTGCGCATAATAAAAAGTGCTCTTGGCAGCTAGAGAGTCCCGCGTTGACCACTGCGCATGAAGAAATAACCACCTGCAACGTTTGGTTTAGGTTTTAGGTGCATTTTTAATTTTATTGCTTAAATAGCATTTTCTCGACGAGCTGAGCACGTTTTCTGAAATGTGCTCCTCCCGTCACTCTGGTTGGGTGCGCATAGTAAAAAGTGCTCTTGACAGCTAGAGAGTGCCGCGTTGGCCACTGCGCATGAAGAAATAACCACCTGCAACGTTTGGTTTAGGTTTTAGGTGCATTTTTAATTTTATTGCTTAAATCGCATTTTCTCGACGACCTGAGCACGTTTTCTGAAATGTGCTCCTCCCGTCACTCTGGTTGGGTGCGCACAGTAAAAAGTGCTCTTGGCAGCTAGAGATGCCGCGTTGACCATTGCGCATGAAGAAATAACCACCTGCAACGTTTGGTTTAGGTTTTAGGTGCATTTTTAATTTTATTGCTTAAATCGCATTTTCTCGACGAGCTGAGCACGTTTTCTGAAATGTGCTCCTCCCGTCACTCTGGTTGGGTGCGCATAGTAAAAAGTGCTCTTGGCAGCTAGAGAGTGCCGCGTTGACGACTGCGCATGAAGAAATAACCACCTGCAACGTTTGGTTTAGGTTTTGGGTGCATTTTTAATTGTATTGCTTAATCGCATTTTCTCGTCGAGCTGAGCACGTTTTCTGAAGTGTGCTCCTCCCGTCACTCTGGTCGGGTGCGCATAGTAAAAAGTGCTCTTGGCAGCTAGAGACTGCCGCGTTGACCACTGCGCATGAAGAAATGACCATCTGCAACGTTTGGTTTAGGTTTTGGGTTTATTTTTAATTTTATTGCTGAAATCGCATTTTCTCGACGAGCTGAGCACGTTTTCTGAAATGTGCTCCTCCCGTCATTCTGGTTGGGTGCGCATAGTAAAAAGTGCTCTTGGCAGCTAGAGAGTGCCGCGTTGACCACTGCGCATGAAGAAATGACCATCTGCAACGTTTGGTTTAGGTTTTGGGTGCATTTTTAATTTTATTGCTTAAATCGCATTTTCTCGACGAGCTGAGCACGTTTTCTGAAATGTGCTCCTCCCGTCACTCTGGTTGGGTGCGCATAGTAAAAAGAGTGCTCTTGGCAGCTAGAGAGTGCCGCGTTGACCACTGCGCATGAAGAAATAACCACCTGCAACGTTTGGTTTAGGTTTTGGGTGCATTTTTAATTTTATTGCTTAAATCGCATGTTCTCGACGAGCTGTGCACGTTTTCTGAAATGTGCTCCTCCCGTCACTCTGGTTGGGTGCGCATAGTAAAAAGTGCTCTTGGCAGCTAGAGAGTGCCGCGTTGACCACTGCGCATGAAGAAATAACCACCTGCAACGTTTGGTTTAGGTTTTAGGTACATTTTTAATTTTATTGCTTAAATCGCATTTTCTCGACGAGCTGAGATCGTTTAATGAAATGTGCTCCTCCCGTCACTCTGGTTGGGTGCGCATAGTAAAAAGTGCTCTTGGCAGCTAGAGAGTGCGGCGTTGACCACTGCGCATGAAGAAATAACCACCTGCAACGTTTGGTTTAGGTTTTGGGTGCATTTTTAATTTTATTGCTTAAATCGCATTTTCTCGTCGAGCTGAGCACGTTTTCTGAAATGTGCTCCTCCCGTCACTCTGGTTGGGTGCGCATAGTAAAAAGTGCTCTTGGCAGCTAGAGAGTGCCGCGTTGACCACTGCGCATGAAGAAATGACCATCTGCAACGTTTGGTTTAGGTTTTGGGTGCATTTTTAATTTTATTGCTTAAATCGCATTTTCTCGTCGAGCTGAGCACGTTTTCTGAAATGTGCTCCTCCCGTCACTCTGGTTGGGTGTGCATAGTAAAAAGTGCTCTTGGCAGCTAGAGAGTGCCGCGTTGACCACTGCGCATGAAGAAATGACCATCTGCAACGTTTGGTTTGGGTTTTGGGTGCATTTTTAATTTTATTGCTTTAATCGCATTTTCTCGACGAGCTGAGCACGTTTTCTGAAATGTGCTCCTCCTGTCACTCTGGTTGGGTGCGCATAGTAAAAAGTGCTCTTGGCAGCTAGAGAGTGCCGCGTTGACCACTTCGCATGAAGAAATAACCACCTGCAACGTTTGGTTTAGGTTTTAGGTGCATTTTTAATTTTATTGCTTAAATCGCATTTTCTCGACGAGCTGAGCACGTTTTCTGAAATGTGCTCCTCCCGTCACTCTGGTTGGGTGCGCATAGTATAAAGTGCTCTTGGCAGCTAGAGAGTGCCGCGTTGACCACTGCAAATGAAGAAATAACCACCTGCAAGTTTGGTTTAGGTTTTAGGTGCATTTTTAATTTTATTGCTTAAATCGCATTTTCTCGACGAGCTGAGCACGTTTTCTGAAATGTGCTCCTCCCGTCACTCTTGTTGGGTGCGCATAGTAAAAAGTACTCTTGGCAGCTAGAGAGTGCCGCGTTGACCACTGCGCATGAAGAAATAACCACCTGCAGCGTTTGGTTTAGGTTTTAGGTGCATTTTTAATTGTATTGCTTAAATCGCATTTTCTCGACGAGCTGAGCCCGTTTTCTGAAATGTGCTCCTCCCGTCACTCTGGTTGGGTGCGCATAGTAAAAAGTGCTCTTGGCAGCTAGAGAGTGCCGCGTTGACCACTGCGCATGAAGAAATAACCACCTGCAACGTTTGGTTTAGGTTTTGGGTGCATTTTTAATTTTATTGCTTAAATCGCATTTTCTGGACGAGCTGAGCCCGTTTTCTGAAATGTGCTCCTCCCGTCACTCTGGTTGGGTGCGCATAGTAAAAAGTGCTCTTGGCAGCTAGAGAGTGCCGCGTTGACCACTGCGCATGAAGAAATAACCACCTGCAACGTTTGGTTTAGGTTTTGGGTGCATTTTTAATTTTATTGCTTAAATCGCATTTTCTGGACGAGCTGAGCACGTTTTCTGAAATGTCCTCCTCCCGTCACTCTGGTTGTGTGCGCATAGTAAAAAGTGCTCTTGGCAGCTAGAGAGTGCCGCGTTGACCACTGCACATGAAGAAATAACCACCTGCAACGTTTGGTATAGGTTTTAGGTGCATTTTTAAATTTATTGCTTAAATCGCAATTTCTCGACGAGCTGAGCACGTTTTCTGAAATGTGCTCCTCCCGTCACTCTGGTTGGGTGCGCATAGTAAAAAGTGCTCTTGGCAGCTAGAGAGTGCCGCGTTGACCACTGCGCATGAAGAAAAAACCACCTGCAACGTTTGGTTTAGGTTTTAGGTGCATTTTTAATTTTATTGCTTAAATCGCATTTTCTCGACGAGCTGAGCCCGTTTTCTGAAATGTGCTCCTCCCGTCACTCTGGTTGGGTGCGCATAGTAAAAAGTGCTCTTGGCAGCTAGAGAGTGCCGCGTTGACCACTGCGCAGGAAGAAATAACCACCTGCAACGTTTGGTTTAGGTTTTGGGTGCATTTTTAATTTTATTGCTTAAATCGCATTTTCTGGACGAGCTGAGCACGTTTTCTGAAATGTGCTCCTCCCGTCACTCTGGTTGGGTGCGCATAGTAAAAAGTGCTCTTGGCAGCTAGAGAGTGCCGCGTTGACCACTGCGCATGAAGAAATGACCAACTGCAACATTTGGTTTAGGTTTTAGGTGCATTTTTAATTTTATTGCTTAAATCGCATTTTCTCGACGAGCTGAGCACGTTTTCTGAAATGTGCTCCTCCCGTCACTCTGGTTGGGTGTGCATAGTAAAAAGTGCTCTTGGCAGCTAGAGAATGCCGCGTTGACCACTGCGCATGAAGAAATAACCACCTGCAACGTTTGGTTTAGGTTTTGGGTGCATTTTTAATTTTATTGCTTAAATCGCATTTTCTCGTCGAGCTGAGCACGTTTTCTGAAATGTGCTCCTCCCGTCACTCTGGTTGGGTGCGCATAGTAAAAAGTGCTCTTGGCAGCTAGAGAGTGCCGCGTTGACCATTGCGCATGAAGAAATAACCACCTGCAACGTTTGGTTTAGGTTTTGGGTGCATTTTTATTTTTATTGCTTAAATCGCATTTTCTCGTCGAGCTGAGCACGTTTTCTGAAATGTGCTCCTTCCGTCACTCTGGTTGGGTGCGCATAGTAAAAAAGTGCTCTTGGCAGCTAGAGATTGCCGCGTTGACTGCTGCGCATGAAGAAATGACCATCTGCAACGTTTGGTTTAGGTTTTGGGTGCATTTTTAATTTTATTGCTTAAATCGCATTTTCTCGACGAGCTGAGCACGTTTTCTGAAACGTGCTCCTCCCGTCACTCTGGTTGGGTGCGCATAGTAAAAAGTGCTCTTGGCAGCTAGAGAGTGCCGCGTTGACTGCTGCGCATGAAGAAATAACCACCTGCAACGTTTGGTTTAGGTTTTGGGTGCATTTTTAATTTTATTGCTTAAATCGCATTTTCTCGTCGAACTGAGCACGTTTTCTGAAATGTGCTCCTTCCGTCACTCTGGTTGGGTGCGCATAGTAAAAAAGTGCTCTTGGCAGCTAGAGATTGCCGCGTTGACCACTGCGCATGAAGAAATGACCATCTGCAACGTTTGGTTTAGGTTTTGGGTGCATTTTTAATTTTATTGCTTAAATCGCATTTTCTCGACGAGCTGAGCACGTTTTCTGAAACGTGCTCCTCCCGTCACTCTGGTTGGGTGCGCATAGTAAAAAGTGCTCTTGGCAGCTAGAGAGTGCCGCGTTGACTGCTGCGAATGAAGAAATAACCACCTGCAACGTTTGGTTTAGGTTTTAGGTGCATTTTTAATTTTATTGCTTAAATCGCATTTTCTCGACGAGCTGAGCACGTTTTCTGAAATGTGCTCCTCCCGTCACTCTGGTTGGGTGCGCATGGTAAAAAGTGCTCTTGGCAGCTAGAGAGTGCCGCGTTGACCACTGCGCATGAAGAAATAACCGCCTGCAACGTTTGGTTTAGGTTTTGGGTGCATTTTTAAATTTATTGCTTAAATCGCATTTTCTCGTCGAGCTGAGCACGTTTTCTGTAATGTGCTCCTCCCGTCACTCTGGTTGGGTGCGCATAGTAAAAAGTGCTCTTGGCAGCTAGAGAGTGCCGCGTTGACCACTGCGCATTTAGAAATGACCATCTGCAAAGTTTGGTTTAGGTTTTGGGTGCATTTTTAATTTTATTGCTTAAATCGCATTTTCTCGACGAGCTGAGCACGTTTTCTGAAATGTGCTCCTCCCGTCACTCTGGTTGGGTGCGCATAGTAAAAAGTGCTCTTGGCAGCTAGAGAGTGCCGCGTTGACCACTGCGCATGAAGAAATAACAGCCTGCAACGTTTGGTTTAGGTTTTAGGTGCATTTTTAATTTTATTGCTTAAATCGCATTTTCTCGACGAGCTGAGCACGTTTTCTGAAATGTGCTCCTCCCGTCACTCTGGTTGGGTGCGCATAGTAAAAAGTGCTCTTGGCAGCTAGAGAGTGCCGCGTTGACCACTGCACATGAAGAAATAACCACCTGCAAGTTTGGTTTAGGTTTTAGGTGCATTTTTAATTTTATTGCTTAAATCGCATTTTCTCGACGAGCTGAGCACGTTTTCTGAAATGTGCTCCTCCCGTCACTCTTGTTGGGCGCGCATAGTAAAAAGTGCTCTTGGCAGCTAGAGAGTGCCGCGTTGACCACTGCGCATGAAGAAATAACCACCTGCAACGTTTGGTTTAGGTTTTGGGTGCATTTTTAATTTTATTGCTTAAATCGCATTTTCTCGACGAGCTGAGCACGTTTTCTGAAATGTGCTCCTCCCGTCACTCTGGTTGGGTGCGCATAGTAAAAAGTGCTCTTGGCAGCTAGAGAGTGCCGCGTTGACCACTGCGCATGAAGAAATAACAGCCTGCAACGTTTGGTTTAGGTTTTCGGTGCATTTTTAATTTTATTGCTTAAATCGCATTTTCTCGACGAGCTGAGCACGTTTTCTGAAATGTGCTCCTCCCGTCACTCTGGTTGGGTGCGCATAGTAAAAAGTGCTCTTGGCAGCTAGAAAGTGCCGCGTTGACCACTGCGCATGAAGAAATGACCATCTGCAACGTTTGGTTTAGGTTTTGGGTGCATTTTTAATTTTATTGCTTAAATCGCATTTTCTCGTCGAGCTGAGCACGTTTTCTGAAATGTGCTCCTCCCGTCACTCTGGTTGGGTGCGCATAGTAAAAAGTGCTCTTGGCAGCTAGAGATTGCCGCGTTGACCACTGCGCATGAAGAAATGACCATCTGCAACGTTTGGTTTAGGTTTTGGGTGCATTTTTAATTTGATTGCTTAAATCGCATTTTCTCGACGAGCTGAGCACGTTTTCTGAAATGTGCTCCTCCCGTCACTCTGGTTGGGTGCGCATAGTAAAAAGTGCTCTTGGCAGCTAGAGAGTGCCGCGTTGACCACTGAGCATGAAGAAATGACCATCTGCAACGTTTGGTTTAGGTTTTGAGTGCATTTTTAATTTTATTGCTTAAATCGCATTTTCTCGACGAGCTGAGCACGTTTTCTGAAATGTGCTCCTCCCGTCACTCTGGTTGGGTGCGCATCGTAAAAAGTGCTCTTGGCAGCTAGAGAGTGCCGCGTTGACCACTGCGCATGAAGAAATGACCATCTGCAACGTTTGGTTTAGGTTTTGGGTGCATTTTTAATTTTATTGCTTAAATCGCATTTTCTCGACGAGCTGAGCACGTTTTCTGAAATGTGCTCCTCCCGTCACTCTGGTTGGGTGCGCATAGTAAAAAGTGCTCTTGGCAGCTAGAGAGTGCCGCGTTGACCACTGCGCATGAAGAAATAACCACCTGCAACGTTTGGTTTAGGTTTTGGGTGCATTTTTAATTTTATTGCTTAAATCGCATTTTCTAGACGAGCTGAGCACGTTTTCTGAAATGTGCTCCTCCCGTCACTCTGGTTGGGTGCGCATAGTAAAAAGTGCTCTTGGCAGCTAGAGAGTGCCGCGTTGACCACTGCGCATGAAGAAATGACCATCTGCAACGTTTGGTTTAGGTTTTAGGTGCATTTTTAATTTTATTGCTTAAATCGCATTTTCTCGACGAGCTGAGCACGTTTTCTGAAATGTGCTCCTCCCGTCACTCTGGTTGGGTGCGCATAGTAAAAATTGCTCTTGGCAGCTAGAGAGTGCCGCGTTGAACATTGCGCATGAAGAAATAACCACCTGCAACGTTTAGTTTAGGTTTTGGGTGCATTTTTAATTTTATTGCTTAAATCGCATTTTCTCGTCGAGCTGAGCACGTTTTCTGAAATGTGCTCCTCCCGTCACTCTGGTTGGGTGCGCATAGTAAAAAAGTGCTCTTGGCAGCTAGAGATTGCCGCGTTGACCACTGCGCATGAAGAAATGACCATCTGCAACGTTTGGTTCAGGTTTTGGGTGCATTTTTAATTTTATTGCTTAAATCGCATTTTCTCGACGAGCTGAGCACGTTTTCTGAAACGTGCTCCTCCCGTCACTCTGGTTGGGTGCGCATAGTAAAAAGTGCTCTTGGCAGCTAGAGAGTGCCGCGTTGACTGCTGCGCATGAAGAAATAACCACCTGCAACGTTTGGTTTAGGTTTTGGGTGCATTTTTAATTTTATTGCTTAAATCGCATTATCTGGACGAGCTGAGCACGTTTTCTGAAATGTGCTCCTCCCGTCACTCTGGTTGGGTGCGCATAGTAAAAAGTGCTCTTGCCAGCTAGAGAGTGCCGCGTTGACCACTGCGCATGAAGAAATGACCATCTGCAACGTTTGGTTTAGGTTTTGGGTGCATTTTTAATTGTATTGCTTAAATCGCATTTTCTCGTCGAGCTGAGCACGTTTTCTGAAATGTGCTCCTCCCGTCACTCCGGTTGGGTGCGCATAGTAAAAAGTGCTCTTGGCAGCTAGAGAGTGCCGCGTTGACCACTGCGCATGAAGAAATGACCATCTGCAACGTTTGGTTTGGGTTTTGGGTGCATTTTTAATTTTACTGCTTTAATCGCATTTTCTCGACGAGCTGAGCACGTTTTCTGAAATGTGCTCCTCCCGTCACTCTGGTTGGGTGCGCATAGTAAAAAGTGCTCTTGGCAGCTAGAGAGTGCCGCGTTGACCACTGCGCATGAAGAAATGACCATCTGCAGCGTTTGGTTTAGGTTTTAGGTGCATTTTTAATTTTATTGCTTAAATTGCATTTTCTCCACGAGCTGAGCACGTTTTCTGAAATGTGCTCCTCCAGTCACTCTGGTTGGGTGCGCATAGTAAAAAGTGCTCTTGGCAGCTAGAGAGTGCCGCGTTGACCACTGCGCATGAAGAAATGACCATCTGCAACGTTTGGTTTGGGTTTTGGGTGCATTTTTAATTTTATTGCTTAAATCGCATTTTCTTGACGAGCTGAGCACGTTTTTTGAAATGTGCTCCTCCCGTCACTCTGGTTGGGTGCGCATAGTAAAAAGTGCTCTTGGCAGCTAGAGAGTGCCGCGTTGACCACTGCGCATGAAGAAATGACCATCTGCAACGTTTGGTTTAGGTTTTAGGTCTATTTTTAATTTTATTGCTTAAATCGCATTTTCTCGACGAGCTGAGCATGTTTTCTGAAATGTGCTCCTCCCGTCACTCTGGTTGGGTGCGCATAGTAAAAAGTGCTCTTGGCAGCTAGAGAGTGCCGCGTTGACCACTGCGCATTAAGAAATGACCATCTGCAACGTTTGGTTTAGGTTTTAGGTGCATTTTTAATTTTATTGCTTAAATCGCATTTTCTCGACGAGCCGAGCACGTTTTCTGAAATGTGCTCCTCCCGTCACTCTGGTTGGGTGCGCATAGGAAAAAATGCTCTTGGCAGCTAGAGAGTGCCGCGTTGACCACTGCGCATGAAAAAATAACCACCTGCAACGTTTGGTTTAGGTTTTAGGTGCATTTTTAATTTTATTGCTTAAATCGCATTTTCTCGACGAGCTGAGCACGTTTTCTGAAATGCGCTCCTCCCGTCACTCTGGTTGGGTGCGCATAGTAAAAAGTGCTCTTGGCAGCTAGAGAGTGCCGCGTTGACCACTGCGCATGAAGAAATAACTACCTGCAACGTTTGGTTTAGGTTTTAGGTGCATTTTTAATTTTATTGCTTAAATCGCATTTTCTCGACGAGCTGAGCACGTTTTCTGAAATGTGCTCCTCCCGTCACTCTGGTTGGGTGCGCATAGTAAAAAGTGCTCTTGGCAGCTAGAGAGTGCCGCGTTGGCCACTGCGCATGAAGAAATAACCACCTGCAACGTTTGGTTTAGGTTTTAGGTGCATTTTTAATTTTATTGCTTAAATCGCATTTTCTCGACGAGCTGAGCACGTTTTCTGAAATGTGCTCCTCCCGTCACTCTGGTTGGGTGTGCATAGTAAAAACTGCTCTTGGCAGCTAGAGAGTGCCGCGTTGACCACTGCGCATGAAGAAATAACCACCTGCAACGTTTGGTTTAGGTTTTGGGTGCATTTTTAATTTTATTGCTTAAATCGCATTTTCTCGACGAGGTGAGCACGTTTTCTGAAATGTGCTCCTCCCGTCACTCTGGTTGGGTGTGCATAGTAAAAAGTGCTCTTGGCAGCTAGAGAGTGCCGCGTTGACCACTGCGTATGAAGAAATGACCATCTGCAACGTTTGGTTTAGGTTTTGGGTGCATTTTTAATTTTATTGCTTAAATCGCATTTTCTCGACGAGCTGAGCACGTTTTCTGGAATGTGCTCCTCCCGTCACTCTGGTTGGGTGCGCATAGTAAAAAGTGCTCTTGGCAGCTAGAGAGTGCCGCGTTGACTGCTGTGCATGAAGAAATAACCACCTGCAACGTTTGGTTTAGGTTTTAGATGCATTTTTAATTTTATTGCTTGAATCGCATTTTCTCGACGAGCTGAGCACGTTTTCTGAAATGTGCTCCTCCCGTCACTCTGGTTGGGTGCGCATAGTAAAAAGTGCTCTTGGCAGCTAGAGAGTGCCGCGTTGACCACTGCGCATGAAGAAATAACCGCCTGCAACGTTTGGTTTAGGTTTTGGGTGCATTTTTAATTTTATTGCTTAAATCGCATTTTCTCGTCGAGCTGAGCACGTTTTCTGAAATCTGCTCCTCCCGTCACTCTGGTTGGGTGCGCATAGTAAAAAGTGCTCTTGGCAGCTAGAGAGTGCCGCGTTGACCACTGCGCATGAAGAAATAACCACCTGCAACGTTTGGTTTAGGTTTTCGGTGCATTTTTAATTTTATTGCTTAAATCGCATTTTCTCGACGAGCTGAGCACGTTTTCTGAAATGTGCTCCTCCCGTCACTCTGGTTGGGTGCGCATAGTAAAAAGTGCTCTTGGCAGCTAGAAAGTGCCGCGTTGACCACTGCGCATGAAGAAATGACCATCTGCAACGTTTGGTTTAGGTTTTGGGTGCATTTTTAATTTTATTGCTTAAATCGCATTTTCTCGTCGAGCTGAGCACGTTTTCTGAAATGTGCTCCTCCCGTCACTCTGGTTGGGTGCGCATAGTAAAAAGTACTCTTGGCAGCTAGAGATTGCCGCGTTGACCACTGCGCATGAAGAAATGACCATCTGCAACGTTTGGTTTAGGTTTTGGGTGCATTTTTAATTTTATTGCTTAAATCGCATTTTCTCGTCGAGCTGAGCACGTTTTCTGAAATGTGCTCCTCCCGTCACTCTGGTTGGGTGCGCATAGTAAAAAGTGCTCTTGGCAGCTAGAGAGTGCCGCGTTGACCACTGCGCATGAAGAAATGACCATCTGCAACGTTTGGTTTAGGTTTTGGGTGCATTTTTAATTTTATTGCTTAAATCGCATTTTCTCGACGAGCTGAGCACGTTTTCTGAAATGTGCTCCTCCCGTCACTCTGGTTGGGTGCGCATAGTAAAAAATGCTCTTGGCAGCTAGAGAGTGCCGCGTTGACCACTGCGCATGAAGAAATAACCACCTGCAACGTTTGGTTTAGGTTTTGGGTGCATTTTTAATTTTATTGCTTAAATCGCATTTTCTCGACGAGCTGAGCACGTTTTCTGAAATGTGCTCCTCCCGTCACTCTGGTTGGGTGCGCATAGTAAAAAGTGCTCTTGGCAGCTAGAGAGTGCCGCGTTGACCACTGCGCATGAAGAAATAACCACGTGCAACGTGTGTTTTAGGTTTTAGGTCTATTTTTAATTTTATTGCTTAAATCGCATTTTCTCGACGAGCTGAGCATGTTTTCTGAAATGTGCTCCTCCCGTCACTCTGGTTGGGTGCGCATAGTAAAAAGTGCTCTTGGCAGCTAGAGAGTGCCGCGTTGACCACTGCGCATTAAGAAATGACCATCTGCAACGTTTGGTTTAGGTTTTAGGTGCATTTTTAATTTTATTGCTTAAATCGCATTTTCTCGACGAGCTGAGCACGTTTTCTGAAATGTGCTCCTACCGTCACTCTGGTTGGGTGTGCATAGTAAAAAGTGCTCTTGGCAGATAGAGAGTGCCGCGTTGACCACTGCGCATGAAGAAATGACCATATGCAACGTTTGGTTTAGGTTTTGGGTGCATTTTTAATTTTATTGCTTAAATCGCATTTTCTCGACGAGCTGCGCACGTTTTCTGAAATGTGCTCCTCCCGTCACTCTGGTTGGGTGCGCATAGTAAAAAGTGCTCTTGGCAGCTAGAGAGTGCCGCGTTGACCATTGCGCATGAAGAAATAACCACCTGCAACGTTTGGTTTAGGTTTTAGGTGCATTTTTAATTTTATTGCTTAAATCGCATTTTCTCGACGAGCTGAGCACGTTTTCTGAAATGTGCTCCTCCCGTCACTCTGGTTGGGTGCGCATAGTAAAAAGTGCTCTTGGCAGCTAGAGAGTGCCGCGTTGACCACTGCGCATGAAGAAATAACCACCTGTAACGTTTGGTTAAGGTTTTGGGTGCATTTTTAATTTTATTGCTTAAATCGCATTTTCTCGTCGAGCTGACCACGTTTTCTGAAATGTGCTCCTCCCGTCACTCTGGTTGGGTGCGCATAGTAAAAAGTGCTCTTGGCAGCTAGAGAGTGCCGCGTTGACTGCTGCGCATGAATAAATAACCACCTGCAACGTTTGGTTTAGGTTTTAGGTGCATTTTTAATTTTATTGCTTAAATCGCATTTTCTCGACGAGCTGAGCACGTTTTCTGAAATGTGCTCTTCCCGTCACTCTGGTTGGGTGCGCATAGTAAAAAGTGCTCTTGGCAGCTAGAGAGTGCCGCGTTGACCACTGCGCATGAAGAAATAACCACCTGCAACGTTTGGTTTAGGTTTTGGGTGCATTTTTAATTTTATTGCTTAAATCGCATTTTCTGGACGAGCTGAGCACGTTTTCTGAAATGTGCTCCTCCCGTCACTCTGGTTGGGTGCGCATAGTAAAAAGTGCTCTTGGCAGCTAGAGAGTGCCGCGTTGACCACTGCCCATGAGGAAATAACCACCTGCAACGTTTGGTTTAGGTTTTAGGTGCATTTTTAATTTTATTGCTTAAATCGCATTTTCTCGACGAGCTGAGCACGTTTTCTGAAATGTGCTCCTCCCGTCACTCTGGTTGGGTGCGCATAGTAAAAAGTGCTCTTGGCAGCTAGAGAGTGCCGCGTTGACCACTGCACATGAAGAAATAACCACCTGCAAGTTTGGTGTAGGTTTTAGGTGCATTTTTAATTTTATTGCTTAAATCGCATGTTCTCGACGAGCTGTGCACGTTTTCTGAAATGTGCTCCTCCCGTCACTCTTGTTGGGTGCGCATAGTAAAAAGTGCTCTTGGCAGCTAGAGAGTGCCGCGTTGACCACTGCACATGAAGAAATAACCACCTGCAAGTTTGGTTTAGGTTTTAGGTGCATTTTTAATTTTATTGCTTAAATCGCATTTTCTCGACGAGCTGAGCACGTTTTCTGAAATGTGCTCCTCCCGTCACTCTGGTTGGGTGCGCATAGGAAAAAATGCTCTTGGCAGCTAGAGAGTGCCGCGTTGACCACTGCGCATGAAGAAATAACCACCTGCAACGTTTGGTTTAGGTTTTAGGTGCATTTTTAATTTTATTGCTTAAATCTCATTTTCTCAAAGAGCTGAACACATTTTCTGAAATGTGCTCCTCCCGTCACTCTTGTTGGGTGCGAATAGGAAAAAGTGCTCTTGGCAGCTAGAGAGTGCCGCGTTGACCACTGCGCAAGAAGAAATGACCACCTGCAACGTTTGGTTTAGGTTTTAGGTGCATTTTTAATTTTATTGCTTAAATCGCATTTTCTCGACGAGCTGAGCACGTTTTCTGAAATGTGCTCCTCCCGTCACTCTGGTTGGGTGCGCATAGTAAAAAGTGCTCTTGGCAGCTAGAGAGTGCCGCGTTTACCACTGCGCATGAAGAAATAACCACCTGCAACGTTTGGTTTAGGTTTTAGGTGCATTTTTAATTTTATTTCTTAAATCGCATTTTCTCGACGAGCCGAGCACGTTTTCTGAAATGTGCTCCTCCCGTCACTCTGGTTGGGTGCGCATAGGAAAAAATGCTCTTGGCAGCTAGAGAGTGCCGCGTTGACCACTGCGCATGAAAAAATAACCACCTGCAACGTTTGGTTTAGGTTTTAGGTGCATTTTTAATTTTATTGCTTAAATCGCATTTTCTCGACGAGCTGAGCACGTTTTCTGAAATGCGCTCCTCCCGTCACTCTGGTTGGGTGCGCATAGTAAAAAGTGCTCTTGGCAGCTAGAGAGTGCCGCGTTGACCACTGCGCATGAAGAAATAACTACCTGCAACGTTTGGTTTAGGTTTTAGGTGCATTTTTAATTTTATTGCTTAAATCGCATTTTCTCGACGAGCTGAGCACGTTTTCTGAAATGTGCTCCTCCCGTCACTCTGGTTGGGTGCGCATAGTAAAAAGTGCTCTTGGCAGCTAGAGAGTGCCGCGTTGGCCACTGCGCATGAAGAAATAACCACCTGCAACGTTTGGTTTAGGTTTTAGGTGCATTTTTAATTTTATTGCTTAAATCGCATTTTCTCGACGAGCTGTGCACGTTTTCTGAAATGTGCTCCTCCCGTCACTCTTGTTGGGTGCGCATAGTAAAAAGTGCTCTTGGCAGCTAGAGAGTGCCGCGTTGACCACTGCACATGAAGAAATAACCACCTGCAAGTTTGGTTTAGGTTTTAGGTGCATTTTTAATTTTATTGCTTAAATCGCATTTTCTCGACGAGCTGAGCACGTTTTCTGAAATGTGCTCCTCCCGTCACTCTGGTTGGGTGCGCATAGTAAAAAGTGCTCTTGGCAGCTAGAGAGTGCCGCGTTGACCACTGCGCATGAAGAAATGACCATCTGCAGCGTTTGGTTTAGGTTTTAGGTGCATTTTTAATTTTATTGCTTAAATTGCATTTTCTCGTCGAGCTCAGCACGTTTTCTGAAATGTGCTCCTCCCGTCACTCTGGTTGGGTGCGCATAGTAAAAAGTGCTCTTGGCAGCTAGAGAGTGCCGCGTTGACCACTGCGCATAAAGAAATGACCATCTGTAACGTTTGGTTTAGGTTTTAGGTGCATTTTTAATTTTATTGCTTAAATCGCATTTTCTCGAAGAGCTGAGCACGTTTTCTGAAATGTGCTCCTCCCGTCACTCTGGTTGGGTGCGCATAGTAAAAAGTGCTCTTGGCAGCTAGAGAGTGCCGCGTTGACCACTGCGCATGAAGAAATAACCACCTGCAACGTTTGGTTTAGGTTTTAGGTGCATTTTTAATTTTATTGCTTAAATCTCATTTTCTCAAAGAGCTGAACACATTTTCTGAAATGTGCTCCTCCCGTCACTCTTGTTGGGTGCGAATAGGAAAAAGTGCTCTTGGCAGCTAGAGAGTGCCGCGTTGACCACTGCGCAAGAAGAAATGACCACCTGCAACGTTTGGTTTAGGTTTTAGGTGCATTTTTAATTTTATTGCTTAAATCGCATTTTCTCGACGAGCTGAGCACGTTTTCTGAAATGTGCTCCTCCCGTCACTCTGGTTGGGTGCGCATAGTAAAAAGTGCTCTTGGCAGCTAGAGAGTGCCGCGTTTACCACTGCGCATGAAGAAATAACCACCTGCAACGTTTGGTTTAGGTTTTAGGTGCATTTTTAATTTTATTTCTTAAATCGCATTTTCTCGACGAGCCGAGCACGTTTTCTGAAATGTGCTCCTCCCGTCACTCTGGTTGGGTGCGCATAGGAAAAAATGCTCTTGGCAGCTAGAGAGTGCCGCGTTGACCACTGCGCATGAAAAAATAACCACCTGCAACGTTTGGTTTAGGTTTTAGGTGCATTTTTAATTTTATTGCTTAAATCGCATTTTCTCGACGAGCTGAGCACGTTTTCTGAAATGCGCTCCTCCCGTCACTCTGGTTGGGTGTGCATAGTAAAAAGTGCTCTTGGCAGCTAGAGAGTGCCGCGTTGACCACTGCGCATGAAGAAATAACTACCTGCAACGTTTGGTTTAGGTTTTAGGTGCATTTTTAATTTTATTGCTTAAATCGCATTTTCTCGACGAGCTGAGCACGTTTTCTGAAATGTGCTCCTCCCGTCACTCTGGTTGGGTGCGCATAGTAAAAAGTGCTCTTGGCAGCTAGAGAGTGCCGCGTTGGCCACTGCGCATGAAGAAATAACCACCTGCAACGTTTGGTTTAGGTTTTAGGTGCATTTTTAATTTTATTGCTTAAATCGCATTTTCTCGACGAGCTGAGCACGTTTTCTGAAATGTGCTCCTCCCGTCACTCTGGTTGGGTGTGCATAGTAAAAAGTGCTCTTGGCAGCTAGAGAGTGCCGCGTTGACCACTGCGCATGAAGAAATAACCACCTGCAACGTTTGGTTTAGGTTTTGGGTGCATTTTTAATTTTATTGCTTAAATCGCATTTTCTCGACGAGGTGAGCACGTTTTCTGAAATGTGCTCCTCCCGTCACTCTGGTTGGGTGTGCATAGTAAAAAGTGCTCTTGGCAGCTAGAGAGTGCCGCGTTGACCACTGCGTATGAAGAAATGACCATCTGCAACGTTTGGTTTAGGTTTTGGGTGCATTTTTAATTTTATTGCTTAAATCGCATTTTCTCGACGAGCTGAGCACGTTTTCTGGAATGTGCTCCTCCCGTCACTCTGGTTGGGTGCGCATAGTAAAAAGTGCTCTTGGCAGCTAGAGAGTGCCGCGTTGACTGCTGTGCATGAAGAAATAACCACCTGCAACGTTTGGTTTAGGTTTTAGATGCATTTTTAATTTTATTGCTTGAATCGCATTTTCTCGACGAGCTGAGCACGTTTTCTGAAATGTGCTCCTCCCGTCACTCTGGTTGGGTGCGCATAGTAAAAAGTGCTCTTGGCAGCTAGAGAGTGCCGCGTTGACCA
This sequence comes from Syngnathus scovelli, assembly GCF_024217435.2. NCBI lineage: Eukaryota > Metazoa > Chordata > Actinopteri > Syngnathiformes > Syngnathidae > Syngnathus > Syngnathus scovelli. The sequence continues at coordinate 2,808,080 of NC_090859.1, forward strand.
CTGCGCATGAAGAAATAACCGCCTGCAACGTTTGGTTTAGGTTTTGGGTGCATTTTTAATTTTATTGCTTAAATCGCATTTTCTCGTCGAGCTGAGCACGTTTTCTGAAATCTGCTCCTCCCGTCACTCTGGTTGGGTGCGCATAGTAAAAAGTGCTCTTGGCAGCTAGAGAGTGCCGCGTTGACCACTGCGCATGAAGAAATAACCACCTGCAACGTTTGGTTTAGGTTTTCGGTGCATTTTTAATTTTATTGCTTAAATCGCATTTTCTCGACGAGCTGAGCACGTTTTCTGAAATGTGCTCCTCCCGTCACTCTGGTTGGGTGCGCATAGTAAAAAGTGCTCTTGGCAGCTAGAAAGTGCCGCGTTGACCACTGCGCATGAAGAAATGACCATCTGCAACGTTTGGTTTAGGTTTTGGGTGCATTTTTAATTTTATTGCTTAAATCGCATTTTCTCGTCGAGCTGAGCACGTTTTCTGAAATGTGCTCCTCCCGTCACTCTGGTTGGGTGCGCATAGTAAAAAGTGCTCTTGGCAGCTAGAGATTGCCGCGTTGACCACTGCGCATGAAGAAATGACCATCTGCAACGTTTGGTTTAGGTTTTGGGTGCATTTTTAATTTGATTGCTTAAATCGCATTTTCTCGACGAGCTGAGCACGTTTTCTGAAATGTGCTCCTCCCGTCACTCTGGTTGGGTGCGCATAGTAAAAAGTGCTCTTGGCAGCTAGAGAGTGCCGCGTTGACCACTGCGCATGAAGAAATGACCATCTGCAACGTTTGGTTTAGGTTTTGGATGCATTTTTAATTTTATTGCTTAAATCGCATTTTCTCGACGAGCTGAGCACGTTTTCTGAAATGTGCTCCTCCCGTCACTCTGGTTGGGTGCGCATAGTAAAAAGTGCTCTTGGCAGCTAGAGAGTGCCGCGTTGACCACTGCGCATGAAGAAATGACCATCTGCAACGTTTGGTTTAGGTTTTAGGTGCATTTTTAATTTTATTGCTTAAATAGCATTTTCTCGTCGAGCTGAGCACGTTTTCTGAAATGTGCTCCTCCCGTCACTCTGGTCGGGTGCGCATAGTAAAAAGTGCTCTTGGCAGCTAGAGAGTGCCGCGTTGACCACTGCGCATGAAGAAATAACCACCTGCAACGTTTGGTTTAGGTTTTGGGTGCATTTTTAATCTTATTGCTTAAATCGCATTTTCTGGACGAGCTGAGCACGTTTTCTGAAATGTGCTCCTCCCGTCACTCTGGTTGTGTGCGCATAGTAAAAAGTGCTCTTGGCAGCTAGAGAGTGCCGCGTTGACAACTGCGCATGAAGAAATGACCATCTGCAACGTTTGGTTTAGGTTTTAGGTGCATTTTTAATTTTATTGCTTAAATCGCATTTTCTCGACGAGCTGAGCACGTTTTCTGAAATGTGCTCCTCCCGTCACTCTGGTTGGGTGCGCATAGTAAAAAGTGCTCTTGGCAGCTAGAGAGTCCCGCGTTGACCATTGCGCATGAAGAAATAACCACCTGCAACGTTTGGTTTAGGCTTTAGGTGCATTTTTAATTTTATTGCTTAAATCGCATTTTCTCGACGAGCTGAGCACGTTTTCTGAAATGTGCTCCTCCCGTCACTCTGGTTGGGTGCGCATAGTAAAAAGTGCTCTTGGCAGCTAGAGAGTGCCGCGTTGACCACTGCGCATGAAGAAATAACCACTTGCAACGTTTGGATTAGGTTTTGGGTGCATTTTTAATTTTATTGCTTAAATCGCATTTTCTGGACGAGCTGAGCACGTTTTCTGAAATGTGCTCCTCCCGTGACTTTGGTTGGGTGCACATAGTAAAAAGTGCTCTTGGCAGCTAGAGAGTGCCGCGTTGACCACTGCGCATGAAGAAATGACCATCTGCAACGTTTGGTTTAGGTTTTAGGTGCATTTTTAATTTTATTGCTTAAATCGCATTTTCTCGACGAGCTGAGCACGTTTTCTGAAATGTGCTCCTCCCGTCACTCTGGTTGGGTGCGCATAGTAAAAAGTGCTCTTGGCAGCTAGAGAGTGCCGCGTTGACCACTGCGCATGAAGAAATAACCACCTGCAACGTTTGGTTTAGGTTTTGGGTGCATGTTTAATTTTATTGCTTAAACCGAATTTTCTCGACAAGCTGAGCACGTTTTCTGAAATGTGCTCCTCCCGTCACTCTTGTTGGGTGCGCATAGTAAAAAGTGTTCTTGGCAGCTAGAGAGTGCCGCGTTGACCACTGCGCATGAAGAAATAACCACCTGCAATTTTTGGTTTAGGTTTTAGGTGCATTTTTAATTTTATTGCTTAAATCGCATTTTCTCGAAGAGCTGAGCACGTTTTCTGAAATGTGCTCCTCCCGTCACTCTGGTTGGGTGCGCATAGTAAAAAGTGCTCTTGGCAGCTAGAGAGTGCCGCGTTGACCACTGCGCATGAAGAAATAACCACCTGCAACGTTTGGTTTAGGTTTTAGGTGCATTTTTAATTTTATTGCTTAAATCTCATTTTCTCAAAGAGCTGAACACGTTTTCTGAAATGTGCTCCTCCCGTCACTCTGGTTGGCTGCGCATAGTAAAACGTGCTCTTGGCAGCTAGAGAGTGCCGCGTTGACGGCTGCACATGAAGAAATAACCACCTGCAACGTTTGGTTTAGGTTTTAGGTGCATTTTTAATTTTATTGCGCCAGATGTTCCGGAGACAAAAGATCAGGAAGGCACCGGGCCCAGACGGCGTGTCACCTTCCTGCTTGAAAGTCTGCGCTGAGCAGCTGGCGCCCACCTTTGCACGGATCTTCAACCGTTCCCTGGAGCTGTGTGAGGTGCCCTCGTGCTTCAAGAGCTCCACCATCGTTCCAGTGGCCAAGAAGCCCGCCATCACAGGTATGAATGACTATAGACCTGTTGCACTGACATCTGTGGTCATGAAATCTTTCGAGAGGTTAGTACTGAACCACCTGAAGGATGTCACGGGCCCCCTGCTGGACCCCCTCCAGTTCGCCTACCGGGCAAACAGGTCGGTAGATGATGCGGTCAACATGGGACTGCACTACATCCTGCAACACCTGGACACCCCAGGAAAGTACGCCAGGATCCTGTTTGTGGACTTCAGCTCGGCGTTCAACACCATCGCTCCTGACATCCTCCAACAGAAGCTCATCCAGCTTGCGGTGCCTGCCTCCACCTGTCAGTGGATCACCAGCTTCCTGACCAACAGGAGACAGCGTGTGAGGCTGGGGAGCATCACATCTGACACCCTGACCACCAACACTGGAGCCCCTCAGGGATGCGTCCTCTCCCCACTGCTCTTCTCCCTCTACACCAACGATTTCTCCGCAAGTGACTCTTCCGTGAAGCTCCTGAAGTATGCAGACGACACCACTCTCATCGGGCTGATCCAGAACGGTGATGAGACTGCGTACAGACAGGAGGTGGAGCGGCTGGTCCACTGGTGCAGCCAAAACCACCTGGACCTGAACCCGCTCAAGACCGTGGAGATGACAGTGGACTTCAGGCGAGTTCCTTCACCACTTTCACCCCTCACTATCCGCAGTAATACTATTCTCTCCACAGACACCTTCAAGTTCCTGGGAACCACAATCTCTCGGGACCTGAAATGGACCGGCCACATAGACTCTGTCCGGAAGAAGGCCCAGCAGAGGCTGTACTTCCTGAGACAGCTCAAGAAGTTCAACCTGCCACGGGAGCTGCTGAAGACCTTCTACACTGCCATCATCCAGTCTGTCCTCTGCACCTCCATCACTGTCTGGTTTGGATCGGCCTCCAAACAAGACAAGCACAGACTGCAACGGACAATAAGGACTGCAGAAAAGATAATTGGAATCAACCTCCCATCTATCCAAGACTTGTACCTGTCCAGGACCAGGAAACGTGCAAGTAACATCTCAACAGACCCTTCGCACCCAGGTTGCAGCCTGTTTGAACTACTCCCCTCCGGACGCCGTTATAGAGCTCTGTACACTAAAACCAGCAGACACAGAGACAGCTTCTTCCCCCAGGCTGTCGCTCTGATGAACTCACACCACTCTTAGAGTCTCAGAGTCATTACTGTGCAATAACATCCCGCTTGCCACACCTTTTTTGTCTACACTGTTTGTACTATGTGTCCTCTCTGCATCCATTGCAGCCTGGTCATCCTAGAAGAGGGACCCTCCCATCTGTGGTCTCTTCTCAAGGTTTCTCATTTCCCCTAGCTGGAGTTTTGAGTTTTTCCTTGCCCTCTTGGGAGTTTAAGATCAGGGGGTGTTTGAGAATATCTTTCGTTCTTCCATGTCCTGAGTGTTGTTGTTAGTCACCTAAATGTTGAACAGAGGCTGTGGTTTACCGAAGTCAAATTCCTTGTTTGGCACGCTCAAACATGGCGAATAAAAAACTCTTGAATCTTGAATCTTGAATCTTAAATCGCGTTTTCTCGACGAGATGAGCACGTTTTCTGAAATGTGCTCCTCCCGTCACTCTGGTTGGGTGCGCATAGTAAAAAGTGCACTTGGCAGCTAGAGAGTGCCGCGTTGACCACTGCGCATGAAGAAATAACCACTTGCAACGTTTGGATTAGGTTTTGGGTGCATTTTTAATTTTATTGCTTAAATCGCATTTTCTCGACGAGCTGAGCACGTTTTCTGAAATGTGCTCCTCCCGTCACTCTGGTTGGGTGCGCATAGTAAAAAGTGCTCTTGGCAGCTAGAGAGTGCCGCGTTGACCACTGCGCATGAAGAAATGACCATCTGCAACGTTTGGTTTAGGTTTTGGGTGCATTTTTAATTTTATTGCTTAAATCGCATTTTCTCGACGAGCTGAGCACGTTTTCTGAAATGTGCTCCTCCCGTCACTCTGGTTGGGTGCGCATAGTAAAAAGTGCTCTTAGCAGGTAGAGAGTGCCGCGTTGAAAACTGCGCATGAAGAAATAACCACCTGCAACGTTTGGTTTAGGTTTTGGGTGCATTTTTAATTTTATTGCCTAAATCGCATTTTCTGGACAAGCTGAGCACGTTTTCTGAAATGTGCTCCTTCCGTCACTCTGGTTGGGTGTGCATAGTAAAAAGTGCTCTTGGCAGCTCGAGAGTGCCGCGTTGACCAATGCGCACGAAGAAATGACCATCTGCAACGTTTGGTTTAGGTTTTGGGTGCATTTTTAATTTTATTGCTTAAATCGCATTTTCTCGACGAGCTGAGCACGTTTTCTGGAATGTGCTCCTCCCGTCACTCTGGTTGGGTGCGCATAGTAAAAAGTGCTCTTGGCAGCTAGAGTGCCGCGTTGACCACTGCGCATGAAGAAATAACCACCTGTAACGTTTGGTTTAGGTTTTAGGTGCATTTATAATTTTATTGCTTAAATCACATTTTCTCGACGAGCTGAGCACGTTTTCTGAAATGTGCTCCTCCCGTCACTCTGGTTGGGTGCACATAGTAAAAAGTGCTCTTGGCAGCTAGAGAGTGCCGCGTTGACCACTGCGCATGAAGAAATAACCACCTGCAACGTTTGGTTTAGGTTTTAGGTGCATTTTTAATTTTATTGCTTAAATCGCATTTTCTCGACGAGCTGAGCACGTTTTCTGAAATGTGCTCCTCCCGTCACTCTGGTTGGGTGCGCATAGTAAAAAGTGCTCTTGGCAGCTAGAGAGTGCCGCGTTGACCACTGCGCATGAAGAAATGACCATCTGCAACGTTTGGTTTAGGTTTTAGGTGCATTTTTAATTTTATTGCTTAAATCGCATTTTCTCGACGAGCTGAGCACGTTTTCTGAAATGTGCTCCTCCCGTCACTCTGGTTGGGTCCGCATAGTAAAAAGTGCTCTTGGCAGCTAGAGATGCCGCGTTGACCATTGCGCATGAAGAAATAACCACCTGCAACGTTTGGTTTAGGTTTTAGGTGCATTTTTAATTTGATTGCTTAAATCGCATTTTCTCGACGAGCTGAGCACGTTTTCTGAAATGTGCTCCTCCCGTCACTCTGGTTGGGTGCGCATAGTAAAAAGTGCTCTTGGCAGCTAGAGAGTGCCGCGTTGACCACTGCGCATGAAGAAATAACCACCTGCAACGTTTGGTTTAGGTTTTGGGTGCATTTTTAATTGTATTGCTTAATCGCATTTTCTCGTCGAGCTGAGCACGTTTTCTGAAGTGTGCTCCTCCCGTCACTCTGGTCGGGTGCGCATAGTAAAAAGTGCTCTTGGCAGCTAGAGACTGCCGCGTTGACCACTGCGCATGAAGAAATGACCATCTGCAACGTTTGGTTTAGGTTTTGGGTTTATTTTTAATTTTATTGCTGAAATCGCATTTTCTCGACGAGCTGAGCACGTTTTCTGAAATGTGCTCCTCCCGTCATTCTGGTTGGGTGCGCATAGTAAAAAGTGCTCTTGGCAGCTAGAGAGTGCCGCGTTGACCACTGCGCATGAAGAAATGACCATCTGCAACGTTTGGTTTAGGTTTTGGGTGCATTTTTAATTTTATTGCTTAAATCGCATTTTCTCGACGAGCTGAGCACGTTTTCTGAAATGTGCTCCTCCCGTCACTCTGGTTGGGTGCGCATAGTAAAAAGAGTGCTCTTGGCAGCTAGAGAGTGCCGCGTTGACCACTGCGCATGAAGAAATAACCACCTGCAACGTTTGGTTTAGGTTTTGGGTGCATTTTTAATTTTATTGCTTAAATCGCATGTTCTCGACGAGCTGTGCACGTTTTCTGAAATGTGCTCCTCCCGTCACTCTGGTTGGGTGCGCATAGTAAAAAGTGCTCTTGGCAGCTAGAGAGTGCCGCGTTGACCACTGCGCATGAAGAAATAACCACCTGCAACGTTTGGTTTAGGTTTTAGGTACATTTTTAATTTTATTGCTTAAATCGCATTTTCTCGACGAGCTGAGATCGTTTCATGAAATGTGCTCCTCCCGTCACTCTGGTTGGGTGCGCATAGTAAAAAGTGCTCTTGGCAGCTAGAGAGTGCGGCGTTGACCACTGCGCATGAAGAAATAACCACCTGCAACGTTTGGTTTAGGTTTTGGGTGCATTTTTAATTTTATTGCTTAAATCGCATTTTCTCGTCGAGCTGAGCACGTTTTCTGAAATGTGCTCCTCCCGTCACTCTGGTTGGGTGCGCATAGTAAAAAGTGCTCTTGGCAGCTAGAGAGTGCCGCGTTGACCACTGCGCATGAAGAAATGACCATCTGCAACGTTTGGTTTAGGTTTTGGGTGCATTTTTAATTTTATTGCTTAAATCGCATTTTCTCGTCGAGCTGAGCACGTTTTCTGAAATGTGCTCCTCCCGTCACTCTGGTTGGGTGTGCATAGTAAAAAGTGCTCTTGGCAGCTAGAGAGTGCCGCGTTGACCACTGCGCATGAAGAAATGACCATCTGCAACGTTTGGTTTGGGTTTTGGGTGCATTTTTAATTTTATTGCTTTAATCGCATTTTCTCGACGAGCTGAGCACGTTTTCTGAAATGTGCTCCTCCTGTCACTCTGGTTGGGTGCGCATAGTAAAAAGTGCTCTTGGCAGCTAGAGAGTGCCGCGTTGACCACTTCGCATGAAGAAATAACCACCTGCAACGTTTGGTTTAGGTTTTAGGTGCATTTTTAATTTTATTGCTTAAATCGCATTTTCTCGACGAGCTGAGCACGTTTTCTGAAATGTGCTCCTCCCGTCACTCTGGTTGGGTGCGCATAGTATAAAGTGCTCTTGGCAGCTAGAGAGTGCCGCGTTGACCACTGCAAATGAAGAAATAACCACCTGCAAGTTTGGTTTAGGTTTTAGGTGCATTTTTAATTTTATTGCTTAAATCGCATTTTCTCGACGAGCTGAGCACGTTTTCTGAAATGTGCTCCTCCCGTCACTCTGGTTGGGTGCGCATAGTAAAAAGTGCTCTTGGCAGCTAGAGAGTGCCGCGTTGGCCACTGCGCATGAAGAAATAACCACCTGCAACGTTTGGTTTAGGTTTTAGGTGCATTTTTAATTTTATTGCTTAAATCGCATTTTCTCGACGAGCTGAGCACGTTTTCTGAAATGTGCTCCTCCCGTCACTCTGGTTGGGTGTGCATAGTAAAAAGTGCTCTTGGCAGCTAGAGAGTGCCGCGTTGACCACTGCGCATGAAGAAATAACCACCTGCAACGTTTGGTTTAGGTTTTGGGTGCATTTTTAATTTTATTGCTTAAATCGCATTTTCTCGACGAGGTGAGCACGTTTTCTGAAATGTGCTCCTCCCGTCACTCTGGTTGGGTGTGCATAGTAAAAAGTGCTCTTGGCAGCTAGAGAGTGCCGCGTTGACCACTGCGTATGAAGAAATGACCATCTGCAACGTTTGGTTTAGGTTTTGGGTGCATTTTTAATTTTATTGCTTAAATCGCATTTTCTCGACGAGCTGAGCACGTTTTCTGGAATGTGCTCCTCCCGTCACTCTGGTTGGGTGCGCATAGTAAAAAGTGCTCTTGGCAGCTAGAGAGTGCCGCGTTGACTGCTGTGCATGAAGAAATAACCACCTGCAACGTTTGGTTTAGGTTTTAGATGCATTTTTAATTTTATTGCTTGAATCGCATTTTCTCGACGAGCTGAGCACGTTTTCTGAAATGTGCTCCTCCCGTCACTCTGGTTGGGTGCGCATAGTAAAAAGTGCTCTTGGCAGCTAGAGAGTGCCGCGTTGACCACTGCGCATGAAGAAATAACCGCCTGCAACGTTTGGTTTAGGTTTTGGGTGCATTTTTAATTTTATTGCTTAAATCGCATTTTCTCGTCGAGCTGAGCACGTTTTCTGAAATCTGCTCCTCCCGTCACTCTGGTTGGGTGCGCATAGTAAAAAGTGCTCTTGGCAGCTAGAGAGTGCCGCGTTGACCACTGCACATGAAGAAATAACCACCTGCAACGTTTGGTTTAGGTTTTGGGTGCATTTTTAATTTTATTGCTTAAATCGCATTTTCTCGACGAGCTGAGCACGTTTTCTGAAATGTGCTCCTCCCGTCACTCTGGTTGGGTGCGCATAGTAAAAAGTGCTCTTGGCAGCTAGAGAGTGCCGCGTTGACCACTGCGCATGAAGAAATGACCATCTGCAACGTTTGGTTTAGGTTTTGGGTGCATTTTTAATTTTATTGCTTAAATCGCATTTTCTCGACGAGCTGAGCACGTTTTCTGAAATGTGCTCCTCCCGTCACTCTGGTTGGGTGCGCATAGTAAAAAGTGCTCTTGGCAGCTAGAGAGTGCCGCGTTGACCACTGCGCACGAAGAAATAACCACCTGCAACGTTTGGTTTAGGTTTTGGGTGCATTTTTAATTTTATTGCTTAAATCGCATTTTCTCGACGAGCTGAGCACGTTTTCTGAAATGTGCTCCTCCCGTCACTCTTGTTGGGTGCGCATAGTAAAAAGTGCTCTTGGCAGCTAGAGAGTGCCGCGTTGACCACTGCGCATGAAGAAATAACCACCTGCAACGTTTGGTTTAGGTTTTAGGTGCATTTTTAATTTTATTGCTTAAATCGCATTTTCTCGACGAGCTCAGCACGTTTTCTGAAATGTGCTCCTCCCGTCACTCTGGTTGGGTGTGCATAGTAAAAAGTGCTCTTGGCAGCTAGAGAGTGCCGCGTTGACCACTGCGCATGAAGAAATAACCACCTGCAACGTTTGGTTTAGGTTTTGGGTGCATTTTTAATTTTATTGCTTAAATCGCATTTTCTCGACGAGGTGAGCACGTTTTCTGAAATGTGCTCCTCCCGTCACTCTGGTTGGGTGTGCATAGTAAAAAGTGCTCTTGGCAGCTAGAGAGTGCCGCGTTGACCACTGCGTATGAAGAAATGACCATCTGCAACGTTTGGTTTAGGTTTTGTGTGCATTTTTAATTTTATTGCTTAAATCGCATTTTATCGACGAGCTGAGCACGTTTTCTGGAATGTGCTCCTCCCGTCACTCTGGTTGGGTGCGCATAGTAAAAAGTGCTCTTGGCAGCTAGAGAGTGCCGCGTTGACTGCTGTGCATGAAGAAATAACCACCTGCAACGTTTGGTTTAGGTTTTAGATGCATTTTTAATTTTATTGCTTGAATCGCATTTTCTCGACGAGCTGAGCACGTTTTCTGAAATGTGCTCCTCCCGTCACTCTGGTTGGGTGCGCATAGTAAAAAGTGCTCTTGGCAGCTAGAGAGTGCCGCGTTGACCACTGCGCATGAAGAAATAACCGCCTGCAACGTTTGGTTTAGGTTTTGGGTGCATTTTTAATTTTATTGCTTAAATCGCATTTTCTCGTCGAGCTGAGCACGTTTTCTGAAATGTGCTCCTCCCGTCACTCTGGTTGGGTGTGCATAGTAAAAAGTGCTCTTGGCAGCTAGAGAGTGCCGCGTTGACCACTGCGCATGAAGAAATAACCACCTGCAACGTTTGGTTTAGGTTTTGGGTGCATTTTTAATTTTATTGCTTAAATCGCATTTTCTCGACGAGGTGAGCACGTTTTCTGAAATGTGCTCCTCCCGTCACTCTGGTTGGGTGTGCATAGTAAAAAGTGCTCTTGGCAGCTAGAGAGTGCCGCGTTGACCACTGCGTATGAAGAAATGACCATCTGCAACGTTTGGTTTAGGTTTTGGGTGCATTTTTAATTTTATTGCTTAAATCGCATTTTCTCGACGAGCTGAGCACGTTTTCTGGAATGTGCTCCTCCCGTCACTCTGGTTGGGTGCGCATAGTAAAAAGTGCTCTTGGCAGCTAGAGAGTGCCGCGTTGACTGCTGTGCATGAAGAAATAACCACCTGCAACGTTTGGTTTAGGTTTTAGATGCATTTTTAATTTTATTGCTTGAATCGCATTTTCTCGACGAGCTGAGCACGTTTTCTGAAATGTGCTCCTCCCGTCACTCTGGTTGGGTGCGCATAGTAAAAAGTGCTCTTGGCAGCTAGAGAGTGCCGCGTCGACCACTGCGCATGAAGAAATAACCACCTGCAACGTTTGGTTTAGGTTTTGGGTGCATTTTTAATTTTATTGCTTAAATTGCATTTTCTCGACAAGCTGAGCACGTTTTCTGGAATGTGCTCCTCCCGTCACTCTGTTTGGGTGTGCATAGTAAAAAGTGCTCTTGGCAGCTAGAGAGTGCCGCGTTGACCACTGCGCATGAAGAAATGACCATCTGCAACGTTTGGTTTAGGTTTTAGGTGCATTTTTAATTTTATTGCTTAAATCGCATTTTCTCGACGAGCTGAGCACGTTTTCTGAAATGTGCTCCTCCCGTCACTCTGGTTGGGTGCGCATAGTAAAAAGTGCTCTTGGCAGCTAGAGAGTGCCGCGTTGACCACTGCGCATGAAGAAATGACCATAGGCAACGTTTGGTTTAGGTTTTGGGTGCATTTTTAATTTTATTGCTTAAATCGCATTTTCTCGACGAGCTGAGCACGTTTTCTGAAATGTGCTCCTCCCGTCACTCTGGTTGGGTGCGCATAGTAATAAGTGCTCTTGGCAGCTAGAGAGTGCCGCGTTGACCATTGCACATGAAGAAATAACCACCTGCAACGTTCGGTTTAGGTTTTAGGTGCATTTTTAATTTTATTGCTTAAATCGCATTTTCTGGACAAGCTGAGCACGTTTTCTGAAATGTGCTCCTCCCGTCACTCTGGTTGGGTGCGCATAGTAAAAAGTGCTCTTGGCAGGTAGAGAGTGCCGCGTTGACCACTGCGCATGAAGAAATAACCACCTGCAACGTTTGGTTTAGGTTTTATGTGCATTTTTAATTTTATTGCTTTAATCGCATTTTCTCGTCGAGCTGAGCACGTTTTCTGAAATGTGCTCCTCCCGTCACTCTGGTTGGGTGCGCATAGTAAAAAGTGCTCTTGGCAGCTAGAGAGTGCCGCGTTGACCACTGCGCATGAAGAAATGACCATCTGCAACGTTTGGTTTAGGTTTTGGGTGCATTTTTAATTTTATTGCTTAAATCGCATTTTCTCGACGAGCTGAGCACGTTTTCTGAAATGTGCTCCTCCCGTCACTCTGGTTGGGTGCATATAGTAAAAAGTGCTCTTGGCAGCTAGAGAGTGCCGCGTTGACCACTGCGCATGAAGAAATAACCACCTGCAACGTTTGGTTTAGGTTTTAGGTGCATTTTTAATTTTATTGCTTAAATCGCATTTTCTCGACGAGCTGAGCACGTTTTCTGAAATGTGCTCCTCCCGTCACTCTGGTTGGGTGCGCATAGTAAAAAGTGCTCTTGGCAGCTAGAGAGTGCCGCGTTGACCACTGCACATGAAGAAATAACCACCTGCAAGTTTGGTTTAGGTTTTAGGTGCATTTTTAATTTTATTGCTTAAATCGCATTTTCTGGACAAGCTGAGCACGTTTTCTGAAATGTGCTCCTCCCGTCACTCTGGTTGGGTGCGCATAGTAAAAAGTGCTCTTGGCAGGTAGAGAGTGCCGCGTTGACCACTGCGCATGAAGAAATAACCACCTGCAACGTTTGGTTTAGGTTTTAGATGCATTTTTAATTTTATTGCTTGAATCGCATTTTCTCGACGAGCTGAGCACGTTTTCTGAAATGTGCTCCTCCCGTCACTCTGGTTGGGTGCGCATAGTAAAAAGTGCTCTTGGCAGCTAGAGAGTGCCGCGTTGACCACTGCGCATGAAGAAATAACCGCCTGCAACGTTTGGTTTAGGTTTTGGGTGCATTTTTAATTTTATTGCTTAAATCGCATTTTCTCGTCGAGCTGAGCACGTTTTCTGAAATGTGCTCCTCCCGTCACTCTGGTTGGGTGTGCATAGTAAAAAGTGCTCTTGGCAGCTAGAGAGTGCCGCGTTGACCACTGCGCATGAAGAAATAACCACCTGCAACGTTTGGTTTAGGTTTTGGGTGCATTTTTAATTTTATTGCTTAAATCGCATTTTCTCGACGAGGTGAGCACGTTTTCTGAAATGTGCTCCTCCCGTCACTCTGGTTGGGTGTGCATAGTAAAAAGTGCTCTTGGCAGCTAGAGAGTGCCGCGTTGACCACTGCGTATGAAGAAATGACCATCTGCAACGTTTGGTTTAGGTTTTGGGTGCATTTTTAATTTTATTGCTTAAATCGCATTTTCTCGACGAGCTGAGCACGTTTTCTGGAATGTGCTCCTCCCGTCACTCTGGTTGGGTGCGCATAGTAAAAAGTGCTCTTGGCAGCTAGAGAGTGCCGCGTTGACTGCTGTGCATGAAGAAATAACCACCTGCAACGTTTGGTTTAGGTTTTAGATGCATTTTTAATTTTATTGCTTGAATCGCATTTTCTCGACGAGCTGAGCACGTTTTCTGAAATGTGCTCCTCCCGTCACTCTGGTTGGGTGCGCATAGTAAAAAGTGCTCTTGGCAGCTAGAGAGTGCCGCGTCGACCACTGCGCATGAAGAAATAACCACCTGCAACGTTTGGTTTAGGTTTTGGGTGCATTTTTAATTTTATTGCTTAAATTGCATTTTCTCGACAAGCTGAGCACGTTTTCTGGAATGTGCTCCTCCCGTCACTCTGTTTGGGTGTGCATAGTAAAAAGTGCTCTTGGCAGCTAGAGAGTGCCGCGTTGACCACTGCGCATGAAGAAATGACCATCTGCAACGTTTGGTTTAGGTTTTAGGTGCATTTTTAATTTTATTGCTTAAATCGCATTTTCTCGACGAGCTGAGCACGTTTTCTGAAATGTGCTCCTCCCGTCACTCTGGTTGGGTGCGCATAGTAAAAAGTGCTCTTGGCAGCTAGAGAGTGCCGCGTTGACCACTGCGCATGAAGAAATGACCATAGGCAACGTTTGGTTTAGGTTTTGGGTGCATTTTTAATTTTATTGCTTAAATCGCATTTTCTCGACGAGCTGAGCACGTTTTCTGAAATGTGCTCCTCCCGTCACTCTGGTTGGGTGCGCATAGTAATAAGTGCTCTTGGCAGCTAGAGAGTGCCGCGTTGACCATTGCACATGAAGAAATAACCACCTGCAACGTTCGGTTTAGGTTTTAGGTGCATTTTTAATTTTATTGCTTAAATCGCATTTTCTGGACAAGCTGAGCACGTTTTCTGAAATGTGCTCCTCCCGTCACTCTGGTTGGGTGCGCATAGTAAAAAGTGCTCTTGGCAGGTAGAGAGTGCCGCGTTGACCACTGCGCATGAAGAAATAACCACCTGCAACGTTTGGTTTAGGTTTTATGTGCATTTTTAATTTTATTGCTTTAATCGCATTTTCTCGACGAGCTGAGCACGTTTTCTGAAATGTGCTCCTCCCGTCACTCTGGTTGGGTGCGCATAGTAAAAAGTGCTCTTGGCAGCTCGAGAGTGCCGCGTTGACCACTGCGCATGAAGAAATGACCATCTGCAGCGTTTGGTTTAGGTTTTGGGTGCATTTTTAATTTTATTGCTTAAATCGCATTTTCTCGACGAGCTGAGCACGTTTTCTGAAATGTGCTCCTCCCGTCACTCTGGTTGGGTGTGCATTGTAAAAAGTGCTCTTGGCAGCTCGAGAGTGCCGCGTTGACCACTGCGCATGAAGAAATGACCATCTGCAACGTTTGTTTTAGGTTTTAGGTGCATTTTTAATTTTATTGCTTAAATCGCATTTTCTCGACGAGCTGAGCACGTTTTCTGAAATGTGCTCCTCGCGTCACTCTGGTTGGTTGCGCATAGTAAAAAGTGCTCTTGGCAGCTAGAGAGTGCCGCGTTGACCACTGCGCATGAAGAAATAACCACCTGCAACGTTTGGTTTAGGTTTTAGGTGCATTTTTAATTTTATTGCTTAAATCGCATTTTCTCGACGAGCTGAGCACGTTTTCTGAAATGTGCTCCTCCCGTCACTCTGGTTGGGTGCGCATAGTAAAAAGTGCTCTTGGCAGCTAGAGAGTGCCGCGTTGACCACTGCGCATGAAGAAATAACCACCTGCAACGTTTGGTTTAGGTTTTGGGTGCATTTTTAATTTTATTGCTTAAATCGCATTTTCTCGACGAGCTGAGCATGTTTTCTGAAATGTGCTCCTCCCGTCACTCTGGTTGGGTGCGCATAATAAAAAGTGCTCTTGGCAGCTAGAGAGTGCCGCGTCGACCACTGCGCATGAAGAAATAACCACCTGCAACGTTTGGTTTAGGTTTTGGGTGCATTTTTAATTTTATTGCTTAAATTGCATTTTCTCGACAAGCTGAGCACGTTTTCTGGAATGTGCTCCTCCCGTCACTCTGTTTGGGTGTGCATAGTAAAAAGTGCTCTTGGCAGCTAGAGAGTGCCGCGTTGACCACTGCGCATGAAGAAATGACCATCTGCAACGCTTGGTTTAGGTTTTAGGTGCATTTTTAATTTTATTGCTTAAATCGCATTTTCTCGACGAGCTGAGCACGTTTTCTGAAATGTGCTCCTCCCGTCACTCTGGTTGGGTGCGCATAGTAAAAAGTGCTCTTGGCAGCTAGAGAGTGCCGCGTTGACCATTGCGCATGAAGAAATAACCACCTGCAACGTTCGGTTTAGGTTTTAGGTGCATTTTAATTTTATTGCTTAAATCGCATTTTCTCGACAAGCTGAGCACGTTTTCTGGAATGTGCTCCTCCCGTCACTCTGTTTGGGTGTGCATAGTAAAAAGTGCTCTTGGCAGCTAGAGAGTGCTGCGTTCACTGCTGCACATGAAGAAATAACCACCTGCAAGTTTGGTTTAGGTTTTAGGTGCATTTTTAATTTTATTGCTTAAATCGCATTTTCTCGACGAGCTGAGCACGTTTTCTGAAATGTGCTCCTCCCGTCACTCTTGTTGGGTGCGCATAGTAAAAAGTGCTCTTGGCAGCTATAGAGTGCCGCGTTGACCACTGCGCATGAAGAAATAACCACCTACAACGTTTGGTTTAGGTTTTAGGTGCATTTTTAATTTTATTGCTTAAATCGCATTTACTCGACGAGCTGAGCACGTTTTCTGAAATGTGCTCCTCCCGTCACTCTGGTTGGGTGCGCATAGTAAAAAGTGCTCTTGGCAGCTAGAGAGTGCCGCGTTGACCACTGCGCATGAAGAAATGACCATCTGCAACGTTTGGTTTAGGTTTTGAGTGCATTTTTAATTTTATTGCTTAAATCGCATTTTCTGGACGAGCTGAGCACGTTTTCTGAAATGTGCTCCTCCCGTCACTCTGGTTGGGTGCGCATAGTAAAAAGTGCTCTTGGCAGCTAGAGAGTGCCGCGTTGACCACTGCGCATGAAGAAATAACCACCTGCAACGTTTGGTTTAGGTTTTAGGTGCATTTTTAATTTTATTGCTTAAATTGCATTTTCTCGACGAGCTGAGCACGTTTTCTGAAATGTGCTCCTCCCGTCACTCTGGTTGGGTGCGCATAGTAAAAAGTGCTCTTGGCAGCTAGAGAGTGCCGCGTTGACCACTGCGCATGAAGAAATAACCACCTGCAACGTTTGGTTTAGGTTTTGGGTGCATTTTTATTTTTATTGCTTAAATCGCATTTTCTCGACGAGCTGAGCACGTTTTCCGAAATGTACTCCTCCCGTCACTCTGGTTGGGTGCGCATAGTAAAAAGTGCGCTTGGCAGCTAGAGAGTGCCGCGTTGACCACTGCGCATGAAGAAATGACCATCTGCAACGTTTGGTTTAGGTTTTGAGTGCATTTTTAATTTTATTGCTTAAATCGCATTTTCTCGACGAGCTGAGCACGTTTTCTGAAATGTGCTCCTCCCGTCACTCTGGTTGGGTGCGCATAGTAAAAAGTGCTCTTGGCAGCTAGAGAGTGCCGCGTTGACCACTGCGCATGAAGAAATAACCACCTGCAACGTTTGGTTTAGGTTTTAGGTGCATTTTTAATTTTATTGCTTAAATCGCATTTTCTCGACGAGCTGAGCACGTTTTCTGAAATGTGCTCCTCCCGTCACTCTGGTTGGGTGCGCATAGTAAAAAGTGCTCTTGGCAGCTAGAGAGTGCCGCGTTGACCACTGCACATGAAGAAATAACCACCTGCAAGTTTGGTTTAGGTTTTAGGTGCATTTTTAATTTTATTGCTTAAATCGCATTTTCTCGACGAGCTGAGCACGTTTTCTGAAATGTGCTCCTCCCGTCACTCTTGTTGGGTGCGCATAGTAAAAAGTGCTCTTGGCAGCTATAGAGTGCCGCGTTGACCACTGCGCATGAAGAAATAACCACCTGCAACGTTTGGTTTAGGTTTTAGGTGCATTTTTAATTTTATTGCTTAAATCGCATTTACTCGACGAGCTGAGCACGTTTTCTGAAATGTGCTCCTCCCGTCACTCTGGTTGGGTGCGCATAGTAAAAAGTGCTCTTGGCAGCTAGAGAGTGCCGCGTTGACCACTGCGCATTAAGAAATAACCACATGCAACGTTTGGTTTAGGTTTTGGGTGTATTTTTAATTTTATTGCTTAAATCGCATTTTCTGGACGAGCTGAGCACGTTTTCTGAAATGTGCTCCTCCCGTCACTCTGGTTTGGTGCGCATAGTAAAAAGTGCTCTTGGCAGCTAGAGAGTGCTGCGTTGACCACTGCGCATGAAGAAATGACCATCTGCAACGTTTGGTTTAGGTTTTAGGTGCATTTTTAATTTTATTGCTTAAATCGCATTTTCTCGACGAGCTGAGCACGTTTTCTGAAATGTGCTCCTCCCGTCACTCTTGTTGGGTGCGCATAGTAAAAAGTGCTCTTGGCAGCTAGAGAGTGCCGCGTTGACCACTGCGCATGAAGAAATGACCATCTGCAACGTTTGGTTTAGGTTTTAGGTGCATTTTTAATTTTATTGCTTTAATCGCATTTTCTCGACGAGCTGAGCACGTTTTCTGAAATGTGCTCCTCCCGTCACTCTGGTTGGGTGCGCATAGTAAAAAGTGCTCTTGGCAGCTAGAGAGTGCCGCGTTAACCACTGCGCATGAAGAAATTACCATCTGCAACGTTTGGTTTAGGTTTTGGGTGCATTTTTAATTTTATTGCTTAAATCGCATTTTCTTGACGAGCTGAGCACGTTTTCTGAAATGTGCTCCTCCCGTCACTCTGGTTGGGTGCGCATAGTAAAAAGTGCTCTTGGCAGCTAGAGAGTGCCGCGTTGACCACTGCGCATGAAGAAATGACCATCTGCAACGTTTGGTTTAGGTTTTAGGTCTATTTTTAATTTTATTGCTTAAATCGCATTTTCTCGACGAGCTGAGCATGTTTTCTGAAATGTGCTCCTCCCGTCACTCTGGTTGGGTGCGCATAGTAAAAAGTGCTCTTGGCAGCTAGAGAGTGCCGCGTTGACCACTGCGCATTAAGAAATGACCATCTGCAACGTTTGGTTTAGGTTTTAGGTGCATTTTTAATTTTATTGCTTAAATCGCATTTTCTCGACGAGCTGAGCACGTTTTCTGAAATGTGCTCCTCCCGTCACTCTGGTTGGGTGCGCATAGTAAAAAGTGCTCTTGTCAGCTAGAGAGTGCTGCGTTGACTGCTGCACATGAAGAAATAACCACCCCCAACGTTTGGTTTAGGTTTGAGGTGCATTTTTAATTTTATTGCTTAAATTGCATTTTCTCGACGAGCTGAGCACGTTTTCTGAAATGTGCTCCTCCCGTCACTCTGGTTGGGTGCGCATAGTAAAAAGTGCTCTTGGCAGCTAGAGAGTGCCGCGTTGACCACTGCGCATGAAGAAATAACCACCTGCAACGTTTGGTTTAGGTTTTGGGTGCATTTTTATTTTTATTGCTTAAATCGCATTTTCTCGACGAGCTGAGCACGTTTTCAGAAATGTGCTCCTCCCGTCACTCTGGTTGGGTGCGCATAGTAAAAAGTGCTCTTGGCAGCTAGAGAGTGCCGCGTTGACCACTGCGCATGAAGAAATAACCACCTGCATCGTTTGGTTTAGGTTTTGGGTGCATTTTTAATTTTATTGCTTAAATCGCATTTTCTGGACGAGCTGAGCACGTTTTCTGAAATATGATCCTCCCGTCACTCTGGTTGGGTGCGCATAGTAAAAAGTGCTCTTGGCAGCTAGAGAGTGCCGCGTTGACCACTGCGCATGAAGAAATAACAGCCTGCAACGTTTGGTTTAGGTTTTAGGTGCATTTTTAATTTTATTGCTTAAATCGCATTTTCTCGACGAGCTGAGCACGTTTTCTTAAATGTGCTCCTCCCGTCACTCTGGTTGGGTGCGCATAGTAAAAAGTGCTCTTGGCAGCTAGAGAGTGCCGCGTTGACCACTGCACATGAAGAAATAACCACCTGCAAGTTTGGTTTAGGTTTTAGGTGCATTTTTAATTTTATTGCTTAAATCGCATTTTCTCGACGAGCTGAGCACGTTTTCTGAAATGTGCTCCTCCCGTCACTCTTGTTGGGCGCGCATAGTAAAAAGTGCTCTTGGCAGCTAGAGAGTGCCGCGTTGACCACTGCGCATGAAGAAATAACCACCTGCAACGTTTGGTTTAGGTTTTAGGTGCATTTTTAATTTTATTGCTTAAATCGCATTTTCTCGACGAGCTGAGCACGTTTTCTGAAATGTGCTCCTCCCGTCACTCTTGTTGGGTGCGCATAGTAAAAAGTGCTCTTGGCAGCTAGAGAGTGCCGCGTTGACCACTGCGCATGAAGAAATGACCATCTGCAACGTTTGGTTTAGGTTTTGGGTGCATTTTTAATTTTATTGCTTAAATCGCATTTTCTCGACGAGCTGAGCACGTTTTCTGAAATGTGCTCCTCCCGTCACTCTGGTTGGGTGCGCATAGTAAAAAGTGCTCTTGGCAGCTAGAGAGTGCCGCGTTGACCACTGCGCATGAAGAAATAACCACGTGCAACGTTTGTTTTAGGTTTTAGGTGCATTTTTAATTTTATTGCTTAAATCGCATTTTCTCGACGAGCTGAGCACGTTTTCTGAAATGTGCTCCTCCCGTCACTCTGGTTGGGTGCGCATAGTAAAAAGTGCTCTTGGCAGCTAGAGAGTGCCGCGTTGACTGCTGTGCATGAAGAAATAACCACCTGCAACGTTTGGTTTAGGTTTTAGATGCATTTTTAATTTTATTGCTTAAATCGCATTTTCTCGACGAGCTGAGCACGTTTTCTAAAATGTGCTCCTCCCGTCACTCTGGTTGGGTGCGCATAGTAAAAAGTGCTCTTGGCAGCTAGAGAGTGCCGCGTTGACCACTGCGCATGAAGAAATAACCGCCTGCAACGTTTGGTTTAGGTTTTGGGTGCATTTTTAATTTTATTGCTTAAATCGCATTTTCTCGTCGAGCTGAGCACGTTTTCTGAAATCTGCTCCTCCCGTCACTCTGGTTGGGTGCGCATAGTAAAAAGTGTTCTTGGCAGCTAGAGAGTGCCGCGTTGACAACTGCGCATGAAGAAATAACCACCTGCAACGTTTGGTTTAGGTTTTGGGTGCATTTTTAATTTTATTGCTTAAATCGCATTTTCTCGACGAGCTGAGCACGTTTTCTGAAATGTGCTCCTCCCGTCACTCTGGTTGGGTGTGCATAGTAAAAAGTGCTCTTGGCAGCTCGAGAGTGCCGCGTTGACCACTGCGCATGAAGAAATGACCACCTGCAACGTTTGGTTTAGGTTTTAGGTGCATTTTTAATTTTATTGCTTAAATCGCATTTTCTCGACGAGCTGAGCACGTTTTCTGAAATGTGCTCCTCCCGTCACTCTGGTTGGGTACGCATAGTAAAAAGTGCTCTTGGCAGCTAGAGAGTGCCGCGTTGACCACTGCGCATGAAGAAATAACCACCTGCAACGTTTGGTTTAGGTTTTGGGTGCATTTTTAATTTTATTGCTTAAATCGCATGTTCTCGACGAGCTGTGCACGTTTTCTGAAATGTGCTCCTCCCGTCACTCTGGTTGGGTGCGCATAGTAAAAAGTGCTCTTGGCAGCTAGAGAGTGCCGCGTTGACCACTGCGCATGAAGAAATAACCACCTGCAACGTTTGGTTTAGGTTTTATGTGCATTTTTAATTTTATTGCTTAAATCGCATTTTCTCGACGAGCTGAGCACGTTTTCTGAAATGTGCTCCTCCCGTCACTCTGGTTGGGTGCGCATAGTAAAATGTGCTCTTGGCAGCTAGAGAGTGCCGCGTTGACCACTGCGCATGAAGAAATGACCATCTGCAGCGTTTGGTTTAGGTTTTAGGTGCATTTTTTATTTTATTGCTTAAATCGCATTTTCTCGACGAGCTGAGCACGTTTTCTGAAATGTGCTCCTCCCGTCACTCTGGTTGGGTGCGCATAGTAAAAAGTGCTCTTGGCCGCTAGAGAGTGCCGCGTTGACCACTGCACATGAAGAAATAACCACCTGCAAGTTTGGTTTAGGTTTTAGGTGCATTTTTAATTTTATTACTTAAATCGCATTTTCTCGACGAGCTGAGCACGTTTTCTGAAATGTGCTCCTCCCGTCACTCTTGTTGGGCGCGCATAGTAAAAAGTGCTCTTGGCAGCTAGAGAGTGCCGCGTTGACCACTGCGCATGAAGAAATATCCACCTGCAACGTTTGGTTTAGGTTTTGGGTGCATTTTTAATTTTATTGCTTAAATCGCATTTTCTGGACGAGCTGAGCACGTTTTCTGAAATGTGCTCCTCCCGTCACTCTGGTTGGGTGCGCATAGTAAAAAGTGCTCTTGGCAGCTAGAGAGTGCCGCGTTGACCACTGCGCATGAAGAAATAACCACCTGCAACGTTTGGTTTAGGTTTTAGGTGCATTTTTAATTTTATTGTTTAAATCGCATTTTCTCGACGAGCTGAGCACGTTTTCTGAAATGTGCTCCTCCCGTCACTCTGGTTGGGTGCGCATAGTAAAAAGTGCTCTTGGCAGCTAGAGAGTGCCGCGTTGACCACTGCGCATGAAGAAATAACCACGTGCAACGTTTGTTTTAGGTTTTGGGTGCATTTTTAATTTTATTGCTTAAATCGCATTTTCTCGTCGAGCTGAGCACGTTTTCAGAAATGTGCTCCTCCCGTCACTCTGGTTGGGTGTGCATAGTAAAAAGTGCTCTTGGCAGCTAGAGAGTGCCGCGTTGACCACTGCGCATGAAGAAATGACCGTCTGCAACGTTTGGTTTAGGTTTTAGGTGCATTTTTAATTTTATTGCTTAAATCGCATTTTCTCGACGAGCTGAGCACGTTTTCCGAAATGTGCTCCTCCCGTCACTCTGGTTGGGTGCGCATAGTAAAAAGTGCTCTTGGCAGCTAGAGAGTGCCGCGTTGACGGCAGCGCATGAAGAAATAACCACCTGCAACATTTGGTTTAGGTTTTAGGTGCATTTTTAATTTTATTGCTTAAATCGCATTTTCTCGACGAGCTGAGCACGTTTTCTGAAATGTGCTCCTCCCGTCACTCTGGTTGGGTGCGCATAGTAAAAAGTGCTCTTGGCAGCTAGAGAGTGCCGCGTTGACCACTGCGCATGAAGAAATAACCACTTGCAACGTTTGGTTTAGGTTTTAGGTGCATTTTTAATTTTATTGCTTAAATCGCATTTTCTCGACGAGCTGAGCACGTTTTCTGAAATGTGCTCCTCCCGTCACTCTGGTTGGGTGCGCATAGTAAAATGTGCTCTTGGCAGCTAGAGAGTGCCGCGTTGACCACTGCGCATGAAGAAATGACCATATGCAGCGTTTGGTTTAGGTTTTAGGTGCATTTTTAATTTTATTGCTTAAATCGCATTTTCTCGACGAGTTGAGCACGTTTTCTGAAATGTGCTCCTCCCGTCACTCTGGTTGGGTGCGCATAGTAAAAAGTGCTCTTGGCAGCTAGAGTGCCGCGTTGACCACTGCGCATGAAGAAATAACCACCTGTAACGTTTGGTTTAGGTTTTAGGTGCATTTTGAATTTTATTGCTTAAATAGCATTTTCTCGACGAGCTGAGCACGTTTTCTGAAATGTGCTCCTCCCGTCACTCTGGTTGGGTGCTTATAGTAAAAAGTTCTCTTGGCAGCTAGAGAGTGCCGCGTTAACCACTGCGCATGAAGAAATAACCATCTGCAACGTTTGGTTTAGGTTTTAGGTGCATTTTTAATTTTATTGCTTAAATCGCATTTTCTCGACGAGCTGAGCACGTTTTCTGAAATTTGCTCCTCCCGTCACTCTGGTTGGGTGCGCATAGTAAAAAGTGCTCTTGACAGCTAGAGAGTGCCGCGTTGACCACTGCGCATGAAGAAATAACCGCCTGCAACGTTTGGTTTAGGTTTTGGGTGCATTTTTAATTTTATTGCTTAAATCGCATTTTCTGGACGAGCTGAGCACGTTTTCTGAAATGTGCTCCTCCCGTCACTCTGGTCGGGTGCGCATAGTAAAAAGTGCTCTTGGCAGCTAGAGAGTGCCGCGTTGACCACTGCGCATGAAGAAATGACCATCTGCAACGTTTGGTTTAGGTTTTGGATGCATTTTTAATTTTATTGCTTAAATCGAATTTTCTCGACAAGCTGAGCACGTTTTCTGAAATGTGCTCCTCCCGTCACTCTTGTTGGGTGCGCATAGTAAAAAGTGCTCTTGGCAGCTAGAGAGTGCCGCGTTGACCACTGCGCATGAAGAAATAACCACCTGCAACGTTTAGTTTAGGTTTTAGGTGCATTTTTAATTTTATTGCTTGAATCGCATTTTCTGGACGAGCTGAGCACGTTTTCTAAAATGGGCTCCTCCCGTCACTCTGGTTGGGTGCGCATAGTAAAAAGTGCTCTTGGCAGCTAGAGAGTGCCGCGTTGACCACTGCACATGAAGAAATAACCACCTGCAACGTTCGGTTTAGGTTTTAGGTGCATTTTTAATTTTATTGCTTAAATCGCATTTTCTCGACGAGCTGAGCACGTTTTCTGAAATGTGCTCCTCCCGTCACGCTGGTTGGGTGCGCATAGTAAAAAGTGCTCTTGGCAGCTAGAGAGTGCCACGTTGACGGCTGCACATGAAGAAATAACCACCTGCAACGTTTGGTTTAGGTTTTAGGTGCATTTTTGATTTTATTGCTTAAATCGCATTTTCTCGACGAGCTGAGCACGTTTTCTGAAATGTGCTCCTCCCGTCATTCTGGTTGGGTGCGCATAGTAAAAAGTGCTCTTGGCAGCTAGAGAGTGCCGCGTTGACCACTGCGCATGAAGAAATAACCACTTGCAACGTTTGGTTTAGGTTTTAGGTGCATTTTTAATTTTATTGCTTAAATCGCATTTTCTCGACAAGCTGAGCACGTTTTCTGAAATGTGCTCCTCCCGTCACTCTGGTTGGGTGCGCATAGTAAAACGTGCTCTTGGCAGCTAGAGAGTGCCGCGTTGACCACTGCGCATGAAGAAATAACCACCTGCAACGTTTGGTTTAGGTTTTAGGTGCATTTTCAATTTTATTGCTTAAATCGCATTTTCTCGACGAGCTGAGCACGTTTTCTGAAATGTGCTCCTCCCGTCACTCTGGTCTGGTGCGCATAGTAAAAAGTGCTCTTGGCAGCTAGAGAGTGCCGCGTTGACCACTGCGCATGAAGAAATAACCACCTGCAACGTTTGGTTTAGGTTTTAGGTGCATTTTTAATTTTATTGCTTAAATCGCATTTTCTCGACGAGCTGAGCACGTTTTCTGAAATGTGCTCCTCCCGTCACTCTGGTTGGGTGCGCATAGTAAAAAGTGCTCTTGGCAGCTAGAGAGTGCCGCGTTGACCACTGCGCATGAAGAAATGACCATCTGCAACGTTTGGTTTAGGTTTTAGGTGCATTTTTAATTTTATTGCTTTAATTGCATTTTCTCGACGTGCTGAGCACGTTTTCTGAAATGTGCTCCTCCCGTCACTCTGGTCGGGTGCGCATACTAAAAAGTGCTCTTGGCAGCTAGAGAGTGCCGCGTTGACTGCTGCACATGAAGAAATAACCACCCCCAACGTTTGGTTTAGGTTTTAGGTGCATGTTTAATTTTATTGCTTAAATCGCATTTTCTCTACGAGCTGAGCACGTTTTCTGAAATGTGCTCCTCCCGTCACTCTGGTTGGGTGCGCATAGTAAAAAGTGCTCTTGGCAGCTAGAGAGTGCCGCGTTGACCACTGCACATGAAGAAATAACCACCTGCAAGTTTGGTTTAGGTTTTAGGTGCATTTTTAATTTTATTGCTTAAATCGCATTTTCTCGACGAGGTGAGCACGTTTTCTGAAATGTGCTCCTCCCGTCACTCTGGTCGGGTGCGCATAGTAAAAAGTGCTCTTGGCAGCTAGAGAGTGCCGCGTTGACTACTGCACATGAAAAAATAACCACCCCCAACGTTTGGTTTAGGTTTTAGGTGCATTTTTAATTTTATTGCTTAAATCGCATTTTCTCTACGAGCTGAGCACGTTTTCTGAAATGTGCTCCTCCCGTCACTCTGGTTGGGTGCGCATAGTAAAAAGTGCTCTTGGCAGCTAGAGAGTGCCGCGTTGACCACTGCGCATGAAGAAATAACCACGTGCAACGTTTGGTTTAGGTTTTGGGTGCATTTTTAATTTTATTGCTTAAATCGCATTTTCTCGTCGAGCTGAGCACGTTTTCAGAAATGTGCTCCTCCCGTCACTCTGGTTGGGTGTGCATAGTAAAAAGTGCTCTTGGCAGCTAGAGAGTGCCGCGTTGACCACTGCGAATGAAGAAATGACCATCTGCAACGTTTGGTTTAGGTTTTGGGTGCATTTTTAATTTTATTGCTTAAATCGCATTTTCTCGACGAGCTGAGCACGTTTTCTGAAATGTGCTCCTCCCGTCACTCTGGTTGGGTGCGCATAGTAAAAAGTGCTCTTGGCAGCTAGAGAGTGCCGCGTTGACCATTGCGCATGAAGAAATAACCACCTGCAACGTTTGGTTTAGGTTTTAGGTGCATTTTTAATTTTATTGCTTAAATCGCATTTTCTCGACGAGCTGAGCACGTTTTCTGAAATGTGCTCCTCCCGTCACTCTGTTCGGGTGCGCATAGTAAAAAGTGCTCTTGGCAGCTAGAGAGTGCCGCGTTGACCACTGCGCATGAAGAAATAACCACCTGCAACGTTTGGTTTAGGTTTTGGGTGCATTTTTAATTTTATTGCTTAAATCGCATTTTCTCGTCGAGCTGAGCACGTTTTCTGAAATGTGCTCCTCCCGTCACTCTGGTTGGGTGCGCATAGTAAAAAGCGCTCTTGGCAGCTAGAGAGTGCCGCGTTGACCACTGCGCATGAAGAAATAACCACCTGCAACGTTTGGTTTAGGTTTTAGGTGCATTTTTAATTTTATTGCTTAAATCGCATTTTCTCGACGAGCTGAGATCGTTTAGTGAAATGTGCTCCTCCCGTCACTCTGGTTGGGTGCGCATAGTAAAAAGTGCTCTTGGCAGCTAGAGAGTGCCGCGTTGACCACTGCGCATGAAGAAATAACCACCTGCAACGTTTGGTTTAGGTTTTGGGTGCATTTTTAATTGTATTGCTTAAATCGCATTTTCTCGTCGAGCTGAGCACGTTTTCTGAAATGTGCTCCTCCCGTCACTCTGGTTGGGTGCGCATAGTAAAAAGTGCTCTTGGCAGCTAGAGAGTGCCGCGTTGACCACTGCGCATGAAGAAATGACCATCTGCAACGTTTGGTTTAGGTTTTGGGTGCATTTTTAATTTTATTGCTTAAATCGCATTTTCTCGTCGAGCTGAGCACCTTTTCTGAAATGTGCTCCTCCCGTCACTCTGGTTGGGTGTGCATAGTAAAAAGTGCTCTTGGCAGCTAGAGAGTGCCGCGTTGACCACTGCGCATGAAGAAATGACCATCTGCAACGTTTGGTTTGGGTTTTGGGTGCATTTTTAATTTTATTGCTTTAATCGCATTTTCTCGACGAGCTGAGCACGTTTTCTGAAATGTGCTCCTCCCGTCACTCTGGTTGGGTGCGCATAGTAAAAAGTGCTCTTGGCAGCTAGAGAGTGCCGCGTTGACCACTGCGCATGAAGAAATAACCACCTGCAACGTTTGGTTTAGGTTTTAGGTGCATTTTTAATTTTATTGCTTAAATCGCATTTTCTCGACGAGCTGAGCACGTTTTCTGAAATGTGCTCCTCCCGTCACTCTGGTTGGGTGCGCATAGTAAAAAGTGCTCTTGGCAGCTAGAGAGTGCCGCGTTGACCACTGCAAATGAAGAAATAACCACCTGCAAGTTTGGTTTAGGTTTTAGGTGCATTTTTAATTTTATTGCTTAAATCGCATTTTCTCGACGAGCTGAGCACGTTTTCTGAAATGTGCTCCTCCCGTCACTCTGGTTGGGTGCGCATAGTAAAAGGTGCTCTTGGCAGCTAGAGAGTGCTGCGTTGACTGCTGTGCATGAACAAATAACCACCTGCAACGTTTGGTTTAGGTTTTAGGTGCATTTTTAATTTTATTGCTTAAATCGCATTTTCTCGACGAGCTGAGCACGTTTTCTGAAATGTGCTCCCCCCGTCACTCTGGTTGGGTGCGCATAGTAAAAGGTGCTCTTGGCAGCTAGAGAGTGCCGCGTTGACTGCTGTGCATGAAAAAATAACCACCTGCAACGTTTGGTTTAGGATTTAGGTGCATTTTTAATTTTATTGCTTAAATCGCATTTTCTCGACGAGCTGAGCACGTTTTCTGAAATGTGCTCCTCCCGTCACTCTGGTTGGGTGCGCATAGTAAAAAGTGCTCTTGGCAGCTAGAGAGTGCCGCGTTGACCACTGCGCATGAAGAAATAACCACCTGCAACGTTTGGTTTAGGTTTTGGGTGCATTTTTAATTTTATTGCTTAAATCGCATTTTCTCGACGAGCTGAGCACGTTTTCTGAAATGTGCTCCTCCCGTCACTCTGGTTGGGTGCGCATAGTAAAATGTGCTCTTGGCAGCTAGAGAGTGCCGCGTTGACCACTGCGCATGAAGAAATAACCACCTGCAACGTTTGGTTTAGGTTTTGGGTGCATTTTTAATTTTATTGCTTAAATCGCATTTTCTCGACGAGCTGAGCACGTTTTCTGAAATGTGCTCCTCCCGTCACTCTGGTTGGGTGCGCATAGTAAAAAGTGCTCTTGGCAGCTAGAGAGTGCTGCGTTGACCACTGCGCATGAAGAAATGACCATCTGCAACGTTTGGTTTAGGTTTTGGGTGCATTTTTAATTTTATTGCTTAAATCGCATTTTCTCGACGAGCTGAGCACGTTTTCTGAAATGTGCTCCTCCCGTCACTCTGGTTGGGTGCGCATAGTAAAAAGTGCTCTTGGCAGCTAGAGAGTGCCGCGTTGACCACTGCGCATGAAGAAATAACCACCTGCAACGTTTGGTTTAGGTTTTAGGTGCATTTTTAATTTTATTGCTTAAATCGCATTTTCTCGACGAGCTGAGCACGTTTTCTGAAATGTGCTCCTCCCGTCACTCTGGTTGGGTGCGCATAGTAAAAAGTGCTCTTGGCAGCTAGAGAGTGCCGCGTTGACCACTGCGCATGAAGAAATAACCACCTGCAACGTTTGGTTTAGGTTTTAGGTGCATTTTTAATTTTATTGCTTAAATCGCATTTTCTCGACGAGCTGAGCACGTTTTCTGAAATGTGCTCCTCCCGTCACTCTGGTTGGGTGCGCATAGTAAAAAGTGCGCTTGGCAGCTAGAGAGTGCCGCGTTGACTGCTGCGCATGAAGAAATAACCATCTGCAACGTTTGGTTTCGGTTTTAGGTGCATTTTTAATTTTATTGCTTAAATCGCCTTTTCTCGACGAGCTGAGCACGTTTTCTGAAATGTGCTCCTCCCGTCACTCTGGTTGGGTGCGCATAGTAAAAAGTGCTCTTGGCAGCTACAGAGTGCCGCGCTGACCACTGCGCATGAAGAAATAACCACCTGCAACGTTTGGTTTAGGTTTTGGGTGCATTTTTAATTTTATTGCTTAAATCGCATTTTCTGGACGAGCTGAGCACGTTTTCTGAAATGTGCTCCTCCCGTCACTCTGGTTGGGTGCGCATAGTAAAAAGTGCTTTTGGCAGCTAGAGAGTGCCGCGTTGACCACTGCGCATGAAGAAATGACCATCTGCAACGTTTGGTTTAGGTTTTAGGTGCATTTTTAATTTTATTGCTTAAATCGCATTTTCTCGACGAGCTGAGCACGCTTTCTGAAATGTCCTCCTCCCGTCACTCTTGTTGGGTGCGCATAGTAAAAAGTGCTCTTGGCAGCTAGAGAGTGCCGCGTTGACCACTGCGCATGAAGAAATGACCATCTGCAACGTTTGGTTTAGGTTTTAGGTGCATTTTTAATTTTATTGCTTAAATCGCATTTTGTCGACGAGCTGAGCACGTTTTCTGAAATGTGCTCTTCCCGTCACTCTGGTTGGGTGCGCATAGTAAGAAGTGCTCTTGGCAGCTAGAGAGTGCCGCGTTGACTGCTGCGCATGAAGAAATAACCACCTGCAACGTTTGGTTTAGGTTTTAGGTGCATTTTTAATTTTATTGCTTAAATCGCATTTTCTCGACGAGCTGAGCACGTTTTCTGAAATGTGCTCCTCCCGTCACTCTGGTTGGGTGCGCATAGTAAAAAGTGCTCTTGGCAGCTAGAGAGTGCCGCGTTGACCACTGCGCATGAATAAATAACCACCTGCAACGTTTGGTTTAAGTTTTGGGTGCATTTTTAATTTTATTGCTTAAATCGCATTTTCTGGACGAGCTGAGCACGTTTTCTGAAATGTGCTCCTCCCGTCACTCTGGTTGGGTGCGCATAGTAAAAAGTGCTCTTGGCAGCTAGAGAGTGCCGCGTTGACCACTGGGCATGAATAAATAACCACCTGCAACGTTTGGTTTAGGTTTTGGGTGCATTTTTAATTTTATTGCTTAAATCGCATTTTCTCGTCGAGCTGAGCACGTTTTCTGAAATGTGCTCCTCCCGTCACTCTGGTTGGGTGCGCATAGTAAAAACTGCTCTTGGCAGCTAGAGAGTGCCGCGTTGACCACTGCGCATGAAGAAATGACCATCTGCAACGTTTGGTTTAGGTTTTGGGTGCATTTTTAATTTTATTGCTTAAATCGCATTTTCTGGACGAGCTGAGCACGTTTTCTGAAATGTGCTCCTCCCGTCACTCTGGTTGGGTGCGCATAGTAAAAAGTGCTTTTGGCAGCTAGAGAGTGCCGCGTTGACCACTGCGCATGAAGAAATGACCATCTGCAACGTTTGGTTTAGGTTTTAGGTGCATTTTTAATTTTATTGCTTAAATCGCATTTTCTCGACGAGCTGAGCACGCTTTCTGAAATGTCCTCCTCCCGTCACTCTTGTTGGGTGCGCATAGTAAAAAGTGCTCTTGGCAGCTAGAGAGTGCCGCGTTGACCACTGCGCATGAAGAAATGACCATCTGCAACGTTTGGTTTAGGTTTTAGGTGCATTTTTAATTTTATTGCTTAAATCGCATTTTGTCGACGAGCTGAGCACGTTTTCTGAAATGTGCTCTTCCCGTCACTCTGGTTGGGTGCGCATAGTAAAAAGTGCTCTTGGCAGCTAGAGAGTGCCGCGTTGACTGCTGCGCATGAAGAAATAACCACCTGCAACGTTTGGTTTAGGTTTTAGGTGCATTTTTAATTTTATTGCTTAAATCGCATTTTCTCGACGAGCTGAGCACGTTTTCTGAAATGTGCTCCTCCCGTCACTCTGGTTGGGTGCGCATAGTAAAAAGTGCTCTTGGCAGCTAGAGAGTGCCGCGTTGACCACTGCGCATGAATAAATAACCACCTGCAACGTTTGGTTTAAGTTTTGGGTGCATTTTTAATTTTATTGCTTAAATCGCATTTTCTGGACGAGCTGAGCACGTTTTCTGAAATGTGCTCCTCCCGTCACTCTGGTTGGGTGCGCATAGTAAAAAGTGCTCTTGGCAGCTAGAGAGTGCCGCGTTGACCACTGCGCATGAAGAAATAACCACTTGCAACGTTTGGTTTAGGTTTTGGGTGCATTTTTAATTTTATTGCTTAAATCGCATTTTCTCGACGAGCTGAGCACGTTTTCTGAAATGTGCTCCTCCCGTCACTCTGGTTGGGTGCGCATAGTAAAAAGTGCTCTTGGCAGCTAGAGAGTGCCGCGTTGACCACTGCGCATGAAGAAATAACCACCTGCAACGTTTGGTTTAGGTTTTAGGTGCATTTTTAATTTTATTGCTTAAATCGCATTTTCTCGACGAGCTGAGCACGTTTTCTGAAATGTGCTCCTCCCGTCACTCTGGTTGGGTGCGCATAGTAAAAAGTGCTCATGGCAGCTAGAGAGTGCCGCGTTGACCACTGCCCATGAAGAAATAACCACCTGCAACGTTTGGTTTAGGTTTTAGGTGCATTTTTAATTTTATTGCTTAAATTGCATTTTCTCGACGAGCTGAGCACGTTTTCTGAAATGTGCTCCTCCCGTCACTCTGGTTGGGTGCGCATAGTAAAAAGTGCTCTTGGCAGCTAGAGAGTGCCGTGTTGACCACTGCGCATGAAGAAATAACCACCTGCAACGTTTGGTTTAGGTTTTGGGTGCATTTTTAATTTTATTGCTTAAATCGCATTTTCTGGACGAGCTGAGCACGTTTTCTGAAATGTGCTCCTCCCGTCACTCTGGTTGGGTGCGCATAGTAAAAAGTGCTCTTGGCAGCTAGAGAGTGCCGCGTTGACCACTGCGCATGAAGAAATAACCACCTGCAACGTTTGGTTTAGGTTTTGGGTGCATTTTTAATTTTATTGCTTAAATCGCATTTTCTGGACGAGCTGAGCACGTTTTCTGAAATGTGCTCCTCCCGTCACTCTGGTTGGGTGCGCATAGTAAAAAGTGCTCTTGGCAGCTAGAGAGTGCCGCGTTGACCACTGCGCATGAAGAAATAACCACTTGCAACGTTTGGTTTAGGTTTTGGGTGCATTTTTAATTTTATTGCTTAAATCGCATTTTCTCGACGAGCTGAGCACGTTTTCTGAAATGTGCTCCTCCCGTCACTCTGGTTGGGTGCGCATAGTAAAAAGTGCTCTTGGCAGCTAGAGAGTGCCGCGTTGACCACTGCGCATGAAGAAATAACCACCTGCAACGTTTGGTTTAGGTTTTAGGTGCATTTTTAATTTTATTGCTTAAATCGCATTTTCTCGACGAGCTGAGCACGTTTTCTGAAATGTGCTCCTCCCGTCACTCTGGTTGGGTGCGCATAGTAAAAAGTGCTCATGGCAGCTAGAGAGTGCCGCGTTGACCACTGCCCATGAAGAAATAACCACCTGCAACGTTTGGTTTAGGTTTTAGGTGCATTTTTAATTTTATTGCTTAAATCGCATTTTCTCGACGAGCTGAGCACGTTTTCTGAAATGTGCTCCTCCCGTCACTCTGGTTGGGTGCGCATAGTAAAAAGTGCTCTTGGCAGCTAGAGAGTGCCCTGTTGACCACTGCGCATGAAGAAATAACCACCTGCAACGTTTGGTTTAGGTTTTGGGTGCATTTTTATCTTTATTGCTTAAATCGCATTTTCTGGACGAGCTGAGCACGTTTTCTGAAATGTGCTCCTCCCGTCACTCTGGTTGGGTGCGCATAGTAAAAAGTGCTCTTGGCAGCTAGAGAGTGCCGCGTTGACCACTGCGCATGAAGAAATGACCATCTGCAACGTTTGGTTTAGGTTTTAGGTGCATTTTTAATTTTATTTCTTAAATCGCATTTTCTCGACGAGCTGAGCACGTTTTCTGAAATGTGCTCCTCCCGTCACTCTGGTTGGGTGCGCATAGTAAAAAGTGCTCTTGGCAGCTAGAGAGTGCCGCGTTGACCATTGCGCATGAAGAAATAACCACCTGCAACGTTTGGTTTAGGTTTTAGGTGCATTTTTAATTTTATTGCTTAAATCGCATTTTCTCGACGAGCTGAGCACGTTTTCTGAAATGTGCTCCTCCCGTCACTCTGTTCGGGTGCGCATAGTAAAAAGTGCTCTTGGCAGCTAGAGAGTGCCGCGTTGACCACTGCTCATGAAGAAATGACCATCTGCAACGTTTGGTTTAGGTTTTAGGTGCATTTTTAATTTTATTTCTTAAATCGCATTTTCTCGACGAGCTGAGCACGTTTTCTGAAATGTGCTCCTCCCGTCACTCTGGTTGGGTGCGCATAGTAAAAAGTGCTCTTGGCAGCTAGAGAGTGCCGCGTTGACGGCTGCACATGAAGAAATAACCACCTGCAACGTTTGGTTTAGGTTTTAGGTGCATTTTTAATTTTATTGCTTAAATAGCATTTTCTCGACGAGCTGAGCACGTTTTCTGAAATGTGCTCCTCCCGTCACTCTGGTTGGGTGCGCATAGTAAAAAGTGCTCTTGGCAGCTAGAGAGTGCCGCGTTGACCACTGCGCATGAAGAAATAACCACCTGCAACGTTTGGTTTAGGTTTTAGGTGCATTTTTAATTTTATTGCTTAAATCGCATTTTCTCGACGAGCTGAGCACGTTTTCTGAAATGTGCTCCTCCCGTCACTCTGGTCGGGTGCGCATAGTAAAAAGTGCTCTTGGCAGCTAGAGAGTGCCGCGTTGACTGCTGCACATGAAGACATAACCACCCCCAACGTTTGGTTTAGGTTTTAGGTGCATTTTTAATTTTATTGCTTAAATCGCATTTTCTCGACGAGCTGAGCACGTTTTATGAAATGTGCTCCTCCCGTCACTCTGGTTGGGTGCGCATAGTAAAAAGTGCTCTTGGCAGCTAGAGAGTGCCGCGCTGACCACTGCGCATGAAAAAATAACCACCTGCAACGTTTGGTTTAGGTTTTAGGTGCATTTTTAATTTTATTGCTTAAATCGCATTTTCTCGACGAGCTGAGCACGTTTTCTGAAATGTGCTCCTCCCGTCACTCTGGTTGGGTGCGCATAGTAAAAAGTGCTCTTGGCAGCTAGATAGTGCCGCGTTGACCGCTGCGCATGAAGAAATAACCACCTGCAACGTTTGGTTTAGGTTTTAGGTGCATTTTTAATTTTATTGCTTAAATCGCATTTTCTCGACGAGCTGAGCACGTTTTCTGAAATGTGCTCCTCCCGTCACTCTGGTTGGGTGCGCATAGTAAAAAGTGCTCTTGGCAGCTAGAGAGTGCCGCGTTGACCACTGCGCATGAAGAAATAACCACCTGCAACGTTTAGTTTAGGTTTTGGGTGCATTTTTAATTTTATTGCTTAAATCGCATTTTCTGGACGAGCTGAGCACGTTTTCTGAAATGTGCTCCTCCCGTCACTCTGGTTGGGTGCGCATAGTAAAAAGTGCTCTTGGCAGCTAGAGAGTGCCGCGTTGACAACTGCGCATGAAGAAATCACCATCTGCAACGTTTGGTTTAGGTTTTAGGTGCATTTTTAATTTTATTGCTTAAATCGCATTTTGTCGACGAGCTGAGCACGTTTTCTGAAATGTGCTCCTCCCGTCACTCTGGTTGGGTGCGCATAGTAAAAAGTGCTCTTGGCAGCTAGAGAGTCCCGCGTTGACCATTGCGCATGAAGAAATAACCACCTGCAACGTTTGGTTTAGGCTTTAGGTGCATTTTTAATTTTATTGCTTAAATCGCATTTTCTCGACGAGCTGAGCACGTTTTCTGAAATGTGCTCCTCCCGTCACTCTGGTTGGGTGCGCATAGTAAAAAGTGCTCTTGGCAGCTAGAGAGTGCCGCGTTGACCACTGCGCATGAATAAATAACCACTTGCAACGTTTGGATTAGGTTTTGGGTGCATTTTTAATTTTATTGCTTAAATCGCATTTTCTGGACGAGCTGAGCACGTTTTCTGAAATGTGCTCCTCCCGTCACTTTGGTTGGGTGCACATAGTAAAAAGTGCTCTTGGCAGCTAGAGAGTGCCGCGTTGACCACTGCGCATGAAGAAATGACCATCTGCAACGTTTGGTTTAGGTTTTAGGTGCATTTTTAATTTTATTGCTTAAATCGCATTTTCTCGACGAGCTGAGCACGTTTTCTGAAATGTGCTCCTCCCGTCACTCTGGTTGGGTGCGCATAGTAAAAAGTGCTCTTGGCAGCTAGAGAGTGCCGCGTTGACCACTGCCCATGAAGAAATAACCACCTGCAACGTTTGGTTTAGGTTTTGGGTGCATTTTTAATTTTATTGCTTAAATCGCATTTTCTGGACGAGCTGAGCACGTTTTCTGAAATGTGCTCCTCCCGTCACTCTGGTTGGGTGCGCATAGTAAAAAGTGCTCTTGGCAGCTAGAGAGTGCCGCGTTGACCACTGCGCATGAAGAAATGACCATCTGCAACGTTTGGTTTAGGTTTTAGGTGCATTTTTAATTTTATTTCTTAAATCGCATTTTCTGGACGAGCTGAGCACGTTTTCTGAAATGTGCTCCTCCCGTCACTCTGGTTGGGTGCGCATAGTAAAAAGTGCTCTTGGCAGCTAGAGAGTGCCGCGTTGACCACTGCGCATGAAGAAATGACCATCTGCAACGTTTGGTTTAGGTTTTAGGTGCATTTTTAATTTTATTTCTTAAATCGCATTTTCTCGACGAGCTGAGCACGTTTTCTGAAATGTGCTCCTCCCGTCACTCTGGTTGGGTGCGCATAGTAAAAAGTGCTCTTGGCAGCTAGAGAGTGCCGCGTTGACCATTGCGCATGAAGAAATAACCACCTGCAACGTTTGGTTTAGGTTTTAGGTGCATTTTTAATTTTATTGCTTAAATCGCATTTTCTCGACGAGCTGAGCACGTTTTCTGAAATGTGCTCCTCCCGTCACTCTGTTCGGGTGCGCATAGTAAAAAGTGCTCTTGGCAGCTAGAGAGTGCCGCGTTGACCACTGCGCATGAAGAAATGACCATCTGCAACGTTTGGTTTAGGTTTTAGGTGCATTTTTAATTTTATTTCTTAAATCGCATTTTCTCGACGAGCTGAGCACGTTTTCTGAAATGTGCTCCTCCCGTCACTCTGGTTGGGTGCGCATAGTAAAAAGTGCTCTTGGCAGCTAGAGAGTGCCGCGTTGACGGCTGCACATGAAGAAATAACCACCTGCAACGTTTGGTTTAGGTTTTAGGTGCATTTTTAATTTTATTGCTTAAATAGCATTTTCTCGACGAGCTGAGCACGTTTTCTGAAATGTGCTCCTCCAGCCACTCTGGTTGGGTGCGCATAGTAAAAAGTGCTCTTGGCAGCTAGAGAGTGCCGCGTTGACCACTGCGCATGAAGAAATAACCACCTGCAACGTTTGGTTTAGGTTTTAGGTGCATTTTTAATTTTATTGCTTAAATCGCATTTTCTCGACGAGCTGAGCACGTTTTCTGAAATGTGCTCCTCCCGTCACTCTGGTCGGGTGCGCATAGTAAAAAGTGCTCTTGGCAGCTAGAGAGTGCCGCGTTGACTGCTGCACATGAAGACATAACCACCCCCAACGTTTGGTTTAGGTTTTAGGTGCATTTTTAATTTTATTGCTTAAATCGCATTTTCTCGACGAGCTGAGCACGTTTTATGAAATGTGCTCCTCCCGTCACTCTGGTTGGGTGCGCATAGTAAAAAGTGCTCTTGGCAGCTAGAGAGTGCCGCGCTGACCACTGCGCATGAAAAAATAACCACCTGCAACGTTTGGTTTAGGTTTTAGGTGCATTTTTAATTTTATTGCTTAAATCGCATTTTCTCGACGAGCTGAGCACGTTTTCTGAAATGTGCTCCTCCCGTCACTCTGGTTGGGTGCGCATAGTAAAAAGTGCTCTTGGCAGCTAGATAGTGCCGCGTTGACCGCTGCGCATGAAGAAATAACCACCTGCAACGTTTGGTTTAGGTTTTAGGTGCATTTTTAATTTTATTGCTTAAATCGCATTTTCTCGACGAGCTGAGCACGTTTTCTGAAATGTGCTCCTCCCGTCACTCTGGTTGGGTGCGCATAGTAAAAAGTGCTCTTGGCAGCTAGAGAGTGCCGCGTTGACCACTGCGCATGAAGAAATAACCACCTGCAACGTTTAGTTTAGGTTTTGGGTGCATTTTTAATTTTATTGCTTAAATCGCATTTTCTGGACGAGCTGAGCACGTTTTCTGAAATGTGCTCCTCCCGTCACTCTGGTTGGGTGCGCATAGTAAAAAGTGCTCTTGGCAGCTAGAGAGTGCCGCGTTGACAACTGCGCATGAAGAAATCACCATCTGCAACGTTTGGTTTAGGTTTTAGGTGCATTTTTAATTTTATTGCTTAAATCGCATTTTGTCGACGAGCTGAGCACGTTTTCTGAAATGTGCTCCTCCCGTCACTCTGGTTGGGTGCGCATAGTAAAAAGTGCTCTTGGCAGCTAGAGAGTCCCGCGTTGACCATTGCGCATGAAGAAATAACCACCTGCAACGTTTGGTTTAGGCTTTAGGTGCATTTTTAATTTTATTGCTTAAATCGCATTTTCTCGACGAGCTGAGCACGTTTTCTGAAATGTGCTCCTCCCGTCACTCTGGTTGGGTGCGCATAGTAAAAAGTGCTCTTGGTTGCTAGAGAGTGCCGCGTTGACCACTGCGCATGAATAAATAACCACTTGCAACGTTTGGATTAGGTTTTGGGTGCATTTTTAATTTTATTGCTTAAATCGCATTTTCTGGACGAGCTGAGCACGTTTTCTGAAATGTGCTCCTCCCGTCACTTTGGTTGGGTGCACATAGTAAAAAGTGCTCTTGGCAGCTAGAGAGTGCCGCGTTGACCACTGCGCATGAAGAAATGACCATCTGCAACGTTTGGTTTAGGTTTTAGGTGCATTTTTAATTTTATTGCTTAAATCGCATTTTCTCGACGAGCTGAGCACGTTTTCTGAAATGTGCTCCTCCCGTCACTCTGGTTGGGTGCGCATAGTAAAAAGTGCTCTTGGCAGCTAGAGAGTGCCGCGTTGACCACTGCCCATGAAGAAATAACCACCTGCAACGTTTGGTTTAGGTTTTAGGTGCATTTTTAATTTTATTGCTTAAATCGCATTTTCTCGACGAGCTGAGCACGTTTTCTGAAATGTGCTCCTCCCGTCACTCTGGTTGGGTGCGCATAGTAAGAAGTGCTCTTGGCAGCTAGAGAGTGCCGCGTTGACCACTGCGCATGAAGAAATAACCACCTGCAACGTTTGGTTTAGGTTTTGGGTGCATTTTTAATTTTATTGCTTAAATCGCATTTTCTCGTCGAGCTGAGCACGTTTTCTGAAATGTGCTCCTCCCGTCACTCTGGTCGGGTGCGCATAGTAAAAAGTGCTCTTGGCAGCTAGAGTGTGCCGCGTTGACCACTGCGCATGAAGAAATGACCATCTGCAACGTTTGTTTTAGGTTTTAGGTGCATTTTTAATTTTATTGCTTAAATCGCATTTTCTCGACGAGATGAGCACGTTTTCTGAAATGTGCTCCTCCCGTCACTCTGGTTGGGTGCGCATAGTAAAAAGTGCTCTTGGCAGCTAGAGAGTGCCGCGTTGACCACTGCGCATGAAGAAATAACCACCTGCACCGTTTGGTTTAGGTTTTAGGTGCATTTTTAATTTTATTGCTTAAATCGCATTTTCTCGACGAGCTGAGCACGTTTTCTGAAATGTGCTCCTCCCGTCACTCTGGTTGGGTGCGCATAGTAAAAAGTGCTCTTGGCAGCTAGAGAGTGCCGCGTTGACCACTGCGCATGAAGAAATAACCACCTGCAACGTTTGGTTTAGGTTTTGGGTGCATTTTTAATTTTATTGCTTAAATCGCATTTTCTCGACGAGCTGAGCACGTTTTCTGAAATGTGCTCCTCCCGTCACTCTGGTTGGGTGCGCATAGTAAAAAGTGCTCTTGGCAGCTACAGAGTCCCGCGTTGACCATTGCGCATGAAGAAATAACCACCTGCAACGTTTGGTTTAGGCTTTAGGTGCATTTTTAATTTTATTGCTTAAATCGCATTTTCTCGACGAGCTGAGCACGTTTTCTGAAATGTGCTCCTCCCGTCACTCTGGTTGGGTGCGCATAGTAAAAAGTGCTCTTGGCAGCTAGAGAGTGCCGCGTTGACAACTGCGCATGAAGAAATAACCACTTGCAACGTTTGGATTAGGTTTTGGGTGCATTTTTAATTTTATTGCTTAAATCGCATTTTCTGGACGAGCTGAGCACGTTTTCTGAAATGTGCTCCTCCCGTCACTTTGGTTGGGTGCACATAGTAAATAGTGCTCTTGGCAGCTAGAGAGTGCCGCGTTGACCACTGCGCATGAAGAAATAACCACTTGCAACGTTTGGATTAGGTTTTGGGTGCATTTTTAATTTTATTGCTTAAATCGCATTTTCTCGACGAGCTGAGCACGTTTTCTGAAATGTGCTCCTCCCGTCACTCTGGTTGGGTGCGCATAGTAAAAAGTGCTCTTGGCAGCTAGAGAGTGCCGCGTTGACCACTGCGCATGAAGAAATAACCACCTGCAACGTTTGGTTTAGGTTTTAGGTGCATTTTTAATTTTATTGCTTAAATCGCATTTTCTCGACGAGCTGAGCACGTTTTCTGAAATGTGCTCCTCCCGTCACTCTGGTTGGGTGCGCATAGTAAAAAGTGCTCTTGGCAGCTAGAGAGTGCCGCGTTGACGGCTGCGCATGAAGAAATAACCACCTGCAACGTTTGGTTTAGGTTTTAGGTGCATTTTTAATTTTATTGCTTAAATCGCATTTTCTCGACGAGCTGAGCACGTTTTCTGAAATCTGCTCCTCCCGTCACTCTTGTTGGGTGCGCATAGTAAAAAAGTGCTCTTGGCAGCTAGAGAGTCTCGCGTTGACCACTGCGCATGAAGAAATAACCACCTGCAACGTTTGGTTTAGGTTTTAGGTGCATTTTTAATTTTATTGCTTAAATCGCATTTTCTCGACGAGCTGAGCACGTTTTCTGAAATGTGCTCCTCCCGTCACTCTGGTTGGGTGCGCATAGTAAAAAGTGCTCTTGGCAGCTAGAGAGTGCCGCGTTGACCACTGCGCATGAAGAAATAACCACCTGCAACGTTTGGTTTAGGTTTTGGGTGCATTTTTAATTTTACTGCTTAAATCGCATTTTCTCGTCGAGCTGAGCACGTTTTCTGAAATGTGCTCCTCCCGTCACTCTGGTCGGGTGCGCATAGTAAAAATTGCTCTTGGCAGCTAGAGAGTGCCGCGTTGACCACTGCGCATGAAGAATTGACCATCTGCAACGTTTGGTTTAGGTTTTGCGTGCATTTTTAATTTTATTGCTTAAATCGCATTTCCTCGACGAGCTGAGCACGTTTTCTGAAATGTGCTCCTCCCGTCACTCTGGTTGGGTGCGCATAGTAAAAAGTGCTCTTGGCAGCTAGAGAGTGCCGCGTTGACCACTGCGCATGAAGAAATGACCATCTGCAGCGTTTGGTTTAGGTTTTAGGTGCATTTTTAATTTTATTGCTTAAATTGCATTTTCTCCACGTTTTCTGAAATGTGCTCCTCCCGTCACTCTGGTTGGGTGCGCATAGTAAAAAGTGCTCTTGGCAGGTAGAGAGTGCTGCGTTGACCACTGCGCATGAAGAAATGACCATCTGCAACGTTTGGTTTAGGTTTTAGGTGAATATTTAATTTTATTGCTTAAATCGCATTTTCTCGACGAGCTGAGCACGTTTTCTGAAATGTGCTCCTTCCGTCACTCTGGTTGGGTGCGCATAGTAAAAAGTGCTCTTGGCAGCTAGAGAGTGCCGCGTTGACCACTGCGCATGAAGAAATGACCATCTGCAACGTTTGGTTTAGGTTTTAGGTGCATTTTTAATTTTATTGCTTAAATCGCATTTTCTCGACGAGCTGAGCACGTTTTCTGAAATGTGCTCCTCCCGTCACTCTGGTTGGGTGCGCATAGTAAAAAGTGCTCTTGGCAGCTAGAGAGTGCCGCGTTGACCACTGCGCATGAAGAAATAACCGCCTGCAACGTTTGGTTTAGGTTTTGGGTGCATTTTTAATCTTATTGCTTAAATCGCATTTTCTGGACGAGCTGAGCACGTTTTCTGAAATGTGCTCCTCCCGTCACTCTGGTTGGGTGCGCATAGTAAAAAGTGCTCTTGGCAGCTAGAGAGTGCCGCGTTGACAACTGCGCATGAAGAAATGACCATCTGCAACGTTTGGTTTAGGTTTTAGGTGCATTTTTAATTTTATTGCTTAAATCGCATTTTCTCGACGAGCTGAGCACGTTTTCTGAAATGTGCTCCTCCCGTCACTCTGGTTGGGTGCGCATAGTAAAAAGTGCTCTTGGCAGCTAGAGAGTCCCGCGTTGACCATTGCGCATGAAGAAATAACCACCTGCAACGTTTGGTTTAGGCTTTAGGTGCATTTTTAATTTTATTGCTTAAATCGCATTTTCTCGACGAGCTGAGCACGTTTTCTGAAATGTGCTCCTCCCGTCACTCTGGTTGGGTGCGCATAGTAAAAAGTGCTCTTGGCAGCTAGAGAGTGCCGCGTTGACCACTGCGCATGAAGAAATAACCACTTGCAACGTTTGGATTAGGTTTTGGGTGCATTTTTATTTTTATTGCTTAAATCGCATTTTCTGGACGAGCT
Source organism: Syngnathus scovelli (assembly GCF_024217435.2). Taxonomy (NCBI): domain Eukaryota; kingdom Metazoa; phylum Chordata; class Actinopteri; order Syngnathiformes; family Syngnathidae; genus Syngnathus; species Syngnathus scovelli. Next base: position 2,849,339 of record NC_090859.1, read on the forward strand.
GAGCACGTTTTCTGAAATGTGCTCCTCCCGTCACTTTGGTTGGGTGCACATAGTAAAAAGTGCTCTTGGCAGCTAGAGAGTGCCGCGTTGACCACTGCGCATGAAGAAATGACCATCTGCAACGTTTGGTTTAGGTTTTACGTGCATTTTTAATTTTATTGCTTAAATCGCATTTTCTGGACGAGCTGAGCACGTTTTCTGAAATGTGCTCCTCCCGTCACTCTGGTTGGGTGCGCATAGTAAAAAGTGCTCTTGGCAGCTAGAGAGTGCCGTGTTGACCACTGCGCATGAAGAAATAACCACCTGCAACGTTTGGTTTAGGTTTTAGGTGCATTTTTAATTTTATTGCTTAAATCGCATTTTCTCGACGAGCTGAGCACGTTTTCTGAAATGTGCTCCTCCCGTCACTCTGGTTGGCTGCGCATAGTAAAACGTGCTCTTGGCAGCTAGAGAGTGCCGCGTTGACGGCTGCACATGAAGAAATAACCACCTGCAACGTTTGGTTTAGGTTTTAGGTGCATTTTTAATTTTATTGCTTAAATCGCGTTTTCTCGACGAGATGAGCACGTTTTCTGAAATGTGCTCCTCCCGTCACTCTGGTTGGGTGCGCATAGTAAAAAGTGCTCTTGGCAGCTAGAGAGTGCCGCGTTGACCACTGCGCATGAAGAAATAACCACTTGCAACGTTTGGATTAGGTTTTGGGTGCATTTTTAATTTTATTGCTTAAATCGCATTTTCTCGACGAGCTGAGCACGTTTTCTGAAATGTGCTCCTCCCGTCACTCTGGTTGGGTGCGCATAGTAAAAAGTGCTCTTGGCAGCTAGAGAGTGCCGCGTTGACCACTGCGCATGAAGAAATAACCACCTGCAACGTTTGGTTTAGGTTTTAGGTGCATTTTTAATTTTATTGCTTAAATCGCATTTTCTCGACGAGCTGAGCACGTTTTCTGAAATGTGCTCCTCCCGTCCCTCTGGTTGGGTGCGCATAGTAAAAAGTGCTCTTGGCAGCTAGAGAGTGCCGCGTTGACCACTGCCCATGAAGAAATAACCACCTGCAACGTTTGGTTTAGGTTTTAGGTGCATTTTTAATTTTATTGCTTAAATCGCATTTTCTCGACGAGCTGAGCACGTTTTCTGAAATGTGCTCCTCCCGTCACTCTGGTTGGGTGCGCATAGTAAAAAGTGCTCTTGGCAGCTAGATAGTGCCGCGTTGACCGCTGCGCATGAAGAAATAACCACCTGCAACGTTTGGTTTAGGTTTTAGGTGCATTTTTAATTTTATTGCTTAAATCGCATTTTCTCGACGAGCTGAGCACGTTTTCTGAAATGTGCTCCTCCCGTCACTCTGGTTGGGTGCGCATAGTAAAAAGTGCTCTTGGCAGCTAGAGAGTGCCGCGTTGACAACTGCGCATGAAGAAATAACCACTTGCAACGTTTGGATTAGGTTTTGGGTGCATTTTTAATTTTATTGCTTAAATCGCATTTTCTGGACGAGCTGAGCACGTTTTCTGAAATGTGCTCCTCCCGTCACTTTGGTTGGGTGCACATAGTAAAAAGTGCTCTTGGCAGCTAGAGAGTGCCGCGTTGACCATTGCGCATGAAGAAATAACCACCTGCAACGTTTGGTTTAGGCTTTAGGTGCATTTTTAATTTTATTGCTTAAATCGCATTTTCTCGACGAGCTGAGCACGTTTTCTGAAATGTGCTCCTCCCGTCACTCTGGTTGGGTGCGCATAGTAAAAAGTGCTCTTGGCAGCTAGAGAGTGCCGCGTTGACCACTGCGCATGAAGAAATAACCACCTGCAACGTTTGGTTTAGGTTTTGGGTGCATGTTTAATTTTATTGCTTAAACCGAATTTTCTCGACAAGCTGAGCACGTTTTCTGAAATGTGCTCCTCCCGTCACTCTTGTTGGGTGCGCATAGTAAAAAGTGTTCTTGGCAGCTAGAGAGTGCCGCGTTGACCACTGCGCATGAAGAAATAACCACCTGCAATTTTTGGTTTAGGTTTTAGGTGCATTTTTAATTTTATTGCTTAAATCGCATTTTCTGGACGAGCTGAGCACGTTTTCTGAAATGTGCTCCTCCCGTCACTCTGGTTGGGTGCGCATAGTAAAAAGTGCTCTTGGCAGCTAGAGAGTGCCGCGTTGACCACTGCGCATGAAGAAATAACCACCTGCAACGTTTGGTTTAGGTTTTAGGTGCATTTTTAATTTTATTGCTTAAATCGCATTTTCTCGACGAGCTGAGCACGTTTTCTGAAATGTGCTCCTCCCGTCACTCTGGTTGGCTGCGCATAGTAAAACGTGCTCTTGGCAGCTAGAGAGTGCCGCGTTGACGGCTGCACATGAAGAAATAACCACCTGCAACGTTTGGTTTAGGTTTTAGGTGCATTTTTAATTTTATTGCTTAAATCGCATTTTCTCGACGAGCTGAGCACGTTTTCTGAAATGTGCTCCTCCCGTCACTCTGGTTGGGTGCGCATAGTAAAAAGTGCTCTTGGCAGCTAGAGAGTGCCGCGTTGACGGCTGCACATGAAGAAATAACCACCTGCAACGTTTGGTTTAGGTTTTAGGTGCATTTTTAATTTTATTGCTTAAATCGCGTTTTCTCGACGAGATGAGCACGTTTTCTGAAATGTGCTCCTCCCGTCACTCTGGTTGGGTGCGCATAGTAAAAAGTGCTCTTGGCAGCTAGAGAGTGCCGCGTTGACCACTGCGCATGAAGAAATAACCACTTGCAACGTTTGGATTAGGTTTTGGGTGCATTTTTAATTTTATTGCTTAAATCGCATTTTCTGGACGAGCTGAGCACGTTTTCTGAAATGTGCTCCTCCCGTCACTCTGGTTGGGTGCGCATAGTAAAAAGTGCTCTTGGCAGCTAGAGAGTGCCGCGTTGACCACTGCGCATGAAGAAATAACCACCTGCAACGTTTGGTTTAGGTTTTGGGTGCATTTTTAATTTTACTGCTTAAATCGCATTTTCTCGTTGAGCTGAGCACGTTTTCTGAAATGTGCTCCTCCCGTCACTCTGGTCGGGTGCGCATAGTAAAAATTGCTCTTGGCAGCTAGAGAGTGCCGCGTTGACCACTGCGCATGAAGAAATGACCATCTGCAACGTTTGGTTTAGGTTTTGCGTGCATTTTTAATTTTATTGCTTAAATCGCATTTCCTCGACGAGCTGAGCACGTTTTCTGAAATGTGCTCCTCCCGTCACTCTGGTTGGGTGCGCATAGTAAAAAGTGCTCTTGGCAGCTAGAAAGTGCCGCGTTGACCACTGCGCATGAAGAAATGACCATCTGCAACGTTTGGTTTAGGTTTTAGGTGCATTTTTAATTTTATTGCTTAAATCGCATTTTCTCGACGAGCTGAGCACGTTTTCTGAAATGTGCTCCTCCCGTCACTCTGGTTGGGTGCGCATAGTAAAAAGTGCTCTTGGCAGCTAGAGAGTGCCGCGTTGACCACTGCGCATGAAGAAATGACCATCTGCAGCGTTTGGTTTAGGTTTTAGGTGCATTTTTAATTTTATTGCTTAAATTGCATTTTCTCCACGTTTTCTGAAATGTGCTCCTCCCGTCACTCTGGTTGGGTGCGCATAGTAAAAAGTGCTCTTGCCAGCTAGAGAGTGCCGCGTTGACCACTGCGCATGAAGAAATAACCACTTGCAACGTTTGGTTTAGGTTTTGGGTGCATTTTTAATTTTATTGCTTAAATCGCATTTTCTCGACGAGCTGAACACGTTTTCTGAAATGTGCTCCTCCCGTCACTCTGGTTGGGTGCGCATAGTAAAAAGTGCTCTTGGCAGCTAGAGAGTGCCGCGTTGACCACTGCGCATGAAGAAATAACCACCTGCAACGTTTGGTTTAGGTTTTGGGTGCATTTTTAATTTTATTGCTTAAATCGCATTTTCTCGTCGAGCTGAGCACGTTTTCTGAAATGTGCTCCTCCCGTCACTCTGGTCGGGTGCGCATAGTAAAAAGTGCTCTTGGCAGCTAGAGAGTGCCGCGTTGACCACTGCGCATGAAGAAATGACCACCTGCAACGTTTGGTTTAGGTTTTGGGTGCATTTTTAATTTTATTGCTTAAATCGCATTTTCTCGACGAGCTGAGCACGTTTTCTGAAATGTGCTCCTCCCGTCACTCTGGTTGGGTGCGCATAGTAAAAAGTGCTCTTGGCAGCTAGAGAGTGCCGCGTTGACCACTGCGCATGAAGAAATAACCACCTGCAACGCTTGGTTTAGGTTTTAGGTGCATTTTTAATTTTATTGCTTAAATCGCATTTTCTCGACGAGCTGAGCACGTTTTCTGAAATGTGCTCCTCCCGTCACTCTGGTTGGGTGCGCATAGTAAAAAGTGCTCTTGGCAGCTAGAGAGTGCCGCGTTGACCACTGCGCATGAAGAAATGACCATCTGCAACGTTTGGTTTAGGTTTTAGGTGCATTTTTATCTTTATTGCTTAAATCGCATTTTCTGGACGAGCTGAGCACGTTTTCTGAAATGTGCTCCTCCCGTCACTCTGGTTGGGTGCGCATAGTAAAAAGTGCTCTTGGCAAATAGAGAGTGCCGCGTTGACCACTGCGCATGAAGAAATGACCATCTGCAACGTTTGGTTTAGGTTTTAGGTGCATTTTTAATTTTATTGCTTAAATCGCATTTTCTCGACGAGCTGAGCACGTTTTCTGAAATGTGCTCCTCCCGTCACTCTGGTTGGGTGCGCATAGTAAAAAGTGCTCTTGGCAGCTAGAGAGTGCCGCGTTGACCACTGCGCATGAAGAAATAACCACCTGCAACGTTTGGTTTAGGTTTTAGGTGCATTTTTAATTTTATTGCTTAAATCGCATTTTCTCGACGAGCTGAGCACGTTTTCTGAAATGTGCTCCTCCCGTCACTCTGGTTGGGTGCGCATAGTAAAAAGTGCTCTTGGCAGCTAGAGAGTGCCGCGTTGACCACTGCGCATGAAGAAATAACCACGTGCAACGTTTGTTTTAGGTTTTGGGTGCATTTTTAATTTTATTGCTTAAATCGCATTTTCTCAACGAGCTGAGCACGTTTTCTGAAATGTGCTCCTCCCGTCACTCTGGTTGGGTGCGCATAGTAAAAAGTGCTCTTGGCAGCTAGAGAGTGCCGCGTTGACCACTGCGCATGAAGAAATAACCACCTGCAACGTTTGGTTTAGGTTTTAGGTGCATTTTTAATTTTATTGCTTAAATCGCATTTTCTCGACGAGCTGAGCACGTTTTCTGAAATGTGCTCCTCCCGTCACTCTGATTGGGTGCGCATAGTAAAAAGTGCTCTTGGCAGCTAGAGAGTGCCGCGTTGACCACTGTGCATGAAGAAATAACCACCTGCAACGTTTGGTTTAGGTTTTGGGTCCATTTTTAATTTTATTGCTTAAATCGCATTTTCTGGACGAGCTGAGCACGTTTTCTGAAATGTGCTCCTCCCGTCACTCTGGTTGGGTGCGCATAGTAAAAAGTGCTCTTGGCAGCTAGAGAGTGCCGCGTTGACCACTGCGCATGAAGAAATGACCATCTGCAGCGTTTGGTTTAGGTTTTAGGTGCATTTTTAATTTTATTGCTTAAATTGCATTTTCTCCACGTTTTCTGAAATGTGCTCCTCCCGTCACTCTGGTTGGGTGCGCATAGTAAAAAGTGCTCTTGCCAGCTAGAGAGTGCCGCGTTGACCACTGCGCATGAAGAAATAACCACTTGCAACGTTTGGTTTAGGTTTTGGGTGCATTTTTAATTTTATTGCTTAAATCGCATTTTCTCGACGAGCTGAACACGTTTTCTGAAATGTGCTCCTCCCGTCACTCTGGTTGGGTGCGCATAGTAAAAAGTGCTCTTGGCAGCTAGAGAGTGCCGCGTTGACCACTGCGCATGAAGAAATAACCACCTGCAACGTTTGGTTTAGGTTTTGGGTGCATTTTTAATTTTATTGCTTAAATCGCATTTTCTCGTCGAGCTGAGCACGTTTTCTGAAATGTGCTCCTCCCGTCACTCTGGTCGGGTGCGCATAGTAAAAAGTGCTCTTGGCAGCTAGAGAGTGCCGCGTTGACCACTGCGCATGAAGAAATGACCACCTGCAACGTTTGGTTTAGGTTTTGGGTGCATTTTTAATTTTATTGCTTAAATCGCATTTTCTCGACGAGCTGAGCACGTTTTCTGAAATGTGCTCCTCCCGTCACTCTGGTTGGGTGCGCATAGTAAAAAGTGCTCTTGGCAGCTAGAGAGTGCCGCGTTGACCACTGCGCATGAAGAAATAACCACCTGCAACGCTTGGTTTAGGTTTTAGGTGCATTTTTAATTTTATTGCTTAAATCGCATTTTCTCGACGAGCTGAGCACGTTTTCTGAAATGTGCTCCTCCCGTCACTCTGGTTGGGTGCGCATAGTAAAAAGTGCTCTTGGCAGCTAGAGAGTGCCGCGTTGACCACTGCGCATGAAGAAATGACCATCTGCAACGTTTGGTTTAGGTTTTAGGTGCATTTTTATCTTTATTGCTTAAATCGCATTTTCTGGACGAGCTGAGCACGTTTTCTGAAATGTGCTCCTCCCGTCACTCTGGTTGGGTGCGCATAGTAAAAAGTGCTCTTGGCAAATAGAGAGTGCCGCGTTGACCACTGCGCATGAAGAAATGACCATCTGCAACGTTTGGTTTAGGTTTTAGGTGCATTTTTAATTTTATTGCTTAAATCGCATTTTCTCGACGAGCTGAGCACGTTTTCTGAAATGTGCTCCTCCCGTCACTCTGGTTGGGTGCGCATAGTAAAAAGTGCTCTTGGCAGCTAGAGAGTGCCGCGTTGACCACTGCGCATGAAGAAATAACCACCTGCAACGTTTGGTTTAGGTTTTAGGTGCATTTTTAATTTTATTGCTTAAATCGCATTTTCTCGACGAGCTGAGCACGTTTTCTGAAATGTGCTCCTCCCGTCACTCTGGTTGGGTGCGCATAGTAAAAAGTGCTCTTGGCAGCTAGAGAGTGCCGCGTTGACCACTGCGCATGAAGAAATAACCACGTGCAACGTTTGTTTTAGGTTTTGGGTGCATTTTTAATTTTATTGCTTAAATCGCATTTTCTCAACGAGCTGAGCACGTTTTCTGAAATGTGCTCCTCCCGTCACTCTGGTTGGGTGCGCATAGTAAAAAGTGCTCTTGGCAGCTAGAGAGTGCCGCGTTGACCACTGCGCATGAAGAAATAACCACCTGCAACGTTTGGTTTAGGTTTTAGGTGCATTTTTAATTTTATTGCTTAAATCGCATTTTCTCGACGAGCTGAGCACGTTTTCTGAAATGTGCTCCTCCCGTCACTCTGATTGGGTGCGCATAGTAAAAAGTGCTCTTGGCAGCTAGAGAGTGCCGCGTTGACCACTGTGCATGAAGAAATAACCACCTGCAACGTTTGGTTTAGGTTTTGGGTCCATTTTTAATTTTATTGCTTAAATCGCATTTTCTGGACGAGCTGAGCACGTTTTCTGAAATGTGCTCCTCCCGTCACTCTGGTTGGGTGCGCATAGTAAAAAGGTGCTCTTGGCAAATAGAGAGTGCCGCGTTGACCACTGCGCATGAAGAAATGACCATCTGCAACGTTTGGTTTAGGTTTTGGGTCCATTTTTAATTTTATTGCTTAAATCGCATTTTCTGGACGAGCTGAGCACGTTTTCTGAAATGTGCTCCTCCCGTCACTCTGGTTGGGTGCGCATAGTAAAAAGTGCTCTTGGCAGCTAGAGAGTGCCGCGTTGACGGCTGCGCATGAAGAAATAACCACCTGCAACGTTTGGTTTAGGTTTTAGGTGCATTTTTAATTTTATTGCTTAAATCGCATTTTCTCGACGAGCTGAGCACGTTTTCTGAAATGTGCTCCTCCCGTCACTCTTGTTGGGTGCGCATAGTAAAAAAGTGCTCTTGGCAGCTAGAGAGTCTCGCGTTGACCACTGCGCATGAAGAAATAACCACCTGCAACGTTTGGTTTAGGTTTTAGGTGCATTTTTAATTTTATTGCTTAAATCGCATTTTCTCGACGAGCTGAGCACGTTTTCTGAAATGTGCTCCTCCCGTCACTCTGGTTGGGTGCGCATAGTAAAAAGTGCTCTTGGCAGCTAGAGAGTGCCGCGTTGACCACTGCGCATGAAGAAATAACCACCTGCAACCTTTGGTTTAGGTTTTGGGTGCATTTTTAATTTTACTGCTTAAATCGCATTTTCTCGTCGAGCTGAGCACGTTTTCTGAAATGTGCTCCTCCCGTCACTCTGGTCGGGTGCGCATAGTAAAAATTGCTCTTGGCAGCTAGAGAGTGCCGCGTTGACCACTGCGCATGAAGAAATGACCATCTGCAACGTTTGGTTTAGGTTTTGCGTGCATTTTTAATTTTATTGCTTAAATCGCATTTCCTCGACGAGCTGAGCACGTTTTCTGAAATGTGCTCCTCCCGTCACTCTGGTTGGGTGCGCATAGTAAAAAGTGCTCTCTGCAGCTAGAAAGTGCCGCGTTGACCACTGCGCATGAAGAAATGACCATCTGCAACGTTTGGTTTAGGTTTTAGGTGCATTTTTAATTTTATTGCTTAAATCGCATTTTCTCGACGAGCTGAGCACGTTTTCTGAAATGTGCTCCTCCCGTCACTCTGGTTGGGTGCGCATAGTAAAAAGTGCTCTTGGCAGCTAGAGAGTGCCGCGTTGACCACTGCGCATGAAGAAATGACCATCTGCAGCGTTTGGTTTAGGTTTTAGGTGCATTTTTAATTTTATTGCTTAAATTGCATTTTCTCCACGTTTTCTGAAATGTGCTCCTCCCGTCACTCTGGTTGGGTGCGCATAGTAAAAAGTGCTCTTGGCAGGTAGAGAGTGCTGCGTTGACCACTGCGCATGAAGAAATGACCATCTGCAACGTTTGGTTTAGGTTTTAGGTGCATATTTAATTTTATTGCTTAAATCGCATTTTCTCGACGAGCTGAGCACGTTTTCTGAAATGTGCTCCTTCCGTCACTCTGGTTGGGTGCGCATAGTAAAAAGTGCTCTTGGCAGCTAGAGAGTGCCGCGTTGACCACTGCGCATGAAGAAATGACCATCTGCAACGTTTGGTTTAGGTTTTAGGTGCATTTTTAATTTTATTGCTTAAATCGCATTTTCTCGACGAGCTGAGCACGTTTTCTGAAATGTGCTCCTCCCGTCACTCTGGTTGGGTGCGCATAGTAAAAAGTGCTCTTGGCAGCTAGAGAGTGCCGCGTTGACCACTGCGCATGAAGAAATAACCGCCTGCAACGTTTGGTTTAGGTTTTGGGTGCATTTTTAATCTTATTGCTTAAATCGCATTTTCTGGACGAGCTGAGCACGTTTTCTGAAATGTGCTCCTCCCGTCACTCTGGTTGGGTGCGCATAGTAAAAAGTGCTCTTGGCAGCTAGAGAGTGCCGCGTTGACAACTGCGCATGAAGAAATGACCATCTGCAACGTTTGGTTTAGGTTTTAGGTGCATTTTTAATTTTATTGCTTAAATCGCATTTTCTCGACGAGCTGAGCACGTTTTCTGAAATGTGCTCCTCCCGTCACTCTGGTTGGGTGCGCATAGTAAAAAGTGCTCTTGGCAGCTAGAGAGTCCCGCGTTGACCATTGCGCATGAAGAAATAACCACCTGCAACGTTTGGTTTAGGCTTTAGGTGCATTTTTAATTTTATTGCTTAAATCGCATTTTCTCGACGAGCTGAGCACGTTTTCTGAAATGTGCTCCTCCCGTCACTCTGGTTGGGTGCGCATAGTAAAAAGTGCTCTTGGCAGCTAGAGAGTGCCGCGTTGACCACTGCGCATGAAGAAATAACCACTTGCAACGTTTGGATTAGGTTTTGGGTGCATTTTTATTTTTATTGCTTAAATCGCATTTTCTGGACGAGCTGAGCACGTTTTCTGAAATGTGCTCCTCCCGTCACTTTGGTTGGGTGCACATAGTAAAAAGTGCTCTTGGCAGCTAGAGAGTGCCGCGTTGACCACTGCGCATGAAGAAATGACCATCTGCAACGTTTGGTTTAGGTTTTACGTGCATTTTTAATTTTATTGCTTAAATCGCATTTTCTGGACGAGCTGAGCACGTTTTCTGAAATGTGCTCCTCCCGTCACTCTGGTTGGGTGCGCATAGTAAAAAGTGCTCTTGGCAGCTAGAGAGTGCCGCGTTGACCACTGCGCATGAAGAAATAACCACCTGCAACGTTTGGTTTAGGTTTTAGGTGCATTTTTAATTTTATTGCTTAAATCGCATTTTCTCGACGAGCTGAGCACGTTTTCTGAAATGTGCTCCTCCCGTCACTCTGGTTGGCTGCGCATAGTAAAACGTGCTCTTGGCAGCTAGAGAGTGCCGCGTTGACGGCTGCACATGAAGAAATAACCACCTGCAACGTTTGGTTTAGGTTTTAGGTGCATTTTTAATTTTATTGCTTAAATCGCGTTTTCTCGACGAGATGAGCACGTTTTCTGAAATGTGCTCCTCCCGTCACTCTGGTTGGGTGCGCATAGTAAAAAGTGCTCTTGGCAGCTAGAGAGTGCCGCGTTGACCACTGCGCATGAAGAAATAACCACTTGCAACGTTTGGATTAGGTTTTGGGTGCATTTTTAATTTTATTGCTTAAATCGCATTTTCTCGACGAGCTGAGCACGTTTTCTGAAATGTGCTCCTCCCGTCACTCTGGTTGGGTGCGCATAGTAAAAAGTGCTCTTGGCAGCTAGAGAGTGCCGCGTTGACCACTGCGCATGAAGAAATAACCACCTGCAACGTTTTGTTTAGGTTTTAGGTGCATTTTTAATTTTATTGCTTAAATCGCATTTTCTCGACGAGCTGAGCACGTTTTCTGAAATGTGCTCCTCCCGTCCCTCTGGTTGGGTGCGCATAGTAAAAAGTGCTCTTGGCAGCTAGAGAGTGCCGCGTTGACCACTGCCCATGAAGAAATAACCACCTGCAACGTTTGGTTTAGGTTTTAGGTGCATTTTTAATTTTATTGCTTAAATCGCATTTTCTCGACGAGCTGAGCACGTTTTCTGAAATGTGCTCCTCCCGTCACTCTGGTTGGGTGCGCATAGTAAAAAGTGCTCTTGGCAGCTAGATAGTGCCGCGTTGACCGCTGCGCATGAAGAAATAACCACCTGCAACGTTTGGTTTAGGTTTTAGGTGCATTTTTAATTTTATTGCTTAAATCGCATTTTCTCGACGAGCTGAGCACGTTTTCTGAAATGTGCTCCTCCCGTCACTCTGGTTGGGTGCGCATAGTAAAAAGTGCTCTTGGCAGCTAGAGAGTGCCGCGTTGACCACTGCGCATGAAGAAATAACCACCTGCAACGTTTAGTTTAGGTTTTGGGTGCATTTTTAATTTTATTGCTTAAATCGCATTTTCTGGACGAGCTGAGCACGTTTTCTGAAATGTGCTCCTCCCGTCACTCTGGTTTGGTGCGCATAGTAAAAAGTGCTCTTGGCAGCTAGAGAGTGCCGCGTTGACAACTGCGCATGAAGAAATGACCATCTGCAACGTTTGGTTTAGGTTTTAGGTGCATTTATAATTTTATTGCTTAAATCGCATTTTCTCGACGAGCTGAGCACGTTTTCTGAAATGTGCTCCTCCCGTCACTCTGGTTGGCTGCGCATAGTAAAAAGTGCTCTTGGCAGCTAGAGAGTGCCGCGTTGACGGCTGCACATGAAGAAATAACCACCTGCAACGTTTGGTTTAGGTTTTAGGTGCATTTTTAATTTTATTGCTTAAATCGCATTTTCTCGACGAGATGAGCATGTTTTCTGAAATGTGCTCCTCCCGTCACTCTGGTTGGGTGCGCATAGTAAAAAGTGCTCTTGGCAGCTAGAGAGTGCCGCGTTGACCACTGCGCATGAAGAAATAACCACTTGCAACGTTTGGATTAGGTTTTGGGTGCATTTTTAATTTTATTGCTTAAATCGCATTTTCTCGACGAGCTGAGCACGTTTTCTGAAATGTGCTCCTCCCGTCACTCTGGTTGGGTGCGCATAGTAAAAAGTGCTCTTGGCAGCTAGAGAGTGCCGCGTTGACCACTGCGCATGAAGAAATAACCACCTGCAACGTTTGGTTTAGGTTTTAGGTGCATTTTTAATTTTATTGCTTAAATCGCATTTTCTCGACGAGCTGAGCACGTTTTCTGAAATGTGCTCCTCCCGTCACTCTGGTTGGGTGCGCATAGTAAAAAGTGCTCTTGGCAGCTAGAGAGTGCCGCGTTGACCACTGCCCATGAAGAAATAACCACCTGCAACGTTTGGTTTAGGTTTTAGGTGCATTTTTAATTTTATTGCTTAAATCGCATTTTCTCGACGAGCTGAGCACGTTTTCTGAAATGTGCTCCTCCCGTCACTCTGGTTGGGTGCGCATAGTAAAAAGTGCTCTTGGCAGCTAGAGAGTGCCGCGTTGGCCACTGCGCATGAAGAAATAACCACCTGCAACGTTTGGTTTAGGTTTTAGGTGCATTTTTAATTGTATTGCTTAAATCGCATTTTCTCGACGAGCTGAGCACGTTTTCTGAAATGTGCTCCTCCCGTCACTCTGGTTGGGTGCGCATAGTAAAAAGTGCTCTTGGCAGCTAGAGAGTGCCGCGTTGACCACTGCACATGAAGAAATAACCACCTGCAACGTTTGGTTTAGGTTTTAGGTGCATTTTTATTTTTTTTGCTTAAATCGCATTTTCTCGACAAGCTGAGCACGTTTTCTGAAATGTGCTCCTCCCGTCACTCTTGTTGGGTGCGCATAGTAAGAAGTGCTCTTGGCAGCTAGAGAGTGCCGCGTTGACCACTGCGCATGAAGAAATAACCACCTGCAACGTTTGGTTTAGGTTTTGGGTGCATTTTTAATTTTATTGCTTAAATCGCATTTTCTCGTCGAGCTGAGCACGTTTTCTGAAATGTGCTCCTCCCGTCACTCTGGTCGGGTGCGCATAGTAAAAAGTGCTCTTGGCAGCTAGAGTGTGCCGCGTTGACCACTGCGCATGAAGAAATGACCATCTGCAACGTTTGTTTTAGGTTTTAGGTGCATTTTTAATTTTATTGCTTAAATCGCATTTTCTCGACGAGCTGAGCACGTTTTCTGAAATGTGCTCCTCCCGTCACTCTGGTTGGGTGCGCATAGTCAAAAGTGCTCTTGGCAGCTAGAGAGTGCCGCGTTGACCACTGCGCATGAAGAAATAACCACCTGCAACGTTTGGTTTAGGTTTTAGGTGCATTTTTAATTTTATTGCTTAAATCGCATTTTCTCGACGAGCTGAGCACGTTTTCTGAAATGTGCTCCTCCCGTCACTCTGGTTGGGTGCGCATAGTAAAAAGTGCTCTTGGCAGCTAGAGAGTGCCGCGTTGACCACTGCGCATGAAGAAATAACCACCTGCAACGTTTGGTTTAGGTTTTGGGTGCATTTTTAATTTTATTGCTTAAATCGCATTTTCTCGACGAGCTGAGCACGTTTTCTGAAATGTGCTCCTCCCGTCACTCTGGTTGGGTGCGCATAGTAAAAAGTGCTCTTGGCAGCTAGAGAGTCCCGCGTTGACCATTGCGCATGAAGAAATAACCACCTGCAACGTTTGGTTTAGGCTTTAGGTGCATTTTTAATTTTATTGCTTAAATCGCATTTTCTCGACGAGCTGAGCACGTTTTCTGAAATGTGCTCCTCCCGTCACTCTGGTTGGGTGCGCATAGTAAAAAGTGCTCTTGGCAGCTAGAGAGTGCCGCGTTGACAACTGCGCATGAAGAAATAACCACTTGCAACGTTTGGATTAGGTTTTGGGTGCATTTTTAATTTTATTGCTTAAATCGCATTTTCTGGACGAGCTGAGCACGTTTTCTGAAATGTGCTCCTCCCGTCACTTTGGTTGGGTGCACATAGTAAAAAGTGCTCTTGGCAGCTAGAGAGTGCCGCGTTGACCACTGCGCATGAAGAAATGACCATCTGCAACGTTTGGTTTAGGTTTTAGGTGCATTTTTAATTTTATTGCTTAAATCGCATTTTCTCGACGAGCTGAGCACGTTTTCTGAAATGTGCTCCTCCCGTCACTCTGGTTGGGTGCGCATAGTAAAAAGTGCTCTTGGCAGCTAGAGAGTGCCGCGTTGACCACTGCGCATGAAGAAATAACCACCTGCAACGTTTGGTTTAGGTTTTGGGTGCATGTTTAATTTTATTGCTTAAACCGAATTTTCTCGACAAGCTGAGCACGTTTTCTGAAATGTGCTCCTCCCGTCACTCTTGTTGGGTGCGCATAGTAAAAAGTGTTCTTGGCAGCTAGAGAGTGCCGCGTTGACCACTGCGCATGAAGAAATAACCACCTGCAATTTTTGGTTTAGGTTTTACGTGCATTTTTAATTTTATTGCTTAAATCGCATTTTCTGGACGAGCTGAGCACGTTTTCTGAAATGTGCTCCTCCCGTCACTCTGGTTGGGTGCGCATAGTAAAAAGTGCTCTTGGCAGCTAGAGAGTGCCGTGTTGACCACTGCGCATGAAGAAATAACCACCTGCAACGTTTGGTTTAGGTTTTAGGTGCATTTTTAATTTTATTGCTTAAATCGCATTTTCTCGACGAGCTGAGCACGTTTTCTGAAATGTGCTCCTCCCGTCACTCTGGTTGGCTGCGCATAGTAAAACGTGCTCTTGGCAGCTAGAGAGTGCCGCGTTGACGGCTGCACATGAAGAAATAACCACCTGCAACGTTTGGTTTAGGTTTTAGGTGCATTTTTAATTTTATTGCTTAAATCGCATTTTCTCGACGAGCTGAGCACGTTTTCTGAAATGTGCTCCTCCCGTCACTCTGGTTGGGTGCGCATAGTAAAAAGTGCTCTTGGCAGCTAGAGAGTGCCGCGTTGACGGCTGCACATGAAGAAATAACCACCTGCAACGTTTGGTTTAGGTTTTAGGTGCATTTTTAATTTTATTGCTTAAATCGCGTTTTCTCGACGAGATGAGCACGTTTTCTGAAATGTGCTCCTCCCGTCACTCTGGTTGGGTGCGCATAGTAAAAAGTGCTCTTGGCAGCTAGAGAGTGCCGCGTTGACCACTGCGCATGAAGAAATAACCACTTGCAACGTTTGGATTAGGTTTTGGGTGCATTTTTAATTTTATTGCTTAAATCGCATTTTCTCGACGAGCTGAGCACGTTTTCTGAAATGTGCTCCTCCCGTCACTCTGGTTGGGTGCGCATAGTAAAAAGTGCTCTTGGCAGCTAGAGAGTGCCGCGTTGACCACTGCGCATGAAGAAATAACCACCTGCAACGTTTGGTTTAGGTTTTAGGTGCATTTTTAATTTTATTGCTTAAATCGCATTTTCTCGACGAGCTGAGCACGTTTTCTGAAATGTGCTCCTCCCGTCACTCTGGTTGGGTGCGCATAGTAAAAAGTGCTCTTGGCAGCTAGAGAGTGCCGCGTTGACGGCTGCGCATGAAGAAATAACCACCTGCAACGTTTGGTTTAGGTTTTAGGTGCATTTTTAATTTTATTGCTTAAATCGCATTTTCTCGACGAGCTGAGCACGTTTTCTGAAATGTGCTCCTCCCGTCACTCTTGTTGGGTGCGCATAGTAAAAAAGTGCTCTTGGCAGCTAGAGAGTCTCGCGTTGACCACTGCGCATGAAGAAATAACCACCTGCAACGTTTGGTTTAGGTTTTAGGTGCATTTTTAATTGTATTGCTTAAATCGCATTTTCTCGACGAGCTGAGCACGTTTTCTGAAATGTGCTCCTCCCGTCACTCTGGTTGGGTGCGCATAGTAAAAAGTGCTCTTGGCAGCTAGAGAGTGCCGCGTTGACCACTGCGCATGAAGAAATAACCACCTGCAACGTTTGGTTTAGGTTTTGGGTGCATTTTTAATTTTACTGCTTAAATCGCATTTTCTCGTCGAGCTGAGCACGTTTTCTGAAATGTGCTCCTCCCGTCACTCTGGTCGGGTGCGCATAGTAAAAATTGCTCTTGGCAGCTAGAGAGTGCCGCGTTGACCACTGCGCATGAAGAAATGACCATCTGCAACGTTTGGTTTAGGTTTTGCGTGCATTTTTAATTTTATTGCTTAAATCGCATTTCCTCGACGAGCTGAGCACGTTTTCTGAAATGTGCTCCTCCCGTCACTCTGGTTGGGTGCGCATAGTAAAAAGTGCTCTTGGCAGCTAGAAAGTGCCGCGTTGACCACTGCGCGTGAAGAAATGACCATCTGCAACGTTTGGTTTAGGTTTTAGGTGCATTTTTAATTTGATTGCTTAAATCGCATTTTCTCGACGAGCTGAGCACGTTTTCTGAAATGTGCTCCTCCCGTCACTCTGGTTGGGTGCGCATAGTAAAAAGTGCTCTTGGCAGCTAGAGAGTGCCGCGTTGACCACTGCGCATGAAGAAATGACCATCTGCAGCGTTTGGTTTAGGTTTTAGGTGCATTTTTAATTTTATTGCTTAAATTGCATTTTCTCCACGTTTTCTGAAATGTGCTCCTCCCGTCACTCTGGTTGGGTGCGCATAGTAAAAAGTGCTCTTGCCAGCTAGAGAGTGCCGCGTTGACCACTGCGCATGAAGAAATAACCACTTGCAACGTTTGGATTAGGTTTTGGGTGCATTTTTAATTTTATTGCTTAAATCGCATTTTCTCGACGAGCTGAGCACGTTTTCTGAAATGTGCTCCTCCCGTCACTCTGGTCGGGTGCGCATAGTAAAAAGTGCTCTTGGCAGCTAGAGAGTGCCGCGTTGACCACTGCGCATGAAGAAATGACCATCTGCAACGTTTGGTTTAGGTTTTGCGTGCATTTTTAATTTTATTGCTTAAATCGCATTTCCTCGACGAGCTGAGCACGTTTTCTGAAATGTGCTCCTCCCGTCACTCTGGTTGGGTGCGCATAGTAAAAAGTGCTCTTGGCAGCTAGAAAGTGCCGTGTTGACCACTGCGCATGAAGAAATGACCATCTGCAACGTTTGGTTTAGGTTTTAGGTGCATTTTTAATTTTATTGCTTAAATCGCATTTTCTCGACGAGCTGAGCACGTTTTCTGAAATGTGCTCCTCCCGTCACTCTGGTTGGGTGTGCATAGTAAAAAGTGCTCTTGGCAGCTAGAGAGTGCCGCGTTGAATGCTGCGCATGAAGAAATAACCATCTGCAACGTTTGGTTTAGGTTTTAGGTGCATTTTTAATTTTATTGCTTAAATCGCATTTTCTCGACGAGCTGAGCACGTTTTCTTAAATGTGCGCCTCCCGTCACTCTGATTGGGTGCGCATAGTAAAAAGTGCTCTTGGCAGCTAGAGAGTGCCGCGTTGACCACTGCGCATGAAGAAATAACCACCTGCAACGTTTGGTTTAGGTTTTGGGTGCATTTTTAATTTTATTGCTTAAATCGCATTTTCTGGACGAGCTGAGCACGTTTTCTGAAATGTGCTCCTCCCGTCACTCTGGTTGGGTGCGCATAGTAAAAAGTGCTCTTGGCAAATAGAGAGTGCCGCCTTGACCACTGCGCATGAAGAAATGACCATCTGAAACGTTTGGTTTAGGTTTTAGGTGCATTTTTAATTTTATTGCTTAAATCGCATTTTCTCGACGAGCTGAGCACGTTTTCTGAAATGTGCTCCTCCCGTCACTCTGGTTGGGTGCGCATAGTAAAAAGTGCTCTTGGCAGCTAGAGAGTGCCGCGTTGACCATTGCGCATGAAGAAATAACCACCTGCAACGTTTGGTTTAGGCTTTAGGTGCATTTTTAATTTTATTGCTTAAATCACATTTTCTCGACGAGCTGAGCACGTTTTCTGAAATGTGCTCCTCCCGTCACTCTGGTTGGGTGCGCATAGTAAAAAGTGCTCTTGGCAGCTAGAGAGTGCCGCGTTGACCACTGCGCATGAAGAAATGACCATCTGCAACGTTTGGTTTAGGTTTTGGATGCATTTTTAATTTTATTGCTTAAATCGCATTTTCTCGACGAGCTGAGCACGTTTTCTGAAATGTGCTCCTCCCGTCACTCTGGTTGGGTGCGCATAGTAAAAAGTGCTCTTGGCAGCTAGAGAGTGCCGCGTTGACCACTGCGCATGAAGAAATGACCATCTGCAACGTTTGGTTTAGGTTTTAGGTGCATTTTTAATTTTATTGCTTAAATAGCATTTTCTCGTCGAGCTGAGCACGTTTTCTGAAATGTGCTCCTCCCGTCACTCTGGTCGGGTGCGCATAGTAAAAAGTGCTCTTGGCAGCTAGAGAGTGCCGCGTTGACCACTGCGCATGAAGAAATAACCACCTGCAACGTTTGGTTTAGGTTTTGGGTGCATTTTTAATCTTATTGCTTAAATCGCATTTTCTGGACGAGCTGAGCACGTTTTCTGAAATGTGCTCCTCCCGTCACTCTGGTTGGGTGCGCATAGTAAAAAGTGCTCTTGGCAGCTAGAGAGTGCCGCGTTGACAACTGCGCATGAAGAAATGACCATCTGCAACGTTTGGTTTAGGTTTTAGGTGCATTTTTAATTTTATTGCTTAAATCGCATTTTCTCGACGAGCTGAGCACGTTTTCTGAAATGTGCTCCTCCCGTCACTCTGGTTGGGTGCGCATAGTAAAAAGTGCTCTTGGCAGCTAGAGAGTCCCGCGTTGACCATTGCGCATGAAGAAATAACCACCTGCAACGTTTGGTTTAGGCTTTAGGTGCATTTTTAATTTTATTGCTTAAATCGCATTTTCTCGACGAGCTGAGCACGTTTTCTGAAATGTGCTCCTCCCGTCACTCTGGTTGGGTGCGCATAGTAAAAAGTGCTCTTGGCAGCTAGAGAGTGCCGCGTTGACCACTGCGCATGAAGAAATAACCACTTGCAACGTTTGGATTAGGTTTTGGGTGCATTTTTAATTTTATTGCTTAAATCGCATTTTCTGGACGAGCTGAGCACGTTTTCTGAAATGTGCTCCTCCCGTGACTTTGGTTGGGTGCACATAGTAAAAAGTGCTCTTGGCAGCTAGAGAGTGCCGCGTTGACCACTGCGCATGAAGAAATGACCATCTGCAACGTTTGGTTTAGGTTTTAGGTGCATTTTTAATTTTATTGCTTAAATCGCATTTTCTCGACGAGCTGAGCACGTTTTCTGAAATGTGCTCCTCCCGTCACTCTGGTTGGGTGCGCATAGTAAAAAGTGCTCTTGGCAGCTAGAGAGTGCCGCGTTGACCACTGCGCATGAAGAAATAACCACCTGCAACGTTTGGTTTAGGTTTTGGGTGCATGTTTAATTTTATTGCTTAAACCGAATTTTCTCGACAAGCTGAGCACGTTTTCTGAAATGTGCTCCTCCCGTCACTCTTGTTGGGTGCGCATAGTAAAAAGTGTTCTTGGCAGCTAGAGAGTGCCGCGTTGACCACTGCGCATGAAGAAATAACCACCTGCAATTTTTGGTTTAGGTTTTAGGTGCATTTTTAATTTTATTGCTTAAATCGCATTTTCTGGACGAGCTGAGCACGTTTTCTGAAATGTGCTCCTCCCGTCACTCTGGTTGGGTGCGCATAGTAAAAAGTGCTCTTGGCAGCTAGAGAGTGCCGCGTTGACCACTGCGCATGAAGAAATAACCACCTGCAACGTTTGGTTTAGGTTTTAGGTGCATTTTTAATTTTATTGCTTAAATCGCATTTTCTCGACGAGCTGAGCACGTTTTCTGAAATGTGCTCCTCCCGTCACTCTGGTTGGCTGCGCATAGTAAAACGTGCTCTTGGCAGCTAGAGAGTGCCGCGTTGACGGCTGCACATGAAGAAATAACCACCTGCAACGTTTGGTTTAGGTTTTAGGTGCATTTTTAATTTTATTGCGCCAGATGTTCCGGAGACAAAAGATCAGGAAGGCACCGGGCCCAGACGGCGTGTCACCTTCCTGCTTGAAAGTCTGCGCTGAGCAGCTGGCGCCCACCTTTGCACGGATCTTCAACCGTTCCCTGGAGCTGTGTGAGGTGCCCTCGTGCTTCAAGAGCTCCACCATCGTTCCAGTGGCCAAGAAGCCCGCCATCACAGGTATGAATGACTATAGACCTGTTGCACTGACATCTGTGGTCATGAAATCTTTCGAGAGGTTAGTACTGAACCACCTGAAGGATGTCACGGGCCCCCTGCTGGACCCCCTCCAGTTCGCCTACCGGGCAAACAGGTCGGTAGATGATGCGGTCAACATGGGACTGCACTACATCCTGCAACACCTGGACACCCCAGGAAAGTACGCCAGGATCCTGTTTGTGGACTTCAGCTCGGCGTTCAACACCATCGCTCCTGACATCCTCCAACAGAAGCTCATCCAGCTTGCGGTGCCTGCCTCCACCTGTCAGTGGATCACCAGCTTCCTGACCAACAGGAGACAGCGTGTGAGGCTGGGGAGCATCACATCTGACACCCTGACCACCAACACTGGAGCCCCTCAGGGATGCGTCCTCTCCCCACTGCTCTTCTCCCTCTACACCAACGATTTCTCCGCAAGTGACTCTTCCGTGAAGCTCCTGAAGTATGCAGACGACACCACTCTCATCGGGCTGATCCAGAACGGTGATGAGACTGCGTACAGACAGGAGGTGGAGCGGCTGGTCCACTGGTGCAGCCAAAACCACCTGGACCTGAACCCGCTCAAGACCGTGGAGATGACAGTGGACTTCAGGCGAGTTCCTTCACCACTTTCACCCCTCACTATCCGCAGTAATACTATTCTCTCCACAGACACCTTCAAGTTCCTGGGAACCACAATCTCTCGGGACCTGAAATGGACCGGCCACATAGACTCTGTCCGGAAGAAGGCCCAGCAGAGGCTGTACTTCCTGAGACAGCTCAAGAAGTTCAACCTGCCACGGGAGCTGCTGAAGACCTTCTACACTGCCATCATCCAGTCTGTCCTCTGCACCTCCATCACTGTCTGGTTTGGATCGGCCTCCAAACAAGACAAGCACAGACTGCAACGGACAATAAGGACTGCAGAAAAGATAATTGGAATCAACCTCCCATCTATCCAAGACTTGTACCTGTCCAGGACCAGGAAACGTGCAAGTAACATCTCAACAGACCCTTCGCACCCAGGTTGCAGCCTGTTTGAACTACTCCCCTCCGGACGCCGTTATAGAGCTCTGTACACTAAAACCAGCAGACACAGAGACAGCTTCTTCCCCCAGGCTGTCGCTCTGATGAACTCACACCACTCTTAGAGTCTCAGAGTCATTACTGTGCAATAACATCCCGCTTGCCACACCTTTTTTGTCTACACTGTTTGTACTATGTGTCCTCTCTGCATCCATTGCAGCCTGGTCATCCTAGAAGAGGGACCCTCCCATCTGTGGTCTCTTCTCAAGGTTTCTCATTTCCCCTAGCTGGAGTTTTGAGTTTTTCCTTGCCCTCTTGGGAGTTTAAGATCAGGGGGTGTTTGAGAATATCTTTCGTTCTTCCATGTCCTGAGTGTTGTTGTTAGTCACCTAAATGTTGAACAGAGGCTGTGGTTTACCGAAGTCAAATTCCTTGTTTGGCACGCTCAAACATGGCGAATAAAAAACTCTTGAATCTTGAATCTTGAATCTTAAATCGCGTTTTCTCGACGAGATGAGCACGTTTTCTGAAATGTGCTCCTCCCGTCACTCTGGTTGGGTGCGCATAGTAAAAAGTGCACTTGGCAGCTAGAGAGTGCCGCGTTGACCACTGCGCATGAAGAAATAACCACTTGCAACGTTTGGATTAGGTTTTGGGTGCATTTTTAATTTTATTGCTTAAATCGCATTTTCTCGACGAGCTGAGCACGTTTTCTGAAATGTGCTCCTCCCGTCACTCTGGTTGGGTGCGCATAGTAAAAAGTGCTCTTGGCAGCTAGAGAGTGCCGCGTTGACCACTGCGCATGAAGAAATGACCATCTGCAACGTTTGGTTTAGGTTTTGGGTGCATTTTTAATTTTATTGCTTAAATCGCATTTTCTCGACGAGCTGAGCACGTTTTCTGAAATGTGCTCCTCCCGTCACTCTGGTTGGGTGCGCATAGTAAAAAGTGCTCTTAGCAGGTAGAGAGTGCCGCGTTGAAAACTGCGCATGAAGAAATAACCACCTGCAACGTTTGGTTTAGGTTTTGGGTGCATTTTTAATTTTATTGCCTAAATCGCATTTTCTGGACAAGCTGAGCACGTTTTCTGAAATGTGCTCCTTCCGTCACTCTGGTTGGGTGTGCATAGTAAAAAGTGCTCTTGGCAGCTCGAGAGTGCCGCGTTGACCACTGCGCATGAAGAAATGACCATCTGCAGCGTTTGGTTTAGGTTTTAGGTGCATTTTTAATTTTATTGCTTAAATCGCATTTTCTCGACGAGCTGAGCACGTTTTCTGAAATGTGCTCCTCCCGTCACTCTGGTTGGGTGTGCATAGTAAAAAGGGCTCTTGGCAGCTAGAGAGTGCCGCGTTGACCAATGCGCACGAAGAAATGACCATCTGCAACGTTTGGTTTAGGTTTTGGGTGCATTTTTAATTTTATTGCTTAAATCGCATTTTCTCGACGAGCTGAGCACGTTTTCTGGAATGTGCTCCTCCCGTCACTCTGGTTGGGTGCGCATAGTAAAAAGTGCTCTTGGCAGCTAGAGTGCCGCGTTGACCACTGCGCATGAAGAAATAACCACCTGTAACGTTTGGTTTAGGTTTTAGGTGCATTTATAATTTTATTGCTTAAATCACATTTTCTCGACGAGCTGAGCACGTTTTCTGAAATGTGCTCCTCCCGTCACTCTGGTTGGGTGCACATAGTAAAAAGTGCTCTTGGCAGCTAGAGAGTGCCGCGTTGACCACTGCGCATGAAGAAATAACCACCTGCAACGTTTGGTTTAGGTTTTAGGTGCATTTTTAATTTTATTGCTTAAATCGCATTTTCTCGACGAGCTGAGCACGTTTTCTGAAATGTGCTCCTCCCGTCACTCTGGTTGGGTGCGCATAGTAAAAAGTGCTCTTGGCAGCTAGAGAGTGCCGCGTTGACCACTGCGCATGAAGAAATGACCATCTGCAACGTTTGGTTTAGGTTTTAGGTGCATTTTTAATTTTATTGCTTAAATCGCATTTTCTCGACGAGCTGAGCACGTTTTCTGAAATGTGCTCCTCCCGTCACTCTGGTTGGGTCCGCATAGTAAAAAGTGCTCTTGGCAGCTAGAGATGCCGCGTTGACCATTGCGCATGAAGAAATAACCACCTGCAACGTTTGGTTTAGGTTTTAGGTGCATTTTTAATTTGATTGCTTAAATCGCATTTTCTCGACGAGCTGAGCACGTTTTCTGAAATGTGCTCCTCCCGTCACTCTGGTTGGGTGCGCATAGTAAAAAGTGCTCTTGGCAGCTAGAGAGTGCCGCGTTGACCACTGCGCATGAAGAAATAACCACCTGCAACGTTTGGTTTAGGTTTTGGGTGCATTTTTAATTGTATTGCTTAATCGCATTTTCTCGTCGAGCTGAGCACGTTTTCTGAAGTGTGCTCCTCCCGTCACTCTGGTCGGGTGCGCATAGTAAAAAGTGCTCTTGGCAGCTAGAGACTGCCGCGTTGACCACTGCGCATGAAGAAATGACCATCTGCAACGTTTGGTTTAGGTTTTGGGTTTATTTTTAATTTTATTGCTGAAATCGCATTTTCTCGACGAGCTGAGCACGTTTTCTGAAATGTGCTCCTCCCGTCATTCTGGTTGGGTGCGCATAGTAAAAAGTGCTCTTGGCAGCTAGAGAGTGCCGCGTTGACCACTGCGCATGAAGAAATGACCATCTGCAACGTTTGGTTTAGGTTTTGGGTGCATTTTTAATTTTATTGCTTAAATCGCATTTTCTCGACGAGCTGAGCACGTTTTCTGAAATGTGCTCCTCCCGTCACTCTGGTTGGGTGCGCATAGTAAAAAGAGTGCTCTTGGCAGCTAGAGAGTGCCGCGTTGACCACTGCGCATGAAGAAATAACCACCTGCAACGTTTGGTTTAGGTTTTGGGTGCATTTTTAATTTTATTGCTTAAATCGCATGTTCTCGACGAGCTGTGCACGTTTTCTGAAATGTGCTCCTCCCGTCACTCTGGTTGGGTGCGCATAGTAAAAAGTGCTCTTGGCAGCTAGAGAGTGCCGCGTTGACCACTGCGCATGAAGAAATAACCACCTGCAACGTTTGGTTTAGGTTTTAGGTACATTTTTAATTTTATTGCTTAAATCGCATTTTCTCGACGAGCTGAGATCGTTTCATGAAATGTGCTCCTCCCGTCACTCTGGTTGGGTGCGCATAGTAAAAAGTGCTCTTGGCAGCTAGAGAGTGCGGCGTTGACCACTGCGCATGAAGAAATAACCACCTGCAACGTTTGGTTTAGGTTTTGGGTGCATTTTTAATTTTATTGCTTAAATCGCATTTTCTCGTCGAGCTGAGCACGTTTTCTGAAATGTGCTCCTCCCGTCACTCTGGTTGGGTGCGCATAGTAAAAAGTGCTCTTGGCAGCTAGAGAGTGCCGCGTTGACCACTGCGCATGAAGAAATGACCATCTGCAACGTTTGGTTTAGGTTTTGGGTGCATTTTTAATTTTATTGCTTAAATCGCATTTTCTCGTCGAGCTGAGCACGTTTTCTGAAATGTGCTCCTCCCGTCACTCTGGTTGGGTGTGCATAGTAAAAAGTGCTCTTGGCAGCTAGAGAGTGCCGCGTTGACCACTGCGCATGAAGAAATGACCATCTGCAACGTTTGGTTTGGGTTTTGGGTGCATTTTTAATTTTATTGCTTTAATCGCATTTTCTCGACGAGCTGAGCACGTTTTCTGAAATGTGCTCCTCCTGTCACTCTGGTTGGGTGCGCATAGTAAAAAGTGCTCTTGGCAGCTAGAGAGTGCCGCGTTGACCACTTCGCATGAAGAAATAACCACCTGCAACGTTTGGTTTAGGTTTTAGGTGCATTTTTAATTTTATTGCTTAAATCGCATTTTCTCGACGAGCTGAGCACGTTTTCTGAAATGTGCTCCTCCCGTCACTCTGGTTGGGTGCGCATAGTATAAAGTGCTCTTGGCAGCTAGAGAGTGCCGCGTTGACCACTGCAAATGAAGAAATAACCACCTGCAAGTTTGGTTTAGGTTTTAGGTGCATTTTTAATTTTATTGCTTAAATCGCATTTTCTCGACGAGCTGAGCACGTTTTCTGAAATGTGCTCCTCCCGTCACTCTTGTTGGGTGCGCATAGTAAAAAGTGCTCTTGGCAGCTAGAGAGTGCCGCGTTGACCACTGCGCATGAAGAAATAACCACCTGCAGCGTTTGGTTTAGGTTTTAGGTGCATTTTTAATTGTATTGCTTAAATCGCATTTTCTCGACGAGCTGAGCCCGTTTTCTGAAATGTGCTCCTCCCGTCACTCTGGTTGGGTGCGCATAGTAAAAAGTGCTCTTGGCAGCTAGAGAGTGCCGCGTTGACCACTGCGCATGAAGAAATAACCACCTGCAACGTTTGGTTTAGGTTTTGGGTGCATTTTTAATTTTATTGCTTAAATCGCATTTTCTGGACGAGCTGAGCCCGTTTTCTGAAATGTGCTCCTCCCGTCACTCTGGTTGGGTGCGCATAGTAAAAAGTGCTCTTGGCAGCTAGAGAGTGCCGCGTTGACCACTGCGCATGAAGAAATAACCACCTGCAACGTTTGGTTTAGGTTTTGGGTGCATTTTTAATTTTATTGCTTAAATCGCATTTTCTGGACGAGCTGAGCACGTTTTCTGAAATGTCCTCCTCCCGTCACTCTGGTTGTGTGCGCATAGTAAAAAGTGCTCTTGGCAGCTAGAGAGTGCCGCGTTGACCACTGCACATGAAGAAATAACCACCTGCAACGTTTGGTATAGGTTTTAGGTGCATTTTTAAATTTATTGCTTAAATTGCAATTTCTCGACGAGCTGAGCACGTTTTCTGAAATGTGCTCCTCCCGTCACTCTGGTCGGGTGCGCATAGTAAAAAGTGCTCTTGGCAGCTAGAGAGTGCCGCGTTGACTGCTGCACATGAAGAAATAACCACCCCCAACGTTTGGTTTAGGTTTTAGGTGCATTTTTAATTTTATTGCTTAAATCGCATTTTCTCGACGAGCTGAGCACGTTTTCTGAAATGTGCTCCTCCGGTCACTCTGGTTGGGTGCGCATAGTAAAAAGTGCTCTTGGCAGCTAGAGAGTGCCGCGTTGACCACTACGCATGAAGAAATAACCACCTGCAACGTTTGGTTTAGGTTTTAGGTGCATTTTTAATTTTATTGCTTAAATCGCATTTTCTCGACGAGCTGAGCACGTTTTCTGAAATGTGCTCCTCCCGTCACTCTGGTTGGGTGCGCATAGTAAAAAGTGCTCTTGGCAGCTAGAGAGTGCCGCGTTGACCACTGCGCATGAAGAAATGACCATCTGCAACGTTTGGTTTAGGTTTTAGGTGCATTTTTAATTTTATTGCTTTAATTGCATTTTCTCGACGTGCTGAGCACGTTTTCTGAAATGTGCTCCTCCCGTCACTCTGGTTGGGTGTGCATACTAAAAAGTGCTCTTGGCAGCTAGAGAGTGCCGCGTTGACCACTGCGCATGAAGAAATAACCACCTGCAACGTTTGGTTTAGGTTTTAGGTGCATTTTTAATTTTATTGCTTAAATCGCATTTTCTCGACGAGCTGAGCACGTTTTCTGAAATGTGCTCCTCCCGTCACTCTGGTCGGGTGCGCATAGTAAAAAGTGCTCTTGGCAGCTAGAGAGTGCCGCGTTGACTGCTGCGCATGAAGAAATAACCACCTGCAACGTTTGGTTTAGGTTTTAGGTGCATTTTTAATTTTAATGCTTAAATCGCATTTTCTCGACGAGCTGAGCACGTTTTCTGAAATGTGCTCCTCCCTTCACTCTGGTCGGGTGCGCATAGTAAAAAGTGCTCTTGGCAGCTAGAGAGTGCCGTGTTGACTGCTGCACATGAAGAAATAACCACCCCCAACGTTTGGTTTAGGTTTTAGGTGCATTTTTAATTTTATTGCTTAAATCGCATTTTCTCGACGAGCTGAGCACGTTTTCTGAAATGTGCTCCTCCCGTCACTCTGGTTGGGTGCGCATAGTAAAAAGTTCTCTTGGCAGCTAGAGAGTGCCGCGTTGACCACTGCGCATGAAGAAATAACCACGTGCAACGTTTGTTTTAGGTTTTGGGTGCATTTTTAATTTTATTGCTTAAATCGCATTTTCTCGACGAGCTGAGCACGTTTTCTGAAATGTGCTCCTCCCGTCACTCTGGTTGGGTGCGCATAGTAAAAAGTGCTCTTGGCAGCTAGAGAGTGCCGCGTTGACCACTGCGCATGAAGAAAAAACCACCTGCAACGTTTGGTTTAGGTTTTAGGTGCATCTTTAATTTTATTGCTTAAATCGCATTTTCTCGACGAGCTGAGCACGTTTTCTGAAATGTGCTCCTCCCGTCACTCTGGTTGGGTGCGCATAGTAAAAAGTGCTCTTGGCAGCTAGAGAGTGCCACGTTGACCACTGCGCATGAAGAAATGACCATCTGCAACGTTTGGTTTAGGTTTTAGGTGCATTTTTAATTTTATTGCTTAAATCGCATTTTCTCGACGAGCTGAGCACGTTTTCTGAAATGTGCTCCTCCCGTCACTCTGGTTGGGTGCGCATAGTAAAAAGTGCTCTTGGCAGCTAGAGAGTGCCGCGTTGACCATTGCGCATGAAGAAATAACCAACTGCAACGTTTGGTTTAGGTTTTAGGTGCATTTTTAATTTTATTGCTTAAATCGCATTTTCTCGACGAGCAGAGCACGTTTTCTGAAATGTGCTCCTCCCGTCACTCTGGTTGGGTGCGCATAGTAAAAAGTGCTCTTGGCAGCTAGAGAGTGCCGCGTTGACCACTGCACATGAAGAAATAACCACCTGCAACATTTGGTTTAGGTTTTGGGTGCATTTTTAATTTTATTGCTTAAATCGCATTTTCTCGTCGAGCTGAGCACGTTTTCTGAAATGTGCTCCTCCCGTCACTCTGGTTGGGTGCGCATAGTAAAAAGTGCTCTTGGCAGCTAGAGAGTGCCGCGTTGACCACTGCGCAGGAAGAAATAACCACCTGCAACGTTTGGTTTAGGTTTTGGGTGCATTTTTAATTTTATTGCTTAAATCGCATTTTCTGGACGAGCTGAGCACGTTTTCTGAAATGTGCTCCTCCCGTCACTCTGGTTGGATGCGCATAGTAAAAAGTGCTCTTGGCAGCTAGAGAGTGCCGCGTTGTCCACTGCGCATGAAGAAATAACAGCCTGCAACGTTTGGTTTAGGTTTTAGGTGCATTTTTAATTTTATTGCTTAAATCGCATTTTCTCGACGAGCTGAGCACGTTTTCTGAAATGTGCTCCTCCCGTCACTCTGGTTGGGTGCGCATAGTAAAAAGTGCTCTTGGCAGCTAGAGAGTGCCGCGTTGACCACTGCACATGAAGAAATAACCACCTGCAAGTTTGGTTTAGGTTTTAGGTGCATTTTTAATTTTATTGCTTAAATCGCATTTTCTCGACGAGCTGAGCACGTTTTCTGAAATGTGCTCCTCCCGTCACTCTTGTTGGGTGCGCATAGTAAAAAGTGCTCTTGGCAGCTAGAGTGCCGCGTTGACCACTGCGCATGAAGAAATAACCACCTGTAACGTTTGGTTTAGGTTTTAGGTGCATTTATAATTTTATTGCTTAAATCACATTTTCTCGACGAGCTGAGCACGTTTTCTGAAATGTGCTCCTCCGGTCACCCTGGTTGGGTGCGCATAGTAAAAAGTGCTCTTGGCAGCTAGAGAGTGCCGCGTTGACCACTGCGCATGAAGAAATAACCACCTGCAACGTTTGGTTTAGGTTTTAGGTGCATTTTTAATTTTATTGCTTAAATCGCATTTTCTCGACGAGCTGAGCCCGTTTTCTGAAATGTGCTCCTCCCGTCACTCTGGTTGGGTGCGCATAGTAAAAAGTGCTCTTGGCAGCTAGAGAGTGCCGCGTTGACCACTGCGCAGGAAGAAATAACCACCTGCAACGTTTGGTTTAGGTTTTGGGTGCATTTTTAATTTTATTGCTTAAATCGCATTTTCTGGACGAGCTGAGCACGTTTTCTGAAATGTGCTCCTCCCGTCACTCTGGTTGGGTGCGCATAGTAAAAAGTGCTCTTGGCAGCTAGAGAGTGCCGCGTTGACCACTGCGCATGAAGAAATGACCAACTGCAACATTTGGTTTAGGTTTTAGGTGCATTTTTAATTTTATTGCTTAAATCGCATTTTCTCGACGAGCTGAGCACGTTTTCTGAAATGTGCTCCTCCCGTCACTCTGGTTGGGTGTGCATAGTAAAAAGTGCTCTTGGCAGCTAGAGAATGCCGCGTTGACCACTGCGCATGAAGAAATAACCACCTGCAACGTTTGGTTTAGGTTTTGGGTGCATTTTTAATTTTATTGCTTAAATCGCATTTTCTCGTCGAGCTGAGCACGTTTTCTGAAATGTGCTCCTCCCGTCACTCTGGTTGGGTGCGCATAGTAAAAAGTGCTCTTGGCAGCTAGAGAGTGCCGCGTTGACCATTGCGCATGAAGAAATAACCACCTGCAACGTTTGGTTTAGGTTTTGGGTGCATTTTTAATTTTATTGCTTAAATCGCATTTTCTCGTCGAGCTGAGCACGTTTTCTGAAATGTGCTCCTTCCGTCACTCTGGTTGGGTGCGCATAGTAAAAAAGTGCTCTTGGCAGCTAGAGATTGCCGCGTTGACTGCTGCGCATGAAGAAATGACCATCTGCAACGTTTGGTTTAGGTTTTGGGTGCATTTTTAATTTTATTGCTTAAATCGCATTTTCTCGACGAGCTGAGCACGTTTTCTGAAACGTGCTCCTCCCGTCACTCTGGTTGGGTGCGCATAGTAAAAAGTGCTCTTGGCAGCTAGAGAGTGCCGCGTTGACTGCTGCGCATGAAGAAATAACCACCTGCAACGTTTGGTTTAGGTTTTGGGTGCATTTTTAATTTTATTGCTTAAATCGCATTTTCTCGTCGAACTGAGCACGTTTTCTGAAATGTGCTCCTTCCGTCACTCTGGTTGGGTGCGCATAGTAAAAAAGTGCTCTTGGCAGCTAGAGATTGCCGCGTTGACCACTGCGCATGAAGAAATGACCATCTGCAACGTTTGGTTTAGGTTTTGGGTGCATTTTTAATTTTATTGCTTAAATCGCATTTTCTCGACGAGCTGAGCACGTTTTCTGAAACGTGCTCCTCCCGTCACTCTGGTTGGGTGCGCATAGTAAAAAGTGCTCTTGGCAGCTAGAGAGTGCCGCGTTGACTGCTGCGAATGAAGAAATAACCACCTGCAACGTTTGGTTTAGGTTTTAGGTGCATTTTTAATTTTATTGCTTAAATCGCATTTTCTCGACGAGCTGAGCACGTTTTCTGAAATGTGCTCCTCCCGTCACTCTGGTTGGGTGCGCATGGTAAAAAGTGCTCTTGGCAGCTAGAGAGTGCCGCGTTGACCACTGCGCATGAAGAAATAACCGCCTGCAACGTTTGGTTTAGGTTTTGGGTGCATTTTTAAATTTATTGCTTAAATCGCATTTTCTCGTCGAGCTGAGCACGTTTTCTGTAATGTGCTCCTCCCGTCACTCTGGTTGGGTGCGCATAGTAAAAAGTGCTCTTGGCAGCTAGAGAGTGCCGCGTTGACCACTGCGCATTTAGAAATGACCATCTGCAAAGTTTGGTTTAGGTTTTGGGTGCATTTTTAATTTTATTGCTTAAATCGCATTTTCTCGACGAGCTGAGCACGTTTTCTGAAATGTGCTCCTCCCGTCACTCTGGTTGGGTGCGCATAGTAAAAAGTGCTCTTGGCAGCTAGAGAGTGCCGCGTTGACCACTGCGCATGAAGAAATAACAGCCTGCAACGTTTGGTTTAGGTTTTAGGTGCATTTTTAATTTTATTGCTTAAATCGCATTTTCTCGACGAGCTGAGCACGTTTTCTGAAATGTGCTCCTCCCGTCACTCTGGTTGGGTGCGCATAGTAAAAAGTGCTCTTGGCAGCTAGAGAGTGCCGCGTTGACCACTGCACATGAAGAAATAACCACCTGCAAGTTTGGTTTAGGTTTTAGGTGCATTTTTAATTTTATTGCTTAAATCGCATTTTCTCGACGAGCTGAGCACGTTTTCTGAAATGTGCTCCTCCCGTCACTCTTGTTGGGCGCGCATAGTAAAAAGTGCTCTTGGCAGCTAGAGAGTGCCGCGTTGACCACTGCGCATGAAGAAATAACCACCTGCAACGTTTGGTTTAGGTTTTGGGTGCATTTTTAATTTTATTGCTTAAATCGCATTTTCTCGACGAGCTGAGCACGTTTTCTGAAATGTGCTCCTCCCGTCACTCTGGTTGGGTGCGCATAGTAAAAAGTGCTCTTGGCAGCTAGAGAGTGCCGCGTTGACCACTGCGCATGAAGAAATAACAGCCTGCAACGTTTGGTTAAGGTTTTAGGTGCATTTTTAATTTTATTGCTTAAATCGCATTTTCTCGACGAGCTGAGCACGTTTTCTGAAATGTGCTCCTCCCGTCACTCTGGTTGGGTGCGCATAGTAAAAAGTGCTCTTGGCAGCTAGAGAGTGCCGCGTTGACCACTGCACATGAAGAAATAACCACCTGCAAGTTTGGTTTAGGTTTTAGGTGCATTTTTAATTTTATTGCTTAAATCGCATTTTCTCGACGAGCTGAGCACGTTTTCTGAAATGTGCTCCTCCCGTCACTCTTGTTGGGCGCGCATAGTAAAAAGTGCTCTTGGCAGCTAGAGAGTGCCGCGTTGACCACTGCGCATGAAGAAATAACCACCTGCAACGTTTGGTTTAGGTTTTAGGTGCATTTTTAATTTTATTGCTTAAATCGCATTTTCTCGACGAGCTGAGCACGTTTTCTGAAATGTGCTCCTCCCGTCACTCTGGTTGGGTGCGCATAGTAAAAAAGTGCTCTTGGCAGCTAGAGATTGCCGCGTTGACCACTGCGCATGAAGAAATGACCATCTGCAACGTTTGGTTTAGGTTTTGGGTGCATTTTTAATTTTATTGCTTAAATCGCATTTTCTCGTCGAGCTGAGCACGTTTTCTGAAATGTGCTCCTCCCGTCACTCTGGTTGGGTGCGCATAGTAAAAAGTTCTCTTGGCAGCTAGATAGTGCCGCGTTGACCACTGCGCATGAAGAAATAACCACCTGCAACGTTTGGTTTAGGTTTTGGGTGCATTTTTAATTTTATTGCTTAAATCGCATTTTCTCGACGAGCTGAGCACGTTTTCTGAAATGTGCTCCTCCCGTCACTCTGGTTGGGTGCGCATAGTAAAAAATGCTCTTGGCAGCTAGAGAGTGCCGCGTTGACCACTGCGCATGAAAAAATAACCACCTGCAACGTTTGGTTTAGGTTTTAGGTGCATTTTTAATTTTATTGCTTAAATCGCATTTTCTCGTCGAGCTGAGCACGTTTTCTGAAATCTGCTCCTCCCGTCACTCTGGTTGGGTGCGCATAGTAAAAAGTGCTCTTGGCAGCTAGAGAGTGCCGCGTTGACCACTGCGCATGAAGAAATAACCACCTGCAACGTTTGGTTTAGGTTTTCGGTGCATTTTTAATTTTATTGCTTAAATCGCATTTTCTCGACGAGCTGAGCACGTTTTCTGAAATGTGCTCCTCCCGTCACTCTGGTTGGGTGCGCATAGTAAAAAGTGCTCTTGGCAGCTAGAAAGTGCCGCGTTGACCACTGCGCATGAAGAAATGACCATCTGCAACGTTTGGTTTAGGTTTTGGGTGCATTTTTAATTTTATTGCTTAAATCGCATTTTCTCGTCGAGCTGAGCACGTTTTCTGAAATGTGCTCCTCCCGTCACTCTGGTTGGGTGCGCATAGTAAAAAGTGCTCTTGGCAGCTAGAGATTGCCGCGTTGACCACTGCGCATGAAGAAATGACCATCTGCAACGTTTGGTTTAGGTTTTGGGTGCATTTTTAATTTGATTGCTTAAATCGCATTTTCTCGACGAGCTGAGCACGTTTTCTGAAATGTGCTCCTCCCGTCACTCTGGTTGGGTGCGCATAGTAAAAAGTGCTCTTGGCAGCTAGAGAGTGCCGCGTTGACCACTGAGCATGAAGAAATGACCATCTGCAACGTTTGGTTTAGGTTTTGAGTGCATTTTTAATTTTATTGCTTAAATCGCATTTTCTCGACGAGCTGAGCACGTTTTCTGAAATGTGCTCCTCCCGTCACTCTGGTTGGGTGCGCATCGTAAAAAGTGCTCTTGGCAGCTAGAGAGTGCCGCGTTGACCACTGCGCATGAAGAAATGACCATCTGCAACGTTTGGTTTAGGTTTTGGGTGCATTTTTAATTTTATTGCTTAAATCGCATTTTCTCGACGAGCTGAGCACGTTTTCTGAAATGTGCTCCTCCCGTCACTCTGGTTGGGTGCGCATAGTAAAAAGTGCTCTTGGCAGCTAGAGAGTGCCGCGTTGACCACTGCGCATGAAGAAATAACCACCTGCAACGTTTGGTTTAGGTTTTGGGTGCATTTTTAATTTTATTGCTTAAATCGCATTTTCTAGACGAGCTGAGCACGTTTTCTGAAATGTGCTCCTCCCGTCACTCTGGTTGGGTGCGCATAGTAAAAAGTGCTCTTGGCAGCTAGAGAGTGCCGCGTTGACCACTGCGCATGAAGAAATGACCATCTGCAACGTTTGGTTTAGGTTTTAGGTGCATTTTTAATTTTATTGCTTAAATCGCATTTTCTCGACGAGCTGAGCACGTTTTCTGAAATGTGCTCCTCCCGTCACTCTGGTTGGGTGCGCATAGTAAAAATTGCTCTTGGCAGCTAGAGAGTGCCGCGTTGAACATTGCGCATGAAGAAATAACCACCTGCAACGTTTAGTTTAGGTTTTGGGTGCATTTTTAATTTTATTGCTTAAATCGCATTTTCTCGTCGAGCTGAGCACGTTTTCTGAAATGTGCTCCTCCCGTCACTCTGGTTGGGTGCGCATAGTAAAAAAGTGCTCTTGGCAGCTAGAGATTGCCGCGTTGACCACTGCGCATGAAGAAATGACCATCTGCAACGTTTGGTTCAGGTTTTGGGTGCATTTTTAATTTTATTGCTTAAATCGCATTTTCTCGACGAGCTGAGCACGTTTTCTGAAACGTGCTCCTCCCGTCACTCTGGTTGGGTGCGCATAGTAAAAAGTGCTCTTGGCAGCTAGAGAGTGCCGCGTTGACTGCTGCGCATGAAGAAATAACCACCTGCAACGTTTGGTTTAGGTTTTGGGTGCATTTTTAATTTTATTGCTTAAATCGCATTATCTGGACGAGCTGAGCACGTTTTCTGAAATGTGCTCCTCCCGTCACTCTGGTTGGGTGCGCATAGTAAAAAGTGCTCTTGCCAGCTAGAGAGTGCCGCGTTGACCACTGCGCATGAAGAAATGACCATCTGCAACGTTTGGTTTAGGTTTTGGGTGCATTTTTAATTGTATTGCTTAAATCGCATTTTCTCGTCGAGCTGAGCACGTTTTCTGAAATGTGCTCCTCCCGTCACTCCGGTTGGGTGCGCATAGTAAAAAGTGCTCTTGGCAGCTAGAGAGTGCCGCGTTGACCACTGCGCATGAAGAAATGACCATCTGCAACGTTTGGTTTGGGTTTTGGGTGCATTTTTAATTTTACTGCTTTAATCGCATTTTCTCGACGAGCTGAGCACGTTTTCTGAAATGTGCTCCTCCCGTCACTCTGGTTGGGTGCGCATAGTAAAAAGTGCTCTTGGCAGCTAGAGAGTGCCGCGTTGACCACTGCGCATGAAGAAATGACCATCTGCAGCGTTTGGTTTAGGTTTTAGGTGCATTTTTAATTTTATTGCTTAAATTGCATTTTCTCCACGAGCTGAGCACGTTTTCTGAAATGTGCTCCTCCAGTCACTCTGGTTGGGTGCGCATAGTAAAAAGTGCTCTTGGCAGCTAGAGAGTGCCGCGTTGACCACTGCGCATGAAGAAATGACCATCTGCAACGTTTGGTTTGGGTTTTGGGTGCATTTTTAATTTTATTGCTTAAATCGCATTTTCTTGACGAGCTGAGCACGTTTTTTGAAATGTGCTCCTCCCGTCACTCTGGTTGGGTGCGCATAGTAAAAAGTGCTCTTGGCAGCTAGAGAGTGCCGCGTTGACCACTGCGCATGAAGAAATGACCATCTGCAACGTTTGGTTTAGGTTTTAGGTCTATTTTTAATTTTATTGCTTAAATCGCATTTTCTCGACGAGCTGAGCATGTTTTCTGAAATGTGCTCCTCCCGTCACTCTGGTTGGGTGCGCATAGTAAAAAGTGCTCTTGGCAGCTAGAGAGTGCCGCGTTGACCACTGCGCATTAAGAAATGACCATCTGCAACGTTTGGTTTAGGTTTTAGGTGCATTTTTAATTTTATTGCTTAAATCGCATTTTCTCGACGAGCCGAGCACGTTTTCTGAAATGTGCTCCTCCCGTCACTCTGGTTGGGTGCGCATAGGAAAAAATGCTCTTGGCAGCTAGAGAGTGCCGCGTTGACCACTGCGCATGAAAAAATAACCACCTGCAACGTTTGGTTTAGGTTTTAGGTGCATTTTTAATTTTATTGCTTAAATCGCATTTTCTCGACGAGCTGAGCACGTTTTCTGAAATGCGCTCCTCCCGTCACTCTGGTTGGGTGCGCATAGTAAAAAGTGCTCTTGGCAGCTAGAGAGTGCCGCGTTGACCACTGCGCATGAAGAAATAACTACCTGCAACGTTTGGTTTAGGTTTTAGGTGCATTTTTAATTTTATTGCTTAAATCGCATTTTCTCGACGAGCTGAGCACGTTTTCTGAAATGTGCTCCTCCCGTCACTCTGGTTGGGTGCGCATAGTAAAAAGTGCTCTTGGCAGCTAGAGAGTGCCGCGTTGGCCACTGCGCATGAAGAAATAACCACCTGCAACGTTTGGTTTAGGTTTTAGGTGCATTTTTAATTTTATTGCTTAAATCGCATTTTCTCGACGAGCTGAGCACGTTTTCTGAAATGTGCTCCTCCCGTCACTCTGGTTGGGTGTGCATAGTAAAAACTGCTCTTGGCAGCTAGAGAGTGCCGCGTTGACCACTGCGCATGAAGAAATAACCACCTGCAACGTTTGGTTTAGGTTTTGGGTGCATTTTTAATTTTATTGCTTAAATCGCATTTTCTCGACGAGGTGAGCACGTTTTCTGAAATGTGCTCCTCCCGTCACTCTGGTTGGGTGTGCATAGTAAAAAGTGCTCTTGGCAGCTAGAGAGTGCCGCGTTGACCACTGCGTATGAAGAAATGACCATCTGCAACGTTTGGTTTAGGTTTTGGGTGCATTTTTAATTTTATTGCTTAAATCGCATTTTCTCGACGAGCTGAGCACGTTTTCTGGAATGTGCTCCTCCCGTCACTCTGGTTGGGTGCGCATAGTAAAAAGTGCTCTTGGCAGCTAGAGAGTGCCGCGTTGACTGCTGTGCATGAAGAAATAACCACCTGCAACGTTTGGTTTAGGTTTTAGATGCATTTTTAATTTTATTGCTTGAATCGCATTTTCTCGACGAGCTGAGCACGTTTTCTGAAATGTGCTCCTCCCGTCACTCTGGTTGGGTGCGCATAGTAAAAAGTGCTCTTGGCAGCTAGAGAGTGCCGCGTTGACCACTGCGCATGAAGAAATAACCGCCTGCAACGTTTGGTTTAGGTTTTGGGTGCATTTTTAATTTTATTGCTTAAATCGCATTTTCTCGTCGAGCTGAGCACGTTTTCTGAAATCTGCTCCTCCCGTCACTCTGGTTGGGTGCGCATAGTAAAAAGTGCTCTTGGCAGCTAGAGAGTGCCGCGTTGACCACTGCGCATGAAGAAATAACCACCTGCAACGTTTGGTTTAGGTTTTCGGTGCATTTTTAATTTTATTGCTTAAATCGCATTTTCTCGACGAGCTGAGCACGTTTTCTGAAATGTGCTCCTCCCGTCACTCTGGTTGGGTGCGCATAGTAAAAAGTGCTCTTGGCAGCTAGAAAGTGCCGCGTTGACCACTGCGCATGAAGAAATGACCATCTGCAACGTTTGGTTTAGGTTTTGGGTGCATTTTTAATTTTATTGCTTAAATCGCATTTTCTCGTCGAGCTGAGCACGTTTTCTGAAATGTGCTCCTCCCGTCACTCTGGTTGGGTGCGCATAGTAAAAAGTGCTCTTGGCAGCTAGAGATTGCCGCGTTGACCACTGCGCATGAAGAAATGACCATCTGCAACGTTTGGTTTAGGTTTTGGGTGCATTTTTAATTTTATTGCTTAAATCGCATTTTCTCGTCGAGCTGAGCACGTTTTCTGAAATGTGCTCCTCCCGTCACTCTGGTTGGGTGCGCATAGTAAAAAGTGCTCTTGGCAGCTAGAGAGTGCCGCGTTGACCACTGCGCATGAAGAAATGACCATCTGCAACGTTTGGTTTAGGTTTTGGGTGCATTTTTAATTTTATTGCTTAAATCGCATTTTCTCGACGAGCTGAGCACGTTTTCTGAAATGTGCTCCTCCCGTCACTCTGGTTGGGTGCGCATAGTAAAAAATGCTCTTGGCAGCTAGAGAGTGCCGCGTTGACCACTGCGCATGAAGAAATAACCACCTGCAACGTTTGGTTTAGGTTTTGAGTGCATTTTTAATTTTATTGCTTAAATCGCATTTTCTCGACGAGCTGAGCACGTTTTCTGAAATGTGCTCCTCCCGTCACTCTGGTTGGGTGCGCATAGTAAAAAGTGCTCTTGGCAGCTAGAGAGTGCCGCGTTGACCACTGCGCATGAAGAAATGACCATCTGCAACGTTTGGTTTAGGTTTTGGGTGCATTTTTAATTTTATTGCTTAAATCGCATTTTCTCGACGAGCTGAGCACGTTTTCTGAAATGTGCTCCTCCCGTCACTCTGGTTGGGTGCGCATAGTAAAAAGTGCTCTTGGCAGCTAGAGAGTGCCGCGTTGACCACTGCGCATGAAGAAATAACCACGTGCAACGTGTGTTTTAGGTTTTAGGTCTATTTTTAATTTTATTGCTTAAATCGCATTTTCTCGACGAGCTGAGCATGTTTTCTGAAATGTGCTCCTCCCGTCACTCTGGTTGGGTGCGCATAGTAAAAAGTGCTCTTGGCAGCTAGAGAGTGCCGCGTTGACCACTGCGCATTAAGAAATGACCATCTGCAACGTTTGGTTTAGGTTTTAGGTGCATTTTTAATTTTATTGCTTAAATCGCATTTTCTCGACGAGCTGAGCACGTTTTCTGAAATGTGCTCCTACCGTCACTCTGGTTGGGTGTGCATAGTAAAAAGTGCTCTTGGCAGATAGAGAGTGCCGCGTTGACCACTGCGCATGAAGAAATGACCATATGCAACGTTTGGTTTAGGTTTTGGGTGCATTTTTAATTTTATTGCTTAAATCGCATTTTCTCGACGAGCTGCGCACGTTTTCTGAAATGTGCTCCTCCCGTCACTCTGGTTGGGTGCGCATAGTAAAAAGTGCTCTTGGCAGCTAGAGAGTGCCGCGTTGACCATTGCGCATGAAGAAATAACCACCTGCAACGTTTGGTTTAGGTTTTAGGTGCATTTTTAATTTTATTGCTTAAATCGCATTTTCTCGACGAGCTGAGCACGTTTTCTGAAATGTGCTCCTCCCGTCACTCTGGTTGGGTGCGCATAGTAAAAAGTGCTCTTGGCAGCTAGAGAGTGCCGCGTTGACCACTGCGCATGAAGAAATAACCACCTGTAACGTTTGGTTAAGGTTTTGGGTGCATTTTTAATTTTATTGCTTAAATCGCATTTTCTCGTCGAGCTGACCACGTTTTCTGAAATGTGCTCCTCCCGTCACTCTGGTTGGGTGCGCATAGTAAAAAGTGCTCTTGGCAGCTAGAGAGTGCCGCGTTGACTGCTGCGCATGAATAAATAACCACCTGCAACGTTTGGTTTAGGTTTTAGGTGCATTTTTAATTTTATTGCTTAAATCGCATTTTCTCGACGAGCTGAGCACGTTTTCTGAAATGTGCTCTTCCCGTCACTCTGGTTGGGTGCGCATAGTAAAAAGTGCTCTTGGCAGCTAGAGAGTGCCGCGTTGACCACTGCGCATGAAGAAATAACCACCTGCAACGTTTGGTTTAGGTTTTGGGTGCATTTTTAATTTTATTGCTTAAATCGCATTTTCTGGACGAGCTGAGCACGTTTTCTGAAATGTGCTCCTCCCGTCACTCTGGTTGGGTGCGCATAGTAAAAAGTGCTCTTGGCAGCTAGAGAGTGCCGCGTTGACCACTGCCCATGAGGAAATAACCACCTGCAACGTTTGGTTTAGGTTTTAGGTGCATTTTTAATTTTATTGCTTAAATCGCATTTTCTCGACGAGCTGAGCACGTTTTCTGAAATGTGCTCCTCCCGTCACTCTGGTTGGGTGCGCATAGTAAAAAGTGCTCTTGGCAGCTAGAGAGTGCCGCGTTGACCACTGCACATGAAGAAATAACCACCTGCAAGTTTGGTGTAGGTTTTAGGTGCATTTTTAATTTTATTGCTTAAATCGCATTTTCTCGACGAGCTGAGCACGTTTTCTGAAATGTGCTCCTCCCGTCACTCTGGTTGGGTGCGCATAGTAAAAAGTGCTCTTGGCAGCTAGAGAGTGCCGCGTTGACCACTGCGCATGAAGAAATGACCATCTGCAACGTTTGGTTTAGGTTTTAGGTGCATTTTTAATTTTATTGCTTTAATTGCATTTTCTCGACGTGCTGAGCACGTTTTCTGAAATGTGCTCCTCCCGTCACTCTGGTTGGGTGTGCATACTAAAAAGTGCTCTTGGCAGCTAGAGAGTGCCGCGTTGACCACTGCGCATGAAGAAATAACCACCTGCAACGTTTGGTTTAGGTTTTAGGTGCATTTTTAATTTTATTGCTTAAATCGCATTTTCTCGACGAGCTGAGCACGTTTTCTGAAATGTGCTCCTCCCGTCACTCTGGTCGGGTGCGCATAGTAAAAAGTGCTCTTGGCAGCTAGAGAGTGCCGCGTTGACTGCTGCGCATGAAGAAATAACCACCTGCAACGTTTGGTTTAGGTTTTAGGTGCATTTTTAATTTTAATGCTTAAATCGCATTTTCTCGACGAGCTGAGCACGTTTTCTGAAATGTGCTCCTCCCTTCACTCTGGTCGGGTGCGCATAGTAAAAAGTGCTCTTGGCAGCTAGAGAGTGCCGTGTTGACTGCTGCACATGAAGAAATAACCACCCCCAACGTTTGGTTTAGGTTTTAGGTGCATTTTTAATTTTATTGCTTAAATCGCATTTTCTCGACGAGCTGAGCACGTTTTCTGAAATGTGCTCCTCCCGTCACTCTGGTTGGGTGCGCATAGTAAAAAGTTCTCTTGGCAGCTAGAGAGTGCCGCGTTGACCACTGCGCATGAAGAAATAACCACGTGCAACGTTTGTTTTAGGTTTTGGGTGCATTTTTAATTTTATTGCTTAAATCGCATTTTCTCGACGAGCTGAGCACGTTTTCTGAAATGTGCTCCTCCCGTCACTCTGGTTGGGTGCGCATAGTAAAAAGTGCTCTTGGCAGCTAGAGAGTGCCGCGTTGACCACTGCGCATGAAGAAAAAACCACCTGCAACGTTTGGTTTAGGTTTTAGGTGCATCTTTAATTTTATTGCTTAAATCGCATTTTCTCGACGAGCTGAGCACGTTTTCTGAAATGTGCTCCTCCCGTCACTCTGGTTGGGTGCGCATAGTAAAAAGTGCTCTTGGCAGCTAGAGAGTGCCACGTTGACCACTGCGCATGAAGAAATGACCATCTGCAACGTTTGGTTTAGGTTTTAGGTGCATTTTTAATTTTATTGCTTAAATCGCATTTTCTCGACGAGCTGAGCACGTTTTCTGAAATGTGCTCCTCCCGTCACTCTGGTTGGGTGCGCATAGTAAAAAGTGCTCTTGGCAGCTAGAGAGTGCCGCGTTGACCATTGCGCATGAAGAAATAACCAACTGCAACGTTTGGTTTAGGTTTTAGGTGCATTTTTAATTTTATTGCTTAAATCGCATTTTCTCGACGAGCAGAGCACGTTTTCTGAAATGTGCTCCTCCCGTCACTCTGGTTGGGTGCGCATAGTAAAAAGTGCTCTTGGCAGCTAGAGAGTGCCGCGTTGACCACTGCACATGAAGAAATAACCACCTGCAACATTTGGTTTAGGTTTTGGGTGCATTTTTAATTTTATTGCTTAAATCGCATTTTCTCGTCGAGCTGAGCACGTTTTCTGAAATGTGCTCCTCCCGTCACTCTGGTTGGGTGCGCATAGTAAAAAGTGCTCTTGGCAGCTAGAGAGTGCCGCGTTGACCACTGCGCAGGAAGAAATAACCACCTGCAACGTTTGGTTTAGGTTTTGGGTGCATTTTTAATTTTATTGCTTAAATCGCATTTTCTGGACGAGCTGAGCACGTTTTCTGAAATGTGCTCCTCCCGTCACTCTGGTTGGATGCGCATAGTAAAAAGTGCTCTTGGCAGCTAGAGAGTGCCGCGTTGTCCACTGCGCATGAAGAAATAACAGCCTGCAACGTTTGGTTTAGGTTTTAGGTGCATTTTTAATTTTATTGCTTAAATCGCATTTTCTCGACGAGCTGAGCACGTTTTCTGAAATGTGCTCCTCCCGTCACTCTGGTTGGGTGCGCATAGTAAAAAGTGCTCTTGGCAGCTAGAGAGTGCCGCGTTGACCACTGCACATGAAGAAATAACCACCTGCAAGTTTGGTTTAGGTTTTAGGTGCATTTTTAATTTTATTGCTTAAATCGCATTTTCTCGACGAGCTGAGCACGTTTTCTGAAATGTGCTCCTCCCGTCACTCTTGTTGGGTGCGCATAGTAAAAAGTGCTCTTGGCAGCTAGAGTGCCGCGTTGACCACTGCGCATGAAGAAATAACCACCTGTAACGTTTGGTTTAGGTTTTAGGTGCATTTATAATTTTATTGCTTAAATCACATTTTCTCGACGAGCTGAGCACGTTTTCTGAAATGTGCTCCTCCGGTCACCCTGGTTGGGTGCGCATAGTAAAAAGTGCTCTTGGCAGCTAGAGAGTGCCGCGTTGACCACTGCGCATGAAGAAATAACCACCTGCAACGTTTGGTTTAGGTTTTAGGTGCATTTTTAATTTTATTGCTTAAATCGCATTTTCTCGACGAGCTGAGCCCGTTTTCTGAAATGTGCTCCTCCCGTCACTCTGGTTGGGTGCGCATAGTAAAAAGTGCTCTTGGCAGCTAGAGAGTGCCGCGTTGACCACTGCGCAGGAAGAAATAACCACCTGCAACGTTTGGTTTAGGTTTTGGGTGCATTTTTAATTTTATTGCTTAAATCGCATTTTCTGGACGAGCTGAGCACGTTTTCTGAAATGTGCTCCTCCCGTCACTCTGGTTGGGTGCGCATAGTAAAAAGTGCTCTTGGCAGCTAGAGAGTGCCGCGTTGACCACTGCGCATGAAGAAATGACCAACTGCAACATTTGGTTTAGGTTTTAGGTGCATTTTTAATTTTATTGCTTAAATCGCATTTTCTCGACGAGCTGAGCACGTTTTCTGAAATGTGCTCCTCCCGTCACTCTGGTTGGGTGTGCATAGTAAAAAGTGCTCTTGGCAGCTAGAGAATGCCGCGTTGACCACTGCGCATGAAGAAATAACCACCTGCAACGTTTGGTTTAGGTTTTGGGTGCATTTTTAATTTTATTGCTTAAATCGCATTTTCTCGTCGAGCTGAGCACGTTTTCTGAAATGTGCTCCTCCCGTCACTCTGGTTGGGTGCGCATAGTAAAAAGTGCTCTTGGCAGCTAGAGAGTGCCGCGTTGACCATTGCGCATGAAGAAATAACCACCTGCAACGTTTGGTTTAGGTTTTGGGTGCATTTTTAATTTTATTGCTTAAATCGCATTTTCTCGTCGAGCTGAGCACGTTTTCTGAAATGTGCTCCTTCCGTCACTCTGGTTGGGTGCGCATAGTAAAAAAGTGCTCTTGGCAGCTAGAGATTGCCGCGTTGACTGCTGCGCATGAAGAAATGACCATCTGCAACGTTTGGTTTAGGTTTTGGGTGCATTTTTAATTTTATTGCTTAAATCGCATTTTCTCGACGAGCTGAGCACGTTTTCTGAAACGTGCTCCTCCCGTCACTCTGGTTGGGTGCGCATAGTAAAAAGTGCTCTTGGCAGCTAGAGAGTGCCGCGTTGACTGCTGCGCATGAAGAAATAACCACCTGCAACGTTTGGTTTAGGTTTTGGGTGCATTTTTAATTTTATTGCTTAAATCGCATTTTCTCGTCGAACTGAGCACGTTTTCTGAAATGTGCTCCTTCCGTCACTCTGGTTGGGTGCGCATAGTAAAAAAGTGCTCTTGGCAGCTAGAGATTGCCGCGTTGACCACTGCGCATGAAGAAATGACCATCTGCAACGTTTGGTTTAGGTTTTGGGTGCATTTTTAATTTTATTGCTTAAATCGCATTTTCTCGACGAGCTGAGCACGTTTTCTGAAACGTGCTCCTCCCGTCACTCTGGTTGGGTGCGCATAGTAAAAAGTGCTCTTGGCAGCTAGAGAGTGCCGCGTTGACTGCTGCGAATGAAGAAATAACCACCTGCAACGTTTGGTTTAGGTTTTAGGTGCATTTTTAATTTTATTGCTTAAATCGCATTTTCTCGACGAGCTGAGCACGTTTTCTGAAATGTGCTCCTCCCGTCACTCTGGTTGGGTGCGCATGGTAAAAAGTGCTCTTGGCAGCTAGAGAGTGCCGCGTTGACCACTGCGCATGAAGAAATAACCGCCTGCAACGTTTGGTTTAGGTTTTGGGTGCATTTTTAAATTTATTGCTTAAATCGCATTTTCTCGTCGAGCTGAGCACGTTTTCTGTAATGTGCTCCTCCCGTCACTCTGGTTGGGTGCGCATAGTAAAAAGTGCTCTTGGCAGCTAGAGAGTGCCGCGTTGACCACTGCGCATTTAGAAATGACCATCTGCAAAGTTTGGTTTAGGTTTTGGGTGCATTTTTAATTTTATTGCTTAAATCGCATTTTCTCGACGAGCTGAGCACGTTTTCTGAAATGTGCTCCTCCCGTCACTCTGGTTGGGTGCGCATAGTAAAAAGTGCTCTTGGCAGCTAGAGAGTGCCGCGTTGACCACTGCGCATGAAGAAATAACAGCCTGCAACGTTTGGTTTAGGTTTTAGGTGCATTTTTAATTTTATTGCTTAAATCGCATTTTCTCGACGAGCTGAGCACGTTTTCTGAAATGTGCTCCTCCCGTCACTCTGGTTGGGTGCGCATAGTAAAAAGTGCTCTTGGCAGCTAGAGAGTGCCGCGTTGACCACTGCACATGAAGAAATAACCACCTGCAAGTTTGGTTTAGGTTTTAGGTGCATTTTTAATTTTATTGCTTAAATCGCATTTTCTCGACGAGCTGAGCACGTTTTCTGAAATGTGCTCCTCCCGTCACTCTTGTTGGGCGCGCATAGTAAAAAGTGCTCTTGGCAGCTA
The DNA here is from genome assembly GCF_024217435.2 of Syngnathus scovelli. Classification (NCBI taxonomy): domain Eukaryota; kingdom Metazoa; phylum Chordata; class Actinopteri; order Syngnathiformes; family Syngnathidae; genus Syngnathus; species Syngnathus scovelli. The sequence goes on from NC_090859.1 coordinate 2,893,734, forward strand.
GAGAGTGCCGCGTTGACCACTGCGCATGAAGAAATAACCACCTGCAACGTTTGGTTTAGGTTTTGGGTGCATTTTTAATTTTATTGCTTAAATCGCATTTTCTCGACGAGCTGAGCACGTTTTCTGAAATGTGCTCCTCCCGTCACTCTGGTTGGGTGCGCATAGTAAAAAGTGCTCTTGGCAGCTAGAGAGTGCCGCGTTGACCACTGCGCATGAAGAAATAACAGCCTGCAACGTTTGGTTAAGGTTTTAGGTGCATTTTTAATTTTATTGCTTAAATCGCATTTTCTCGACGAGCTGAGCACGTTTTCTGAAATGTGCTCCTCCCGTCACTCTGGTTGGGTGCGCATAGTAAAAAGTGCTCTTGGCAGCTAGAGAGTGCCGCGTTGACCACTGCACATGAAGAAATAACCACCTGCAAGTTTGGTTTAGGTTTTAGGTGCATTTTTAATTTTATTGCTTAAATCGCATTTTCTCGACGAGCTGAGCACGTTTTCTGAAATGTGCTCCTCCCGTCACTCTTGTTGGGCGCGCATAGTAAAAAGTGCTCTTGGCAGCTAGAGAGTGCCGCGTTGACCACTGCGCATGAAGAAATAACCACCTGCAACGTTTGGTTTAGGTTTTAGGTGCATTTTTAATTTTATTGCTTAAATCGCATTTTCTCGACGAGCTGAGCACGTTTTCTGAAATGTGCTCCTCCCGTCACTCTGGTTGGGTGCGCATAGTAAAAAAGTGCTCTTGGCAGCTAGAGATTGCCGCGTTGACCACTGCGCATGAAGAAATGACCATCTGCAACGTTTGGTTTAGGTTTTGGGTGCATTTTTAATTTTATTGCTTAAATCGCATTTTCTCGTCGAGCTGAGCACGTTTTCTGAAATGTGCTCCTCCCGTCACTCTGGTTGGGTGCGCATAGTAAAAAGTTCTCTTGGCAGCTAGATAGTGCCGCGTTGACCACTGCGCATGAAGAAATAACCACCTGCAACGTTTGGTTTAGGTTTTGGGTGCATTTTTAATTTTATTGCTTAAATCGCATTTTCTCGACGAGCTGAGCACGTTTTCTGAAATGTGCTCCTCCCGTCACTCTGGTTGGGTGCGCATAGTAAAAAATGCTCTTGGCAGCTAGAGAGTGCCGCGTTGACCACTGCGCATGAAAAAATAACCACCTGCAACGTTTGGTTTAGGTTTTAGGTGCATTTTTAATTTTATTGCTTAAATCGCATTTTCTCGTCGAGCTGAGCACGTTTTCTGAAATCTGCTCCTCCCGTCACTCTGGTTGGGTGCGCATAGTAAAAAGTGCTCTTGGCAGCTAGAGAGTGCCGCGTTGACCACTGCGCATGAAGAAATAACCACCTGCAACGTTTGGTTTAGGTTTTCGGTGCATTTTTAATTTTATTGCTTAAATCGCATTTTCTCGACGAGCTGAGCACGTTTTCTGAAATGTGCTCCTCCCGTCACTCTGGTTGGGTGCGCATAGTAAAAAGTGCTCTTGGCAGCTAGAAAGTGCCGCGTTGACCACTGCGCATGAAGAAATGACCATCTGCAACGTTTGGTTTAGGTTTTGGGTGCATTTTTAATTTTATTGCTTAAATCGCATTTTCTCGTCGAGCTGAGCACGTTTTCTGAAATGTGCTCCTCCCGTCACTCTGGTTGGGTGCGCATAGTAAAAAGTGCTCTTGGCAGCTAGAGATTGCCGCGTTGACCACTGCGCATGAAGAAATGACCATCTGCAACGTTTGGTTTAGGTTTTGGGTGCATTTTTAATTTGATTGCTTAAATCGCATTTTCTCGACGAGCTGAGCACGTTTTCTGAAATGTGCTCCTCCCGTCACTCTGGTTGGGTGCGCATAGTAAAAAGTGCTCTTGGCAGCTAGAGAGTGCCGCGTTGACCACTGAGCATGAAGAAATGACCATCTGCAACGTTTGGTTTAGGTTTTGAGTGCATTTTTAATTTTATTGCTTAAATCGCATTTTCTCGACGAGCTGAGCACGTTTTCTGAAATGTGCTCCTCCCGTCACTCTGGTTGGGTGCGCATCGTAAAAAGTGCTCTTGGCAGCTAGAGAGTGCCGCGTTGACCACTGCGCATGAAGAAATGACCATCTGCAACGTTTGGTTTAGGTTTTGGGTGCATTTTTAATTTTATTGCTTAAATCGCATTTTCTCGACGAGCTGAGCACGTTTTCTGAAATGTGCTCCTCCCGTCACTCTGGTTGGGTGCGCATAGTAAAAAGTGCTCTTGGCAGCTAGAGAGTGCCGCGTTGACCACTGCGCATGAAGAAATAACCACCTGCAACGTTTGGTTTAGGTTTTGGGTGCATTTTTAATTTTATTGCTTAAATCGCATTTTCTAGACGAGCTGAGCACGTTTTCTGAAATGTGCTCCTCCCGTCACTCTGGTTGGGTGCGCATAGTAAAAAGTGCTCTTGGCAGCTAGAGAGTGCCGCGTTGACCACTGCGCATGAAGAAATGACCATCTGCAACGTTTGGTTTAGGTTTTAGGTGCATTTTTAATTTTATTGCTTAAATCGCATTTTCTCGACGAGCTGAGCACGTTTTCTGAAATGTGCTCCTCCCGTCACTCTGGTTGGGTGCGCATAGTAAAAATTGCTCTTGGCAGCTAGAGAGTGCCGCGTTGAACATTGCGCATGAAGAAATAACCACCTGCAACGTTTAGTTTAGGTTTTGGGTGCATTTTTAATTTTATTGCTTAAATCGCATTTTCTCGTCGAGCTGAGCACGTTTTCTGAAATGTGCTCCTCCCGTCACTCTGGTTGGGTGCGCATAGTAAAAAAGTGCTCTTGGCAGCTAGAGATTGCCGCGTTGACCACTGCGCATGAAGAAATGACCATCTGCAACGTTTGGTTCAGGTTTTGGGTGCATTTTTAATTTTATTGCTTAAATCGCATTTTCTCGACGAGCTGAGCACGTTTTCTGAAACGTGCTCCTCCCGTCACTCTGGTTGGGTGCGCATAGTAAAAAGTGCTCTTGGCAGCTAGAGAGTGCCGCGTTGACTGCTGCGCATGAAGAAATAACCACCTGCAACGTTTGGTTTAGGTTTTGGGTGCATTTTTAATTTTATTGCTTAAATCGCATTATCTGGACGAGCTGAGCACGTTTTCTGAAATGTGCTCCTCCCGTCACTCTGGTTGGGTGCGCATAGTAAAAAGTGCTCTTGCCAGCTAGAGAGTGCCGCGTTGACCACTGCGCATGAAGAAATGACCATCTGCAACGTTTGGTTTAGGTTTTGGGTGCATTTTTAATTGTATTGCTTAAATCGCATTTTCTCGTCGAGCTGAGCACGTTTTCTGAAATGTGCTCCTCCCGTCACTCCGGTTGGGTGCGCATAGTAAAAAGTGCTCTTGGCAGCTAGAGAGTGCCGCGTTGACCACTGCGCATGAAGAAATGACCATCTGCAACGTTTGGTTTGGGTTTTGGGTGCATTTTTAATTTTACTGCTTTAATCGCATTTTCTCGACGAGCTGAGCACGTTTTCTGAAATGTGCTCCTCCCGTCACTCTGGTTGGGTGCGCATAGTAAAAAGTGCTCTTGGCAGCTAGAGAGTGCCGCGTTGACCACTGCGCATGAAGAAATGACCATCTGCAGCGTTTGGTTTAGGTTTTAGGTGCATTTTTAATTTTATTGCTTAAATTGCATTTTCTCCACGAGCTGAGCACGTTTTCTGAAATGTGCTCCTCCAGTCACTCTGGTTGGGTGCGCATAGTAAAAAGTGCTCTTGGCAGCTAGAGAGTGCCGCGTTGACCACTGCGCATGAAGAAATGACCATCTGCAACGTTTGGTTTGGGTTTTGGGTGCATTTTTAATTTTATTGCTTAAATCGCATTTTCTTGACGAGCTGAGCACGTTTTTTGAAATGTGCTCCTCCCGTCACTCTGGTTGGGTGCGCATAGTAAAAAGTGCTCTTGGCAGCTAGAGAGTGCCGCGTTGACCACTGCGCATGAAGAAATGACCATCTGCAACGTTTGGTTTAGGTTTTAGGTCTATTTTTAATTTTATTGCTTAAATCGCATTTTCTCGACGAGCTGAGCATGTTTTCTGAAATGTGCTCCTCCCGTCACTCTGGTTGGGTGCGCATAGTAAAAAGTGCTCTTGGCAGCTAGAGAGTGCCGCGTTGACCACTGCGCATTAAGAAATGACCATCTGCAACGTTTGGTTTAGGTTTTAGGTGCATTTTTAATTTTATTGCTTAAATCGCATTTTCTCGACGAGCCGAGCACGTTTTCTGAAATGTGCTCCTCCCGTCACTCTGGTTGGGTGCGCATAGGAAAAAATGCTCTTGGCAGCTAGAGAGTGCCGCGTTGACCACTGCGCATGAAAAAATAACCACCTGCAACGTTTGGTTTAGGTTTTAGGTGCATTTTTAATTTTATTGCTTAAATCGCATTTTCTCGACGAGCTGAGCACGTTTTCTGAAATGCGCTCCTCCCGTCACTCTGGTTGGGTGCGCATAGTAAAAAGTGCTCTTGGCAGCTAGAGAGTGCCGCGTTGACCACTGCGCATGAAGAAATAACTACCTGCAACGTTTGGTTTAGGTTTTAGGTGCATTTTTAATTTTATTGCTTAAATCGCATTTTCTCGACGAGCTGAGCACGTTTTCTGAAATGTGCTCCTCCCGTCACTCTGGTTGGGTGCGCATAGTAAAAAGTGCTCTTGGCAGCTAGAGAGTGCCGCGTTGGCCACTGCGCATGAAGAAATAACCACCTGCAACGTTTGGTTTAGGTTTTAGGTGCATTTTTAATTTTATTGCTTAAATCGCATTTTCTCGACGAGCTGAGCACGTTTTCTGAAATGTGCTCCTCCCGTCACTCTGGTTGGGTGTGCATAGTAAAAACTGCTCTTGGCAGCTAGAGAGTGCCGCGTTGACCACTGCGCATGAAGAAATAACCACCTGCAACGTTTGGTTTAGGTTTTGGGTGCATTTTTAATTTTATTGCTTAAATCGCATTTTCTCGACGAGGTGAGCACGTTTTCTGAAATGTGCTCCTCCCGTCACTCTGGTTGGGTGTGCATAGTAAAAAGTGCTCTTGGCAGCTAGAGAGTGCCGCGTTGACCACTGCGTATGAAGAAATGACCATCTGCAACGTTTGGTTTAGGTTTTGGGTGCATTTTTAATTTTATTGCTTAAATCGCATTTTCTCGACGAGCTGAGCACGTTTTCTGGAATGTGCTCCTCCCGTCACTCTGGTTGGGTGCGCATAGTAAAAAGTGCTCTTGGCAGCTAGAGAGTGCCGCGTTGACTGCTGTGCATGAAGAAATAACCACCTGCAACGTTTGGTTTAGGTTTTAGATGCATTTTTAATTTTATTGCTTGAATCGCATTTTCTCGACGAGCTGAGCACGTTTTCTGAAATGTGCTCCTCCCGTCACTCTGGTTGGGTGCGCATAGTAAAAAGTGCTCTTGGCAGCTAGAGAGTGCCGCGTTGACCACTGCGCATGAAGAAATAACCGCCTGCAACGTTTGGTTTAGGTTTTGGGTGCATTTTTAATTTTATTGCTTAAATCGCATTTTCTCGTCGAGCTGAGCACGTTTTCTGAAATCTGCTCCTCCCGTCACTCTGGTTGGGTGCGCATAGTAAAAAGTGCTCTTGGCAGCTAGAGAGTGCCGCGTTGACCACTGCGCATGAAGAAATAACCACCTGCAACGTTTGGTTTAGGTTTTCGGTGCATTTTTAATTTTATTGCTTAAATCGCATTTTCTCGACGAGCTGAGCACGTTTTCTGAAATGTGCTCCTCCCGTCACTCTGGTTGGGTGCGCATAGTAAAAAGTGCTCTTGGCAGCTAGAAAGTGCCGCGTTGACCACTGCGCATGAAGAAATGACCATCTGCAACGTTTGGTTTAGGTTTTGGGTGCATTTTTAATTTTATTGCTTAAATCGCATTTTCTCGTCGAGCTGAGCACGTTTTCTGAAATGTGCTCCTCCCGTCACTCTGGTTGGGTGCGCATAGTAAAAAGTGCTCTTGGCAGCTAGAGATTGCCGCGTTGACCACTGCGCATGAAGAAATGACCATCTGCAACGTTTGGTTTAGGTTTTGGGTGCATTTTTAATTTTATTGCTTAAATCGCATTTTCTCGTCGAGCTGAGCACGTTTTCAGAAATGTGCTCCTCCCGTCACTCTGGTTGGGTGCGCATAGTAAAAAGTGCTCTTGGCAGCTAGAGAGTGCCGCGTTGACCACTGCGCATGAAGAAATGACCATCTGCAACGTTTGGTTTAGGTTTTGGGTGCATTTTTAATTTTATTGCTTAAATCGCATTTTCTCGACGAGCTGAGCACGTTTTCTGAAATGTGCTCCTCCCGTCACTCTGGTTGGGTGCGCATAGTAAAAAATGCTCTTGGCAGCTAGAGAGTGCCGCGTTGACCACTGCGCATGAAGAAATAACCACCTGCAACGTTTGGTTTAGGTTTTGAGTGCATTTTTAATTTTATTGCTTAAATCGCATTTTCTCGACGAGCTGAGCACGTTTTCTGAAATGTGCTCCTCCCGTCACTCTGGTTGGGTGCGCATAGTAAAAAGTGCTCTTGGCAGCTAGAGAGTGCCGCGTTGACCACTGCGCATGAAGAAATGACCATCTGCAACGTTTGGTTTAGGTTTTGGGTGCATTTTTAATTTTATTGCTTAAATCGCATTTTCTCGACGAGCTGAGCACGTTTTCTGAAATGTGCTCCTCCCGTCACTCTGGTTGGGTGCGCATAGTAAAAAGTGCTCTTGGCAGCTAGAGAGTGCCGCGTTGACCACTGCGCATGAAGAAATAACCACGTGCAACGTGTGTTTTAGGTTTTAGGTCTATTTTTAATTGTATTGCTTAAATCGCATTTTCTCGACGAGCTGAGCATGTTTTCTGAAATGTGCTCCTCCCGTCACTCTGGTTGGGTGCGCATAGTAAAAAGTGCTCTTGGCAGCTAGAGAGTGCCGCGTTGACCACTGCGCATTAAGAAATGACCATCTGCAACGTTTGGTTTAGGTTTTAGGTGCATTTTTAATTTTATTGCTTAAATCGCATTTTCTCGACGAGCTGAGCACGTTTTCTGAAATGTGCTCCTACCGTCACTCTGGTTGGGTGTGCATAGTAAAAAGTGCTCTTGGCAGATAGAGAGTGCCGCGTTGACCACTGCGCATGAAGAAATGACCATATGCAACGTTTGGTTTAGGTTTTGGGTGCATTTTTAATTTTATTGCTTAAATCGCATTTTCTCGACGAGCTGCGCACGTTTTCTGAAATGTGCTCCTCCCGTCACTCTGGTTGGGTGCGCATAGTAAAAAGTGCTCTTGGCAGCTAGAGAGTGCCGCGTTGACCATTGCGCATGAAGAAATAACCACCTGCAACGTTTGGTTTAGGTTTTAGGTGCATTTTTAATTTTATTGCTTAAATCGCATTTTCTCGACGAGCTGAGCACGTTTTCTGAAATGTGCTCCTCCCGTCACTCTGGTTGGGTGCGCATAGTAAAAAGTGCTCTTGGCAGCTAGAGAGTGCCGCGTTGACCACTGCGCATGAAGAAATAACCACCTGTAACGTTTGGTTAAGGTTTTGGGTGCATTTTTAATTTTATTGCTTAAATCGCATTTTCTCGTCGAGCTGACCACGTTTTCTGAAATGTGCTCCTCCCGTCACTCTGGTTGGGTGCGCATAGTAAAAAGTGCTCTTGGCAGCTAGAGAGTGCCGCGTTGACTGCTGCGCATGAATAAATAACCACCTGCAACGTTTGGTTTAGGTTTTAGGTGCATTTTTAATTTTATTGCTTAAATCGCATTTTCTCGACGAGCTGAGCACGTTTTCTGAAATGTGCTCTTCCCGTCACTCTGGTTGGGTGCGCATAGTAAAAAGTGCTCTTGGCAGCTAGAGAGTGCCGCGTTGACCACTGCGCATGAAGAAATAACCACCTGCAACGTTTGGTTTAGGTTTTGGGTGCATTTTTAATTTTATTGCTTAAATCGCATTTTCTGGACGAGCTGAGCACGTTTTCTGAAATGTGCTCCTCCCGTCACTCTGGTTGGGTGCGCATAGTAAAAAGTGCTCTTGGCAGCTAGAGAGTGCCGCGTTGACCACTGCCCATGAGGAAATAACCACCTGCAACGTTTGGTTTAGGTTTTAGGTGCATTTTTAATTTTATTGCTTAAATCGCATTTTCTCGACGAGCTGAGCACGTTTTCTGAAATGTGCTCCTCCCGTCACTCTGGTTGGGTGCGCATAGTAAAAAGTGCTCTTGGCAGCTAGAGAGTGCCGCGTTGACCACTGCACATGAAGAAATAACCACCTGCAAGTTTGGTGTAGGTTTTAGGTGCATTTTTAATTTTATTGCTTAAATCGCATGTTCTCGACGAGCTGTGCACGTTTTCTGAAATGTGCTCCTCCCGTCACTCTTGTTGGGTGCGCATAGTAAAAAGTGCTCTTGGCAGCTAGAGAGTGCCGCGTTGACCACTGCACATGAAGAAATAACCACCTGCAAGTTTGGTTTAGGTTTTAGGTGCATTTTTAATTTTATTGCTTAAATCGCATTTTCTCGACGAGCTGAGCACGTTTTCTGAAATGTGCTCCTCCCGTCACTCTGGTTGGGTGCGCATAGTAAAAAGTGCTCTTGGCAGCTAGAGAGTGCCGCGTTGACCACTGCGCATGAAGAAATGACCATCTGCAGCGTTTGGTTTAGGTTTTAGGTGCATTTTTAATTTTATTGCTTAAATTGCATTTTCTCGTCGAGCTGAGCACGTTTTCTGAAATGTGCTCCTCCCGTCACTCTGGTTGGGTGCGCATAGTAAAAAGTGCTCTTGGCAGCTAGAGAGTGCCGCGTTGACCACTGCGCATAAAGAAATGACCATCTGTAACGTTTGGTTTAGGTTTTAGGTGCATTTTTAATTTTATTGCTTAAATCGCATTTTCTCGAAGAGCTGAGCACGTTTTCTGAAATGTGCTCCTCCCGTCACTCTGGTTGGGTGCGCATAGTAAAAAGTGCTCTTGGCAGCTAGAGAGTGCCGCGTTGACCACTGCGCATGAAGAAATAACCACCTGCAACGTTTGGTTTAGGTTTTAGGTGCATTTTTAATTTTATTGCTTAAATCTCATTTTCTCAAAGAGCTGAACACATTTTCTGAAATGTGCTCCTCCCGTCACTCTTGTTGGGTGCGAATAGGAAAAAGTGCTCTTGGCAGCTAGAGAGTGCCGCGTTGACCACTGCGCAAGAAGAAATGACCACCTGCAACGTTTGGTTTAGGTTTTAGGTGCATTTTTAATTTTATTGCTTAAATCGCATTTTCTCGACGAGCTGAGCACGTTTTCTGAAATGTGCTCCTCCCGTCACTCTGGTTGGGTGCGCATAGTAAAAAGTGCTCTTGGCAGCTAGAGAGTGCCGCGTTTACCACTGCGCATGAAGAAATAACCACCTGCAACGTTTGGTTTAGGTTTTAGGTGCATTTTTAATTTTATTTCTTAAATCGCATTTTCTCGACGAGCCGAGCACGTTTTCTGAAATGTGCTCCTCCCGTCACTCTGGTTGGGTGCGCATAGGAAAAAATGCTCTTGGCAGCTAGAGAGTGCCGCGTTGACCACTGCGCATGAAAAAATAACCACCTGCAACGTTTGGTTTAGGTTTTAGGTGCATTTTTAATTTTATTGCTTAAATCGCATTTTCTCGACGAGCTGAGCACGTTTTCTGAAATGCGCTCCTCCCGTCACTCTGGTTGGGTGCGCATAGTAAAAAGTGCTCTTGGCAGCTAGAGAGTGCCGCGTTGACCACTGCGCATGAAGAAATAACTACCTGCAACGTTTGGTTTAGGTTTTAGGTGCATTTTTAATTTTATTGCTTAAATCGCATTTTCTCGACGAGCTGAGCACGTTTTCTGAAATGTGCTCCTCCCGTCACTCTGGTTGGGTGCGCATAGTAAAAAGTGCTCTTGGCAGCTAGAGAGTGCCGCGTTGGCCACTGCGCATGAAGAAATAACCACCTGCAACGTTTGGTTTAGGTTTTAGGTGCATTTTTAATTTTATTGCTTAAATCGCATTTTCTCGACGAGCTGTGCACGTTTTCTGAAATGTGCTCCTCCCGTCACTCTTGTTGGGTGCGCATAGTAAAAAGTGCTCTTGGCAGCTAGAGAGTGCCGCGTTGACCACTGCACATGAAGAAATAACCACCTGCAAGTTTGGTTTAGGTTTTAGGTGCATTTTTAATTTTATTGCTTAAATCGCATTTTCTCGACGAGCTGAGCACGTTTTCTGAAATGTGCTCCTCCCGTCACTCTGGTTGGGTGCGCATAGTAAAAAGTGCTCTTGGCAGCTAGAGAGTGCCGCGTTGACCACTGCGCATGAAGAAATAACCACCTGCAACGTTTGGTTTAGGTTTTGGGTGCATTTTTAATTTTATTGCTTAAATCGCATTTTCTGGACGAGCTGAGCACGTTTTCTGAAATGTGCTCCTCCCGTCACTCTGGTTGGGTGCGCATAGTAAAAAGTGCTCTTGGCAGCTAGAGAGTGCCGCGTTGACCACTGCCCATGAGGAAATAACCACCTGCAACGTTTGGTTTAGGTTTTAGGTGCATTTTTAATTTTATTGCTTAAATCGCATTTTCTCGACGAGCTGAGCACGTTTTCTGAAATGTGCTCCTCCCGTCACTCTGGTTGGGTGCGCATAGTAAAAAGTGCTCTTGGCAGCTAGAGAGTGCCGCGTTGGCCACTGCGCATGAAGAAATAACCACCTGCAACGTTTGGTTTAGGTTTTAGGTGCATTTTTAATTTTATTGCTTAAATCGCATTTTCTCGACGAGCTGAGCACGTTTTCTGAAATGTGCTCCTCCCGTCACTCTGGTTGGGTGTGCATAGTAAAAACTGCTCTTGGCAGCTAGAGAGTGCCGCGTTGACCACTGCGCATGAAGAAATAACCACCTGCAACGTTTGGTTTAGGTTTTGGGTGCATTTTTAATTTTATTGCTTAAATCGCATTTTCTCGACGAGGTGAGCACGTTTTCTGAAATGTGCTCCTCCCGTCACTCTGGTTGGGTGTGCATAGTAAAAAGTGCTCTTGGCAGCTAGAGAGTGCCGCGTTGACCACTGCGTATGAAGAAATGACCATCTGCAACGTTTGGTTTAGGTTTTGGGTGCATTTTTAATTTTATTGCTTAAATCGCATTTTCTCGACGAGCTGAGCACGTTTTCTGGAATGTGCTCCTCCCGTCACTCTGGTTGGGTGCGCATAGTAAAAAGTGCTCTTGGCAGCTAGAGAGTGCCGCGTTGACTGCTGTGCATGAAGAAATAACCACCTGCAACGTTTGGTTTAGGTTTTAGATGCATTTTTAATTTTATTGCTTGAATCGCATTTTCTCGACGAGCTGAGCACGTTTTCTGAAATGTGCTCCTCCCGTCACTCTGGTTGGGTGCGCATAGTAAAAAGTGCTCTTGGCAGCTAGAGAGTGCCGCGTTGACCACTGCGCATGAAGAAATAACCGCCTGCAACGTTTGGTTTAGGTTTTGGGTGCATTTTTAATTTTATTGCTTAAATCGCATTTTCTCGTCGAGCTGAGCACGTTTTCTGAAATCTGCTCCTCCCGTCACTCTGGTTGGGTGCGCATAGTAAAAAGTGCTCTTGGCAGCTAGAGAGTGCCGCGTTGACCACTGCGCATGAAGAAATAACCACCTGCAACGTTTGGTTTAGGTTTTCGGTGCATTTTTAATTTTATTGCTTAAATCGCATTTTCTCGACGAGCTGAGCACGTTTTCTGAAATGTGCTCCTCCCGTCACTCTGGTTGGGTGCGCATAGTAAAAAGTGCTCTTGGCAGCTAGAAAGTGCCGCGTTGACCACTGCGCATGAAGAAATGACCATCTGCAACGTTTGGTTTAGGTTTTGGGTGCATTTTTAATTTTATTGCTTAAATCGCATTTTCTCGTCGAGCTGAGCACGTTTTCTGAAATGTGCTCCTCCCGTCACTCTGGTTGGGTGCGCATAGTAAAAAGTGCTCTTGGCAGCTAGAGATTGCCGCGTTGACCACTGCGCATGAAGAAATGACCATCTGCAACGTTTGGTTTAGGTTTTGGGTGCATTTTTAATTTTATTGCTTAAATCGCATTTTCTCGTCGAGCTGAGCACGTTTTCTGAAATGTGCTCCTCCCGTCACTCTGCTTGGGTGCGCATAGTAAAAAGTGCTCTTGGCAGCTAGAGAGTGCCGCGTTGACCACTGCGCATGAAGAAATGACCATCTGCAACGTTTGGTTTAGGTTTTGGGTGCATTTTTAATTTTATTGCTTAAATCGCATTTTCTCGACGAGCTGAGCACGTTTTCTGAAATGTGCTCCTCCCGTCACTCTGGTTGGGTGCGCATAGTAAAAAATGCTCTTGGCAGCTAGAGAGTGCCGCGTTGACCACTGCGCATGAAGAAATAACCACCTGCAACGTTTGGTTTAGGTTTTGAGTGCATTTTTAATTTTATTGCTTAAATCGCATTTTCTCGACGAGCTGAGCACGTTTTCTGAAATGTGCTCCTCCCGTCACTCTGGTTGGGTGCGCATAGTAAAAAGTGCTCTTGGCAGCTAGAGAGTGCCGCGTTGACCACTGCGCATGAAGAAATAACCACGTGCAACGTGTGTTTTAGGTTTTAGGTCTATTTTTAATTTTATTGCTTAAATCGCATTTTCTCGACGAGCTGAGCATGTTTTCTGAAATGTGCTCCTCCCGTCACTCTGGTTGGGTGCGCATAGTAAAAAGTGCTCTTGGCAGCTAGAGAGTGCCGCGTTGACCACTGCGCATTAAGAAATGACCATCTGCAACGTTTGGTTTAGGTTTTAGGTGCATTTTTAATTTTATTGCTTAAATCGCATTTTCTCGACGAGCTGAGCACGTTTTCTGAAATGTGCTCCTACCGTCACTCTGGTTGGGTGTGCATAGTAAAAAGTGCTCTTGGCAGATAGAGAGTGCCGCGTTGACCACTGCGCATGAAGAAATGACCATATGCAACGTTTGGTTTAGGTTTTGGGTGCATTTTTAATTTTATTGCTTAAATCGCATTTTCTCGACGAGCTGCGCACGTTTTCTGAAATGTGCTCCTCCCGTCACTCTGGTTGGGTGCGCATAGTAAAAAGTGCTCTTGGCAGCTAGAGAGTGCCGCGTTGACCATTGCGCATGAAGAAATAACCACCTGCAACGTTTGGTTTAGGTTTTAGGTGCATTTTTAATTTTATTGCTTAAATCGCATTTTCTCGACGAGCTGAGCACGTTTTCTGAAATGTGCTCCTCCCGTCACTCTGGTTGGGTGCGCATAGTAAAAAGTGCTCTTGGCAGCTAGAGAGTGCCGCGTTGACCACTGCGCATGAAGAAATAACCACCTGTAACGTTTGGTTAAGGTTTTGGGTGCATTTTTAATTTTATTGCTTAAATCGCATTTTCTCGTCGAGCTGACCACGTTTTCTGAAATGTGCTCCTCCCGTCACTCTGGTTGGGTGCGCATAGTAAAAAGTGCTCTTGGCAGCTAGAGAGTGCCGCGTTGACTGCTGCGCATGAATAAATAACCACCTGCAACGTTTGGTTTAGGTTTTAGGTGCATTTTTAATTTTATTGCTTAAATCGCATTTTCTCGACGAGCTGAGCACGTTTTCTGAAATGTGCTCTTCCCGTCACTCTGGTTGGGTGCGCATAGTAAAAAGTGCTCTTGGCAGCTAGAGAGTGCCGCGTTGACCACTGCGCATGAAGAAATAACCACCTGCAACGTTTGGTTTAGGTTTTGGGTGCATTTTTAATTTTATTGCTTAAATCGCATTTTCTGGACGAGCTGAGCACGTTTTCTGAAATGTGCTCCTCCCGTCACTCTGGTTGGGTGCGCATAGTAAAAAGTGCTCTTGGCAGCTAGAGAGTGCCGCGTTGACCACTGCCCATGAGGAAATAACCACCTGCAACGTTTGGTTTAGGTTTTAGGTGCATTTTTAATTTTATTGCTTAAATCGCATTTTCTCGACGAGCTGAGCACGTTTTCTGAAATGTGCTCCTCCCGTCACTCTGGTTGGGTGCGCATAGTAAAAAGTGCTCTTGGCAGCTAGAGAGTGCCGCGTTGACCACTGCACATGAAGAAATAACCACCTGCAAGTTTGGTGTAGGTTTTAGGTGCATTTTTAATTTTATTGCTTAAATCGCATGTTCTCGACGAGCTGTGCACGTTTTCTGAAATGTGCTCCTCCCGTCACTCTTGTTGGGTGCGCATAGTAAAAAGTGCTCTTGGCAGCTAGAGAGTGCCGCGTTGACCACTGCACATGAAGAAATAACCACCTGCAAGTTTGGTTTAGGTTTTAGGTGCATTTTTAATTTTATTGCTTAAATCGCATTTTCTCGACGAGCTGAGCACGTTTTCTGAAATGTGCTCCTCCCGTCACTCTGGTTGGGTGCGCATAGTAAAAAGTGCTCTTGGCAGCTAGAGAGTGCCGCGTTGACCACTGCGCATGAAGAAATGACCATCTGCAGCGTTTGGTTTAGGTTTTAGGTGCATTTTTAATTTTATTGCTTAAATTGCATTTTCTCGTCGAGCTGAGCACGTTTTCTGAAATGTGCTCCTCCCGTCACTCTGGTTGGGTGCGCATAGTAAAAAGTGCTCTTGGCAGCTAGAGAGTGCCGCGTTGACCACTGCGCATAAAGAAATGACCATCTGTAACGTTTGGTTTAGGTTTTAGGTGCATTTTTAATTTTATTGCTTAAATCGCATTTTCTCGAAGAGCTGAGCACGTTTTCTGAAATGTGCTCCTCCCGTCACTCTGGTTGGGTGCGCATAGTAAAAAGTGCTCTTGGCAGCTAGAGAGTGCCGCGTTGACCACTGCGCATGAAGAAATAACCACCTGCAACGTTTGGTTTAGGTTTTAGGTGCATTTTTAATTTTATTGCTTAAATCTCATTTTCTCAAAGAGCTGAACACATTTTCTGAAATGTGCTCCTCCCGTCACTCTTGTTGGGTGCGAATAGGAAAAAGTGCTCTTGGCAGCTAGAGAGTGCCGCGTTGACCACTGCGCAAGAAGAAATGACCACCTGCAACGTTTGGTTTAGGTTTTAGGTGCATTTTTAATTTTATTGCTTAAATCGCATTTTCTCGACGAGCTGAGCACGTTTTCTGAAATGTGCTCCTCCCGTCACTCTGGTTGGGTGCGCATAGTAAAAAGTGCTCTTGGCAGCTAGAGAGTGCCGCGTTTACCACTGCGCATGAAGAAATAACCACCTGCAACGTTTGGTTTAGGTTTTAGGTGCATTTTTAATTTTATTTCTTAAATCGCATTTTCTCGACGAGCCGAGCACGTTTTCTGAAATGTGCTCCTCCCGTCACTCTGGTTGGGTGCGCATAGGAAAAAATGCTCTTGGCAGCTAGAGAGTGCCGCGTTGACCACTGCGCATGAAAAAATAACCACCTGCAACGTTTGGTTTAGGTTTTAGGTGCATTTTTAATTTTATTGCTTAAATCGCATTTTCTCGACGAGCTGAGCACGTTTTCTGAAATGCGCTCCTCCCGTCACTCTGGTTGGGTGCGCATAGTAAAAAGTGCTCTTGGCAGCTAGAGAGTGCCGCGTTGACCACTGCGCATGAAGAAATAACTACCTGCAACGTTTGGTTTAGGTTTTAGGTGCATTTTTAATTTTATTGCTTAAATCGCATTTTCTCGACGAGCTGAGCACGTTTTCTGAAATGTGCTCCTCCCGTCACTCTGGTTGGGTGCGCATAGTAAAAAGTGCTCTTGGCAGCTAGAGAGTGCCGCGTTGGCCACTGCGCATGAAGAAATAACCACCTGCAACGTTTGGTTTAGGTTTTAGGTGCATTTTTAATTTTATTGCTTAAATCGCATTTTCTCGACGAGCTGTGCACGTTTTCTGAAATGTGCTCCTCCCGTCACTCTTGTTGGGTGCGCATAGTAAAAAGTGCTCTTGGCAGCTAGAGAGTGCCGCGTTGACCACTGCACATGAAGAAATAACCACCTGCAAGTTTGGTTTAGGTTTTAGGTGCATTTTTAATTTTATTGCTTAAATCGCATTTTCTCGACGAGCTGAGCACGTTTTCTGAAATGTGCTCCTCCCGTCACTCTGGTTGGGTGCGCATAGTAAAAAGTGCTCTTGGCAGCTAGAGAGTGCCGCGTTGACCACTGCGCATGAAGAAATGACCATCTGCAGCGTTTGGTTTAGGTTTTAGGTGCATTTTTAATTTTATTGCTTAAATTGCATTTTCTCGTCGAGCTCAGCACGTTTTCTGAAATGTGCTCCTCCCGTCACTCTGGTTGGGTGCGCATAGTAAAAAGTGCTCTTGGCAGCTAGAGAGTGCCGCGTTGACCACTGCGCATAAAGAAATGACCATCTGTAACGTTTGGTTTAGGTTTTAGGTATATTTTTAATTTTATTGCTTAAATCGCATTTTCTCGAAGAGCTGAGCACGTTTTCTGAAATGTGCTCCTCCCGTCACTCTGGTTGGGTGCGCATAGTAAAAAGTGCTCTTGGCAGCTAGAGAGTGCCGCGTTGACCACTGCGCATGAAGAAATAACCACCTGCAACGTTTGGTTTAGGTTTTAGGTGCATTTTTAATTTTATTGCTTAAATCTCATTTTCTCAAAGAGCTGAACACATTTTCTGAAATGTGCTCCTCCCGTCACTCTTGTTGGGTGCGAATAGGAAAAAGTGCTCTTGGCAGCTAGAGAGTGCCGCGTTGACCACTGCGCAAGAAGAAATGACCACCTGCAACGTTTGGTTTAGGTTTTAGGTGCATTTTTAATTTTATTGCTTAAATCGCATTTTCTCGACGAGCTGAGCACGTTTTCTGAAATGTGCTCCTCCCGTCACTCTGGTTGGGTGCGCATAGTAAAAAGTGCTCTTGGCAGCTAGAGAGTGCCGCGTTTACCACTGCGCATGAAGAAATAACCACCTGCAACGTTTGGTTTAGGTTTTAGGTGCATTTTTAATTTTATTTCTTAAATCGCATTTTCTCGACGAGCCGAGCACGTTTTCTGAAATGTGCTCCTCCCGTCACTCTGGTTGGGTGCGCATAGGAAAAAATGCTCTTGGCAGCTAGAGAGTGCCGCGTTGACCACTGCGCATGAAAAAATAACCACCTGCAACGTTTGGTTTAGGTTTTAGGTGCATTTTTAATTTTATTGCTTAAATCGCATTTTCTCGACGAGCTGAGCACGTTTTCTGAAATGCGCTCCTCCCGTCACTCTGGTTGGGTGTGCATAGTAAAAAGTGCTCTTGGCAGCTAGAGAGTGCCGCGTTGACCACTGCGCATGAAGAAATAACTACCTGCAACGTTTGGTTTAGGTTTTAGGTGCATTTTTAATTTTATTGCTTAAATCGCATTTTCTCGACGAGCTGAGCACGTTTTCTGAAATGTGCTCCTCCCGTCACTCTGGTTGGGTGCGCATAGTAAAAAGTGCTCTTGGCAGCTAGAGAGTGCCGCGTTGGCCACTGCGCATGAAGAAATAACCACCTGCAACGTTTGGTTTAGGTTTTAGGTGCATTTTTAATTTTATTGCTTAAATCGCATTTTCTCGACGAGCTGAGCACGTTTTCTGAAATGTGCTCCTCCCGTCACTCTGGTTGGGTGTGCATAGTAAAAAGTGCTCTTGGCAGCTAGAGAGTGCCGCGTTGACCACTGCGCATGAAGAAATAACCACCTGCAACGTTTGGTTTAGGTTTTGGGTGCATTTTTAATTTTATTGCTTAAATCGCATTTTCTCGACGAGGTGAGCACGTTTTCTGAAATGTGCTCCTCCCGTCACTCTGGTTGGGTGTGCATAGTAAAAAGTGCTCTTGGCAGCTAGAGAGTGCCGCGTTGACCACTGCGTATGAAGAAATGACCATCTGCAACGTTTGGTTTAGGTTTTGGGTGCATTTTTAATTTTATTGCTTAAATCGCATTTTCTCGACGAGCTGAGCACGTTTTCTGGAATGTGCTCCTCCCGTCACTCTGGTTGGGTGCGCATAGTAAAAAGTGCTCTTGGCAGCTAGAGAGTGCCGCGTTGACTGCTGTGCATGAAGAAATAACCACCTGCAACGTTTGGTTTAGGTTTTAGATGCATTTTTAATTTTATTGCTTGAATCGCATTTTCTCGACGAGCTGAGCACGTTTTCTGAAATGTGCTCCTCCCGTCACTCTGGTTGGGTGCGCATAGTAAAAAGTGCTCTTGGCAGCTAGAGAGTGCCGCGTTGACCACTGCGCATGAAGAAATAACCGCCTGCAACGTTTGGTTTAGGTTTTGGGTGCATTTTTAATTTTATTGCTTAAATCGCATTTTCTCGTCGAGCTGAGCACGTTTTCTGAAATCTGCTCCTCCCGTCACTCTGGTTGGGTGCGCATAGTAAAAAGTGCTCTTGGCAGCTAGAGAGTGCCGCGTTGACCACTGCGCATGAAGAAATAACCACCTGCAACGTTTGGTTTAGGTTTTCGGTGCATTTTTAATTTTATTGCTTAAATCGCATTTTCTCGACGAGCTGAGCACGTTTTCTGAAATGTGCTCCTCCCGTCACTCTGGTTGGGTGCGCATAGTAAAAAGTGCTCTTGGCAGCTAGAAAGTGCCGCGTTGACCACTGCGCATGAAGAAATGACCATCTGCAACGTTTGGTTTAGGTTTTGGGTGCATTTTTAATTTTATTGCTTAAATCGCATTTTCTCGTCGAGCTGAGCACGTTTTCTGAAATGTGCTCCTCCCGTCACTCTGGTTGGGTGCGCATAGTAAAAAGTGCTCTTGGCAGCTAGAGATTGCCGCGTTGACCACTGCGCATGAAGAAATGACCATCTGCAACGTTTGGTTTAGGTTTTGGGTGCATTTTTAATTTGATTGCTTAAATCGCATTTTCTCGACGAGCTGAGCACGTTTTCTGAAATGTGCTCCTCCCGTCACTCTGGTTGGGTGCGCATAGTAAAAAGTGCTCTTGGCAGCTAGAGAGTGCCGCGTTGACCACTGAGCATGAAGAAATGACCATCTGCAACGTTTGGTTTAGGTTTTGAGTGCATTTTTAATTTTATTGCTTAAATCGCATTTTCTCGACGAGCTGAGCACGTTTTCTGAAATGTGCTCCTCCCGTCACTCTGGTTGGGTGCGCATCGTAAAAAGTGCTCTTGGCAGCTAGAGAGTGCCGCGTTGACCACTGCGCATGAAGAAATGACCATCTGCAACGTTTGGTTTAGGTTTTGGGTGCATTTTTAATTTTATTGCTTAAATCGCATTTTCTCGACGAGCTGAGCACGTTTTCTGAAATGTGCTCCTTCCGTCACTCTGGTTGGGTGCGCATAGTAAAAAGTGCTCTTGGCAGCTAGAGAGTGCCGCGTTGACCACTGCGCATGAAGAAATAACCACCTGCAACGTTTGGTTTAGGTTTTGGGTGCATTTTTAATTTTATTGCTTAAATCGCATTTTCTGGACGAGCTGAGCACGTTTTCTGAAATGTGCTCCTCCCGTCACTCTGGTTGGGTGCGCATAGTAAAAAGTGCTCTTGGCAGCTAGAGAGTGCCGCGTTGACCACTGCGCATGAAGAAATGACCATCTGCAACGTTTGGTTTAGGTTTTAGGTGCATTTTTAATTTTATTGCTTAAATCGCATTTTCTCGACGAGCTGAGCACGTTTTCTGAAATGTGCTCCTCCCGTCACTCTGGTTGGGTGCGCATAGTAAAAATTGCTCTTGGCAGCTAGAGAGTGCCGCGTTGAACATTGCGCATGAAGAAATAACAACCTGCAACGTTTGGTTTAGGTTTTAGGTGCATTTTTAATTTTATTGCTTAAATCGCATTTTCTCGACGAGCTGAGCACGTTTCATGAAATGTGCTCCTCCCGTCACTCTGGTTGGGTGCGCATAGTAAAAAGTGCTCTTGGCAGCTAGAGAGTGCCGCGTTGACCACTGCGCATGAAGAAATGACCATCTGCAACGTTTGGTTTAGGTTTTAGGTCTATTTTTAATTTCATTGCTTAAATCGCATTTTCTCGACGAGCTGAGCATGTTTTCTGAAATGTGCTCCTCCCGTCACTCTGGTTGGGTGCGCATAGTAAAAAGTGCTCTTGGTAGCTAGAGAGTGCCGCGTTGACCACTGCGCATTAAGAAATGACCATCTGCAACGTTTGGTTTAGGTTTTAGGTGCATTTTTAATTTTATAGCTTAAATCGCATTTTCTCTACGAGCCGAGCACGTTTTCTGAAATGTGCTCCTCCCGTCACTCTGGTTGGGTGCGCATAGGAAAAAATGCTCTTGGCAGCTAGAGAGTGCCGCGTTGACCACTGCGCATGAAAAAATAACCACCTGCAACGTTTGGTTTAGGTTTTAGGTGCATTTTTAATTTTATTGCTTAAATCGCATTTTCTCGACGAGCTGAGCACGTTTTCTGAAATGCGCTCCTCCCGTTACTCTGGTTGGGTGCGCATAGTAAAAAGTGCTCTTGGCAGCTAGAGAGTGCCGCGTTGACCACTGCGCATGAAGAAATAACTACCTGCAACGTTTGGTTTAGGTTTTAGGTGCATTTTTAATTGTATTGCTTAAATCGCATTTTCTCGACGAGCTGAGCACGTTTTCTGAAATGTGCTCCTCCCGTCACTCTGGTTGGGTGCGCATAGTAAAAAGTGCTCTTGGCAGCTAGAGAGTGCCGCGTTGGCCACTGCGCATGAAGAAATAACCACCTGCAACGTTTGGTTTAGGTTTTAGGTGCATTTTTAATTTTATTGCTTAAATCGCATTTTCTCGACGAGCTGAGCGCGTTTTCTGAAATGTGCTCCTCCCGTCACTCTGGTTGGGTGTGCATAGTAAAAAGTGCTCTTGGCAGCTAGAGAGTGCCGCGTTGACCACTGCGCATGAAGAAATAACCACCTGCAACGTTTGGTTTAGGTTTTGGGTGCATTTTTAATTTTATTGCTTAAATCGCATTTTCTCGACGAGGTGAGCACGTTTTCTGAAATGTGCTCCTCCCGTCACTCTGGTTGGGTGTGCATAGTAAAAAGTGCTCTTGGCAGCTAGAGAGTGCCGCGTTGACCACTGCGTATGAAGAAATGACCATCTGCAACGTTTGGTTTAGGTTTTGGGTGCATTTTTAATTTTATTGCTTAAATCGCATTTTCTCGACGAGCTGAGCACGTTTTCTGGAATGTGCTCCTCCCGTCACTCTGGTTGGGTGCGCATAGTAAAAAGTGCTCTTGGCAGCTAGAGAGTGCCGCGTTGACTGCTGTGCATGAAGAAATAACCACCTGCAACGTTTGGTTTAGGTTTTAGATGCATTTTTAATTTTATTGCTTGAATCGCATTTTCTCGACGAGCTGAGCACGTTTTCTGAAATGTGCTCCTCCCGTCACTCTGGTTGGGTGCGCATAGTAAAAAGTGCTCTTGGCAGCTAGAGAGTGCCGCGTTGACCACTGCGCATGAAGAAATAACCGCCTGCAACGTTTGGTTTAGGTTTTGGGTGCATTTTTAATTTTATTGCTTAAATCGCATTTTCTCGTCGAGCTGAGCACGTTTTCTGAAATCTGCTCCTCCCGTCACTCTGGTTGGGTGCGCATAGTAAAAAGTGCTCTTGGCAGCTAGAGAGTGCCGCGTTGACCACTGCGCATGAAGAAATAACCACCTGCAACGTTTGGTTTAGGTTTTCGGTGCATTTTTAATTTTATTGCTTAAATCGCATTTTCTCGACGAGCTGAGCACGTTTTCTGAAATGTGCTCCTCCCGTCACTCTGGTTGGGTGCGCATAGTAAAAAGTGCTCTTGGCAGCTAGAAAGTGCCGCGTTGACCACTGCGCATGAAGAAATGACCATCTGCAACGTTTGGTTTAGGTTTTGGGTGCATTTTTAATTTTATTGCTTAAATCGCATTTTCTCGTCGAGCTGAGCACGTTTTCTGAAATGTGCTCCTCCCGTCACTCTGGTTGGGTGCGCATAGTAAAAAGTGCTCTTGGCAGCTAGAGATTGCCGCGTTGACCACTGCGCATGAAGAAATGACCATCTGCAACGTTTGGTTTAGGTTTTGGGTGCATTTTTAATTTGATTGCTTAAATCGCATTTTCTCGACGAGCTGAGCACGTTTTCTGAAATGTGCTCCTCCCGTCACTCTGGTTGGGTGCGCATAGTAAAAAGTGCTCTTGGCAGCTAGAGAGTGCCGCGTTGACCACTGCGCATGAAGAAATGACCATCTGCAACGTTTGGTTTAGGTTTTGGGTGCATTTTTAATTTTATTGCTTAAATCGCATTTTCTCGACGAGCTGAGCACGTTTTCTGAAATGTGCTCCTCCCGTCACTCTGGTTGGGTGCGCATAGTAAAAAGTGCTCTTGGCAGCTAGAGAGTGCCGCGTTGACCACTGCGCACGAAGAAATAACCACCTGCAACGTTTGGTTTAGGTTTTGGGTGCATTTTTAATTTTATTGCTTAAATCGCATTTTCTCGACGAGCTGAGCACGTTTTCTGAAATGTGCTCCTCCCGTCACTCTTGTTGGGTGCGCATAGTAAAAAGTGCTCTTGGCAGCTAGAGAGTGCCGCGTTGACCACTGCGCATGAAGAAATAACCACCTGCAACGTTTGGTTTAGGTTTTAGGTGCATTTTTAATTTTATTGCTTAAATCGCATTTTCTCGACGAGCTCAGCACGTTTTCTGAAATGTGCTCCTCCCGTCACTCTGGTTGGGTGTGCATAGTAAAAAGTGCTCTTGGCAGCTAGAGAGTGCCGCGTTGACCACTGCGCATGAAGAAATAACCACCTGCAACGTTTGGTTTAGGTTTTGGGTGCATTTTTAATTTTATTGCTTAAATCGCATTTTCTCGACGAGGTGAGCACGTTTTCTGAAATGTGCTCCTCCCGTCACTCTGGTTGGGTGTGCATAGTAAAAAGTGCTCTTGGCAGCTAGAGAGTGCCGCGTTGACCACTGCGTATGAAGAAATGACCATCTGCAACGTTTGGTTTAGGTTTTGTGTGCATTTTTAATTTTATTGCTTAAATCGCATTTTATCGACGAGCTGAGCACGTTTTCTGGAATGTGCTCCTCCCGTCACTCTGGTTGGGTGCGCATAGTAAAAAGTGCTCTTGGCAGCTAGAGAGTGCCGCGTTGACTGCTGTGCATGAAGAAATAACCACCTGCAACGTTTGGTTTAGGTTTTAGATGCATTTTTAATTTTATTGCTTGAATCGCATTTTCTCGACGAGCTGAGCACGTTTTCTGAAATGTGCTCCTCCCGTCACTCTGGTTGGGTGCGCATAGTAAAAAGTGCTCTTGGCAGCTAGAGAGTGCCGCGTTGACCACTGCGCATGAAGAAATAACCGCCTGCAACGTTTGGTTTAGGTTTTGGGTGCATTTTTAATTTTATTGCTTAAATCGCATTTTCTCGTCGAGCTGAGCACGTTTTCTGAAATGTGCTCCTCCCGTCACTCTGGTTGGGTGTGCATAGTAAAAAGTGCTCTTGGCAGCTAGAGAGTGCCGCGTTGACCACTGCGCATGAAGAAATAACCACCTGCAACGTTTGGTTTAGGTTTTGGGTGCATTTTTAATTTTATTGCTTAAATCGCATTTTCTCGACGAGGTGAGCACGTTTTCTGAAATGTGCTCCTCCCGTCACTCTGGTTGGGTGTGCATAGTAAAAAGTGCTCTTGGCAGCTAGAGAGTGCCGCGTTGACCACTGCGTATGAAGAAATGACCATCTGCAACGTTTGGTTTAGGTTTTGGGTGCATTTTTAATTTTATTGCTTAAATCGCATTTTCTCGACGAGCTGAGCACGTTTTCTGGAATGTGCTCCTCCCGTCACTCTGGTTGGGTGCGCATAGTAAAAAGTGCTCTTGGCAGCTAGAGAGTGCCGCGTTGACTGCTGTGCATGAAGAAATAACCACCTGCAACGTTTGGTTTAGGTTTTAGATGCATTTTTAATTTTATTGCTTGAATCGCATTTTCTCGACGAGCTGAGCACGTTTTCTGAAATGTGCTCCTCCCGTCACTCTGGTTGGGTGCGCATAGTAAAAAGTGCTCTTGGCAGCTAGAGAGTGCCGCGTCGACCACTGCGCATGAAGAAATAACCACCTGCAACGTTTGGTTTAGGTTTTGGGTGCATTTTTAATTTTATTGCTTAAATTGCATTTTCTCGACAAGCTGAGCACGTTTTCTGGAATGTGCTCCTCCCGTCACTCTGTTTGGGTGTGCATAGTAAAAAGTGCTCTTGGCAGCTAGAGAGTGCCGCGTTGACCACTGCGCATGAAGAAATGACCATCTGCAACGTTTGGTTTAGGTTTTAGGTGCATTTTTAATTTTATTGCTTAAATCGCATTTTCTCGACGAGCTGAGCACGTTTTCTGAAATGTGCTCCTCCCGTCACTCTGGTTGGGTGCGCATAGTAAAAAGTGCTCTTGGCAGCTAGAGAGTGCCGCGTTGACCACTGCGCATGAAGAAATGACCATAGGCAACGTTTGGTTTAGGTTTTGGGTGCATTTTTAATTTTATTGCTTAAATCGCATTTTCTCGACGAGCTGAGCACGTTTTCTGAAATGTGCTCCTCCCGTCACTCTGGTTGGGTGCGCATAGTAATAAGTGCTCTTGGCAGCTAGAGAGTGCCGCGTTGACCATTGCACATGAAGAAATAACCACCTGCAACGTTCGGTTTAGGTTTTAGGTGCATTTTTAATTTTATTGCTTAAATCGCATTTTCTGGACAAGCTGAGCACGTTTTCTGAAATGTGCTCCTCCCGTCACTCTGGTTGGGTGCGCATAGTAAAAAGTGCTCTTGGCAGGTAGAGAGTGCCGCGTTGACCACTGCGCATGAAGAAATAACCACCTGCAACGTTTGGTTTAGGTTTTATGTGCATTTTTAATTTTATTGCTTTAATCGCATTTTCTCGTCGAGCTGAGCACGTTTTCTGAAATGTGCTCCTCCCGTCACTCTGGTTGGGTGCGCATAGTAAAAAGTGCTCTTGGCAGCTAGAGAGTGCCGCGTTGACCACTGCGCATGAAGAAATGACCATCTGCAACGTTTGGTTTAGGTTTTGGGTGCATTTTTAATTTTATTGCTTAAATCGCATTTTCTCGACGAGCTGAGCACGTTTTCTGAAATGTGCTCCTCCCGTCACTCTGGTTGGGTGCATATAGTAAAAAGTGCTCTTGGCAGCTAGAGAGTGCCGCGTTGACCACTGCGCATGAAGAAATAACCACCTGCAACGTTTGGTTTAGGTTTTAGGTGCATTTTTAATTTTATTGCTTAAATCGCATTTTCTCGACGAGCTGAGCACGTTTTCTGAAATGTGCTCCTCCCGTCACTCTGGTTGGGTGCGCATAGTAAAAAGTGCTCTTGGCAGCTAGAGAGTGCCGCGTTGACCACTGCACATGAAGAAATAACCACCTGCAAGTTTGGTTTAGGTTTTAGGTGCATTTTTAATTTTATTGCTTAAATCGCATTTTCTGGACAAGCTGAGCACGTTTTCTGAAATGTGCTCCTCCCGTCACTCTGGTTGGGTGCGCATAGTAAAAAGTGCTCTTGGCAGGTAGAGAGTGCCGCGTTGACCACTGCGCATGAAGAAATAACCACCTGCAACGTTTGGTTTAGGTTTTAGATGCATTTTTAATTTTATTGCTTGAATCGCATTTTCTCGACGAGCTGAGCACGTTTTCTGAAATGTGCTCCTCCCGTCACTCTGGTTGGGTGCGCATAGTAAAAAGTGCTCTTGGCAGCTAGAGAGTGCCGCGTTGACCACTGCGCATGAAGAAATAACCGCCTGCAACGTTTGGTTTAGGTTTTGGGTGCATTTTTAATTTTATTGCTTAAATCGCATTTTCTCGTCGAGCTGAGCACGTTTTCTGAAATGTGCTCCTCCCGTCACTCTGGTTGGGTGTGCATAGTAAAAAGTGCTCTTGGCAGCTAGAGAGTGCCGCGTTGACCACTGCGCATGAAGAAATAACCACCTGCAACGTTTGGTTTAGGTTTTGGGTGCATTTTTAATTTTATTGCTTAAATCGCATTTTCTCGACGAGGTGAGCACGTTTTCTGAAATGTGCTCCTCCCGTCACTCTGGTTGGGTGTGCATAGTAAAAAGTGCTCTTGGCAGCTAGAGAGTGCCGCGTTGACCACTGCGTATGAAGAAATGACCATCTGCAACGTTTGGTTTAGGTTTTGGGTGCGTTTTTAATTTTATTGCTTAAATCGCATTTTCTCGACGAGCTGAGCACGTTTTCTGGAATGTGCTCCTCCCGTCACTCTGGTTGGGTGCGCATAGTAAAAAGTGCTCTTGGCAGCTAGAGAGTGCCGCGTTGACTGCTGTGCATGAAGAAATAACCACCTGCAACGTTTGGTTTAGGTTTTAGATGCATTTTTAATTTTATTGCTTGAATCGCATTTTCTCGACGAGCTGAGCACGTTTTCTGAAATGTGCTCCTCCCGTCACTCTGGTTGGGTGCGCATAGTAAAAAGTGCTCTTGGCAGCTAGAGAGTGCCGCGTCGACCACTGCGCATGAAGAAATAACCACCTGCAACGTTTGGTTTAGGTTTTGGGTGCATTTTTAATTTTATTGCTTAAATTGCATTTTCTCGACAAGCTGAGCACGTTTTCTGGAATGTGCTCCTCCCGTCACTCTGTTTGGGTGTGCATAGTAAAAAGTGCTCTTGGCAGCTAGAGAGTGCCGCGTTGACCACTGCGCATGAAGAAATGACCATCTGCAACGTTTGGTTTAGGTTTTAGGTGCATTTTTAATTTTATTGCTTAAATCGCATTTTCTCGACGAGCTGAGCACGTTTTCTGAAATGTGCTCCTCCCGTCACTCTGGTTGGGTGCGCATAGTAAAAAGTGCTCTTGGCAGCTAGAGGGTGCCGCGTTGACCACTGCGCATGAAGAAATGACCATAGGCAACGTTTGGTTTAGGTTTTGGGTGCATTTTTAATTTTATTGCTTAAATCGCATTTTCTCGACGAGCTGAGCACGTTTTCTGAAATGTGCTCCTCCCGTCACTCTGGTTGGGTGCGCATAGTAATAAGTGCTCTTGGCAGCTAGAGAGTGCCGCGTTGACCATTGCACATGAAGAAATAACCACCTGCAACGTTCGGTTTAGGTTTTAGGTGCATTTTTAATTTTATTGCTTAAATCGCATTTTCTGGACAAGCTGAGCACGTTTTCTGAAATGTGCTCCTCCCGTCACTCTGGTTGGGTGCGCATAGTAAAAAGTGCTCTTGGCAGGTAGAGAGTGCCGCGTTGACCACTGCGCATGAAGAAATAACCACCTGCAACGTTTGGTTTAGGTTTTATGTGCATTTTTAATTTTATTGCTTTAATCGCATTTTCTCGACGAGCTGAGCACGTTTTCTGAAATGTGCTCCTCCCGTCACTCTGGTTGGGTGCGCATAGTAAAAAGTGCTCTTGGCAGCTCGAGAGTGCCGCGTTGACCACTGCGCATGAAGAAATGACCATCTGCAGCGTTTGGTTTAGGTTTTGGGTGCATTTTTAATTTTATTGCTTAAATCGCATTTTCTCGACGAGCTGAGCACGTTTTCTGAAATGTGCTCCTCCCGTCACTCTGGTTGGGTGTGCATTGTAAAAAGTGCTCTTGGCAGCTCGAGAGTGCCGCGTTGACCACTGCGCATGAAGAAATGACCATCTGCAACGTTTGTTTTAGGTTTTAGGTGCATTTTTAATTTTATTGCTTAAATCGCATTTTCTCGACGAGCTGAGCACGTTTTCTGAAATGTGCTCCTCGCGTCACTCTGGTTGGGTGCGCATAGTAAAAAGTGCTCTTGGCAGCTAGAGAGTGCCGCGTTGACCTCTGCGCATGAAGAAATAACCACCTGCAACGTTTGGTTTAGGTTTTAGGTGCATTTTTAATTTTATTGCTTAAATCGCATTTTCTCGACGAGCTGAGCACGTTTTCTGAAATGTGCTCCTCCCGTCACTCTGGTTGGGTGCGCATAGTAAAAAGTGCTCTTGGCAGCTAGAGAGTGCCGCGTTGACCACTGCGCATGAAGAAATAACCACCTGCAACGTTTGGTTTAGGTTTTGGGTGCATTTTTAATTTTATTGCTTAAATCGCATTTTCTCGACGAGCTGAGCATGTTTTCTGAAATGTGCTCCTCCCGTCACTCTGGTTGGGTGCGCATAATAAAAAGTGCTCTTGGCAGCTAGAGAGTGCCGCGTCGACCACTGCGCATGAAGAAATAACCACCTGCAACGTTTGGTTTAGGTTTTGGGTGCATTTTTAATTTTATTGCTTAAATTGCATTTTCTCGACAAGCTGAGCACGTTTTCTGGAATGTGCTCCTCCCGTCACTCTGTTTGGGTGTGCATAGTAAAAAGTGCTCTTGGCAGCTAGAGAGTGCCGCGTTGACCACTGCGCATGAAGAAATGACCATCTGCAACGCTTGGTTTAGGTTTTAGGTGCATTTTTAATTTTATTGCTTAAATCGCATTTTCTCGACGAGCTGAGCACGTTTTCTGAAATGTGCTCCTCCCGTCACTCTGGTTGGGTGCGCATAGTAAAAAGTGCTCTTGGCAGCTAGAGAGTGCCGCGTTGACCATTGCGCATGAAGAAATAACCACCTGCAACGTTCGGTTTAGGTTTTAGGTGCATTTTAATTTTATTGCTTAAATCGCATTTTCTCGACAAGCTGAGCACGTTTTCTGGAATGTGCTCCTCCCGTCACTCTGTTTGGGTGTGCATAGTAAAAAGTGCTCTTGGCAGCTAGAGAGTGCCGCGTTGACCACTGCGCATGAAGAAATGACCATCTGCAACGCTTGGTTTAGGTTTTAGGTGCATTTTTAATTTTATTGCTTAAATCGCATTTTCTCGACGAGCTGAGCACGTTTTCTGAAATGTGCTCCTCCCGTCACTCTGGTTGGGTGCGCATAGTAAAAAGTGCTCTTGGCAGCTAGAGAGTGCCGCGTTGACCATTGCGCATGAAGAAATAACCACCTGCAACGTTCGGTTTAGGTTTTAGGTGCGTTTTAATTTTATTGCTTAAATCGCATTTTCGCGACGAGCTGAGCACGTTTTCTGAAATGTGCTCCTCCCTTCACTCTGGTTGGGTGCGCATAGTAAAAAGTGCTCTTGGCAGCTGGAGAGTGCCGCGTTGACCACTGCGCATGAAGAAATAACCACCTGCAACGTTTGGTTTAGGTTTTGGGTGCATTTTTAATTTTATTGCTTAAATCGCATTTTCTCGTCGAGCTGAGCATGTTTTCTGAAATGTGCTCCTCCCGTCACTCTGGTCGGGTGCGCATAGTAAAAAGTGCTCTTGGCAGCTAGAGAGTGCCGCGTTGACCACTGCGCATGAAGAAATGACCATCTGCAACGTTTGGTTTAGGTTTTGGGTGCATTTTTAATTTTATTGCTTAAATCGCATTTTCTTGACGAGCTGAGCACGTTTTCTGAAATGTGCTCCTCCCGTCACTCTGGTTGGGTGCGCATAGTAAAAAGTGCTCTTGGCAGCTAGAGAGTGCCGCGTTGACCACTGCGCATGAAGAAATAACCACCTGCAACGTTTGGTTTAGGTTTTAGGTGCATTTTTAATTGTATTGCTTAAATCGCATTTTCTCGACGAGCTGAGCACGTTTTCTGAAATGTGCTCCTCCCGTCACTCTGGTTGGGTGCGCATAGTAAAAAGTGCTCTTGGCTGCTAGAGAGTGCCGCGTTGACCACTGCGCATGAAGAAATAACCGCCTGCAACGTTTGGTTTAGGTTTTGGGTGCATTTTTAATTTTATTGCTTAAATCGCATTTTCTCGTCGAGCTGAGCACGTTTTCTGAAATGTGCTCCTCCCGTCATTATGGTTGGGTGCGCATAGTAAAAAGTGCTCTTGGCAGCTAGAGAGTGCCGCGTTGACCACTGCGCAAGAAGAAATGACCATCTGCAGCGTTTGGTTTAGGTTTTAGGTGCATTTTTAATTTTATTGCTTAAATCGCATGTTCTCGTCGAGCTGAGCACGTTTTCTGAAATGTGCTCCTCCTGTCACTCTGGTTGGGTGCGCATAGTAAAAAGTGCTCTTGGCAGCTAGAGAGTGCTGCGTTCACTGCTGCACATGAAGAAATAACCACCCCCAACGTTTGGTTTAGGTTTGAGGTGCATTTTTAATTTTATTGCTTAAATTGCATTTTCTCGACGAGCTGAGCACGTTTTCCGAAATGTACTCCTCCCGTCACTCTGGTTGGGTGCGCATAGTAAAAAGTGCTCTTGGCAGCTAGAGAGTGCCGCGTTGACCACTGCGCATGAAGAAATGACCATCTGCAACGTTTGGTTTAGGTTTTGAGTGCATTTTTAATTTTATTGCTTAAATCGCATTTTCTCGACGAGCTGAGCACGTTTTCTGAAATGTGCTCCTCCCGTCACTCTGGTTGGGTGCGCATAGTAAAAAGTGCTCTTGGCAGCTAGAGAGTGCCGCGTTGACCACTGCGCATGAAGAAATAACCACCTGCAACGTTTGGTTTAGGTTTTAGGTGCATTTTTAATTTTATTGCTTAAATCGCATTTTCTCGACGAGCTGAGCACGTTTTCTGAAATGTGCTCCTCCTGTCACTCTGGTTGGGTGCGCATAGTAAAAAGTGCTCTTGGCAGCTAGAGAGTGCTGCGTTCACTGCTGCACATGAAGAAATAACCACCTGCAAGTTTGGTTTAGGTTTTAGGTGCATTTTTAATTTTATTGCTTAAATCGCATTTTCTCGACGAGCTGAGCACGTTTTCTGAAATGTGCTCCTCCCGTCACTCTTGTTGGGTGCGCATAGTAAAAAGTGCTCTTGGCAGCTATAGAGTGCCGCGTTGACCACTGCGCATGAAGAAATAACCACCTACAACGTTTGGTTTAGGTTTTAGGTGCATTTTTAATTTTATTGCTTAAATCGCATTTACTCGACGAGCTGAGCACGTTTTCTGAAATGTGCTCCTCCCGTCACTCTGGTTGGGTGCGCATAGTAAAAAGTGCTCTTGGCAGCTAGAGAGTGCCGCGTTGACCACTGCGCATGAAGAAATGACCATCTGCAACGTTTGGTTTAGGTTTTGAGTGCATTTTTAATTTTATTGCTTAAATCGCATTTTCTGGACGAGCTGAGCACGTTTTCTGAAATGTGCTCCTCCCGTCACTCTGGTTGGGTGCGCATAGTAAAAAGTGCTCTTGGCAGCTAGAGAGTGCCGCGTTGACCACTGCGCATGAAGAAATAACCACCTGCAACGTTTGGTTTAGGTTTTAGGTGCATTTTTAATTTTATTGCTTAAATTGCATTTTCTCGACGAGCTGAGCACGTTTTCTGAAATGTGCTCCTCCCGTCACTCTGGTTGGGTGCGCATAGTAAAAAGTGCTCTTGGCAGCTAGAGAGTGCCGCGTTGACCACTGCGCATGAAGAAATAACCACCTGCAACGTTTGGTTTAGGTTTTGGGTGCATTTTTATTTTTATTGCTTAAATCGCATTTTCTCGACGAGCTGAGCACGTTTTCCGAAATGTACTCCTCCCGTCACTCTGGTTGGGTGCGCATAGTAAAAAGTGCGCTTGGCAGCTAGAGAGTGCCGCGTTGACCACTGCGCATGAAGAAATGACCATCTGCAACGTTTGGTTTAGGTTTTGAGTGCATTTTTAATTTTATTGCTTAAATCGCATTTTCTCGACGAGCTGAGCACGTTTTCTGAAATGTGCTCCTCCCGTCACTCTGGTTGGGTGCGCATAGTAAAAAGTGCTCTTGGCAGCTAGAGAGTGCCGCGTTGACCACTGCGCATGAAGAAATAACCACCTGCAACGTTTGGTTTAGGTTTTAGGTGCATTTTTAATTTTATTGCTTAAATCGCATTTTCTCGACGAGCTGAGCACGTTTTCTGAAATGTGCTCCTCCCGTCACTCTGGTTGGGTGCGCATAGTAAAAAGTGCTCTTGGCAGCTAGAGAGTGCCGCGTTGACCACTGCACATGAAGAAATAACCACCTGCAAGTTTGGTTTAGGTTTTAGGTGCATTTTTAATTTTATTGCTTAAATCGCATTTTCTCGACGAGCTGAGCACGTTTTCTGAAATGTGCTCCTCCCGTCACTCTTGTTGGGTGCGCATAGTAAAAAGTGCTCTTGGCAGCTATAGAGTGCCGCGTTGACCACTGCGCATGAAGAAATAACCACCTGCAACGTTTGGTTTAGGTTTTAGGTGCATTTTTAATTTTATTGCTTAAATCGCATTTACTCGACGAGCTGAGCACGTTTTCTGAAATGTGCTCCTCCCGTCACTCTGGTTGGGTGCGCATAGTAAAAAGTGCTCTTGGCAGCTAGAGAGTGCCGCGTTGACCACTGCGCATTAAGAAATAACCACATGCAACGTTTGGTTTAGGTTTTGGGTGCATTTTTAATTTTATTGCTTAAATCGCATTTTCTGGACGAGCTGAGCACGTTTTCTGAAATGTGCTCCTCCCGTCACTCTGGTTTGGTGCGCATAGTAAAAAGTGCTCTTGGCAGCTAGAGAGTGCTGCGTTGACCACTGCGCATGAAGAAATGACCATCTGCAACGTTTGGTTTAGGTTTTAGGTGCATTTTTAATTTTATTGCTTAAATCGCATTTTCTCGACGAGCTGAGCACGTTTTCTGAAATGTGCTCCTCCCGTCACTCTTGTTGGGTGCGCATAGTAAAAAGTGCTCTTGGCAGCTAGAGAGTGCCGCGTTGACCACTGCGCATGAAGAAATGACCATCTGCAACGTTTGGTTTAGGTTTTAGGTGCATTTTTAATTTTATTGCTTTAATCGCATTTTCTCGACGAGCTGAGCACGTTTTCTGAAATGTGCTCCTCCCGTCACTCTGGTTGGGTGCGCATAGTAAAAAGTGCTCTTGGCAGCTAGAGAGTGCCGCGTTAACCACTGCGCATGAAGAAATTACCATCTGCAACGTTTGGTTTAGGTTTTGGGTGCATTTTTAATTTTATTGCTTAAATCGCATTTTCTTGACGAGCTGAGCACGTTTTCTGAAATGTGCTCCTCCCGTCACTCTGGTTGGGTGCGCATAGTAAAAAGTGCTCTTGGCAGCTAGAGAGTGCCGCGTTGACCACTGCGCATGAAGAAATGACCATCTGCAACGTTTGGTTTAGGTTTTAGGTCTATTTTTAATTTTATTGCTTAAATCGCATTTTCTCGACGAGCTGAGCATGTTTTCTGAAATGTGCTCCTCCCGTCACTCTGGTTGGGTGCGCATAGTAAAAAGTGCTCTTGGCAGCTAGAGAGTGCCGCGTTGACCACTGCGCATTAAGAAATGACCATCTGCAACGTTTGGTTTAGGTTTTAGGTGCATTTTTAATTTTATTGCTTAAATCGCATTTTCTCGACGAGCTGAGCACGTTTTCTGAAATGTGCTCCTCCCGTCACTCTGGTTGGGTGCGCATAGTAAAAAGTGCTCTTGTCAGCTAGAGAGTGCTGCGTTGACTGCTGCAAATGAAGAAATAACCACCCCCAACGTTTGGTTTAGGTTTGAGGTGCATTTTTAATTTTATTGCTTAAATTGCATTTTCTCGACGAGCTGAGCACGTTTTCTGAAATGTGCTCCTCCCGTCACTCTGGTTGGGTGCGCATAGTAAAAAGTGCTCTTGGCAGCTAGAGAGTGCCGCGTTGACCACTGCGCATGAAGAAATAACCACCTGCAACGTTTGGTTTAGGTTTTGGGTGCATTTTTATTTTTATTGCTTAAATCGCATTTTCTCGACGAGCTGAGCACGTTTTCAGAAATGTGCTCCTCCCGTCACTCTGGTTGGGTGCGCATAGTAAAAAGTGCTCTTGGCAGCTAGAGAGTGCCGCGTTGACCACTGCGCATGAAGAAATAACCACCTGCATCGTTTGGTTTAGGTTTTGGGTGCATTTTTAATTTTATTGCTTAAATCGCATTTTCTGGACGAGCTGAGCACGTTTTCTGAAATATGATCCTCCCGTCACTCTGGTTGGGTGCGCATAGTAAAAAGTGCTCTTGGCAGCTAGAGAGTGCCGCGTTGACCACTGCGCATGAAGAAATAACAGCCTGCAACGTTTGGTTTAGGTTTTAGGTGCATTTTTAATTTTATTGCTTAAATCGCATTTTCTCGACGAGCTGAGCACGTTTTCTTAAATGTGCTCCTCCCGTCACTCTGGTTGGGTGCGCATAGTAAAAAGTGCTCTTGGCAGCTAGAGAGTGCCGCGTTGACCACTGCACATGAAGAAATAACCACCTGCAAGTTTGGTTTAGGTTTTAGGTGCATTTTTAATTTTATTGCTTAAATCGCATTTTCTCGACGAGCTGAGCACGTTTTCTGAAATGTGCTCCTCCCGTCACTCTTGTTGGGCGCGCATAGTAAAAAGTGCTCTTGGCAGCTAGAGAGTGCCGCGTTGACCACTGCGCATGAAGAAATAACCACCTGCAACGTTTGGTTTAGGTTTTAGGTGCATTTTTAATTTTATTGCTTAAATCGCATTTTCTCGACGAGCTGAGCACGTTTTCTGAAATGTGCTCCTCCCGTCACTCTTGTTGGGTGCGCATAGTAAAAAGTGCTCTTGGCAGCTAGAGAGTGCCGCGTTGACCACTGCGCATGAAGAAATGACCATCTGCAACGTTTGGTTTAGGTTTTGGGTGCATTTTTAATTTTATTGCTTAAATCGCATTTTCTCGACGAGCTGAGCACGTTTTCTGAAATGTGCTCCTCCCGTCACTCTGGTTGGGTGCGCATAGTAAAAAGTGCTCTTGGCAGCTAGAGAGTGCCGCGTTGACCACTGCGCATGAAGAAATAACCACGTGCAACGTTTGTTTTAGGTTTTAGGTGCATTTTTAATTTTATTGCTTAAATCGCATTTTCTCGACGAGCTGAGCACGTTTTCTGAAATGTGCTCCTCCCGTCACTCTGGTTGGGTGCGCATAGTAAAAAGTGCTCTTGGCAGCTAGAGAGTGCCGCGTTGACTGCTGTGCATGAAGAAATAACCACCTGCAACGTTTGGTTTAGGTTTTAGATGCATTTTTAATTTTATTGCTTAAATCGCATTTTCTCGACGAGCTGAGCACGTTTTCTAAAATGTGCTCCTCCCGTCACTCTGGTTGGGTGCGCATAGTAAAAAGTGCTCTTGGCAGCTAGAGAGTGCCGCGTTGACCACTGCGCATGAAGAAATAACCGCCTGCAACGTTTGGTTTAGGTTTTGGGTGCATTTTTAATTTTATTGCTTAAATCGCATTTTCTCGTCGAGCTGAGCACGTTTTCTGAAATCTGCTCCTCCCGTCACTCTGGTTGGGTGCGCATAGTAAAAAGTGTTCTTGGCAGCTAGAGAGTGCCGCGTTGACAACTGCGCATGAAGAAATAACCACCTGCAACGTTTGGTTTAGGTTTTGGGTGCATTTTTAATTTTATTGCTTAAATCGCATTTTCTCGACGAGCTGAGCACGTTTTCTGAAATGTGCTCCTCCCGTCACTCTGGTTGGGTGTGCATAGTAAAAAGTGCTCTTGGCAGCTCGAGAGTGCCGCGTTGACCACTGCGCATGAAGAAATGACCACCTGCAACGTTTGGTTTAGGTTTTAGGTGCATTTTTAATTTTATTGCTTAAATCGCATTTTCTCGACGAGCTGAGCACGTTTTCTGAAATGTGCTCCTCCCGTCACTCTTGTTGGGCGCGCATAGTAAAAAGTGCTCTTGGCAGCTAGAGAGTGCCGCGTTGACCACTGCGCATGAAGAAATATCCACCTGCAACGTTTGGTTTAGGTTTTGGGTGCATTTTTAATTTTATTGCTTAAATCGCATTTTCTGGACGAGCTGAGCACGTTTTCTGAAATGTGCTCCTCCCGTCACTCTGGTTGGGTGCGCATAGTAAAAAGTGCTCTTGGCAGCTAGAGAGTGCCGCGTTGACCACTGCGCATGAAGAAATAACCACCTGCAACGTTTGGTTTAGGTTTTAGGTGCATTTTTAATTTTATTGTTTAAATCGCATTTTCTCGACGAGCTGAGCACGTTTTCTGAAATGTGCTCCTCCCGTCACTCTGGTTGGGTGCGCATAGTAAAAAGTGCTCTTGGCAGCTAGAGAGTGCCGCGTTCACCACTGCGCATGAAGAAATAACCACGTGCAACGTTTGTTTTAGGTTTTGGGTGCATTTTTAATTTTATTGCTTAAATCGCATTTTCTCGTCGAGCTGAGCACGTTTTCAGAAATGTGCTCCTCCCGTCACTCTGGTTGGGTGTGCATAGTAAAAAGTGCTCTTGGCAGCTAGAGAGTGCCGCGTTGACCACTGCGCATGAAGAAATGACCGTCTGCAACGTTTGGTTTAGGTTTTAGGTGCATTTTTAATTTTATTGCTTAAATCGCATTTTCTCGACGAGCTGAGCACGTTTTCCGAAATGTGCTCCTCCCGTCACTCTGGTTGGGTGCGCATAGTAAAAAGTGCTCTTGGCAGCTAGAGAGTGCCGCGTTGACGGCAGCGCATGAAGAAATAACCACCTGCAACATTTGGTTTAGGTTTTAGGTGCATTTTTAATTTTATTGCTTAAATCGCATTTTCTCGACGAGCTGAGCACGTTTTCTGAAATGTGCTCCTCCCGTCACTCTGGTTGGGTGCGCATAGTAAAAAGTGCTCTTGGCAGCTAGAGAGTGCCGCGTTGACCACTGCGCATGAAGAAATAACCACTTGCAACGTTTGGTTTAGGTTTTAGGTGCATTTTTAATTTTATTGCTTAAATCGCATTTTCTCGACGAGCTGAGCACGTTTTCTGAAATGTGCTCCTCCCGTCACTCTGGTTGGGTGCGCATAGTAAAATGTGCTCTTGGCAGCTAGAGAGTGCCGCGTTGACCACTGCGCATGAAGAAATGACCATATGCAGCGTTTGGTTTAGGTTTTAGGTGCATTTTTAATTTTATTGCTTAAATCGCATTTTCTCGACGAGTTGAGCACGTTTTCTGAAATGTGCTCCTCCCGTCACTCTGGTTGGGTGCGCATAGTAAAAAGTGCTCTTGGCAGCTAGAGTGCCGCGTTGACCACTGCGCATGAAGAAATAACCACCTGTAACGTTTGGTTTAGGTTTTAGGTGCATTTTGAATTTTATTGCTTAAATAGCATTTTCTCGACGAGCTGAGCACGTTTTCTGAAATGTGCTCCTCCCGTCACTCTGGTTGGGTGCTTATAGTAAAAAGTTCTCTTGGCAGCTAGAGAGTGCCGCGTTAACCACTGCGCATGAAGAAATAACCATCTGCAACGTTTGGTTTAGGTTTTAGGTGCATTTTTAATTTTATTGCTTAAATCGCATTTTCTCGACGAGCTGAGCACGTTTTCTGAAATTTGCTCCTCCCGTCACTCTGGTTGGGTGCGCATAGTAAAAAGTGCTCTTGACAGCTAGAGAGTGCCGCGTTGACCACTGCGCATGAAGAAATAACCGCCTGCAACGTTTGGTTTAGGTTTTGGGTGCATTTTTAATTTTATTGCTTAAATCGCATTTTCTGGACGAGCTGAGCACGTTTTCTGAAATGTGCTCCTCCCGTCACTCTGGTCGGGTGCGCATAGTAAAAAGTGCTCTTGGCAGCTAGAGAGTGCCGCGTTGACCACTGCGCATGAAGAAATGACCATCTGCAACGTTTGGTTTAGGTTTTGGATGCATTTTTAATTTTATTGCTTAAATCGAATTTTCTCGACAAGCTGAGCACGTTTTCTGAAATGTGCTCCTCCCGTCACTCTTGTTGGGTGCGCATAGTAAAAAGTGCTCTTGGCAGCTAGAGAGTGCCGCGTTGACCACTGCGCATGAAGAAATAACCACCTGCAACGTTTAGTTTAGGTTTTAGGTGCATTTTTAATTTTATTGCTTGAATCGCATTTTCTGGACGAGCTGAGCACGTTTTCTAAAATGGGCTCCTCCCGTCACTCTGGTTGGGTGCGCATAGTAAAAAGTGCTCTTGGCAGCTAGAGAGTGCTGCGTTGACTGCTGTGCATGAACAAATAACCACCTGCAACGTTTGGTTTAGGTTTTAGGTGCATTTTTAATTTTATTGCTTAAATCGCATTTTCTCGACGAGCTGAGCACGTTTTCTGAAATGTGCTCCCCCCGTCACTCTGGTTGGGTGCGCATAGTAAAAGGTGCTCTTGGCAGCTAGAGAGTGCCGCGTTGACTGCTGTGCATGAAAAAATAACCACCTGCAACGTTTGGTTTAGGATTTAGGTGCATTTTTAATTTTATTGCTTAAATCGCATTTTCTCGACGAGCTGAGCACGTTTTCTGAAATGTGCTCCTCCCGTCACTCTGGTTGGGTGCGCATAGTAAAAAGTGCTCTTGGCAGCTAGAGAGTGCCGCGTTGACCACTGCGCATGAAGAAATAACCACCTGCAACGTTTGGTTTAGGTTTTGGGTGCATTTTTAATTTTATTGCTTAAATCGCATTTTCTCGACGAGCTGAGCACGTTTTCTGAAATGTGCTCCTCCCGTCACTCTGGTTGGGTGCGCATAGTAAAATGTGCTCTTGGCAGCTAGAGAGTGCCGCGTTGACCACTGCGCATGAAGAAATAACCACCTGCAACGTTTGGTTTAGGTTTTGGGTGCATTTTTAATTTTATTGCTTAAATCGCATTTTCTCGACGAGCTGAGCACGTTTTCTGAAATGTGCTCCTCCCGTCACTCTGGTTGGGTGCGCATAGTAAAAAGTGCTCTTGGCAGCTAGAGAGTGCTGCGTTGACCACTGCGCATGAAGAAATGACCATCTGCAACGTTTGGTTTAGGTTTTAGGTGCATTTTTAATTTTATTGCTTAAATCGCATTTTCTCGACGAGCTGAGCACGTTTTCTGAAATGTGCTCCTCCCGTCACTCTGGTTGGGTGCGCATAGTAAAAAGTGCTCTTGGCAGCTAGAGAGTGCCGCGTTGACCACTGCGCATGAAGAAATAACCACCTGCAACGTTTGGTTTAGGTTTTGGGTGCATTTTTAATTTTATTGCTTAAATCGCATTTTCTCGTCGAGCTGAGCACGTTTTCTGAAATGTGCTCCTCCCGTCACTCTGGTTGGGTGCGCATAGTAAAAAGTGCTCTTGGCAGCTAGAGAGTGCCGCGTTGACCACTGCGCATGAAGAAATGACCATCTGCAACGTTTGGTTTAGGTTTTGGGTGCATTTTTAATTTTATTGCTTAAATCGCATTTTCTCGACGAGCTGAGCACGTTTTCTGAAATGTGCTCCTCCCGTCACTCTGGTTGGGTGCGCATAGTAAAAAGTGCTCTTGGCAGCTAGAGAGTGCCGCGTTGACCACTGCGCATGAAGAAATAACCACCTGCAACGTTTGGTTTAGGTTTTAGGTGCATTTTTAATTTTATTGCTTAAATCGCATTTTCTCGACGAGCTGAGCACGTTTTCTGAAATGTGCTCCTCCCGTCACTCTGGTTGGGTGCGCATAGTAAAAAGTGCTCTTGGCAGCTAGAGAGTGCCGCGTTGACCACTGCGCATGAGGAATAACCACCTGCAACGTTTGGTTTAGGTTTTAGGTGCATTTTTAATTTTATTGCTTAAATCGCATTTTCTCGACGAGCTGAGCACGTTTTCTGAAATGTGCTCCTCCCGTCACTCTGGTTGGGTGCGCATAGTAAAAAGTGCGCTTGGCAGCTAGAGAGTGCCGCGTTGACTGCTGCGCATGAAGAAATAACCATCTGCAACGTTTGGTTTCGGTTTTAGGTGCATTTTTAATTTTATTGCTTAAATCGCCTTTTCTCGACGAGCTGAGCACGTTTTCTGAAATGTGCTCCTCCCGTCACTCTGGTTGGGTGCGCATAGTAAAAAGTGCTCTTGACAGCTACAGAGTGCCGCGTTGACCACTGCGCATGAAGAAATAACCACCTGCAACGTTTGGTTTAGGTTTTGGGTGCATTTTTAATTTTATTGCTTAAATCGCATTTTCTGGACGAGCTGAGCACGTTTTCTGAAATGTGCTCCTCCCGTCACTCTGGTTGGGTGCGCATAGTAAAAAGTGCTTTTGGCAGCTAGAGAGTGCCGCGTTGACCACTGCGCATGAAGAAATGACCATCTGCAACGTTTGGTTTAGGTTTTAGGTGCATTTTTAATTTTATTGCTTAAATCGCATT
Source organism: Syngnathus scovelli (assembly GCF_024217435.2). Classification (NCBI taxonomy): domain Eukaryota; kingdom Metazoa; phylum Chordata; class Actinopteri; order Syngnathiformes; family Syngnathidae; genus Syngnathus; species Syngnathus scovelli. The sequence goes on from NC_090859.1 coordinate 2,933,650, forward strand.
TTCTCGACGAGCTGAGCACGCTTTCTGAAATGTCCTCCTCCCGTCACTCTTGTTGGGTGCGCATAGTAAAAAGTGCTCTTGGCAGCTAGAGAGTGCCGCGTTGACCACTGCGCATGAAGAAATGACCATCTGCAACGTTTGGTTTAGGTTTTAGGTGCATTTTTAATTTTATTGCTTAAATCGCATTTTGTCGACGAGCTGAGCACGTTTTCTGAAATGTGCTCTTCCCGTCACTCTGGTTGGGTGCGCATAGTAAAAAGTGCTCTTGGCAGCTAGAGAGTGCCGCGTTGACTGCTGCGCATGAAGAAATAACCACCTGCAACGTTTGGTTTAGGTTTTAGGTGCATTTTTAATTTTATTGCTTAAATCGCATTTTCTCGACGAGCTGAGCACGTTTTCTGAAATGTGCTCCTCCCGTCACTCTGGTTGGGTGCGCATAGTAAAAAGTGCTCTTGGCAGCTAGAGAGTGCCGCGTTGACCACTGCGCATGAATAAATAACCACCTGCAACGTTTGGTTTAAGTTTTGGGTGCATTTTTAATTTTATTGCTTAAATCGCATTTTCTGGACGAGCTGAGCACGTTTTCTGAAATGTGCTCCTCCCGTCACTCTGGTTGGGTGCGCATAGTAAAAAGTGCTCTTGGCAGCTAGAGAGTGCCGCGTTGACCACTGGGCATGAATAAATAACCACCTGCAACGTTTGGTTTAGGTTTTGGGTGCATTTTTAATTTTATTGCTTAAATCGCATTTTCTCGTCGAGCTGAGCACGTTTTCTGAAATGTGCTCCTCCCGTCACTCTGGTTGGGTGCGCATAGTAAAAACTGCTCTTGGCAGCTAGAGAGTGCCGCGTTGACCACTGCGCATGAAGAAATGACCATCTGCAACGTTTGGTTTAGGTTTTGGGTGCATTTTTAATTTTATTGCTTAAATCGCATTTTCTGGACGAGCTGAGCACGTTTTCTGAAATGTGCTCCTCCCGTCACTCTGGTTGGGTGCGCATAGTAAAAAGTGCTTTTGGCAGCTAGAGAGTGCCGCGTTGACCACTGCGCATGAAGAAATGACCATCTGCAACGTTTGGTTTAGGTTTTAGGTGCATTTTTAATTTTATTGCTTAAATCGCATTTTCTCGACGAGCTGAGCACGCTTTCTGAAATGTCCTCCTCCCGTCACTCTTGTTGGGTGCGCATAGTAAAAAGTGCTCTTGGCAGCTAGAGAGTGCCGCGTTGACCACTGCGCATGAAGAAATGACCATCTGCAACGTTTGGTTTAGGTTTTAGGTGCATTTTTAATTTTATTGCTTAAATCGCATTTTGTCGACGAGCTGAGCACGTTTTCTGAAATGTGCTCTTCCCGTCACTCTGGTTGGGTGCGCATAGTAAAAAGTGCTCTTGGCAGCTAGAGAGTGCCGCGTTGACTGCTGCGCATGAAGAAATAACCACCTGCAACGTTTGGTTTAGGTTTTAGGTGCATTTTTAATTTTATTGCTTAAATCGCATTTTCTCGACGAGCTGAGCACGTTTTCTGAAATGTGCTCCTCCCGTCACTCTGGTTGGGTGCGCATAGTAAAAAGTGCTCTTGGCAGCTAGAGAGTGCCGCGTTGACCACTGCGCATGAATAAATAACCACCTGCAACGTTTGGTTTAAGTTTTGGGTGCATTTTTAATTTTATTGCTTAAATCGCATTTTCTGGACGAGCTGAGCACGTTTTCTGAAATGTGCTCCTCCCGTCACTCTGGTTGGGTGCGCATAGTAAAAAGTGCTCTTGGCAGCTAGAGAGTGCCGCGTTGACCACTGCGCATGAAGAAATAACCACTTGCAACGTTTGGTTTAGGTTTTGGGTGCATTTTTAATTTTATTGCTTAAATCGCATTTTCTCGACGAGCTGAGCACGTTTTCTGAAATGTGCTCCTCCCGTCACTCTGGTTGGGTGCGCATAGTAAAAAGTGCTCTTGGCAGCTAGAGAGTGCCGCGTTGACCACTGCGCATGAAGAAATAACCACCTGCAACGTTTGGTTTAGGTTTTAGGTGCATTTTTAATTTTATTGCTTAAATCGCATTTTCTCGACGAGCTGAGCACGTTTTCTGAAATGTGCTCCTCCCGTCACTCTGGTTGGGTGCGCATAGTAAAAAGTGCTCATGGCAGCTAGAGAGTGCCGCGTTGACCACTGCCCATGAAGAAATAACCACCTGCAACGTTTGGTTTAGGTTTTAGGTGCATTTTTAATTTTATTGCTTAAATTGCATTTTCTCGACGAGCTGAGCACGTTTTCTGAAATGTGCTCCTCCCGTCACTCTGGTTGGGTGCGCATAGTAAAAAGTGCTCTTGGCAGCTAGAGAGTGCCGCGTTGACCACTGCGCATGAAGAAATGACCATCTGCAACGTTTGGTTTAGGTTTTAGGTGCATTTTTAATTTTATTGCTTAAATCGCATTTTCTCGACGAGCTGAGCACGCTTTCTGAAATGTCCTCCTCCCGTCACTCTTGTTGGGTGCGCATAGTAAAAAGTGCTCTTGGCAGCTAGAGAGTGCCGCGTTGACCACTGCGCATGAAGAAATGACCATCTGCAACGTTTGGTTTAGGTTTTAGGTGCATTTTTAATTTTATTGCTTAAATCGCATTTTGTCGACGAGCTGAGCACGTTTTCTGAAATGTGCTCTTCCCGTCACTCTGGTTGGGTGCGCATAGTAAAAAGTGCTCTTGGCAGCTAGAGAGTGCCGCGTTGACTGCTGCGCATGAAGAAATAACCACCTGCAACGTTTGGTTTAGGTTTTAGGTGCATTTTTAATTTTATTGCTTAAATCGCATTTTCTCGACGAGCTGAGCACGTTTTCTGAAATGTGCTCCTCCCGTCACTCTGGTTGGGTGCGCATAGTAAAAAGTGCTCTTGGCAGCTAGAGAGTGCCGCGTTGACCACTGCGCATGAATAAATAACCACCTGCAACGTTTGGTTTAAGTTTTGGGTGCATTTTTAATTTTATTGCTTAAATCGCATTTTCTGGACGAGCTGAGCACGTTTTCTGAAATGTGCTCCTCCCGTCACTCTGGTTGGGTGCGCATAGTAAAAAGTGCTCTTGGCAGCTAGAGAGTGCCGCGTTGACCACTGCGCATGAAGAAATAACCACTTGCAACGTTTGGTTTAGGTTTTGGGTGCATTTTTAATTTTATTGCTTAAATCGCATTTTCTCGACGAGCTGAGCACGTTTTCTGAAATGTGCTCCTCCCGTCACTCTGGTTGGGTGCGCATAGTAAAAAGTGCTCTTGGCAGCTAGAGAGTGCCGCGTTGACCACTGCGCATGAAGAAATAACCACCTGCAACGTTTGGTTTAGGTTTTAGGTGCATTTTTAATTTTATTGCTTAAATCGCATTTTCTCGACGAGCTGAGCACGTTTTCTGAAATGTGCTCCTCCCGTCACTCTGGTTGGGTGCGCATAGTAAAAAGTGCTCATGGCAGCTAGAGAGTGCCGCGTTGACCACTGCCCATGAAGAAATAACCACCTGCAACGTTTGGTTTAGGTTTTAGGTGCATTTTTAATTTTATTGCTTAAATTGCATTTTCTCGACGAGCTGAGCACGTTTTCTGAAATGTGCTCCTCCCGTCACTCTGGTTGGGTGCGCATAGTAAAAAGTGCTCTTGGCAGCTAGAGAGTGCCGTGTTGACCACTGCGCATGAAGAAATAACCACCTGCAACGTTTGGTTTAGGTTTTGGGTGCATTTTTAATTTTATTGCTTAAATCGCATTTTCTGGACGAGCTGAGCACGTTTTCTGAAATGTGCTCCTCCCGTCACTCTGGTTGGGTGCGCATAGTAAAAAGTGCTCTTGGCAGCTAGAGAGTGCCGCGTTGACCACTGCGCATGAAGAAATAACCACCTGCAACGTTTGGTTTAGGTTTTGGGTGCATTTTTAATTTTATTGCTTAAATCGCATTTTCTGGACGAGCTGAGCACGTTTTCTGAAATGTGCTCCTCCCGTCACTCTGGTTGGGTGCGCATAGTAAAAAGTGCTCTTGGCAGCTAGAGAGTGCCGCGTTGACCACTGCGCATGAAGAAATAACCACTTGCAACGTTTGGTTTAGGTTTTGGGTGCATTTTTAATTTTATTGCTTAAATCGCATTTTCTCGACGAGCTGAGCACGTTTTCTGAAATGTGCTCCTCCCGTCACTCTGGTTGGGTGCGCATAGTAAAAAGTGCTCATGGCAGCTAGAGAGTGCCGCGTTGACCACTGCCCATGAAGAAATAACCACCTGCAACGTTTGGTTTAGGTTTTAGGTGCATTTTTAATTTTATTGCTTAAATCGCATTTTCTCGACGAGCTGAGCACGTTTTCTGAAATGTGCTCCTCCCGTCACTCTGGTTGGGTGCGCATAGTAAAAAGTGCTCTTGGCAGCTAGAGAGTGCCCTGTTGACCACTGCGCATGAAGAAATAACCACCTGCAACGTTTGGTTTAGGTTTTGGGTGCATTTTTATCTTTATTGCTTAAATCGCATTTTCTGGACGAGCTGAGCACGTTTTCTGAAATGTGCTCCTCCCGTCACTCTGGTTGGGTGCGCATAGTAAAAAGTGCTCTTGGCAGCTAGAGAGTGCCGCGTTGACCACTGCGCATGAAGAAATGACCATCTGCAACGTTTGGTTTAGGTTTTAGGTGCATTTTTAATTTTATTTCTTAAATCGCATTTTCTCGACGAGCTGAGCACGTTTTCTGAAATGTGCTCCTCCCGTCACTCTGGTTGGGTGCGCATAGTAAAAAGTGCTCTTGGCAGCTAGAGAGTGCCGCGTTGACCATTGCGCATGAAGAAATAACCACCTGCAACGTTTGGTTTAGGTTTTAGGTGCATTTTTAATTTTATTGCTTAAATCGCATTTTCTCGACGAGCTGAGCACGTTTTCTGAAATGTGCTCCTCCCGTCACTCTGTTCGGGTGCGCATAGTAAAAAGTGCTCTTGGCAGCTAGAGAGTGCCGCGTTGACCACTGCTCATGAAGAAATGACCATCTGCAACGTTTGGTTTAGGTTTTAGGTGCATTTTTAATTTTATTTCTTAAATCGCATTTTCTCGACGAGCTGAGCACGTTTTCTGAAATGTGCTCCTCCCGTCACTCTGGTTGGGTGCGCATAGTAAAAAGTGCTCTTGGCAGCTAGAGAGTGCCGCGTTGACGGCTGCACATGAAGAAATAACCACCTGCAACGTTTGGTTTAGGTTTTAGGTGCATTTTTAATTTTATTGCTTAAATAGCATTTTCTCGACGAGCTGAGCACGTTTTCTGAAATGTGCTCCTCCCGTCACTCTGGTTGGGTGCGCATAGTAAAAAGTGCTCTTGGCAGCTAGAGAGTGCCGCGTTGACCACTGCGCATGAAGAAATAACCACCTGCAACGTTTGGTTTAGGTTTTAGGTGCATTTTTAATTTTATTGCTTAAATCGCATTTTCTCGACGAGCTGAGCACGTTTTCTGAAATGTGCTCCTCCCGTCACTCTGGTCGGGTGCGCATAGTAAAAAGTGCTCTTGGCAGCTAGAGAGTGCCGCGTTGACTGCTGCACATGAAGACATAACCACCCCCAACGTTTGGTTTAGGTTTTAGGTGCATTTTTAATTTTATTGCTTAAATCGCATTTTCTCGACGAGCTGAGCACGTTTTATGAAATGTGCTCCTCCCGTCACTCTGGTTGGGTGCGCATAGTAAAAAGTGCTCTTGGCAGCTAGAGAGTGCCGCGCTGACCACTGCGCATGAAAAAATAACCACCTGCAACGTTTGGTTTAGGTTTTAGGTGCATTTTTAATTTTATTGCTTAAATCGCATTTTCTCGACGAGCTGAGCACGTTTTCTGAAATGTGCTCCTCCCGTCACTCTGGTTGGGTGCGCATAGTAAAAAGTGCTCTTGGCAGCTAGAGAGTGCCGCGTTGACCATTGCGCATGAAGAAATAACCACCTGCAACGTTTGGTGTAGGTTTTAGGTGCATTTTTAATTTTATTGCTTAAATCGCATTTTCTCGACGAGCTGAGCACGTTTTCTGAAATGTGCTCCTCCCGTCACTCTGGTTGGGTGCGCATAGTAAAAAGTGCTCTTGGCAGCTAGAGAGTGCCGCGTTGACCACTGCGCATGAAGAAATAACCACCTGCAACGTTTGGTTTAGGTTTTGGGTGCATTTTTAATTTTATTGCTTAAATCGCATTTTCTGGACGAGCTGAGCACGTTTTCTGAAATGTGCTCCTCCCGTCACTCTGGTTGGGTGCGCATAGTAAAAAGTGCTCTTGGCAGCTAGAGAGTGCCGCGTTGACCACTGCGCATGAAGAAATAACCACCTGCAACGTTTGGTTTAGGTTTTAGGTGCATTTTTAATTTTATTGCTTAAATCGCATTTTCTCGACGAGCTGAGCACGTTTTCTGAAATGTGCTCCTCCCGTCACTCTGGTTGGGTGCGCATAGTAAAAAGTGCTCATGGCAGCTAGAGAGTGCCGCGTTGACCACTGCCCATGAAGAAATAACCACCTGCAACGTTTGGTTTAGGTTTTAGGTGCATTTTTAATTTTATTGCTTAAATTGCATTTTCTCGACGAGCTGAGCACGTTTTCTGAAATGTGCTCCTCCCGTCACTCTGGTTGGGTGCGCATAGTAAAAAGTGCTCTTGGCAGCTAGAGAGTGCCGTGTTGACCACTGCGCATGAAGAAATAACCACCTGCAACGTTTGGTTTAGGTTTTGGGTGCATTTTTAATTTTATTGCTTAAATCGCATTTTCTGGACGAGCTGAGCACGTTTTCTGAAATGTGCTCCTCCCGTCACTCTGGTTGGGTGCGCATAGTAAAAAGTGCTCTTGGCAGCTAGAGAGTGCCGCGTTGACCACTGCGCATGAAGAAATAACCACCTGCAACGTTTGGTTTAGGTTTTGGGTGCATTTTTAATTTTATTGCTTAAATCGCATTTTCTGGACGAGCTGAGCACGTTTTCTGAAATGTGCTCCTCCCGTCACTCTGGTTGGGTGCGCATAGTAAAAAGTGCTCTTGGCAGCTAGAGAGTGCCGCGTTGACCACTGCGCATGAAGAAATAACCACTTGCAACGTTTGGTTTAGGTTTTGGGTGCATTTTTAATTTTATTGCTTAAATCGCATTTTCTCGACGAGCTGAGCACGTTTTCTGAAATGTGCTCCTCCCGTCACTCTGGTTGGGTGCGCATAGTAAAAAGTGCTCTTGGCAGCTAGAGAGTGCCGCGTTGACCACTGCGCATGAAGAAATAACCACCTGCAACGTTTGGTTTAGGTTTTAGGTGCATTTTTAATTTTATTGCTTAAATCGCATTTTCTCGACGAGCTGAGCACGTTTTCTGAAATGTGCTCCTCCCGTCACTCTGGTTGGGTGCGCATAGTAAAAAGTGCTCATGGCAGCTAGAGAGTGCCGCGTTGACCACTGCCCATGAAGAAATAACCACCTGCAACGTTTGGTTTAGGTTTTAGGTGCATTTTTAATTTTATTGCTTAAATCGCATTTTCTCGACGAGCTGAGCACGTTTTCTGAAATGTGCTCCTCCCGTCACTCTGGTTGGGTGCGCATAGTAAAAAGTGCTCTTGGCAGCTAGAGAGTGCCCTGTTGACCACTGCGCATGAAGAAATAACCACCTGCAACGTTTGGTTTAGGTTTTGGGTGCATTTTTATCTTTATTGCTTAAATCGCATTTTCTGGACGAGCTGAGCACGTTTTCTGAAATGTGCTCCTCCCGTCACTCTGGTTGGGTGCGCATAGTAAAAAGTGCTCTTGGCAGCTAGAGAGTGCCGCGTTGACCACTGCGCATGAAGAAATGACCATCTGCAACGTTTGGTTTAGGTTTTAGGTGCATTTTTAATTTTATTTCTTAAATCGCATTTTCTCGACGAGCTGAGCACGTTTTCTGAAATGTGCTCCTCCCGTCACTCTGGTTGGGTGCGCATAGTAAAAAGTGCTCTTGGCAGCTAGAGAGTGCCGCGTTGACCATTGCGCATGAAGAAATAACCACCTGCAACGTTTGGTTTAGGTTTTAGGTGCATTTTTAATTTTATTGCTTAAATCGCATTTTCTCGACGAGCTGAGCACGTTTTCTGAAATGTGCTCCTCCCGTCACTCTGTTCGGGTGCGCATAGTAAAAAGTGCTCTTGGCAGCTAGAGAGTGCCGCGTTGACCACTGCTCATGAAGAAATGACCATCTGCAACGTTTGGTTTAGGTTTTAGGTGCATTTTTAATTTTATTTCTTAAATCGCATTTTCTCGACGAGCTGAGCACGTTTTCTGAAATGTGCTCCTCCCGTCACTCTGGTTGGGTGCGCATAGTAAAAAGTGCTCTTGGCAGCTAGAGAGTGCCGCGTTGACGGCTGCACATGAAGAAATAACCACCTGCAACGTTTGGTTTAGGTTTTAGGTGCATTTTTAATTTTATTGCTTAAATAGCATTTTCTCGACGAGCTGAGCACGTTTTCTGAAATGTGCTCCTCCCGTCACTCTGGTTGGGTGCGCATAGTAAAAAGTGCTCTTGGCAGCTAGAGAGTGCCGCGTTGACCACTGCGCATGAAGAAATAACCACCTGCAACGTTTGGTTTAGGTTTTAGGTGCATTTTTAATTTTATTGCTTAAATCGCATTTTCTCGACGAGCTGAGCACGTTTTCTGAAATGTGCTCCTCCCGTCACTCTGGTCGGGTGCGCATAGTAAAAAGTGCTCTTGGCAGCTAGAGAGTGCCGCGTTGACTGCTGCACATGAAGACATAACCACCCCCAACGTTTGGTTTAGGTTTTAGGTGCATTTTTAATTTTATTGCTTAAATCGCATTTTCTCGACGAGCTGAGCACGTTTTATGAAATGTGCTCCTCCCGTCACTCTGGTTGGGTGCGCATAGTAAAAAGTGCTCTTGGCAGCTAGAGAGTGCCGCGCTGACCACTGCGCATGAAAAAATAACCACCTGCAACGTTTGGTTTAGGTTTTAGGTGCATTTTTAATTTTATTGCTTAAATCGCATTTTCTCGACGAGCTGAGCACGTTTTCTGAAATGTGCTCCTCCCGTCACTCTGGTTGGGTGCGCATAGTAAAAAGTGCTCTTGGCAGCTAGAGAGTGCCGCGTTGACCATTGCGCATGAAGAAATAACCACCTGCAACGTTTGGTGTAGGTTTTAGGTGCATTTTTAATTTTATTGCTTAAATCGCATTTTCTCGACGAGCTGAGCACGTTTTCTGAAATGTGCTCCTCCCGTCACTCTGGTTGGGTGCGCATAGTAAAAAGTGCTCTTGGCAGCTAGAGAGTGCCGCGTTGACCACTGCGCATGAAGAAATAACCACCTGCAACGTTTGGTTTAGGTTTTGGGTGCATTTTTAATTTTATTGCTTAAATCGCATTTTCTGGACGAGCTGAGCACGTTTTCTGAAATGTGCTCCTCCCGTCACTCTGGTTGGGTGCGCATAGTAAAAAGTGCTCTTGGCAGCTAGAGAGTGCCGCGTTGACCACTGCGCATGAAGAAATGACCATCTGCAACGTTTGGTTTAGGTTTTAGGTGCATTTTTAATTTTATTTCTTAAATCGCATTTTCTCGACGAGCTGAGCACGTTTTCTGAAATGTGCTCCTCCCGTCACTCTGGTTGGGTGCGCATAGTAAAAAGTGCTCTTGGCAGCTAGAGAGTGCCGCGTTGACCATTGCGCATGAAGAAATAACCACCTGCAACGTTTGGTTTAGGTTTTAGGTGCATTTTTAATTTTATTGCTTAAATCGCATTTTCTCGACGAGCTGAGCACGTTTTCTGAAATGTGCTCCTCCCGTCACTCTGTTCGGGTGCGCATAGTAAAAAGTGCTCTTGGCAGCTAGAGAGTGCCGCGTTGACCACTGCGCATGAAGAAATGACCATCTGCAACGTTTGGTTTAGGTTTTAGGTGCATTTTTAATTTTATTTCTTAAATCGTATTTTCTCGACGAGCTGAGCACGTTTTCTGAAATGTGCTCCTCCCGTCACTCTGGTTGGGTGCGCATAGTAAAAAGTGCTCTTGGCAGCTAGAGAGTGCCGCGTTGACGGCTGCACATGAAGAAATAACCACCTGCAACGTTTGGTTTAGGTTTTAGGTGCATTTTTAATTTTATTGCTTAAATAGCATTTTCTCGACGAGCTGAGCACGTTTTCTGAAATGTGCTCCTCCCGTCACTCTGGTTGGGTGCGCATAGTAAAAAGTGCTCTTGGCAGCTAGAGAGTGCCGCGTTGACCACTGCGCATGAAGAAATAACCACCTGCAACGTTTGGTTTAGGTTTTAGGTGCATTTTTAATTTTATTGCTTAAATCGCATTTTCTCGACGAGCTGAGCACGTTTTCTGAAATGTGCTCCTCCCGTCACTCTGGTCGGGTGCGCATAGTAAAAAGTGCTCTTGGCAGCTAGAGAGTGCCGCGTTGACTGCTGCACATGAAGACATAACCACCCCCAACGTTTGGTTTAGGTTTTAGGTGCATTTTTAATTTTATTGCTTAAATCGCATTTTCTCGACGAGCTGAGCACGTTTTATGAAATGTGCTCCTCCCGTCACTCTGGTTGGGTGCGCATAGTAAAAAGTGCTCTTGGCAGCTAGAGAGTGCCGCGCTGACCACTGCGCATGAAAAAATAACCACCTGCAACGTTTGGTTTAGGTTTTAGGTGCATTTTTAATTTTATTGCTTAAATCGCATTTTCTCGACGAGCTGAGCACGTTTTCTGAAATGTGCTCCTCCCGTCACTCTGGTTGGGTGCGCATAGTAAAAAGTGCTCTTGGCAGCTAGATAGTGCCGCGTTGACCGCTGCGCATGAAGAAATAACCACCTGCAACGTTTGGTTTAGGTTTTAGGTGCATTTTTAATTTTATTGCTTAAATCGCATTTTCTCGACGAGCTGAGCACGTTTTCTGAAATGTGCTCCTCCCGTCACTCTGGTTGGGTGCGCATAGTAAAAAGTGCTCTTGGCAGCTAGAGAGTGCCGCGTTGACCACTGCGCATGAAGAAATAACCACCTGCAACGTTTAGTTTAGGTTTTGGGTGCATTTTTAATTTTATTGCTTAAATCGCATTTTCTGGACGAGCTGAGCACGTTTTCTGAAATGTGCTCCTCCCGTCACTCTGGTTGGGTGCGCATAGTAAAAAGTGCTCTTGGCAGCTAGAGAGTGCCGCGTTGACAACTGCGCATGAAGAAATCACCATCTGCAACGTTTGGTTTAGGTTTTAGGTGCATTTTTAATTTTATTGCTTAAATCGCATTTTGTCGACGAGCTGAGCACGTTTTCTGAAATGTGCTCCTCCCGTCACTCTGGTTGGGTGCGCATAGTAAAAAGTGCTCTTGGCAGCTAGAGAGTCCCGCGTTGACCATTGCGCATGAAGAAATAACCACCTGCAACGTTTGGTTTAGGCTTTAGGTGCATTTTTAATTTTATTGCTTAAATCGCATTTTCTCGACGAGCTGAGCACGTTTTCTGAAATGTGCTCCTCCCGTCACTCTGGTTGGGTGCGCATAGTAAAAAGTGCTCTTGGCAGCTAGAGAGTGCCGCGTTGACCACTGCGCATGAATAAATAACCACTTGCAACGTTTGGATTAGGTTTTGGGTGCATTTTTAATTTTATTGCTTAAATCGCATTTTCTGGACGAGCTGAGCACGTTTTCTGAAATGTGCTCCTCCCGTCACTTTGGTTGGGTGCACATAGTAAAAAGTGCTCTTGGCAGCTAGAGAGTGCCGCGTTGACCACTGCGCATGAAGAAATGACCATCTGCAACGTTTGGTTTAGGTTTTAGGTGCATTTTTAATTTTATTGCTTAAATCGCATTTTCTCGACGAGCTGAGCACGTTTTCTGAAATGTGCTCCTCCCGTCACTCTGGTTGGGTGCGCATAGTAAAAAGTGCTCTTGGCAGCTAGAGAGTGCCGCGTTGACCACTGCCCATGAAGAAATAACCACCTGCAACGTTTGGTTTAGGTTTTAGGTGCATTTTTAATTTTATTGCTTAAATCGCATTTTCTCGACGAGCTGAGCACGTTTTCTGAAATGTGCTCCTCCCGTCACTCTGGTTGGGTGCGCATAGTAAGAAGTGCTCTTGGCAGCTAGAGAGTGCCGCGTTGACCACTGCGCATGAAGAAATAACCACCTGCAACGTTTGGTTTAGGTTTTGGGTGCATTTTTAATTTTATTGCTTAAATCGCATTTTCTCGACGAGATGAGCACGTTTTCTGAAATGTGCTCCTCCCGTCACTCTGGTTGGGTGCGCATAGTAAAAAGTGCTCTTGGCAGCTACAGAGTCCCGCGTTGACCATTGCGCATGAAGAAATAACCACCTGCAACGTTTGGTTTAGGCTTTAGGTGCATTTTTAATTTTATTGCTTAAATCGCATTTTCTCGACGAGCTGAGCACGTTTTCTGAAATGTGCTCCTCCCGTCACTCTGGTTGGGTGCGCATAGTAAAAAGTGCTCTTGGCAGCTAGAGAGTGCCGCGTTGACAACTGCGCATGAAGAAATAACCACTTGCAACGTTTGGATTAGGTTTTGGGTGCATTTTTAATTTTATTGCTTAAATCGCATTTTCTGGACGAGCTGAGCACGTTTTCTGAAATGTGCTCCTCCCGTCACTTTGGTTGGGTGCACATAGTAAATAGTGCTCTTGGCAGCTAGAGAGTGCCGCGTTGACCACTGCGCATGAAGAAATAACCACTTGCAACGTTTGGATTAGGTTTTGGGTGCATTTTTAATTTTATTGCTTAAATCGCATTTTCTCGACGAGCTGAGCACGTTTTCTGAAATGTGCTCCTCCCGTCACTCTGGTTGGGTGCGCATAGTAAAAAGTGCTCTTGGCAGCTAGAGAGTGCCGCGTTGACCACTGCGCATGAAGAAATAACCACCTGCAACGTTTGGTTTAGGTTTTAGGTGCATTTTTAATTTTATTGCTTAAATCGCATTTTCTCGACGAGCTGAGCACGTTTTCTGAAATGTGCTCCTCCCGTCACTCTGGTTGGGTGCGCATAGTAAAAAGTGCTCTTGGCAGCTAGAGAGTGCCGCGTTGACGGCTGCGCATGAAGAAATAACCACCTGCAACGTTTGGTTTAGGTTTTAGGTGCATTTTTAATTTTATTGCTTAAATCGCATTTTCTCGACGAGCTGAGCACGTTTTCTGAAATGTGCTCCTCCCGTCACTCTGGTTGGGTGCGAATAGTAAACAGTGCTCTTGGCAGCTAGAGAGTGCCGCGTTGACCACTGCGCATGAAGAAATAACCACCTGCAACGTTTGGTTTAGGTTTTGGGTGCATTTTTAATTTTATTGCTTAAATCGCATTTTCTCGTCGAGCTGAGCACGTTTTCTGAAATGTGCTCCTCCCGTCACTCTGGTTGGGTGCGCATAGTAAAAAAGTGCTCTTGGCAGCTAGAGATTGCCGCGTTGACCACTGCGCATGAAGAAATGACCATCTGCAACGTTTGGTTCAGGTTTTGGGTGCATTTTTAATTTTATTGCTCAAATCGCATTTTCTCGACGAGCTGAGCACGTTTTCTGAAACGTGCTCCTCCCGTCACTCTGGTTGGGTGCGCATAGTAAAAAGTGCTCTTGGCAGCTAGAGAGTGCCGCGTTGACTGCTGCGCATGAAGAAATAACCACCTGCAACGTTTGGTTTAGGTTTTGGGTGCATTTTTAATTTTATTGCTTAAATCGCATTATCTGGACGAGCTGAGCACGTTTTCTGAAATGTGCTCCTCCCGTCACTCTGGTTGGGTGCGCATAGTAAAAAGTGCTCTTGGCAGCTAGAGAGTGCCGCGTTGACCACTGCGCATGAAGAAATGACCATCTGCAACGTTTGGTTTAGGTTTTGGGTGCATTTTTAATTGTATTGCTTAAATCGCATTTTCTCGTCGAGCTGAGCACGTTTTCTGAAATGTGCTCCTCCCGTCACTCCGGTTGGGTGCGCATAGTAAAAAGTGCTCTTGGCAGCTAGAGAGTGCCGCGTTGACCACTGCGCATGAGGAAATAACCACCTGCAACGTTTGGTTTAGGTTTTAGGTGCATTTTTAATTTTATTGCTTAAATCGCATTTTCTCGACGAGCTGAGCACGTTTTCTGAAATGTGCTCCTCCCGTCACTCTGGTTGGGTGCGCATAGTAAAAAGTGCTCTTGGCAGCTAGAGAGTGCCGCGTTGACCACTGCACATGAAGAAATAACCACCTGCAAGTTTGGTGTAGGTTTTAGGTGCATTTTTAATTTTATTGCTTAAATCGCATGTTCTCGACGAGCTGTGCACGTTTTCTGAAATGTGCTCCTCCCGTCACTCTTGTTGGGTGCGCATAGTAAAAAGTGCTCTTGGCAGCTAGAGAGTGCCGCGTTGACCACTGCACATGAAGAAATAACCACCTGCAAGTTTGGTTTAGGTTTTAGGTGCATTTTTAATTTTATTGCTTAAATCGCATTTTCTCGACGAGCTGAGCACGTTTTCTGAAATGTGCTCCTCCCGTCACTCTGGTTGGGTGCGCATAGTAAAAAGTGCTCTTGGCAGCTAGAGAGTGCCGCGTTGACCACTGCGCATGAAGAAATGACCATCTGCAGCGTTTGGTTTAGGTTTTAGGTGCATTTTTAATTTTATTGCTTAAATCGCATTTTCTCGTCGAGCTGAGCACGTTTTCTGAAATGTGCTCCTCCCGTCACTCTGGTTGGGTGCGCATAGTAAAAAGTGCTCTTGGCAGCTAGAGAGTGCCGCGTTGACCACTGCGCATAAAGAAATGACCATCTGTAACGTTTGGTTTAGGTTTTAGGTGCATTTTTAATTTTATTGCTTAAATCGCATTTTCTCGAAGAGCTGAGCACGTTTTCTGAAATGTGCTCCTCCCGTCACTCTGGTTGGGTGCGCATAGTAAAAAGTGCTCTTGGCAGCTAGAGAGTGCCGCGTTGACCACTGCGCATGAAGAAATAACCACCTGCAACGTTTGGTTTAGGTTTTAGGTGCATTTTTAATTTTATTGCTTAAATCTCATTTTCTCAAAGAGCTGAACACATTTTCTGAAATGTGCTCCTCCCGTCACTCTTGTTGGGTGCGAATAGGAAAAAGTGCTCTTGGCAGCTAGAGAGTGCCGCGTTGACCACTGCGCAAGAAGAAATGACCACCTGCAACGTTTGGTTTAGGTTTTAGGTGCATTTTTAATTTTATTGCTTAAATCGCATTTTCTCGACGAGCTGAGCACGTTTTCTGAAATGTGCTCCTCCCGTCACTCTGGTTGGGTGCGCATAGTAAAAAGTGCTCTTGGCAGCTAGAGAGTGCCGCGTTTACCACTGCGCATGAAGAAATAACCACCTGCAACGTTTGGTTTAGGTTTTAGGTGCATTTTTAATTTTATTTCTTAAATCGCATTTTCTCGACGAGCCGAGCACGTTTTCTGAAATGTGCTCCTCCCGTCACTCTGGTTGGGTGCGCATAGGAAAAAATGCTCTTGGCAGCTAGAGAGTGCCGCGTTGACCACTGCGCATGAAAAAATAACCACCTGCAACGTTTGGTTTAGGTTTTAGGTGCATTTTTAATTTTATTGCTTAAATCGCATTTTCTCGACGAGCTGAGCACGTTTTCTGAAATGCGCTCCTCCCGTCACTCTGGTTGGGTGCGCATAGTAAAAAGTGCTCTTGGCAGCTAGAGAGTGCCGCGTTGACCACTGCGCATGAAGAAATAACTACCTGCAACGTTTGGTTTAGGTTTTAGGTGCATTTTTAATTTTATTGCTTAAATCGCATTTTCTCGACGAGCTGAGCACGTTTTCTGAAATGTGCTCCTCCCGTCACTCTGGTTGGGTGCGCATAGTAAAAAGTGCTCTTGGCAGCTAGAGAGTGCCGCGTTGGCCACTGCGCATGAAGAAATAACCACCTGCAACGTTTGGTTTAGGTTTTAGGTGCATTTTTAATTTTATTGCTTAAATCGCATTTTCTCGACGAGCTGAGCACGTTTTCTGAAATGTGCTCCTCCCGTCACTCTGGTTGGGTGTGCATAGTAAAAAGTGCTCTTGGCAGCTAGAGAGTGCCGCGTTGACCACTGCGCATGAAGAAATAACCACCTGCAACGTTTGGTTTAGGTTTTGGGTGCATTTTTAATTTTATTGCTTAAATCGCATTTTCTCGACGAGGTGAGCACGTTTTCTGAAATGTGCTCCTCCCGTCACTCTGGTTGGGTGTGCATAGTAAAAAGTGCTCTTGGCAGCTAGAGAGTGCCGCGTTGACCACTGCGTATGAAGAAATGACCATCTGCAACGTTTGGTTTAGGTTTTGGGTGCATTTTTAATTTTATTGCTTAAATCGCATTTTCTCGACGAGCTGAGCACGTTTTCTGGAATGTGCTCCTCCCGTCACTCTGGTTGGGTGCGCATAGTAAAAAGTGCTCTTGGCAGCTAGAGAGTGCCGCGTTGACTGCTGTGCATGAAGAAATAACCACCTGCAACGTTTGGTTTAGGTTTTAGATGCATTTTTAATTTTATTGCTTGAATCGCATTTTCTCGACGAGCTGAGCACGTTTTCTGAAATGTGCTCCTCCCGTCACTCTGGTTGGGTGCGCATAGTAAAAAGTGCTCTTGGCAGCTAGAGAGTGCCGCGTTGACCACTGCGCATGAAGAAATAACCGCCTGCAACGTTTGGTTTAGGTTTTGGGTGCATTTTTAATTTTATTGCTTAAATCGCATTTTCTCGTCGAGCTGAGCACGTTTTCTGAAATCTGCTCCTCCCGTCACTCTGGTTGGGTGCGCATAGTAAAAAGTGCTCTTGGCAGCTAGAGAGTGCCGCGTTGACCACTGCACATGAAGAAATAACCACCTGCAACGTTTGGTTTAGGTTTTGGGTGCATTTTTAATTTTATTGCTTAAATCGCATTTTCTCGACGAGCTGAGCACGTTTTCTGAAATGTGCTCCTCCCGTCACTCTGGTTGGGTGCGCATAGTAAAAAGTGCTCTTGGCAGCTAGAGAGTGCCGCGTTGACCACTGCGCATGAAGAAATGACCATCTGCAACGTTTGGTTTAGGTTTTGGGTGCATTTTTAATTTTATTGCTTAAATCGCATTTTCTCGACGAGCTGAGCACGTTTTCTGAAATGTGCTCCTCCCGTCACTCTGGTTGGGTGCGCATAGTAAAAAGTGCTCTTGGCAGCTAGAGAGTGCCGCGTTGACCACTGCGCACGAAGAAATAACCACCTGCAACGTTTGGTTTAGGTTTTGGGTGCATTTTTAATTTTATTGCTTAAATCGCATTTTCTCGACGAGCTGAGCACGTTTTCTGAAATGTGCTCCTCCCGTCACTCTTGTTGGGTGCGCATAGTAAAAAGTGCTCTTGGCAGCTAGAGAGTGCCGCGTTGACCACTGCGCATGAAGAAATAACCACCTGCAACGTTTGGTTTAGGTTTTAGGTGCATTTTTAATTTTATTGCTTAAATCGCATTTTCTCGACGAGCTCAGCACGTTTTCTGAAATGTGCTCCTCCCGTCACTCTGGTTGGGTGTGCATAGTAAAAAGTGCTCTTGGCAGCTAGAGAGTGCCGCGTTGACCACTGCGCATGAAGAAATAACCACCTGCAACGTTTGGTTTAGGTTTTGGGTGCATTTTTAATTTTATTGCTTAAATCGCATTTTCTCGACGAGGTGAGCACGTTTTCTGAAATGTGCTCCTCCCGTCACTCTGGTTGGGTGTGCATAGTAAAAAGTGCTCTTGGCAGCTAGAGAGTGCCGCGTTGACCACTGCGTATGAAGAAATGACCATCTGCAACGTTTGGTTTAGGTTTTGTGTGCATTTTTAATTTTATTGCTTAAATCGCATTTTATCGACGAGCTGAGCACGTTTTCTGGAATGTGCTCCTCCCGTCACTCTGGTTGGGTGCGCATAGTAAAAAGTGCTCTTGGCAGCTAGAGAGTGCCGCGTTGACTGCTGTGCATGAAGAAATAACCACCTGCAACGTTTGGTTTAGGTTTTAGATGCATTTTTAATTTTATTGCTTGAATCGCATTTTCTCGACGAGCTGAGCACGTTTTCTGAAATGTGCTCCTCCCGTCACTCTGGTTGGGTGCGCATAGTAAAAAGTGCTCTTGGCAGCTAGAGAGTGCCGCGTTGACCACTGCGCATGAAGAAATAACCGCCTGCAACGTTTGGTTTAGGTTTTGGGTGCATTTTTAATTTTATTGCTTAAATCGCATTTTCTCGTCGAGCTGAGCACGTTTTCTGAAATGTGCTCCTCCCGTCACTCTGGTTGGGTGTGCATAGTAAAAAGTGCTCTTGGCAGCTAGAGAGTGCCGCGTTGACCACTGCGCATGAAGAAATAACCACCTGCAACGTTTGGTTTAGGTTTTGGGTGCATTTTTAATTTTATTGCTTAAATCGCATTTTCTCGACGAGGTGAGCACGTTTTCTGAAATGTGCTCCTCCCGTCACTCTGGTTGGGTGTGCATAGTAAAAAGTGCTCTTGGCAGCTAGAGAGTGCCGCGTTGACCACTGCGTATGAAGAAATGACCATCTGCAACGTTTGGTTTAGGTTTTGGGTGCATTTTTAATTTTATTGCTTAAATCGCATTTTCTCGACGAGCTGAGCACGTTTTCTGGAATGTGCTCCTCCCGTCACTCTGGTTGGGTGCGCATAGTAAAAAGTGCTCTTGGCAGCTAGAGAGTGCCGCGTTGACTGCTGTGCATGAAGAAATAACCACCTGCAACGTTTGGTTTAGGTTTTAGATGCATTTTTAATTTTATTGCTTGAATCGCATTTTCTCGACGAGCTGAGCACGTTTTCTGAAATGTGCTCCTCCCGTCACTCTGGTTGGGTGCGCATAGTAAAAAGTGCTCTTGGCAGCTAGAGAGTGCCGCGTCGACCACTGCGCATGAAGAAATAACCACCTGCAACGTTTGGTTTAGGTTTTGGGTGCATTTTTAATTTTATTGCTTAAATTGCATTTTCTCGACAAGCTGAGCACGTTTTCTGGAATGTGCTCCTCCCGTCACTCTGTTTGGGTGTGCATAGTAAAAAGTGCTCTTGGCAGCTAGAGAGTGCCGCGTTGACCACTGCGCATGAAGAAATGACCATCTGCAACGTTTGGTTTAGGTTTTAGGTGCATTTTTAATTTTATTGCTTAAATCGCATTTTCTCGACGAGCTGAGCACGTTTTCTGAAATGTGCTCCTCCCGTCACTCTGGTTGGGTGCGCATAGTAAAAAGTGCTCTTGGCAGCTAGAGAGTGCCGCGTTGACCACTGCGCATGAAGAAATGACCATAGGCAACGTTTGGTTTAGGTTTTGGGTGCATTTTTAATTTTATTGCTTAAATCGCATTTTCTCGACGAGCTGAGCACGTTTTCTGAAATGTGCTCCTCCCGTCACTCTGGTTGGGTGCGCATAGTAATAAGTGCTCTTGGCAGCTAGAGAGTGCCGCGTTGACCATTGCACATGAAGAAATAACCACCTGCAACGTTCGGTTTAGGTTTTAGGTGCATTTTTAATTTTATTGCTTAAATCGCATTTTCTGGACAAGCTGAGCACGTTTTCTGAAATGTGCTCCTCCCGTCACTCTGGTTGGGTGCGCATAGTAAAAAGTGCTCTTGGCAGGTAGAGAGTGCCGCGTTGACCACTGCGCATGAAGAAATAACCACCTGCAACGTTTGGTTTAGGTTTTATGTGCATTTTTAATTTTATTGCTTTAATCGCATTTTCTCGTCGAGCTGAGCACGTTTTCTGAAATGTGCTCCTCCCGTCACTCTGGTTGGGTGCGCATAGTAAAAAGTGCTCTTGGCAGCTAGAGAGTGCCGCGTTGACCACTGCGCATGAAGAAATGACCATCTGCAACGTTTGGTTTAGGTTTTGGGTGCATTTTTAATTTTATTGCTTAAATCGCATTTTCTCGACGAGCTGAGCACGTTTTCTGAAATGTGCTCCTCCCGTCACTCTGGTTGGGTGCATATAGTAAAAAGTGCTCTTGGCAGCTAGAGAGTGCCGCGTTGACCACTGCGCATGAAGAAATAACCACCTGCAACGTTTGGTTTAGGTTTTAGGTGCATTTTTAATTTTATTGCTTAAATCGCATTTTCTCGACGAGCTGAGCACGTTTTCTGAAATGTGCTCCTCCCGTCACTCTGGTTGGGTGCGCATAGTAAAAAGTGCTCTTGGCAGCTAGAGAGTGCCGCGTTGACCACTGCACATGAAGAAATAACCACCTGCAAGTTTGGTTTAGGTTTTAGGTGCATTTTTAATTTTATTGCTTAAATCGCATTTTCTGGACAAGCTGAGCACGTTTTCTGAAATGTGCTCCTCCCGTCACTCTGGTTGGGTGCGCATAGTAAAAAGTGCTCTTGGCAGGTAGAGAGTGCCGCGTTGACCACTGCGCATGAAGAAATAACCACCTGCAACGTTTGGTTTAGGTTTTAGATGCATTTTTAATTTTATTGCTTGAATCGCATTTTCTCGACGAGCTGAGCACGTTTTCTGAAATGTGCTCCTCCCGTCACTCTGGTTGGGTGCGCATAGTAAAAAGTGCTCTTGGCAGCTAGAGAGTGCCGCGTTGACCACTGCGCATGAAGAAATAACCGCCTGCAACGTTTGGTTTAGGTTTTGGGTGCATTTTTAATTTTATTGCTTAAATCGCATTTTCTCGTCGAGCTGAGCACGTTTTCTGAAATGTGCTCCTCCCGTCACTCTGGTTGGGTGTGCATAGTAAAAAGTGCTCTTGGCAGCTAGAGAGTGCCGCGTTGACCACTGCGCATGAAGAAATAACCACCTGCAACGTTTGGTTTAGGTTTTGGGTGCATTTTTAATTTTATTGCTTAAATCGCATTTTCTCGACGAGGTGAGCACGTTTTCTGAAATGTGCTCCTCCCGTCACTCTGGTTGGGTGTGCATAGTAAAAAGTGCTCTTGGCAGCTAGAGAGTGCCGCGTTGACCACTGCGTATGAAGAAATGACCATCTGCAACGTTTGGTTTAGGTTTTGGGTGCATTTTTAATTTTATTGCTTAAATCGCATTTTCTCGACGAGCTGAGCACGTTTTCTGGAATGTGCTCCTCCCGTCACTCTGGTTGGGTGCGCATAGTAAAAAGTGCTCTTGGCAGCTAGAGAGTGCCGCGTTGACTGCTGTGCATGAAGAAATAACCACCTGCAACGTTTGGTTTAGGTTTTAGATGCATTTTTAATTTTATTGCTTGAATCGCATTTTCTCGACGAGCTGAGCACGTTTTCTGAAATGTGCTCCTCCCGTCACTCTGGTTGGGTGCGCATAGTAAAAAGTGCTCTTGGCAGCTAGAGAGTGCCGCGTCGACCACTGCGCATAAAGAAATAACCACCTGCAACGTTTGGTTTAGGTTTTGGGTGCATTTTTAATTTTATTGCTTAAATTGCATTTTCTCGACAAGCTGAGCACGTTTTCTGGAATGTGCTCCTCCCGTCACTCTGTTTGGGTGTGCATAGTAAAAAGTGCTCTTGGCAGCTAGAGAGTGCCGCGTTGACCACTGCGCATGAAGAAATGACCATCTGCAACGTTTGGTTTAGGTTTTAGGTGCATTTTTAATTTTATTGCTTAAATCGCATTTTCTCGACGAGCTGAGCACGTTTTCTGAAATGTGCTCCTCCCGTCACTCTGGTTGGGTGCGCATAGTAAAAAGTGCTCTTGGCAGCTAGAGGGTGCCGCGTTGACCACTGCGCATGAAGAAATGACCATAGGCAACGTTTGGTTTAGGTTTTGGGTGCATTTTTAATTTTATTGCTTAAATCGCATTTTCTCGACGAGCTGAGCACGTTTTCTGAAATGTGCTCCTCCCGTCACTCTGGTTGGGTGCGCATAGTAATAAGTGCTCTTGGCAGCTAGAGAGTGCCGCGTTGACCATTGCACATGAAGAAATAACCACCTGCAACGTTCGGTTTAGGTTTTAGGTGCATTTTTAATTTTATTGCTTAAATCGCATTTTCTGGACAAGCTGAGCACGTTTTCTGAAATGTGCTCCTCCCGTCACTCTGGTTGGGTGCGCATAGTAAAAAGTGCTCTTGGCAGGTAGAGAGTGCCGCGTTGACCACTGCGCATGAAGAAATAACCACCTGCAACGTTTGGTTTAGGTTTTATGTGCATTTTTAATTTTATTGCTTTAATCGCATTTTCTCGACGAGCTGAGCACGTTTTCTGAAATGTGCTCCTCCCGTCACTCTGGTTGGGTGCGCATAGTAAAAAGTGCTCTTGGCAGCTCGAGAGTGCCGCGTTGACCACTGCGCATGAAGAAATGACCATCTGCAGCGTTTGGTTTAGGTTTTGGGTGCATTTTTAATTTTATTGCTTAAATCGCATTTTCTCGACGAGCTGAGCACGTTTTCTGAAATGTGCTCCTCCCGTCACTCTGGTTGGGTGTGCATTGTAAAAAGTGCTCTTGGCAGCTCGAGAGTGCCGCGTTGACCACTGCGCATGAAGAAATGACCATCTGCAACGTTTGTTTTAGGTTTTAGGTGCATTTTTAATTTTATTGCTTAAATCGCATTTTCTCGACGAGCTGAGCACGTTTTCTGAAATGTGCTCCTCGCGTCACTCTGGTTGGGTGCGCATAGTAAAAAGTGCTCTTGGCAGCTAGAGAGTGCCGCGTTGACCACTGCGCATGAAGAAATAACCACCTGCAACGTTTGGTTTAGGTTTTAGGTGCATTTTTAATTTTATTGCTTAAATCGCATTTTCTCGACGAGCTGAGCACGTTTTCTGAAATGTGCTCCTCCCGTCACTCTGGTTGGGTGCGCATAGTAAAAAGTGCTCTTGGCAGCTAGAGAGTGCCGCGTTGACCACTGCGCATGAAGAAATAACCACCTGCAACGTTTGGTTTAGGTTTTGGGTGCATTTTTAATTTTATTGCTTAAATCGCATTTTCTCGACGAGCTGAGCATGTTTTCTGAAATGTGCTCCTCCCGTCACTCTGGTTGGGTGCGCATAATAAAAAGTGCTCTTGGCAGCTAGAGAGTGCCGCGTCGACCACTGCGCATGAAGAAATAACCACCTGCAACGTTTGGTTTAGGTTTTGGGTGCATTTTTAATTTTATTGCTTAAATTGCATTTTCTCGACAAGCTGAGCACGTTTTCTGGAATGTGCTCCTCCCGTCACTCTGTTTGGGTGTGCATAGTAAAAAGTGCTCTTGGCAGCTAGAGAGTGCCGCGTTGACCACTGCGCATGAAGAAATGACCATCTGCAACGCTTGGTTTAGGTTTTAGGTGCATTTTTAATTTTATTGCTTAAATCGCATTTTCTCGACGAGCTGAGCACGTTTTCTGAAATGTGCTCCTCCCGTCACTCTGGTTGGGTGCGCATAGTAAAAAGTGCTCTTGGCAGCTAGAGAGTGCCGCGTTGACCATTGCGCATGAAGAAATAACCACCTGCAACGTTCGGTTTAGGTTTTAGGTGCATTTTAATTTTATTGCTTAAATCGCATTTTCTCGACAAGCTGAGCACGTTTTCTGGAATGTGCTCCTCCCGTCACTCTGTTTGGGTGTGCATAGTAAAAAGTGCTCTTGGCAGCTAGAGAGTGCCGCGTTGACCACTGCGCATGAAGAAATGACCATCTGCAACGCTTGGTTTAGGTTTTAGGTGCATTTTTAATTTTATTGCTTAAATCGCATTTTCTCGACGAGCTGAGCACGTTTTCTGAAATGTGCTCCTCCCGTCACTCTGGTTGGGTGCGCATAGTAAAAAGTGCTCTTGGCAGCTAGAGAGTGCCGCGTTGACCATTGCGCATGAAGAAATAACCACCTGCAACGTTCGGTTTAGGTTTTAGGTGCGTTTTAATTTTATTGCTTAAATCGCATTTTCGCGACGAGCTGAGCACGTTTTCTGAAATGTGCTCCTCCCTTCACTCTGGTTGGGTGCGCATAGTAAAAAGTGCTCTTGGCAGCTGGAGAGTGCCGCGTTGACCACTGCGCATGAAGAAATAACCACCTGCAACGTTTGGTTTAGGTTTTGGGTGCATTTTTAATTTTATTGCTTAAATCGCATTTTCTCGTCGAGCTGAGCATGTTTTCTGAAATGTGCTCCTCCCGTCACTCTGGTCGGGTGCGCATAGTAAAAAGTGCTCTTGGCAGCTAGAGAGTGCCGCGTTGACCACTGCGCATGAAGAAATGACCATCTGCAACGTTTGGTTTAGGTTTTGGGTGCATTTTTAATTTTATTGCTTAAATCGCATTTTCTTGACGAGCTGAGCACGTTTTCTGAAATGTGCTCCTCCCGTCACTCTGGTTGGGTGCGCATAGTAAAAAGTGCTCTTGGCAGCTAGAGAGTGCCGCGTTGACCACTGCGCATGAAGAAATAACCACCTGCAACGTTTGGTTTAGGTTTTAGGTGCATTTTTAATTGTATTGCTTAAATCGCATTTTCTCGACGAGCTGAGCACGTTTTCTGAAATGTGCTCCTCCCGTCACTCTGGTTGGGTGCGCATAGTAAAAAGTGCTCTTGGCTGCTAGAGAGTGCCGCGTTGACCACTGCGCATGAAGAAATAACCGCCTGCAACGTTTGGTTTAGGTTTTGGGTGCATTTTTAATTTTATTGCTTAAATCGCATTTTCTCGTCGAGCTGAGCACGTTTTCTGAAATGTGCTCCTCCCGTCATTATGGTTGGGTGCGCATAGTAAAAAGTGCTCTTGGCAGCTAGAGAGTGCCGCGTTGACCACTGCGCAAGAAGAAATGACCATCTGCAGCGTTTGGTTTAGGTTTTAGGTGCATTTTTAATTTTATTGCTTAAATCGCATGTTCTCGTCGAGCTGAGCACGTTTTCTGAAATGTGCTCCTCCTGTCACTCTGGTTGGGTGCGCATAGTAAAAAGTGCTCTTGGCAGCTAGAGAGTGCTGCGTTCACTGCTGCACATGAAGAAATAACCACCCCCAACGTTTGGTTTAGGTTTGAGGTGCATTTTTAATTTTATTGCTTAAATTGCATTTTCTCGACGAGCTGAGCACGTTTTCCGAAATGTACTCCTCCCGTCACTCTGGTTGGGTGCGCATAGTAAAAAGTGCTCTTGGCAGCTAGAGAGTGCCGCGTTGACCACTGCGCATGAAGAAATGACCATCTGCAACGTTTGGTTTAGGTTTTGAGTGCATTTTTAATTTTATTGCTTAAATCGCATTTTCTCGACGAGCTGAGCACGTTTTCTGAAATGTGCTCCTCCCGTCACTCTGGTTGGGTGCGCATAGTAAAAAGTGCTCTTGGCAGCTAGAGAGTGCCGCGTTGACCACTGCGCATGAAGAAATAACCACCTGCAACGTTTGGTTTAGGTTTTAGGTGCATTTTTAATTTTATTGCTTAAATCGCATTTTCTCGACGAGCTGAGCACGTTTTCTGAAATGTGCTCCTCCTGTCACTCTGGTTGGGTGCGCATAGTAAAAAGTGCTCTTGGCAGCTAGAGAGTGCTGCGTTCACTGCTGCACATGAAGAAATAACCACCTGCAAGTTTGGTTTAGGTTTTAGGTGCATTTTTAATTTTATTGCTTAAATCGCATTTTCTCGACGAGCTGAGCACGTTTTCTGAAATGTGCTCCTCCCGTCACTCTTGTTGGGTGCGCATAGTAAAAAGTGCTCTTGGCAGCTATAGAGTGCCGCGTTGACCACTGCGCATGAAGAAATAACCACCTACAACGTTTGGTTTAGGTTTTAGGTGCATTTTTAATTTTATTGCTTAAATCGCATTTACTCGACGAGCTGAGCACGTTTTCTGAAATGTGCTCCTCCCGTCACTCTGGTTGGGTGCGCATAGTAAAAAGTGCTCTTGGCAGCTAGAGAGTGCCGCGTTGACCACTGCGCATGAAGAAATGACCATCTGCAACGTTTGGTTTAGGTTTTGAGTGCATTTTTAATTTTATTGCTTAAATCGCATTTTCTGGACGAGCTGAGCACGTTTTCTGAAATGTGCTCCTCCCGTCACTCTGGTTGGGTGCGCATAGTAAAAAGTGCTCTTGGCAGCTAGAGAGTGCCGCGTTGACCACTGCGCATGAAGAAATAACCACCTGCAACGTTTGGTTTAGGTTTTAGGTGCATTTTTAATTTTATTGCTTAAATTGCATTTTCTCGACGAGCTGAGCACGTTTTCTGAAATGTGCTCCTCCCGTCACTCTGGTTGGGTGCGCATAGTAAAAAGTGCTCTTGGCAGCTAGAGAGTGCCGCGTTGACCACTGCGCATGAAGAAATAACCACCTGCAACGTTTGGTTTAGGTTTTGGGTGCATTTTTATTTTTATTGCTTAAATCGCATTTTCTCGACGAGCTGAGCACGTTTTCCGAAATGTACTCCTCCCGTCACTCTGGTTGGGTGCGCATAGTAAAAAGTGCGCTTGGCAGCTAGAGAGTGCCGCGTTGACCACTGCGCATGAAGAAATGACCATCTGCAACGTTTGGTTTAGGTTTTGAGTGCATTTTTAATTTTATTGCTTAAATCGCATTTTCTCGACGAGCTGAGCACGTTTTCTGAAATGTGCTCCTCCCGTCACTCTGGTTGGGTGCGCATAGTAAAAAGTGCTCTTGGCAGCTAGAGAGTGCCGCGTTGACCACTGCGCATGAAGAAATAACCACCTGCAACGTTTGGTTTAGGTTTTAGGTGCATTTTTAATTTTATTGCTTAAATCGCATTTTCTCGACGAGCTGAGCACGTTTTCTGAAATGTGCTCCTCCCGTCACTCTGGTTGGGTGCGCATAGTAAAAAGTGCTCTTGGCAGCTAGAGAGTGCCGCGTTGACCACTGCACATGAAGAAATAACCACCTGCAAGTTTGGTTTAGGTTTTAGGTGCATTTTTAATTTTATTGCTTAAATCGCATTTTCTCGACGAGCTGAGCACGTTTTCTGAAATGTGCTCCTCCCGTCACTCTTGTTGGGTGCGCATAGTAAAAAGTGCTCTTGGCAGCTATAGAGTGCCGCGTTGACCACTGCGCATGAAGAAATAACCACCTGCAACGTTTGGTTTAGGTTTTAGGTGCATTTTTAATTTTATTGCTTAAATCGCATTTACTCGACGAGCTGAGCACGTTTTCTGAAATGTGCTCCTCCCGTCACTCTGGTTGGGTGCGCATAGTAAAAAGTGCTCTTGGCAGCTAGAGAGTGCCGCGTTGACCACTGCGCATTAAGAAATAACCACATGCAACGTTTGGTTTAGGTTTTGGGTGCATTTTTAATTTTATTGCTTAAATCGCATTTTCTGGACGAGCTGAGCACGTTTTCTGAAATGTGCTCCTCCCGTCACTCTGGTTTGGTGCGCATAGTAAAAAGTGCTCTTGGCAGCTAGAGAGTGCTGCGTTGACCACTGCGCATGAAGAAATGACCATCTGCAACGTTTGGTTTAGGTTTTAGGTGCATTTTTAATTTTATTGCTTAAATCGCATTTTCTCGACGAGCTGAGCACGTTTTCTGAAATGTGCTCCTCCCGTCACTCTTGTTGGGTGCGCATAGTAAAAAGTGCTCTTGGCAGCTAGAGAGTGCCGCGTTGACCACTGCGCATGAAGAAATGACCATCTGCAACGTTTGGTTTAGGTTTTAGGTGCATTTTTAATTTTATTGCTTTAATCGCATTTTCTCGACGAGCTGAGCACGTTTTCTGAAATGTGCTCCTCCCGTCACTCTGGTTGGGTGCGCATAGTAAAAAGTGCTCTTGGCAGCTAGAGAGTGCCGCGTTAACCACTGCGCATGAAGAAATTACCATCTGCAACGTTTGGTTTAGGTTTTGGGTGCATTTTTAATTTTATTGCTTAAATCGCATTTTCTTGACGAGCTGAGCACGTTTTCTGAAATGTGCTCCTCCCGTCACTCTGGTTGGGTGCGCATAGTAAAAAGTGCTCTTGGCAGCTAGAGAGTGCCGCGTTGACCACTGCGCATGAAGAAATGACCATCTGCAACGTTTGGTTTAGGTTTTAGGTCTATTTTTAATTTTATTGCTTAAATCGCATTTTCTCGACGAGCTGAGCATGTTTTCTGAAATGTGCTCCTCCCGTCACTCTGGTTGGGTGCGCATAGTAAAAAGTGCTCTTGGCAGCTAGAGAGTGCCGCGTTGACCACTGCGCATTAAGAAATGACCATCTGCAACGTTTGGTTTAGGTTTTAGGTGCATTTTTAATTTTATTGCTTAAATCGCATTTTCTCGACGAGCTGAGCACGTTTTCTGAAATGTGCTCCTCCCGTCACTCTGGTTGGGTGCGCATAGTAAAAAGTGCTCTTGTCAGCTAGAGAGTGCTGCGTTGACTGCTGCAAATGAAGAAATAACCACCCCCAACGTTTGGTTTAGGTTTGAGGTGCATTTTTAATTTTATTGCTTAAATTGCATTTTCTCGACGAGCTGAGCACGTTTTCTGAAATGTGCTCCTCCCGTCACTCTGGTTGGGTGCGCATAGTAAAAAGTGCTCTTGGCAGCTAGAGAGTGCCGCGTTGACCACTGCGCATGAAGAAATAACCACCTGCAACGTTTGGTTTAGGTTTTGGGTGCATTTTTATTTTTATTGCTTAAATCGCATTTTCTCGACGAGCTGAGCACGTTTTCAGAAATGTGCTCCTCCCGTCACTCTGGTTGGGTGCGCATAGTAAAAAGTGCTCTTGGCAGCTAGAGAGTGCCGCGTTGACCACTGCGCATGAAGAAATAACCACCTGCATCGTTTGGTTTAGGTTTTGGGTGCATTTTTAATTTTATTGCTTAAATCGCATTTTCTGGACGAGCTGAGCACGTTTTCTGAAATATGATCCTCCCGTCACTCTGGTTGGGTGCGCATAGTAAAAAGTGCTCTTGGCAGCTAGAGAGTGCCGCGTTGACCACTGCGCATGAAGAAATAACAGCCTGCAACGTTTGGTTTAGGTTTTAGGTGCATTTTTAATTTTATTGCTTAAATCGCATTTTCTCGACGAGCTGAGCACGTTTTCTTAAATGTGCTCCTCCCGTCACTCTGGTTGGGTGCGCATAGTAAAAAGTGCTCTTGGCAGCTAGAGAGTGCCGCGTTGACCACTGCACATGAAGAAATAACCACCTGCAAGTTTGGTTTAGGTTTTAGGTGCATTTTTAATTTTATTGCTTAAATCGCATTTTCTCGACGAGCTGAGCACGTTTTCTGAAATGTGCTCCTCCCGTCACTCTGGTTGGGTACGCATAGTAAAAAGTGCTCTTGGCAGCTAGAGAGTGCCGCGTTGACCACTGCGCATGAAGAAATAACCACCTGCAACGTTTGGTTTAGGTTTTGGGTGCATTTTTAATTTTATTGCTTAAATCGCATGTTCTCGACGAGCTGTGCACGTTTTCTGAAATGTGCTCCTCCCGTCACTCTGGTTGGGTGCGCATAGTAAAAAGTGCTCTTGGCAGCTAGAGAGTGCCGCGTTGACCACTGCGCATGAAGAAATAACCACCTGCAACGTTTGGTTTAGGTTTTATGTGCATTTTTAATTTTATTGCTTAAATCGCATTTTCTCGACGAGCTGAGCACGTTTTCTGAAATGTGCTCCTCCCGTCACTCTGGTTGGGTGCGCATAGTAAAATGTGCTCTTGGCAGCTAGAGAGTGCCGCGTTGACCACTGCGCATGAAGAAATGACCATCTGCAGCGTTTGGTTTAGGTTTTAGGTGCATTTTTTATTTTATTGCTTAAATCGCATTTTCTCGACGAGCTGAGCACGTTTTCTGAAATGTGCTCCTCCCGTCACTCTGGTTGGGTGCGCATAGTAAAAAGTGCTCTTGGCCGCTAGAGAGTGCCGCGTTGACCACTGCACATGAAGAAATAACCACCTGCAAGTTTGGTTTAGGTTTTAGGTGCATTTTTAATTTTATTACTTAAATCGCATTTTCTCGACGAGCTGAGCACGTTTTCTGAAATGTGCTCCTCCCGTCACTCTTGTTGGGCGCGCATAGTAAAAAGTGCTCTTGGCAGCTAGAGAGTGCCGCGTTGACCACTGCGCATGAAGAAATATCCACCTGCAACGTTTGGTTTAGGTTTTGGGTGCATTTTTAATTTTATTGCTTAAATCGCATTTTCTGGACGAGCTGAGCACGTTTTCTGAAATGTGCTCCTCCCGTCACTCTGGTTGGGTGCGCATAGTAAAAAGTGCTCTTGGCAGCTAGAGAGTGCCGCGTTGACCACTGCGCATGAAGAAATAACCACCTGCAACGTTTGGTTTAGGTTTTAGGTGCATTTTTAATTTTATTGTTTAAATCGCATTTTCTCGACGAGCTGAGCACGTTTTCTGAAATGTGCTCCTCCCGTCACTCTGGTTGGGTGCGCATAGTAAAAAGTGCTCTTGGCAGCTAGAGAGTGCCGCGTTCACCACTGCGCATGAAGAAATAACCACGTGCAACGTTTGTTTTAGGTTTTGGGTGCATTTTTAATTTTATTGCTTAAATCGCATTTTCTCGTCGAGCTGAGCACGTTTTCAGAAATGTGCTCCTCCCGTCACTCTGGTTGGGTGTGCATAGTAAAAAGTGCTCTTGGCAGCTAGAGAGTGCCGCGTTGACCACTGCGCATGAAGAAATGACCGTCTGCAACGTTTGGTTTAGGTTTTAGGTGCATTTTTAATTTTATTGCTTAAATCGCATTTTCTCGACGAGCTGAGCACGTTTTCCGAAATGTGCTCCTCCCGTCACTCTGGTTGGGTGCGCATAGTAAAAAGTGCTCTTGGCAGCTAGAGAGTGCCGCGTTGACGGCAGCGCATGAAGAAATAACCACCTGCAACATTTGGTTTAGGTTTTAGGTGCATTTTTAATTTTATTGCTTAAATCGCATTTTCTCGACGAGCTGAGCACGTTTTCTGAAATGTGCTCCTCCCGTCACTCTGGTTGGGTGCGCATAGTAAAAAGTGCTCTTGGCAGCTAGAGAGTGCCGCGTTGACCACTGCGCATGAAGAAATAACCACTTGCAACGTTTGGTTTAGGTTTTAGGTGCATTTTTAATTTTATTGCTTAAATCGCATTTTCTCGACGAGCTGAGCACGTTTTCTGAAATGTGCTCCTCCCGTCACTCTGGTTGGGTGCGCATAGTAAAATGTGCTCTTGGCAGCTAGAGAGTGCCGCGTTGACCACTGCGCATGAAGAAATGACCATATGCAGCGTTTGGTTTAGGTTTTAGGTGCATTTTTAATTTTATTGCTTAAATCGCATTTTCTCGACGAGTTGAGCACGTTTTCTGAAATGTGCTCCTCCCGTCACTCTGGTTGGGTGCGCATAGTAAAAAGTGCTCTTGGCAGCTAGAGTGCCGCGTTGACCACTGCGCATGAAGAAATAACCACCTGTAACGTTTGGTTTAGGTTTTAGGTGCATTTTGAATTTTATTGCTTAAATAGCATTTTCTCGACGAGCTGAGCACGTTTTCTGAAATGTGCTCCTCCCGTCACTCTGGTTGGGTGCTTATAGTAAAAAGTTCTCTTGGCAGCTAGAGAGTGCCGCGTTAACCACTGCGCATGAAGAAATAACCATCTGCAACGTTTGGTTTAGGTTTTAGGTGCATTTTTAATTTTATTGCTTAAATCGCATTTTCTCGACGAGCTGAGCACGTTTTCTGAAATTTGCTCCTCCCGTCACTCTGGTTGGGTGCGCATAGTAAAAAGTGCTCTTGACAGCTAGAGAGTGCCGCGTTGACCACTGCGCATGAAGAAATAACCGCCTGCAACGTTTGGTTTAGGTTTTGGGTGCATTTTTAATTTTATTGCTTAAATCGCATTTTCTGGACGAGCTGAGCACGTTTTCTGAAATGTGCTCCTCCCGTCACTCTGGTCGGGTGCGCATAGTAAAAAGTGCTCTTGGCAGCTAGAGAGTGCCGCGTTGACCACTGCGCATGAAGAAATGACCATCTGCAACGTTTGGTTTAGGTTTTGGATGCATTTTTAATTTTATTGCTTAAATCGAATTTTCTCGACAAGCTGAGCACGTTTTCTGAAATGTGCTCCTCCCGTCACTCTTGTTGGGTGCGCATAGTAAAAAGTGCTCTTGGCAGCTAGAGAGTGCCGCGTTGACCACTGCGCATGAAGAAATAACCACCTGCAACGTTTAGTTTAGGTTTTAGGTGCATTTTTAATTTTATTGCTTGAATCGCATTTTCTGGACGAGCTGAGCACGTTTTCTAAAATGGGCTCCTCCCGTCACTCTGGTTGGGTGCGCATAGTAAAAAGTGCTCTTGGCAGCTAGAGAGTGCCGCGTTGACCACTGCACATGAAGAAATAACCACCTGCAACGTTCGGTTTAGGTTTTAGGTGCATTTTTAATTTTATTGCTTAAATCGCATTTTCTCGACGAGCTGAGCACGTTTTCTGAAATGTGCTCCTCCCGTCACGCTGGTTGGGTGCGCATAGTAAAAAGTGCTCTTGGCAGCTAGAGAGTGCCACGTTGACGGCTGCACATGAAGAAATAACCACCTGCAACGTTTGGTTTAGGTTTTAGGTGCATTTTTGATTTTATTGCTTAAATCGCATTTTCTCGACGAGCTGAGCACGTTTTCTGAAATGTGCTCCTCCCGTCATTCTGGTTGGGTGCGCATAGTAAAAAGTGCTCTTGGCAGCTAGAGAGTGCCGCGTTGACCACTGCGCATGAAGAAATAACCACTTGCAACGTTTGGTTTAGGTTTTAGGTGCATTTTTAATTTTATTGCTTAAATCGCATTTTCTCGACAAGCTGAGCACGTTTTCTGAAATGTGCTCCTCCCGTCACTCTGGTTGGGTGCGCATAGTAAAACGTGCTCTTGGCAGCTAGAGAGTGCCGCGTTGACCACTGCGCATGAAGAAATAACCACCTGCAACGTTTGGTTTAGGTTTTAGGTGCATTTTCAATTTTATTGCTTAAATCGCATTTTCTCGACGAGCTGAGCACGTTTTCTGAAATGTGCTCCTCCCGTCACTCTGGTCTGGTGCGCATAGTAAAAAGTGCTCTTGGCAGCTAGAGAGTGCCGCGTTGACCACTGCGCATGAAGAAATAACCACCTGCAACGTTTGGTTTAGGTTTTAGGTGCATTTTTAATTTTATTGCTTAAATCGCATTTTCTCGACGAGCTGAGCACGTTTTCTGAAATGTGCTCCTCCCGTCACTCTGGTTGGGTGCGCATAGTAAAAAGTGCTCTTGGCAGCTAGAGAGTGCCGCGTTGACCACTGCGCATGAAGAAATGACCATCTGCAACGTTTGGTTTAGGTTGTAGGTGCATTTTTAATTTTATTGCTTTAATTGCATTTTCTCGACGTGCTGAGCACGTTTTCTGAAATGTGCTCCTCCCGTCACTCTG
This sequence comes from Syngnathus scovelli, assembly GCF_024217435.2. NCBI lineage: Eukaryota > Metazoa > Chordata > Actinopteri > Syngnathiformes > Syngnathidae > Syngnathus > Syngnathus scovelli. The sequence goes on from NC_090859.1 coordinate 2,966,790, forward strand.
GTTGGGTGCGCATAGTAAAAAGTGCTCTTGGCAGCTAGAGAGTGCCGCGTTGACCACTGCGCATGAAGAAATAACCACCTGCAACGTTTGGTATAGGTTTTAGGTGCATTTTTAAATTTATTGCTTAAATTGCATTTTCTCGACGAGCTGAGCACGTTTTCTGAAATGTGCTCCTCCCGTCACTCTGGTCGGGTGCGCATAGTAAAAAGTGCTCTTGGCAGCTAGAGAGTGCCGCGTTGACTGCTGCACATGAATAAATAACCACCCCCAACGTTTGGTTTAGGTTTTAGGTGCATTTTTAATTTTATTGCTTAAATCGCATTTTCTCGACGAGCTGAGCACGTTTTCTGAAATGTGCTCCTCCCGTCACTCTGGTTGGGTGCGCATAGTAAAAAGTGCTCTTGGCAGCTAGAGAGTGCCGCGTTGACCACTACGCATGAAGAAATAACCACCTACAACGTTTGGTTTAGGTTTTAGGTGCATTTTTAATTGTATTGCTTAAATCGCATTTTCTCGACGAGCTGAGCACGTTTTCTGAAATGTGCTCCTCCCGTCACTCTGGTTGGGTGCGCATAGTAAAAAGTGCTCTTGGCAGCTAGAGAGTGCCGCGTTGACCACTGCGCATGAAGAAATAACCACGTGCAACGTTTGTTTTAGGTTTTGTGTGCATTTTTAATTTTATTGCTTAAATCGCATTTTCTCGACGAGCTGAGCACGTTTTCTGAAATGTGCTCCTCCCGTCACTCTGGTCGGGTGCGCATACTAAAAAGTGCTCTTGGCAGCTAGAGAGTGCCGCGTTGACTGCTGCACATGAAGAAATAACCACCCCCAACGTTTGGTTTAGGTTTTAGGTGCATGTTTAATTTTATTGCTTAAATCGCATTTTCTCTACGAGCTGAGCACGTTTTCTGAAATGTGCTCCTCCCGTCACTCTGGTTGGGTGCGCATAGTAAAAAGTGCTCTTGGCAGCTAGAGAGTGCCGCGTTGACCACTGCACATGAAGAAATAACCACCTGCAAGTTTGGTTTAGGTTTTAGGTGCATTTTTAATTTTATTGCTTAAATCGCATTTTCTCGACGAGGTGAGCACGTTTTCTGAAATGTGCTCCTCCCGTCACTCTGGTCGGGTTCGCATAGTAAAAAGTGCTCTTGGCAGCTAGAGAGTGCCGCGTTGACTACTGCACATGAAAAAATAACCACCCCCAACGTTTGGTTTAGGTTTTAGGTGCATTTTTAATTTTATTGCTTAAATCGCATTTTCTCTACGAGCTGAGCACGTTTTCTGAAATGTGCTCCTCCCGTCACTCTGGTTGGGTGCGCATAGTAAAAAGTGCTCTTGGCAGCTAGAGAGTGCCGCGTTGACCACTGCGCATGAAGAAATAACCACGTGCAACGTTTGGTTTAGGTTTTGGGTGCATTTTTAATTTTATTGCTTAAATCGCATTTTCTCGTCGAGCTGAGCACGTTTTCAATAATGTGCTCCTCCCGTCACTCTGGTTGGGTGTGCATAGTAAAAAGTGCTCTTGGCAGCTAGAGAGTGCCGCGTTGACCACTGCGAATGAAGAAATGACCATCTGCAACGTTTGGTTTAGGTTTTGGGTGCATTTTTAATTTTATTGCTTAAATCGCATTTTCTCGACGAGCTGAGCACGTTTTCTGAAATGTGCTCCTCCCGTCACTCTGGTTGGGTGCGCATAGTAAAAAGTGCTCTTGGCAGCTAGAGAGTGCCGCGTTGACCATTGCGCATGAAGAAATAACCACCTGCAACGTTTGGTTTAGGTTTTAGGTGCATTTTTAATTTTATTGCTTAAATCGCATTTTCTCGACGAGCTGAGCACGTTTTCTGAAATGTGCTCCTCCCGTCACTCTGTTCGGGTGCGCATAGTAAAAAGTGCTCTTGGCAGCTAGAGAGTGCCGCGTTGACCACTGCGCATGAAGAAATAACCACCTGCAACGTTTGGTTTAGGTTTTGGGTGCATTTTTAATTTTATTGCTTAAATCGCATTTTCTCGTCGAGCTGAGCACGTTTTCTGAAATGTGCTCCTCCCGTCACTCTGGTTGGGTGCGCATAGTAAAAAGCGCTCTTGGCAGCTAGAGAGTGCCGCGTTGACCACTGCGCATGAAGAAATAACCACCTGCAACGTTTGGTTTAGGTTTTAGGTGCATTTTTAATTTTATTGCTTAAATCGCATTTTCTCGACGAGCTGAGATCGTTTCATGAAATGTGCTCCTCCCGTCACTCTGGTTGGGTGCGCATAGTAAAAAGTGCTCTTGGCAGCTAGAGAGTGCCGCGTTGACCACTGCGCATGAAGAAATAACCACCTGCAACGTTTGGTTTAGGTTTTGGGTGCATTTTTAATTGTATTGCTTAAATCGCATTTTCTCGTCGAGCTGAGCACGTTTTCTGAAATGTGCTCCTCCCGTCACTCTGGTTGGGTGCGCATAGTAAAAAGTGCTCTTGGCAGCTAGAGAGTGCCGCGTTGACCACTGCGCATGAAGAAATGACCATCTGCAACGTTTGGTTTAGGTTTTGGGTGCATTTTTAATTTTATTGCTTAAATCGCATTTTCTCGTCGAGCTGAGCACCTTTTCTGAAATGTGCTCCTCCCGTCACTCTGGTTGGGTGTGCATAGTAAAAAGTGCTCTTGGCAGCTAGAGAGTGCCGCGTTGACCACTGCGCATGAAGAAATGACCATCTGCAACGTTTGGTTTGGGTTTTGGGTGCATTTTTAATTTTATTGCTTTAATCGCATTTTCTCGACGAGCTGAGCACGTTTTCTGAAATGTGCTCCTCCCGTCACTCTGGTTGGGTGCGCATAGTAAAAAGTGCTCTTGGCAGCTAGAGAGTGCCGCGTTGACCACTGCGCATGAAGAAATAACCACCTGCAACGTTTGGTTTAGGTTTTAGGTGCATTTTTAATTTTATTGCTTAAATCGCATTTTCTCGACGAGCTGAGCACGTTTTCTGAAATGTGCTCCTCCCGTCACTCTGGTTGGGTGCGCATAGTAAAAAGTGCTCTTGGCAGCTAGAGAGTGCCGCGTTGACCACTGCAAATGAAGAAATAACCACCTGCAAGTTTGGTTTAGGTTTTAGGTGCATTTTTAATTTTATTGCTTAAATCGCATTTTCTCGACGAGCTGAGCACGTTTTCTGAAATGTGCTCCTCCCGTCACTCTGGTTGGGTGCGCATAGTAAAAGGTGCTCTTGGCAGCTAGAGAGTGCTGCGTTGACTGCTGTGCATGAACAAATAACCACCTGCAACGTTTGGTTTAGGTTTTAGGTGCATTTTTAATTTTATTGCTTAAATCGCATTTTCTCGACGAGCTGAGCACGTTTTCTGAAATGTGCTCCCCCCGTCACTCTGGTTGGGTGCGCATAGTAAAAGGTGCTCTTGGCAGCTAGAGAGTGCCGCGTTGACTGCTGTGCATGAAAAAATAACCACCTGCAACGTTTGGTTTAGGATTTAGGTGCATTTTTAATTTTATTGCTTAAATCGCATTTTCTCGACGAGCTGAGCACGTTTTCTGAAATGTGCTCCTCCCGTCACTCTGGTTGGGTGCGCATAGTAAAAAGTGCTCTTGGCAGCTAGAGAGTGCCGCGTTGACCACTGCGCATGAAGAAATAACCACCTGCAACGTTTGGTTTAGGTTTTGGGTGCATTTTTAATTTTATTGCTTAAATCGCATTTTCTCGACGAGCTGAGCACGTTTTCTGAAATGTGCTCCTCCCGTCACTCTGGTTGGGTGCGCATAGTAAAATGTGCTCTTGGCAGCTAGAGAGTGCCGCGTTGACCACTGCGCATGAAGAAATAACCACCTGCAACGTTTGGTTTAGGTTTTGGGTGCATTTTTAATTTTATTGCTTAAATCGCATTTTCTCGACGAGCTGAGCACGTTTTCTGAAATGTGCTCCTCCCGTCACTCTGGTTGGGTGCGCATAGTAAAAAGTGCTCTTGGCAGCTAGAGAGTGCTGCGTTGACCACTGCGCATGAAGAAATGACCATCTGCAACGTTTGGTTTAGGTTTTAGGTGCATTTTTAATTTTATTGCTTAAATCGCATTTTCTCGACGAGCTGAGCACGTTTTCTGAAATGTGCTCCTCCCGTCACTCTGGTTGGGTGCGCATAGTAAAAAGTGCTCTTGGCAGCTAGAGAGTGCCCTGTTGACCACTGCGCATGAAGAAATAACCACCTGCAACGTTTGGTTTAGGTTTTGGGTGCATTTTTAATTTTATTGCTTAAATCGCATTTTCTCGTCGAGCTGAGCACGTTTTCTGAAATGTGCTCCTCCCGTCACTCTGGTTGGGTGCGCATAGTAAAAAGTGCTCTTGGCAGCTAGAGAGTGCCGCGTTGACCACTGCGCATGAAGAAATGACCATCTGCAACGTTTGGTTTAGGTTTTGGGTGCATTTTTAATTTTATTGCTTAAATCGCATTTTCTCGACGAGCTGAGCACGTTTTCTGAAATGTGCTCCTCCCGTCACTCTGGTTGGGTGCGCATAGTAAAAAGTGCTCTTGGCAGCTAGAGAGTGCCGCGTTGACCACTGCGCATGAAGAAATAACCACCTGCAACGTTTGGTTTAGGTTTTAGGTGCATTTTTAATTTTATTGCTTAAATCGCATTTTCTCGACGAGCTGAGCACGTTTTCTGAAATGTGCTCCTCCCGTCACTCTGGTTGGGTGCGCATAGTAAAAAGTGCTCTTGGCAGCTAGAGAGTGCCGCGTTGACCACTGCGCATGAGGAATAACCACCTGCAACGTTTGGTTTAGGTTTTAGGTGCATTTTTAATTTTATTGCTTAAATCGCATTTTCTCGACGAGCTGAGCACGTTTTCTGAAATGTGCTCCTCCCGTCACTCTGGTTGGGTGCGCATAGTAAAAAGTGCGCTTGGCAGCTAGAGAGTGCCGCGTTGACTGCTGCGCATGAAGAAATAACCATCTGCAACGTTTGGTTTCGGTTTTAGGTGCATTTTTAATTTTATTGCTTAAATCGCCTTTTCTCGACGAGCTGAGCACGTTTTCTGAAATGTGCTCCTCCCGTCACTCTGGTTGGGTGCGCATAGTAAAAAGTGCTCTTGGCAGCTACAGAGTGCCGCGTTGACCACTGCGCATGAAGAAATAACCACCTGCAACGTTTGGTTTAGGTTTTGGGTGCATTTTTAATTTTATTGCTTAAATCGCATTTTCTGGACGAGCTGAGCACGTTTTCTGAAATGTGCTCCTCCCGTCACTCTGGTTGGGTGCGCATAGTAAAAAGTGCTTTTGGCAGCTAGAGAGTGCCGCGTTGACCACTGCGCATGAAGAAATGACCATCTGCAACGTTTGGTTTAGGTTTTAGGTGCATTTTTAATTTTATTGCTTAAATCGCATTTTCTCGACGAGCTGAGCACGCTTTCTGAAATGTCCTCCTCCCGTCACTCTTGTTGGGTGCGCATAGTAAAAAGTGCTCTTGGCAGCTAGAGAGTGCCGCGTTGACCACTGCGCATGAAGAAATGACCATCTGCAACGTTTGGTTTAGGTTTTAGGTGCATTTTTAATTTTATTGCTTAAATCGCATTTTGTCGACGAGCTGAGCACGTTTTCTGAAATGTGCTCTTCCCGTCACTCTGGTTGGGTGCGCATAGTAAAAAGTGCTCTTGGCAGCTAGAGAGTGCCGCGTTGACTGCTGCGCATGAAGAAATAACCACCTGCAACGTTTGGTTTAGGTTTTAGGTGCATTTTTAATTTTATTGCTTAAATCGCATTTTCTCGACGAGCTGAGCACGTTTTCTGAAATGTGCTCCTCCCGTCACTCTGGTTGGGTGCGCATAGTAAAAAGTGCTCTTGGCAGCTAGAGAGTGCCGCGTTGACCACTGCGCATGAATAAATAACCACCTGCAACGTTTGGTTTAAGTTTTGGGTGCATTTTTAATTTTATTGCTTAAATCGCATTTTCTGGACGAGCTGAGCACGTTTTCTGAAATGTGCTCCTCCCGTCACTCTGGTTGGGTGCGCATAGTAAAAAGTGCTCTTGGCAGCTAGAGAGTGCCGCGTTGACCACTGGGCATGAATAAATAACCACCTGCAACGTTTGGTTTAGGTTTTGGGTGCATTTTTAATTTTATTGCTTAAATCGCATTTTCTCGTCGAGCTGAGCACGTTTTCTGAAATGTGCTCCTCCCGTCACTCTGGTTGGGTGCGCATAGTAAAAACTGCTCTTGGCAGCTAGAGAGTGCCGCGTTGACCACTGCGCATGAAGAAATGACCATCTGCAACGTTTGGTTTAGGTTTTGGGTGCATTTTTAATTTTATTGCTTAAATCGCATTTTCTGGACGAGCTGAGCACGTTTTCTGAAATGTGCTCCTCCCGTCACTCTGGTTGGGTGCGCATAGTAAAAAGTGCTTTTGGCAGCTAGAGAGTGCCGCGTTGACCACTGCGCATGAAGAAATGACCATCTGCAACGTTTGGTTTAGGTTTTAGGTGCATTTTTAATTTTATTGCTTAAATCGCATTTTGTCGACGAGCTGAGCACGTTTTCTGAAATGTGCTCTTCCCGTCACTCTGGTTGGGTGCGCATAGTAAAAAGTGCTCTTGGCAGCTAGAGAGTGCCGCGTTGACCACTGCGCATGAAGAAATAACCACCTGCAACGTTTGGTTTAGGTTTTGGGTGCATTTTTATCTTTATTGCTTAAATCGCATTTTCTCGACGAGCTGAGCACGTTTTCTGAAATGTGCTCCTCCCGTCACTCTGGTTGGGTGCGCATAGTAAAAAGTGCTCTTGGCAGCTAGAGAGTGCCGCGTTGACCACTGCGCATGAAGAAATGACCATCTGCAACGTTTGGTTTAGGTTTTAGGTGCATTTTTAATTTTATTTCTTAAATCGCATTTTCTCGACGAGCTGAGCACGTTTTCTGAAATGTGCTCCTCCCGTCACTCTGGTTGGGTGCGCATAGTAAAAAGTGCTCTTGGCAGCTAGAGAGTGCCGCGTTGACCATTGCGCATGAAGAAATAACCACCTGCAACGTTTGGTTTAGGTTTTAGGTGCATTTTTAATTTTATTGCTTAAATCGCATTTTCTCGACGAGCTGAGCACGTTTTCTGAAATGTGCTCCTCCCGTCACTCTGTTCGGGTGCGCATAGTAAAAAGTGCTCTTGGCAGCTAGAGAGTGCCGCGTTGACCACTGCTCATGAAGAAATGACCATCTGCAACGTTTGGTTTAGGTTTTAGGTGCATTTTTAATTTTATTTCTTAAATCGCATTTTCTCGACGAGCTGAGCACGTTTTCTGAAATGTGCTCCTCCCGTCACTCTGGTTGGGTGCGCATAGTAAAAAGTGCTCTTGGCAGCTAGAGAGTGCCGCGTTGACGGCTGCACATGAAGAAATAACCACCTGCAACGTTTGGTTTAGGTTTTAGGTGCATTTTTAATTTTATTGCTTAAATAGCATTTTCTCGACGAGCTGAGCACGTTTTCTGAAATGTGCTCCTCCCGTCACTCTGGTTGGGTGCGCATAGTAAAAAGTGCTCTTGGCAGCTAGAGAGTGCCGCGTTGACCACTGCGCATGAAGAAATAACCACCTGCAACGTTTGGTTTAGGTTTTAGGTGCATTTTTAATTTTATTGCTTAAATCGCATTTTCTCGACGAGCTGAGCACGTTTTCTGAAATGTGCTCCTCCCGTCACTCTGGTCGGGTGCGCATAGTAAAAAGTGCTCTTGGCAGCTAGAGAGTGCCGCGTTGACTGCTGCACATGAAGACATAACCACCCCCAACGTTTGGTTTAGGTTTTAGGTGCATTTTTAATTTTATTGCTTAAATCGCATTTTCTCGACGAGCTGAGCACGTTTTATGAAATGTGCTCCTCCCGTCACTCTGGTTGGGTGCGCATAGTAAAAAGTGCTCTTGGCAGCTAGAGAGTGCCGCGCTGACCACTGCGCATGAAAAAATAACCACCTGCAACGTTTGGTTTAGGTTTTAGGTGCATTTTTAATTTTATTGCTTAAATCGCATTTTCTCGACGAGCTGAGCACGTTTTCTGAAATGTGCTCCTCCCGTCACTCTGGTTGGGTGCGCATAGTAAAAAGTGCTCTTGGCAGCTAGAGAGTGCCGCGTTGACCATTGCGCATGAAGAAATAACCACCTGCAACGTTTGGTGTAGGTTTTAGGTGCATTTTTAATTTTATTGCTTAAATCGCATTTTCTCGACGAGCTGAGCACGTTTTCTGAAATGTGCTCCTCCCGTCACTCTGGTTGGGTGCGCATAGTAAAAAGTGCTCTTGGCAGCTAGAGAGTGCCGCGTTGACCACTGCGCATGAAGAAATAACCACCTGCAACGTTTGGTTTAGGTTTTGGGTGCATTTTTAATTTTATTGCTTAAATCGCATTTTCTGGACGAGCTGAGCACGTTTTCTGAAATGTGCTCCTCCCGTCACTCTGGTTGGGTGCGCATAGTAAAAAGTGCTCTTGGCAGCTAGAGAGTGCCGCGTTGACCACTGCGCATGAAGAAATGACCATCTGCAACGTTTGGTTTAGGTTTTAGGTGCATTTTTAATTTTATTTCTTAAATCGCATTTTCTCGACGAGCTGAGCACGTTTTCTGAAATGTGCTCCTCCCGTCACTCTGGTTGGGTGCGCATAGTAAAAAGTGCTCTTGGCAGCTAGAGAGTGCCGCGTTGACCATTGCGCATGAAGAAATAACCACCTGCAACGTTTGGTTTAGGTTTTAGGTGCATTTTTAATTTTATTGCTTAAATCGCATTTTCTCGACGAGCTGAGCACGTTTTCTGAAATGTGCTCCTCCCGTCACTCTGTTCGGGTGCGCATAGTAAAAAGTGCTCTTGGCAGCTAGAGAGTGCCGCGTTGACCACTGCGCATGAAGAAATGACCATCTGCAACGTTTGGTTTAGGTTTTAGGTGCATTTTTAATTTTATTTCTTAAATCGCATTTTCTCGACGAGCTGAGCACGTTTTCTGAAATGTGCTCCTCCCGTCACTCTGGTTGGGTGCGCATAGTAAAAAGTGCTCTTGGCAGCTAGAGAGTGCCGCGTTGACGGCTGCACATGAAGAAATAACCACCTGCAACGTTTGGTTTAGGTTTTAGGTGCATTTTTAATTTTATTGCTTAAATAGCATTTTCTCGACGAGCTGAGCACGTTTTCTGAAATGTGCTCCTCCCGTCACTCTGGTTGGGTGCACATAGTAAAACGTGCTCTTGGCAGCTAGAGAGTGCCGCGTTGACGGCTGCACATGAAGAAATAACCACCTGCAACGTTTGGTTTAGGTTTTAGGTGCATTTTTAATTTTATTGCTTAAATCGCATTTTCTCGACGAGCTGAGCACGTTTTCTGAAATGTGCTCCTCCCGTCACTCTGGTTGGGTGCGCATAGTAAAAAGTGCTCTTGGCAGCTAGATAGTGCCGCGTTGACCGCTGCGCATGAAGAAATAACCACCTGCAACGTTTGGTTTAGGTTTTAGGTGCATTTTTAATTTTATTGCTTAAATCGCATTTTCTCGACGAGCTGAGCACGTTTTCTGAAATGTGCTCCTCCCGTCACTCTGGTTGGGTGCGCATAGTAAAAAGTGCTCTTGGCAGCTAGAGAGTGCCGCGTTGACCACTGCGCATGAAGAAATAACCACCTGCAACGTTTAGTTTAGGTTTTGGGTGCATTTTTAATTTTATTGCTTAAATCGCATTTTCTGGACGAGCTGAGCACGTTTTCTGAAATGTGCTCCTCCCGTCACTCTGGTTGGGTGCGCATAGTAAAAAGTGCTCTTGGCAGCTAGAGAGTGCCGCGTTGACAACTGCGCATGAAGAAATCACCATCTGCAACGTTTGGTTTAGGTTTTAGGTGCATTTTTAATTTTATTGCTTAAATCGCATTTTGTCGACGAGCTGAGCACGTTTTCTGAAATGTGCTCCTCCCGTCACTCTGGTTGGGTGCGCATAGTAAAAAGTGCTCTTGGCAGCTAGAGAGTCCCGCGTTGACCATTGCGCATGAAGAAATAACCACCTGCAACGTTTGGTTTAGGCTTTAGGTGCATTTTTAATTTTATTGCTTAAATCGCATTTTCTCGACGAGCTGAGCACGTTTTCTGAAATGTGCTCCTCCCGTCACTCTGGTTGGGTGCGCATAGTAAAAAGTGCTCTTGGCAGCTAGAGAGTGCCGCGTTGACCACTGCGCATGAATAAATAACCACTTGCAACGTTTGGATTAGGTTTTGGGTGCATTTTTAATTTTATTGCTTAAATCGCATTTTCTGGACGAGCTGAGCACGTTTTCTGAAATGTGCTCCTCCCGTCACTTTGGTTGGGTGCACATAGTAAAAAGTGCTCTTGGCAGCTAGAGAGTGCCGCGTTGACCACTGCGCATGAAGAAATGACCATCTGCAACGTTTGGTTTAGGTTTTAGGTGCATTTTTAATTTTATTGCTTAAATCGCATTTTCTCGACGAGCTGAGCACGTTTTCTGAAATGTGCTCCTCCCGTCACTCTGGTTGGGTGCGCATAGTAAAAAGTGCTCTTGGCAGCTAGAGAGTGCCGCGTTGACCACTGCCCATGAAGAAATAACCACCTGCAACGTTTGGTTTAGGTTTTAGGTGCATTTTTAATTTTATTGCTTAAATCGCATTTTCTCGACGAGCTGAGCACGTTTTCTGAAATGTGCTCCTCCCGTCACTCTGGTTGGGTGCGCATAGTAAGAAGTGCTCTTGGCAGCTAGAGAGTGCCGCGTTGACCACTGCGCATGAAGAAATAACCACCTGCAACGTTTGGTTTAGGTTTTGGGTGCATTTTTAATTTTATTGCTTAAATCGCATTTTCTCGTCGAGCTGAGCACGTTTTCTGAAATGTGCTCCTCCCGTCACTCTGGTCGGGTGCGCATAGTAAAAAGTGCTCTTGGCAGCTAGAGTGTGCCGCGTTGACCACTGCGCATGAAGAAATGACCATCTGCAACGTTTGTTTTAGGTTTTAGGTGCATTTTTAATTTTATTGCTTAAATCGCATTTTCTCGACGAGATGAGCACGTTTTCTGAAATGTGCTCCTCCCGTCACTCTGGTTGGGTGCGCATAGTAAAAAGTGCTCTTGGCAGCTAGAGAGTGCCGCGTTGACCACTGCGCATGAAGAAATAACCACCTGCACCGTTTGGTTTAGGTTTTAGGTGCATTTTTAATTTTATTGCTTAAATCGCATTTTCTCGACGAGCTGAGCACGTTTTCTGAAATGTGCTCCTCCCGTCACTCTGGTTGGGTGCGCATAGTAAAAAGTGCTCTTGGCAGCTACAGAGTCCCGCGTTGACCATTGCGCATGAAGAAATAACCACCTGCAACGTTTGGTTTAGGCTTTAGGTGCATTTTTAATTTTATTGCTTAAATCGCATTTTCTCGACGAGCTGAGCACGTTTTCTGAAATGTGCTCCTCCCGTCACTCTGGTTGGGTGCGCATAGTAAAAAGTGCTCTTGGCAGCTAGAGAGTGCCGCGTTGACAACTGCGCATGAAGAAATAACCACTTGCAACGTTTGGATTAGGTTTTGGGTGCATTTTTAATTTTATTGCTTAAATCGCATTTTCTGGACGAGCTGAGCACGTTTTCTGAAATGTGCTCCTCCCGTCACTTTGGTTGGGTGCACATAGTAAATAGTGCTCTTGGCAGCTAGAGAGTGCCGCGTTGACCACTGCGCATGAAGAAATAACCACTTGCAACGTTTGGATTAGGTTTTGGGTGCATTTTTAATTTTATTGCTTAAATCGCATTTTCTCGACGAGCTGAGCACGTTTTCTGAAATGTGCTCCTCCCGTCACTCTGGTTGGGTGCGCATAGTAAAAAGTGCTCTTGGCAGCTAGAGAGTGCCGCGTTGACCACTGCGCATGAAGAAATAACCACCTGCAACGTTTGGTTTAGGTTTTAGGTGCATTTTTAATTTTATTGCTTAAATCGCATTTTCTCGACGAGCTGAGCACGTTTTCTGAAATGTGCTCCTCCCGTCACTCTGGTTGGGTGCGCATAGTAAAAAGTGCTCTTGGCAGCTAGAGAGTGCCGCGTTGACGGCTGCGCATGAAGAAATAACCACCTGCAACGTTTGGTTTAGGTTTTAGGTGCATTTTTAATTTTATTGCTTAAATCGCATTTTCTCGACGAGCTGAGCACGTTTTCTGAAATGTGCTCCTCCCGTCACTCTTGTTGGGTGCGCATAGTAAAAAAGTGCTCTTGGCAGCTAGAGAGTCTCGCGTTGACCACTGCGCATGAAGAAATAACCACCTGCAACGTTTGGTTTAGGTTTTAGGTGCATTTTTAATTTTATTGCTTAAATCGCATTTTCTCGACGAGCTGAGCACGTTTTCTGAAATGTGCTCCTCCCGTCACTCTGGTTGGGTGCGCATAGTAAAAAGTGCTCTTGGCAGCTAGAGAGTGCCGCGTTGACCACTGCGCATGAAGAAATAACCACCTGCAACGTTTGGTTTAGGTTTTGGGTGCATTTTTAATTTTACTGCTTAAATCGCATTTTCTCGTCGAGCTGAGCACGTTTTCTGAAATGTGCTCCTCCCGTCACTCTGGTCGGGTGCGCATAGTAAAAATTGCTCTTGGCAGCTAGAGAGTGCCGCGTTGACCACTGCGCATGAAGAATTGACCATCTGCAACGTTTGGTTTAGGTTTTGCGTGCATTTTTAATTTTATTGCTTAAATCGCATTTCCTCGACGAGCTGAGCACGTTTTCTGAAATGTGCTCCTCCCGTCACTCTGGTTGGGTGCGCATAGTAAAAAGTGCTCTTGGCAGCTAGAGAGTGCCGCGTTGACCACTGCGCATGAAGAAATGACCATCTGCAGCGTTTGGTTTAGGTTTTAGGTGCATTTTTAATTTTATTGCTTAAATTGCATTTTCTCCACGTTTTCTGAAATGTGCTCCTCCCGTCACTCTGGTTGGGTGCGCATAGTAAAAAGTGCTCTTGGCAGGTAGAGAGTGCTGCGTTGACCACTGCGCATGAAGAAATGACCATCTGCAACGTTTGGTTTAGGTTTTAGGTGCATATTTAATTTTATTGCTTAAATCGGATTTTCTCGACGAGCTGAGCACGTTTTCTGAAATGTGCTCCTTCCGTCACTCTGGTTGGGTGCGCATAGTAAAAAGTGCTCTTGGCAGCTAGAGAGTGCCGCGTTGACCACTGCGCATGAAGAAATGACCATCTGCAACGTTTGGTTTAGGTTTTAGGTGCATTTTTAATTTTATTGCTTAAATCGCATTTTCTCGACGAGCTGAGCACGTTTTCTGAAATGTGCTCCTCCCGTCACTCTGGTTGGGTGCGCATAGTAAAAAGTGCTCTTGGCAGCTAGAGAGTGCCGCGTTGACCACTGCGCATGAAGAAATAACCGCCTGCAACGTTTGGTTTAGGTTTTGGGTGCATTTTTAATCTTATTGCTTAAATCGCATTTTCTGGACGAGCTGAGCACGTTTTCTGAAATGTGCTCCTCCCGTCACTCTGGTTGGGTGCGCATAGTAAAAAGTGCTCTTGGCAGCTAGAGAGTGCCGCGTTGACAACTGCGCATGAAGAAATGACCATCTGCAACGTTTGGTTTAGGTTTTAGGTGCATTTTTAATTTTATTGCTTAAATCGCATTTTCTCGACGAGCTGAGCACGTTTTCTGAAATGTGCTCCTCCCGTCACTCTGGTTGGGTGCGCATAGTAAAAAGTGCTCTTGGCAGCTAGAGAGTCCCGCGTTGACCATTGCGCATGAAGAAATAACCACCTGCAACGTTTGGTTTAGGCTTTAGGTGCATTTTTAATTTTATTGCTTAAATCGCATTTTCTCGACGAGCTGAGCACGTTTTCTGAAATGTGCTCCTCCCGTCACTCTGGTTGGGTGCGCATAGTAAAAAGTGCTCTTGGCAGCTAGAGAGTGCCGCGTTGACCACTGCGCATGAAGAAATAACCACTTGCAACGTTTGGATTAGGTTTTGGGTGCATTTTTATTTTTATTGCTTAAATCGCATTTTCTGGACGAGCTGAGCACGTTTTCTGAAATGTGCTCCTCCCGTCACTTTGGTTGGGTGCACATAGTAAAAAGTGCTCTTGGCAGCTAGAGAGTGCCGCGTTGACCACTGCGCATGAAGAAATGACCATCTGCAACGTTTGGTTTAGGTTTTACGTGCATTTTTAATTTTATTGCTTAAATCGCATTTTCTGGACGAGCTGAGCACGTTTTCTGAAATGTGCTCCTCCCGTCACTCTGGTTGGGTGCGCATAGTAAAAAGTGCTCTTGGCAGCTAGAGAGTGCCGCGTTGACCACTGCGCATGAAGAAATAACCACCTGCAACGTTTGGTTTAGGTTTTAGGTGCATTTTTAATTTTATTGCTTAAATCGCATTTTCTCGACGAGCTGAGCACGTTTTCTGAAATGTGCTCCTCCCGTCACTCTGGTTGGCTGCGCATAGTAAAACGTGCTCTTGGCAGCTAGAGAGTGCCGCGTTGACGGCTGCACATGAAGAAATAACCACCTGCAACGTTTGGTTTAGGTTTTAGGTGCATTTTTAATTTTATTGCTTAAATCGCGTTTTCTCGACGAGATGAGCACGTTTTCTGAAATGTGCTCCTCCCGTCACTCTGGTTGGGTGCGCATAGTAAAAAGTGCTCTTGGCAGCTAGAGAGTGCCGCGTTGACCACTGCGCATGAAGAAATAACCACTTGCAACGTTTGGATTAGGTTTTGGGTGCATTTTTAATTTTATTGCTTAAATCGCATTTTCTCGACGAGCTGAGCACGTTTTCTGAAATGTGCTCCTCCCGTCACTCTGGTTGGGTGCGCATAGTAAAAAGTGCTCTTGGCAGCTAGAGAGTGCCGCGTTGACCACTGCGCATGAAGAAATAACCACCTGCAACGTTTGGTTTAGGTTTTAGGTGCATTTTTAATTTTATTGCTTAAATCGCATTTTCTCGACGAGCTGAGCACGTTTTCTGAAATGTGCTCCTCCCGTCCCTCTGGTTGGGTGCGCATAGTAAAAAGTGCTCTTGGCAGCTAGAGAGTGCCGCGTTGACCACTGCCCATGAAGAAATAACCACCTGCAACGTTTGGTTTAGGTTTTAGGTGCATTTTTAATTTTATTGCTTAAATCGCATTTTCTCGACGAGCTGAGCACGTTTTCTGAAATGTGCTCCTCCCGTCACTCTGGTTGTGTGCGCATAGTAAAAAGTGCTCTTGGCAGCTAGAGTGTGCCGCGTTGACCACTGCGCATGAAGAAATGACCATCTGCAACGTTTGTTTTAGGTTTTAGGTGCATTTTTAATTTTATTGCTTAAATCGCATTTTCTCGACGAGATGAGCACGTTTTCTGAAATGTGCTCCTCCCGTCACTCTGGTTGGGTGCGCATAGTAAAAAGTGCTCTTGGCAGCTAGAGAGTGCCGCGTTGACCACTGCGCATGAAGAAATAACCACCTGCACCGTTTGGTTTAGGTTTTAGGTGCATTTTTAATTTTATTGCTTAAATCGCATTTTCTCGACGAGCTGAGCACGTTTTCTGAAATGTGCTCCTCCCGTCACTCTGGTTGGGTGCGCATAGTAAAAAGTGCTCTTGGCAGCTACAGAGTCCCGCGTTGACCATTGCGCATGAAGAAATAACCACCTGCAACGTTTGGTTTAGGCTTTAGGTGCATTTTTAATTTTATTGCTTAAATCGCATTTTCTCGACGAGCTGAGCACGTTTTCTGAAATGTGCTCCTCCCGTCACTCTGGTTGGGTGCGCATAGTAAAAAGTGCTCTTGGCAGCTAGAGAGTGCCGCGTTGACAACTGCGCATGAAGAAATAACCACTTGCAACGTTTGGATTAGGTTTTGGGTGCATTTTTAATTTTATTGCTTAAATCGCATTTTCTGGACGAGCTGAGCACGTTTTCTGAAATGTGCTCCTCCCGTCACTTTGGTTGGGTGCACATAGTAAATAGTGCTCTTGGCAGCTAGAGAGTGCCGCGTTGACCACTGCGCATGAAGAAATAACCACTTGCAACGTTTGGATTAGGTTTTGGGTGCATTTTTAATTTTATTGCTTAAATCGCATTTTCTCGACGAGCTGAGCACGTTTTCTGAAATGTGCTCCTCCCGTCACTCTGGTTGGGTGCGCATAGTAAAAAGTGCTCTTGGCAGCTAGAGAGTGCCGCGTTGACCACTGCGCATGAAGAAATAACCACCTGCAACGTTTGGTTTAGGTTTTAGGTGCATTTTTAATTTTATTGCTTAAATCGCATTTTCTCGACGAGCTGAGCACGTTTTCTGAAATGTGCTCCTCCCGTCACTCTGGTTGGGTGCGCATAGTAAAAAGTGCTCTTGGCAGCTAGAGAGTGCCGCGTTGACGGCTGCGCATGAAGAAATAACCACCTGCAACGTTTGGTTTAGGTTTTAGGTGCATTTTTAATTTTATTGCTTAAATCGCATTTTCTCGACGAGCTGAGCACGTTTTCTGAAATGTGCTCCTCCCGTCACTCTTGTTGGGTGCGCATAGTAAAAAAGTGCTCTTGGCAGCTAGAGAGTCTCGCGTTGACCACTGCGCATGAAGAAATAACCACCTGCAACGTTTGGTTTAGGTTTTAGGTGCATTTTTAATTTTATTGCTTAAATCGCATTTTCTCGACGAGCTGAGCACGTTTTCTGAAATGTGCTCCTCCCGTCACTCTGGTTGGGTGCGCATAGTAAAAAGTGCTCTTGGCAGCTAGAGAGTGCCGCGTTGACCACTGCGCATGAAGAAATAACCACCTGCAACGTTTGGTTTAGGTTTTGGGTGCATTTTTAATTTTACTGCTTAAATCGCATTTTCTCGTCGAGCTGAGCACGTTTTCTGAAATGTGCTCCTCCCGTCACTCTGGTCGGGTGCGCATAGTAAAAATTGCTCTTGGCAGCTAGAGAGTGCCGCGTTGACCACTGCGCATGAAGAATTGACCATCTGCAACGTTTGGTTTAGGTTTTGCGTGCATTTTTAATTTTATTGCTTAAATCGCATTTCCTCGACGAGCTGAGCACGTTTTCTGAAATGTGCTCCTCCCGTCACTCTGGTTGGGTGCGCATAGTAAAAAGTGCTCTTGGCAGCTAGAGAGTGCCGCGTTGACCACTGCGCATGAAGAAATGACCATCTGCAGCGTTTGGTTTAGGTTTTAGGTGCATTTTTAATTTTATTGCTTAAATTGCATTTTCTCCACGTTTTCTGAAATGTGCTCCTCCCGTCACTCTGGTTGGGTGCGCATAGTAAAAAGTGCTCTTGGCAGGTAGAGAGTGCTGCGTTGACCACTGCGCATGAAGAAATGACCATCTGCAACGTTTGGTTTAGGTTTTAGGTGCATATTTAATTTTATTGCTTAAATCGGATTTTCTCGACGAGCTGAGCACGTTTTCTGAAATGTGCTCCTTCCGTCACTCTGGTTGGGTGCGCATAGTAAAAAGTGCTCTTGGCAGCTAGAGAGTGCCGCGTTGACCACTGCGCATGAAGAAATGACCATCTGCAACGTTTGGTTTAGGTTTTAGGTGCATTTTTAATTTTATTGCTTAAATCGCATTTTCTCGACGAGCTGAGCACGTTTTCTGAAATGTGCTCCTCCCGTCACTCTGGTTGGGTGCGCATAGTAAAAAGTGCTCTTGGCAGCTAGAGAGTGCCGCGTTGACCACTGCGCATGAAGAAATAACCGCCTGCAACGTTTGGTTTAGGTTTTGGGTGCATTTTTAATCTTATTGCTTAAATCGCATTTTCTGGACGAGCTGAGCACGTTTTCTGAAATGTGCTCCTCCCGTCACTCTGGTTGGGTGCGCATAGTAAAAAGTGCTCTTGGCAGCTAGAGAGTGCCGCGTTGACAACTGCGCATGAAGAAATGACCATCTGCAACGTTTGGTTTAGGTTTTAGGTGCATTTTTAATTTTATTGCTTAAATCGCATTTTCTCGACGAGCTGAGCACGTTTTCTGAAATGTGCTCCTCCCGTCACTCTGGTTGGGTGCGCATAGTAAAAAGTGCTCTTGGCAGCTAGAGAGTCCCGCGTTGACCATTGCGCATGAAGAAATAACCACCTGCAACGTTTGGTTTAGGCTTTAGGTGCATTTTTAATTTTATTGCTTAAATCGCATTTTCTCGACGAGCTGAGCACGTTTTCTGAAATGTGCTCCTCCCGTCACTCTGGTTGGGTGCGCATAGTAAAAAGTGCTCTTGGCAGCTAGAGAGTGCCGCGTTGACCACTGCGCATGAAGAAATAACCACTTGCAACGTTTGGATTAGGTTTTGGGTGCATTTTTATTTTTATTGCTTAAATCGCATTTTCTGGACGAGCTGAGCACGTTTTCTGAAATGTGCTCCTCCCGTCACTTTGGTTGGGTGCACATAGTAAAAAGTGCTCTTGGCAGCTAGAGAGTGCCGCGTTGACCACTGCGCATGAAGAAATGACCATCTGCAACGTTTGGTTTAGGTTTTACGTGCATTTTTAATTTTATTGCTTAAATCGCATTTTCTGGACGAGCTGAGCACGTTTTCTGAAATGTGCTCCTCCCGTCACTCTGGTTGGGTGCGCATAGTAAAAAGTGCTCTTGGCAGCTAGAGAGTGCCGCGTTGACCACTGCGCATGAAGAAATAACCACCTGCAACGTTTGGTTTAGGTTTTAGGTGCATTTTTAATTTTATTGCTTAAATCGCATTTTCTCGACGAGCTGAGCACGTTTTCTGAAATGTGCTCCTCCCGTCACTCTGGTTGGCTGCGCATAGTAAAACGTGCTCTTGGCAGCTAGAGAGTGCCGCGTTGACGGCTGCACATGAAGAAATAACCACCTGCAACGTTTGGTTTAGGTTTTAGGTGCATTTTTAATTTTATTGCTTAAATCGCGTTTTCTCGACGAGATGAGCACGTTTTCTGAAATGTGCTCCTCCCGTCACTCTGGTTGGGTGCGCATAGTAAAAAGTGCTCTTGGCAGCTAGAGAGTGCCGCGTTGACCACTGCGCATGAAGAAATAACCACTTGCAACGTTTGGATTAGGTTTTGGGTGCATTTTTAATTTTATTGCTTAAATCGCATTTTCTCGACGAGCTGAGCACGTTTTCTGAAATGTGCTCCTCCCGTCACTCTGGTTGGGTGCGCATAGTAAAAAGTGCTCTTGGCAGCTAGAGAGTGCCGCGTTGACCACTGCGCATGAAGAAATAACCACCTGCAACGTTTGGTTTAGGTTTTAGGTGCATTTTTAATTTTATTGCTTAAATCGCATTTTCTCGACGAGCTGAGCACGTTTTCTGAAATGTGCTCCTCCCGTCCCTCTGGTTGGGTGCGCATAGTAAAAAGTGCTCTTGGCAGCTAGAGAGTGCCGCGTTGACCACTGCCCATGAAGAAATAACCACCTGCAACGTTTGGTTTAGGTTTTAGGTGCATTTTTAATTTTATTGCTTAAATCGCATTTTCTCGACGAGCTGAGCACGTTTTCTGAAATGTGCTCCTCCCGTCACTCTGGTTGTGTGCGCATAGTAAAAAGTGCTCTTGGCAGCTAGATAGTGCCGCGTTGACCGCTGCGCATGAAGAAATAACCACCTGCAACGTTTGGTTTAGGTTTTAGGTGCATTTTTAATTTTATTGCTTAAATCGCATTTTCTCGACAAGCTGAGCACGTTTTCTGAAATGTGCTCCTCCCGTCACTCTTGTTGGGTGCGCATAGTAAAAAGTGTTCTTGGCAGCTAGAGAGTGCCGCGTTGACCACTGCGCATGAAGAAATAACCACCTGCAATTTTTGGTTTAGGTTTTAGGTGCATTTTTAATTTTATTGCTTAAATCGCATTTTCTGGACGAGCTGAGCACGTTTTCTGAAATGTGCTCCTCCCGTCACTCTGGTTGGGTGCGCATAGTAAAAAGTGCTCTTGGCAGCTAGAGAGTGCCGCGTTGACCACTGCGCATGAAGAAATAACCACCTGCAACGTTTGGTTTAGGTTTTAGGTGCATTTTTAATTTTATTGCTTAAATCGCATTTTCTCGACGAGCTGAGCACGTTTTCTGAAATGTGCTCCTCCCGTCACTCTGGTTGGCTGCGCATAGTAAAACGTGCTCTTGGCAGCTAGAGAGTGCCGCGTTGACGGCTGCACATGAAGAAATAACCACCTGCAACGTTTGGTTTAGGTTTTAGGTGCATTTTTAATTTTATTGCTTAAATCGCATTTTCTCGACGAGCTGAGCACGTTTTCTGAAATGTGCTCCTCCCGTCACTCTGGTTGGGTGCGCATAGTAAAAAGTGCTCTTGGCAGCTAGAGAGTGCCGCGTTGACGGCTGCACATGAAGAAATAACCACCTGCAACGTTTGGTTTAGGTTTTAGGTGCATTTTTAATTTTATTGCTTAAATCGCGTTTTCTCGACGAGATGAGCACGTTTTCTGAAATGTGCTCCTCCCGTCACTCTGGTTGGGTGCGCATAGTAAAAAGTGCTCTTGGCAGCTAGAGAGTGCCGCGTTGACCACTGCGCATGAAGAAATAACCACTTGCAACGTTTGGATTAGGTTTTGGGTGCATTTTTAATTTTATTGCTTAAATCGCATTTTCTCGACGAGCTGAGCACGTTTTCTGAAATGTGCTCCTCCCGTCACTCTGGTTGGGTGCGCATAGTAAAAAGTGCTCTTGGCAGCTAGAGAGTGCCGCGTTGACCACTGCGCATGAAGAAATAACCACCTGCAACGTTTGGTTTAGGTTTTGGGTGCATTTTTAATTTTACTGCTTAAATCGCATTTTCTCGTTGAGCTGAGCACGTTTTCTGAAATGTGCTCCTCCCGTCACTCTGGTCGGGTGCGCATAGTAAAAATTGCTCTTGGCAGCTAGAGAGTGCCGCGTTGACCACTGCGCATGAAGAAATGACCATCTGCAACGTTTGGTTTAGGTTTTGCGTGCATTTTTAATTTTATTGCTTAAATCGCATTTCCTCGACGAGCTGAGCACGTTTTCTGAAATGTGCTCCTCCCGTCACTCTGGTTGGGTGCGCATAGTAAAAAGTGCTCTTGGCAGCTAGAAAGTGCCGCGTTGACCACTGCGCATGAAGAAATGACCATCTGCAACGTTTGGTTTAGGTTTTAGGTGCATTTTTAATTTTATTGCTTAAATCGCATTTTCTCGACGAGCTGAGCACGTTTTCTGAAATGTGCTCCTCCCGTCACTCTGGTTGGGTGCGCATAGTAAAAAGTGCTCTTGGCAGCTAGAGAGTGCCGCGTTGACCACTGCGCATGAAGAAATGACCATCTGCAGCGTTTGGTTTAGGTTTTAGGTGCATTTTTAATTTTATTGCTTAAATTGCATTTTCTCCACGTTTTCTGAAATGTGCTCCTCCCGTCACTCTGGTTGGGTGCGCATAGTAAAAAGTGCTCTTGCCAGCTAGAGAGTGCCGCGTTGACCACTGCGCATGAAGAAATAACCACTTGCAACGTTTGGTTTAGGTTTTGGGTGCATTTTTAATTTTATTGCTTAAATCGCATTTTCTCGACGAGCTGAACACGTTTTCTGAAATGTGCTCCTCCCGTCACTCTGGTTGGGTGCGCATAGTAAAAAGTGCTCTTGGCAGCTAGAGAGTGCCGCGTTGACCACTGCGCATGAAGAAATAACCACCTGCAACGTTTGGTTTAGGTTTTGGGTGCATTTTTAATTTTATTGCTTAAATCGCATTTTCTCGTCGAGCTGAGCACGTTTTCTGAAATGTGCTCCTCCCGTCACTCTGGTCGGGTGCGCATAGTAAAAAGTGCTCTTGGCAGCTAGAGAGTGCCGCGTTGACCACTGCGCATGAAGAAATGACCACCTGCAACGTTTGGTTTAGGTTTTGGGTGCATTTTTAATTTTATTGCTTAAATCGCATTTTCTCGACGAGCTGAGCACGTTTTCTGAAATGTGCTCCTCCCGTCACTCTGGTTGGGTGCGCATAGTAAAAAGTGCTCTTGGCAGCTAGAGAGTGCCGCGTTGACCACTGCGCATGAAGAAATAACCACCTGCAACGCTTGGTTTAGGTTTTAGGTGCATTTTTAATTTTATTGCTTAAATCGCATTTTCTCGACGAGCTGAGCACGTTTTCTGAAATGTGCTCCTCCCGTCACTCTGGTTGGGTGCGCATAGTAAAAAGTGCTCTTGGCAGCTAGAGAGTGCCGCGTTGACCACTGCGCATGAAGAAATGACCATCTGCAACGTTTGGTTTAGGTTTTAGGTGCATTTTTATCTTTATTGCTTAAATCGCATTTTCTGGACGAGCTGAGCACGTTTTCTGAAATGTGCTCCTCCCGTCACTCTGGTTGGGTGCGCATAGTAAAAAGTGCTCTTGGCAAATAGAGAGTGCCGCGTTGACCACTGCGCATGAAGAAATGACCATCTGCAACGTTTGGTTTAGGTTTTAGGTGCATTTTTAATTTTATTGCTTAAATCGCATTTTCTCGACGAGCTGAGCACGTTTTCTGAAATGTGCTCCTCCCGTCACTCTGGTTGGGTGCGCATAGTAAAAAGTGCTCTTGGCAGCTAGAGAGTGCCGCGTTGACCACTGCGCATGAAGAAATAACCACCTGCAACGTTTGGTTTAGGTTTTAGGTGCATTTTTAATTTTATTGCTTAAATCGCATTTTCTCGACGAGCTGAGCACGTTTTCTGAAATGTGCTCCTCCCGTCACTCTGGTTGGGTGCGCATAGTAAAAAGTGCTCTTGGCAGCTAGAGAGTGCCGCGTTGACCACTGCGCATGAAGAAATAACCACGTGCAACGTTTGTTTTAGGTTTTGGGTGCATTTTTAATTTTATTGCTTAAATCGCATTTTCTCAACGAGCTGAGCACGTTTTCTGAAATGTGCTCCTCCCGTCACTCTGGTTGGGTGCGCATAGTAAAAAGTGCTCTTGGCAGCTAGAGAGTGCCGCGTTGACCACTGCGCATGAAGAAATAACCACCTGCAACGTTTGGTTTAGGTTTTAGGTGCATTTTTAATTTTATTGCTTAAATCGCATTTTCTCGACGAGCTGAGCACGTTTTCTGAAATGTGCTCCTCCCGTCACTCTGATTGGGTGCGCATAGTAAAAAGTGCTCTTGGCAGCTAGAGAGTGCCGCGTTGACCACTGTGCATGAAGAAATAACCACCTGCAACGTTTGGTTTAGGTTTTGGGTCCATTTTTAATTTTATTGCTTAAATCGCATTTTCTGGACGAGCTGAGCACGTTTTCTGAAATGTGCTCCTCCCGTCACTCTGGTTGGGTGCGCATAGTAAAAAGGTGCTCTTGGCAAATAGAGAGTGCCGCGTTGACCACTGCGCATGAAGAAATGACCATCTGCAACGTTTGGTTTAGGTTTTAGGTGCATTTTTAATTTTATTGCTTAAATCGCATTTTCTGGACGAGCTGAGCACGTTTTCTGAAATGTGCTCCTCCCGTCACTCTGGTTGGGTGCGCATAGTAAAAAGTGCTCTTGGCAGCTAGAGAGTGCCGCGTTGACGGCTGCGCATGAAGAAATAACCACCTGCAACGTTTGGTTTAGGTTTTAGGTGCATTTTTAATTTTATTGCTTAAATCGCATTTTCTCGACGAGCTGAGCACGTTTTCTGAAATGTGCTCCTCCCGTCACTCTTGTTGGGTGCGCATAGTAAAAAAGTGCTCTTGGCAGCTAGAGAGTCTCGCGTTGACCACTGCGCATGAAGAAATAACCACCTGCAACGTTTGGTTTAGGTTTTAGGTGCATTTTTAATTTTATTGCTTAAATCGCATTTTCTCGACGAGCTGAGCACGTTTTCTGAAATGTGCTCCTCCCGTCACTCTGGTTGGGTGCGCATAGTAAAAAGTGCTCTTGGCAGCTAGAGAGTGCCGCGTTGACCACTGCGCATGAAGAAATAACCACCTGCAACGTTTGGTTTAGGTTTTGGGTGCATTTTTAATTTTACTGCTTAAATCGCATTTTCTCGTCGAGCTGAGCACGTTTTCTGAAATGTGCTCCTCCCGTCACTCTGGTCGGGTGCGCATAGTAAAAATTGCTCTTGGCAGCTAGAGAGTGCCGCGTTGACCACTGCGCATGAAGAAATGACCATCTGCAACGTTTGGTTTAGGTTTTGCGTGCATTTTTAATTTTATTGCTTAAATCGCATTTCCTCGACGAGCTGAGCACGTTTTCTGAAATGTGCTCCTCCCGTCACTCTGGTTGGGTGCGCATAGTAAAAAGTGCTCTCTGCAGCTAGAAAGTGCCGCGTTGACCACTGCGCATGAAGAAATGACCATCTGCAACGTTTGGTTTAGGTTTTAGGTGCATTTTTAATTTTATTGCTTAAATCGCATTTTCTCGACGAGCTGAGCACGTTTTCTGAAATGTGCTCCTCCCGTCACTCTGGTTGGGTGCGCATAGTAAAAAGTGCTCTTGGCAGCTAGAGAGTGCCGCGTTGACCACTGCGCATGAAGAAATGACCATCTGCAGCGTTTGGTTTAGGTTTTAGGTGCATTTTTAATTTTATTGCTTAAATTGCATTTTCTCCACGTTTTCTGAAATGTGCTCCTCCCGTCACTCTGGTTGGGTGCGCATAGTAAAAAGTGCT
The DNA here is from genome assembly GCF_024217435.2 of Syngnathus scovelli. Lineage (NCBI taxonomy): Eukaryota > Metazoa > Chordata > Actinopteri > Syngnathiformes > Syngnathidae > Syngnathus > Syngnathus scovelli. Next base: position 2,991,270 of record NC_090859.1, read on the forward strand.
CTTGGCAGGTAGAGAGTGCTGCGTTGACCACTGCGCATGAAGAAATGACCATCTGCAACGTTTGGTTTAGGTTTTAGGTGCATATTTAATTTTATTGCTTAAATCGCATTTTCTCGACGAGCTGAGCACGTTTTCTGAAATGTGCTCCTTCCGTCACTCTGGTTGGGTGCGCATAGTAAAAAGTGCTCTTGGCAGCTAGAGAGTGCCGCGTTGACAACTGCGCATGAAGAAATGACCATCTGCAACGTTTGGTTTAGGTTTTAGGTGCATTTTTAATTTTATTGCTTAAATCGCATTTTCTCGACGAGCTGAGCACGTTTTCTGAAATGTGCTCCTCCCGTCACTCTGGTTGGGTGCGCATAGTAAAAAGTGCTCTTGGCAGCTAGAGAGTCCCGCGTTGACCATTGCGCATGAAGAAATAACCACCTGCAACGTTTGGTTTAGGCTTTAGGTGCATTTTTAATTTTATTGCTTAAATCGCATTTTCTCGACGAGCTGAGCACGTTTTCTGAAATGTGCTCCTCCCGTCACTCTGGTTGGGTGCGCATAGTAAAAAGTGCTCTTGGCAGCTAGAGAGTGCCGCGTTGACCACTGCGCATGAAGAAATAACCACTTGCAACGTTTGGATTAGGTTTTGGGTGCATTTTTATTTTTATTGCTTAAATCGCATTTTCTGGACGAGCTGAGCACGTTTTCTGAAATGTGCTCCTCCCGTCACTTTGGTTGGGTGCACATAGTAAAAAGTGCTCTTGGCAGCTAGAGAGTGCCGCGTTGACCACTGCGCATGAAGAAATGACCATCTGCAACGTTTGGTTTAGGTTTTACGTGCATTTTTAATTTTATTGCTTAAATCGCATTTTCTGGACGAGCTGAGCACGTTTTCTGAAATGTGCTCCTCCCGTCACTCTGGTTGGGTGCGCATAGTAAAAAGTGCTCTTGGCAGCTAGAGAGTGCCGCGTTGACCACTGCGCATGAAGAAATAACCACCTGCAACGTTTGGTTTAGGTTTTAGGTGCATTTTTAATTTTATTGCTTAAATCGCATTTTCTCGACGAGCTGAGCACGTTTTCTGAAATGTGCTCCTCCCGTCACTCTGGTTGGCTGCGCATAGTAAAACGTGCTCTTGGCAGCTAGAGAGTGCCGCGTTGACGGCTGCACATGAAGAAATAACCACCTGCAACGTTTGGTTTAGGTTTTAGGTGCATTTTTAATTTTATTGCTTAAATCGCGTTTTCTCGACGAGATGAGCACGTTTTCTGAAATGTGCTCCTCCCGTCACTCTGGTTGGGTGCGCATAGTAAAAAGTGCTCTTGGCAGCTAGAGAGTGCCGCGTTGACCACTGCGCATGAAGAAATAACCACTTGCAACGTTTGGATTAGGTTTTGGGTGCATTTTTAATTTTATTGCTTAAATCGCATTTTCTCGACGAGCTGAGCACGTTTTCTGAAATGTGCTCCTCCCGTCACTCTGGTTGGGTGCGCATAGTAAAAAGTGCTCTTGGCAGCTAGAGAGTGCCGCGTTGACCACTGCGCATGAAGAAATAACCACCTGCAACGTTTTGTTTAGGTTTTAGGTGCATTTTTAATTTTATTGCTTAAATCGCATTTTCTCGACGAGCTGAGCACGTTTTCTGAAATGTGCTCCTCCCGTCCCTCTGGTTGGGTGCGCATAGTAAAAAGTGCTCTTGGCAGCTAGAGAGTGCCGCGTTGACCACTGCCCATGAAGAAATAACCACCTGCAACGTTTGGTTTAGGTTTTAGGTGCATTTTTAATTTTATTGCTTAAATCGCATTTTCTCGACGAGCTGAGCACGTTTTCTGAAATGTGCTCCTCCCGTCACTCTGGTTGGGTGCGCATAGTAAAAAGTGCTCTTGGCAGCTAGATAGTGCCGCGTTGACCGCTGCGCATGAAGAAATAACCACCTGCAACGTTTGGTTTAGGTTTTAGGTGCATTTTTAATTTTATTGCTTAAATCGCATTTTCTCGACGAGCTGAGCACGTTTTCTGAAATGTGCTCCTCCCGTCACTCTGGTTGGGTGCGCATAGTAAAAAGTGCTCTTGGCAGCTAGAGAGTGCCGCGTTGACCACTGCGCATGAAGAAATAACCACCTGCAACGTTTAGTTTAGGTTTTGGGTGCATTTTTAATTTTATTGCTTAAATCGCATTTTCTGGACGAGCTGAGCACGTTTTCTGAAATGTGCTCCTCCCGTCACTCTGGTTGGGTGCGCATAGTAAAAAGTGCTCTTGGCAGCTAGAGAGTGCCGCGTTGACAACTGCGCATGAAGAAATGACCATCTGCAACGTTTGGTTTAGGTTTTAGGTGCATTTATAATTTTATTGCTTAAATCGCATTTTCTCGACGAGCTGAGCACGTTTTCTGAAATGTGCTCCTCCCGTCACTCTGGTTGGGTGCGCATAGTAAAAAGTGCTCTTGGCAGCTAGAGAGTGCCGCGTTGGCCACTGCGCATGAAGAAATAACCACCTGCAACGTTTGGTTTAGGTTTTAGGTGCATTTTTAATTGTATTGCTTAAATCGCATTTTCTCGACGAGCTGAGCACGTTTTCTGAAATGTGCTCCTCCCGTCACTCTGGTTGGGTGCGCATAGTAAAAAGTGCTCTTGGCAGCTAGAGAGTGCCGCGTTGACCACTGCACATGAAGAAATAACCACCTGCAACGTTTGGTTTAGGTTTTAGGTGCATTTTTATTTTTTTTGCTTAAATCGCATTTTCTCGACAAGCTGAGCACGTTTTCTGAAATGTGCTCCTCCCGTCACTCTGGTTGGGTGCGCATAGTAAGAAGTGCTCTTGGCAGCTAGAGAGTGCCGCGTTGACCACTGCGCATGAAGAAATAACCACCTGCAACGTTTGGTTTAGGTTTTGGGTGCATTTTTAATTTTATTGCTTAAATCGCATTTTCTCGTCGAGCTGAGCACGTTTTCTGAAATGTGCTCCTCCCGTCACTCTGGTCGGGTGCGCATAGTAAAAAGTGCTCTTGGCAGCTAGAGTGTGCCGCGTTGACCACTGCGCATGAAGAAATGACCATCTGCAACGTTTGTTTTAGGTTTTAGGTGCATTTTTAATTTTATTGCTTAAATCGCATTTTCTCGACGAGCTGAGCACGTTTTCTGAAATGTGCTCCTCCCGTCACTCTGGTTGGGTGCGCATAGTCAAAAGTGCTCTTGGCAGCTAGAGAGTGCCGCGTTGACCACTGCGCATGAAGAAATAACCACCTGCAACGTTTGGTTTAGGTTTTAGGTGCATTTTTAATTTTATTGCTTAAATCGCATTTTCTCGACGAGCTGAGCACGTTTTCTGAAATGTGCTCCTCCCGTCACTCTGGTTGGGTGCGCATAGTAAAAAGTGCTCTTGGCAGCTAGAGAGTGCCGCGTTGACCACTGCGCATGAAGAAATAACCACCTGCAACGTTTGGTTTAGGTTTTGGGTGCATTTTTAATTTTATTGCTTAAATCGCATTTTCTCGACGAGCTGAGCACGTTTTCTGAAATGTGCTCCTCCCGTCACTCTGGTTGGGTGCGCATAGTAAAAAGTGCTCTTGGCAGCTAGAGAGTCCCGCGTTGACCATTGCGCATGAAGAAATAACCACCTGCAACGTTTGGTTTAGGCTTTAGGTGCATTTTTAATTTTATTGCTTAAATCGCATTTTCTCGACGAGCTGAGCACGTTTTCTGAAATGTGCTCCTCCCGTCACTCTGGTTGGGTGCGCATAGTAAAAAGTGCTCTTGGCAGCTAGAGAGTTCCGCGTTGACAACTGCGCATGAAGAAATAACCACTTGCAACGTTTGGATTAGGTTTTGGGTGCATTTTTAATTTTATTGCTTAAATCGCATTTTCTGGACGAGCTGAGCACGTTTTCTGAAATGTGCTCCTCCCGTCACTTTGGTTGGGTGCACATAGTAAAAAGTGCTCTTGGCAGCTAGAGAGTGCCGCGTTGACCACTGCGCATGAAGAAATGACCATCTGCAACGTTTGGTTTAGGTTTTAGGTGCATTTTTAATTTTATTGCTTAAATCGCATTTTCTCGACGAGCTGAGCACGTTTTCTGAAATGTGCTCCTCCCGTCACTCTGGTTGGGTGCGCATAGTAAAAAGTGCTCTTGGCAGCTAGAGAGTGCCGCGTTGACCACTGCGCATGAAGAAATAACCACCTGCAACGTTTGGTTTAGGTTTTGGGTGCATGTTTAATTTTATTGCTTAAACCGAATTTTCTCGACAAGCTGAGCACGTTTTCTGAAATGTGCTCCTCCCGTCACTCTTGTTGGGTGCGCATAGTAAAAAGTGTTCTTGGCAGCTAGAGAGTGCCGCGTTGACCACTGCGCATGAAGAAATAACCACCTGCAATTTTTGGTTTAGGTTTTACGTGCATTTTTAATTTTATTGCTTAAATCGCATTTTCTGGACGAGCTGAGCACGTTTTCTGAAATGTGCTCCTCCCGTCACTCTGGTTGGGTGCGCATAGTAAAAAGTGCTCTTGGCAGCTAGAGAGTGCCGTGTTGACCACTGCGCATGAAGAAATAACCACCTGCAACGTTTGGTTTAGGTTTTAGGTGCATTTTTAATTTTATTGCTTAAATCGCATTTTCTCGACGAGCTGAGCACGTTTTCTGAAATGTGCTCCTCCCGTCACTCTGGTTGGCTGCGCATAGTAAAACGTGCTCTTGGCAGCTAGAGAGTGCCGCGTTGACGGCTGCACATGAAGAAATAACCACCTGCAACGTTTGGTTTAGGTTTTAGGTGCATTTTTAATTTTATTGCTTAAATCGCATTTTCTCGACGAGCTGAGCACGTTTTCTGAAATGTGCTCCTCCCGTCACTCTGGTTGGGTGCGCATAGTAAAAAGTGCTCTTGGCAGCTAGAGAGTGCCGCGTTGACGGCTGCACATGAAGAAATAACCACCTGCAACGTTTGGTTTAGGTTTTAGGTGCATTTTTAATTTTATTGCTTAAATCGCGTTTTCTCGACGAGATGAGCACGTTTTCTGAAATGTGCTCCTCCCGTCACTCTGGTTGGGTGCGCATAGTAAAAAGTGCTCTTGGCAGCTAGAGAGTGCCGCGTTGACCACTGCGCATGAAGAAATAACCACTTGCAACGTTTGGATTAGGTTTTGGGTGCATTTTTAATTTTATTGCTTAAATCGCATTTTCTCGACGAGCTGAGCACGTTTTCTGAAATGTGCTCCTCCCGTCACTCTGGTTGGGTGCGCATAGTAAAAAGTGCTCTTGGCAGCTAGAGAGTGCCGCGTTGACCACTGCGCATGAAGAAATAACCACCTGCAACGTTTGGTTTAGGTTTTAGGTGCATTTTTAATTTTATTGCTTAAATCGCATTTTCTCGACGAGCTGAGCACGTTTTCTGAAATGTGCTCCTCCCGTCACTCTGGTTGGGTGCGCATAGTAAAAAGTGCTCTTGGCAGCTAGAGAGTGCCGCGTTGACGGCTGCGCATGAAGAAATAACCACCTGCAACGTTTGGTTTAGGTTTTAGGTGCATTTTTAATTTTATTGCTTAAATCGCATTTTCTCGACGAGCTGAGCACGTTTTCTGAAATGTGCTCCTCCCGTCACTCTTGTTGGGTGCGCATAGTAAAAAAGTGCTCTTGGCAGCTAGAGAGTCTCGCGTTGACCACTGCGCATGAAGAAATAACCACCTGCAACGTTTGGTTTAGGTTTTAGGTGCATTTTTTATTGCTTAAATCGCATTTTCTCGACGAGCTGAGCACGTTTTCTGAAATGTGCTCCTCCCGTCACTCTGGTTGGGTGCGCATAGTAAAAAGTGCTCTTGGCAGCTAGAGAGTGCCGCGTTGACCACTGCGCATGAAGAAATAACCACCTGCAACGTTTGGTTTAGGTTTTGGGTGCATTTTTAATTTTACTGCTTAAATCGCATTTTCTCGTCGAGCTGAGCACGTTTTCTGAAATGTGCTCCTCCCGTCACTCTGGTCGGGTGCGCATAGTAAAAATTGCTCTTGGCAGCTAGAGAGTGCCGCGTTGACCACTGCGCATGAAGAAATGACCATCTGCAACGTTTGGTTTAGGTTTTGCGTGCATTTTTAATTTTATTGCTTAAATCGCATTTCCTCGACGAGCTGAGCACGTTTTCTGAAATGTGCTCCTCCCGTCACTCTGGTTGGGTGCGCATAGTAAAAAGTGCTCTTGGCAGCTAGAAAGTGCCGCGTTGACCACTGCGCGTGAAGAAATGACCATCTGCAACGTTTGGTTTAGGTTTTAGGTGCATTTTTAATTTGATTGCTTAAATCGCATTTTCTCGACGAGCTGAGCACGTTTTCTGAAATGTGCTCCTCCCGTCACTCTGGTTGGGTGCGCATAGTAAAAAGTGCTCTTGGCAGCTAGAGAGTGCCGCGTTGACCACTGCGCATGAAGAAATGACCATCTGCAGCGTTTGGTTTAGGTTTTAGGTGCATTTTAAATTTTATTGCTTAAATTGCATTTTCTGGACGAGCTGAGCACGTTTTCTGAAATGTGCTCCTCCCGTCACTCTGGTTGGGTGCGCATAGTAAAAAGTGCTCTTGGCAGCTAGAGAGTGCCGCGTTGACCACTGCGCATGAAGAAATGACCATCTGCAACGTTTGGTTTAGGTTTTAGGTGCATATTTAATTTTATTGCTTAAATCGCATTTTCTCGACGAGCTGAGCACGTTTTCTGAAATGTGCTCCTTCCGTCACTCTGGTTGGGTGCGCATAGTAAAAAGTGCTCTTGGCAGCTAGAGAGTGCCGCGTTGACCACTGCGCATGAAGAAATGACCATCTGCAACGTTTGGTTTAGGTTTTAGGTGCATTTTTAATTTTATTGCTTAAATCGCATTTTCTCGACGAGCTGAGCACGTTTTCTGAAATGTGCTCCTCCCGTCACTCTGGTTGGGTGCGCATAGTAAAAAGTGCTCTTGGCAGCTAGAGAGTGCCGCGTTGACCACTGCGCATGAAGAAATAACCACCTGCAACGTTTGGTTTAGGTTTTGGGTGCATTTTTAATCTTATTGCTTAAATCGCATTTTCTGGACGAGCTGAGCACGTTTTCTGAAATGTGCTCCTCCCGTCACTCTGGTTGGGTGCGCATAGTAAAAAGTGCTCTTGGCAGCTAGAGAGTGCCGCGTTGACAACTGCGCATGAAGAAATGACCATCTGCAACGTTTGGTTTAGGTTTTAGGTGCAATTTTAATTTTATTGCTTAAATCGCATTTTCTCGACGAGCTGAGCACGTTTTCTGAAATGTGCTCCTCCCGTCACTCTGGTTGGGTGCGCATAGTAAAAAGTGCTCTTGGCAGCTAGAGAGTCCCGCGTTGACCATTGCGCATGAAGAAATAACCACCTGCAACGTTTGGTTTAGGCTTTAGGTGCATTTTTAATTTTATTGCTTAAATCGCATTTTCTCGACGAGCTGAGCACGTTTTCTGAAATGTGCTCCTCCCGTCACTCTGGTTGGGTGCGCATAGTAAAAAGTGCTCTTGGCAGCTAGAGAGTGCCGCGTTGACCACTGCGCATGAAGAAATGACCATCTGCAACGTTTGGTTTAGGTTTTAGGTGCATTTTTAATTTTATTGCTTAAATCGCATTTTCTCGTCGAGCTGAGCACGTTTTCTGAAATGTGCTCCTCCCGTCACTCTGGTCGGGTGCGCATAGTAAAAAGTGCTCTTGGCAGCTAGAGAGTGCCGCGTTGACCACTGCGCATGAAGAAATGACCATCTGCAACGTTTGGTTTAGGTTTTGGGTTTATTTTTAATTTTATTGCTTAAATCGCATTTTCTCGACGAGCTGAGCACGTTTTCTCAAATGTGCTCCTCCCTTCACTCTGGTTGGGTGCGCATACTAAAAAGTGCTCTTGCCAGCTAGAGAGTGCCGCGTTGACCACTGCGCATGAAGAAATAACCACTTGCAACGTTTGGTTTAGGTTTTGGGTGCATTTTTAATTTTATTGCTTAAATCGCATTTTCTCGACGAGCTGAGCACGTTTTCTGAAATGTGCTCCTCCCGTCACTCTGGTTGGGTGCGCATAGTAAAAAGTGCTCTTGGCAGCTAGAGAGTGCCGCGTTGACGGCTGCGCATGAAGAAATAACCACCTGCAACGTTTGGTTTAGGTTTTAGGTGCATTTTTCATTTTATTGCTTAAATCGCATTTTCTCGACGAGCTGAGCACGTTTTCTGAAATGTGCTCCTCCCGTCACTCTTGTTGGGTGCGCATAGTAAAAAAGTGCTCTTGGCAGCTAGAGAGTCTCGCGTTGACCACTGCGCATGAAGAAATAACCACCTGCAACGTTTGGTTTAGGTTTTAGGTGCATTTTTAATTTTATTGCTTAAATCGCATTTTCTCGACGAGCTGAGCACGTTTTCTGAAATGTGCTCCTCCCGTCACTCTGGTTGGGTGCGCATAGTAAAAAGTGCTCTTGGCAGCTAGAGAGTGCCGCGTTGACCACTGCGCATGAAGAAATAACCACCTGCAACGTTTGGTTTAGGTTTTGGGTGCATTTTTAATTTTACTGCTTAAATCGCATTTTCTCGTCGAGCTGAGCACGTTTTCTGAAATGTGCTCCTCCCGTCACTCTGGTCGGGTGCGCATAGTAAAAATTGCTCTTGGCAGCTAGAGAGTGCCGCGTTGACCACTGCGCATGAAGAAATGACCATCTGCAACGTTTGGTTTAGGTTTTGCGTGCATTTTTAATTTTATTGCTTAAATCGCATTTCCTCGACGAGCTGAGCACGTTTTCTGAAATGTGCTCCTCCCGTCACTCTGGTTGGGTGCGCATAGTAAAAAGTGCTCTTGGCAGCTAGAAAGTGCCGCGTTGACCACTGCGCATGAAGAAATGACCATCTGCAACGTTTGGTTTAGGTTTTAGGTGCATTTTTAATTTTATTGCTTAAATCGCATTTTCTCGACGAGCTGAGCACGTTTTCTGAAATGTGCTCCTCCCGTCACTCTGGTTGGGTGCGCATAGTAAAAAGTGCTCTTGGCAGCTAGAGAGTGCCGCGTTGACCACTGCGCATGAAGAAATGACCATCTGCAGCGTTTGGTTTAGGTTTTAGGTGCATTTTTAATTTTATTGCTTAAATTGCATTTTCTCCACGTTTTCTGAAATGTGCTCCTCCCGTCACTCTGGTTGGGTGCGCATAGTAAAAAGTGCTCTTGCCAGCTAGAGAGTGCCGCGTTGACCACTGCGCATGAAGAAATAACCACTTGCAACGTTTGGATTAGGTTTTGGGTGCATTTTTAATTTTATTGCTTAAATCGCATTTTCTCGACGAGCTGAGCACGTTTTCTGAAATGTGCTCCTCCCGTCACTCTGGTCGGGTGCGCATAGTAAAAAGTGCTCTTGGCAGCTAGAGAGTGCCGCGTTGACCACTGCGCATGAAGAAATGACCATCTGCAACGTTTGGTTTAGGTTTTGCGTGCATTTTTAATTTTATTGCTTAAATCGCATTTCCTCGACGAGCTGAGCACGTTTTCTGAAATGTGCTCCTCCCGTCACTCTGGTTGGGTGCGCATAGTAAAAAGTGCTCTTGGCAGCTAGAAAGTGCGGTGTTGACCACTGCGCATGAAGAAATGACCATCTGCAACGTTTGGTTTAGGTTTTAGGTGCATTTTTAATTTTATTGCTTAAATCGCATTTTCTCGACGAGCTGAGCACGTTTTCTGAAATGTGCTCCTCCCGTCACTCTGGTTGGGTGTGCATAGTAAAAAGTGCTCTTGGCAGCTAGAGAGTGCCGCGTTGAATGCTGCGCATGAAGAAATAACCATCTGCAACGTTTGGTTTAGGTTTTAGGTGCATTTTTAATTTTATTGCTTAAATCGCATTTTCTCGACGAGCTGAGCACGTTTTCTTAAATGTGCGCCTCCCGTCACTCTGATTGGGTGCGCATAGTAAAAAGTGCTCTTGGCAGCTAGAGAGTGCCGCGTTGACCACTGCGCATGAAGAAATAACCACCTGCAACGTTTGGTTTAGGTTTTGGGTGCATTTTTAATTTTATTGCTTAAATCGCATTTTCTGGACGAGCTGAGCACGTTTTCTGAAATGTGCTCCTCCCGTCACTCTGGTTGGGTGCGCATAGTAAAAAGTGCTCTTGGCAAATAGAGAGTGCCGCCTTGACCACTGCGCATGAAGAAATGACCATCTGAAACGTTTGGTTTAGGTTTTAGGTGCATTTTTAATTTTATTGCTTAAATCGCATTTTCTCGACGAGCTGAGCACGTTTTCTGAAATGTGCTCCTCCCGTCACTCTGGTTGGGTGCGCATAGTAAAAAGTGCTCTTGGCAGCTAGAGAGTGCCGCGTTGACCATTGCGCATGAAGAAATAACCACCTGCAACGTTTGGTTTAGGCTTTAGGTGCATTTTTAATTTTATTGCTTAAATCACATTTTCTCTACGAGCTGAGCACGTTTTCTGAAATGTGCTCCTCCCGTCACTCTGGTTGGGTGCGCATAGTAAAAAGTGCTCTTGGCAGCTAGAGAGTGCCGCGTTGACCACTGCGCATGAAGAAATGACCATCTGCAACGTTTGGTTTAGGTTTTGGATGCATTTTTAATTTTATTGCTTAAATCGCATTTTCTCGACGAGCTGAGCACGTTTTCTGAAATGTGCTCCTCCCGTCACTCTGGTTGGGTGCGCATAGTAAAAAGTGCTCTTGGCAGCTAGAGAGTGCCGCGTTGACCACTGCGCATGAAGAAATGACCATCTGCAACGTTTGGTTTAGGTTTTAGGTGCATTTTTAATTTTATTGCTTAAATAGCATTTTCTCGTCGAGCTGAGCACGTTTTCTGAAATGTGCTCCTCCCGTCACTCTGGTCGGGTGCGCATAGTAAAAAGTGCTCTTGGCAGCTAGAGAGTGCCGCGTTGACCACTGCGCATGAAGAAATAACCACCTGCAACGTTTGGTTTAGGTTTTGGGTGCATTTTTAATCTTATTGCTTAAATCGCATTTTCTGGACGAGCTGAGCACGTTTTCTGAAATGTGCTCCTCCCGTCACTCTGGTTGGGTGCGCATAGTAAAAAGTGCTCTTGGCAGCTAGAGAGTGCCGCGTTGACAACTGCGCATGAAGAAATGACCATCTGCAACGTTTGGTTTAGGTTTTAGGTGCATTTTTAATTTTATTGCTTAAATCGCATTTTCTCGACGAGCTGAGCACGTTTTCTGAAATGTGCTCCTCCCGTCACTCTGGTTGGGTGCGCATAGTAAAAAGTGCTCTTGGCAGCTAGAGAGTCCCGCGTTGACCATTGCGCATGAAGAAATAACCACCTGCAACGTTTGGTTTAGGCTTTAGGTGCATTTTTAATTTTATTGCTTAAATCGCATTTTCTCGACGAGCTGAGCACGTTTTCTGAAATGTGCTCCTCCCGTCACTCTGGTTGGGTGCGCATAGTAAAAAGTGCTCTTGGCAGCTAGAGAGTGCCGCGTTGACCACTGCGCATGAAGAAATAACCACTTGCAACGTTTGGATTAGGTTTTGGGTGCATTTTTAATTTTATTGCTTAAATCGCATTTTCTGGACGAGCTGAGCACGTTTTCTGAAATGTGCTCCTCCCGTGACTTTGGTTGGGTGCACATAGTAAAAAGTGCTCTTGGCAGCTAGAGAGTGCCGCGTTGACCACTGCGCATGAAGAAATGACCATCTGCAACGTTTGGTTTAGGTTTTAGGTGCATTTTTAATTTTATTGCTTAAATCGCATTTTCTCGACGAGCTGAGCACGTTTTCTGAAATGTGCTCCTCCCGTCACTCTGGTTGGGTGCGCATAGTAAAAAGTGCTCTTGGCAGCTAGAGAGTGCCGCGTTGACCACTGCGCATGAAGAAATAACCACCTGCAACGTTTGGTTTAGGTTTTGGGTGCATGTTTAATTTTATTGCTTAAACCGAATTTTCTCGACAAGCTGAGCACGTTTTCTGAAATGTGCTCCTCCCGTCACTCTTGTTGGGTGCGCATAGTAAAAAGTGTTCTTGGCAGCTAGAGAGTGCCGCGTTGACCACTGCGCATGAAGAAATAACCACCTGCAATTTTTGGTTTAGGTTTTAGGTGCATTTTTAATTTTATTGCTTAAATCGCATTTTCTGGACGAGCTGAGCACGTTTTCTGAAATGTGCTCCTCCCGTCACTCTGGTTGGGTGCGCATAGTAAAAAGTGCTCTTGGCAGCTAGAGAGTGCCGCGTTGACCACTGCGCATGAAGAAATAACCACCTGCAACGTTTGGTTTAGGTTTTAGGTGCATTTTTAATTTTATTGCTTAAATCGCATTTTCTCGACGAGCTGAGCACGTTTTCTGAAATGTGCTCCTCCCGTCACTCTGGTTGGCTGCGCATAGTAAAACGTGCTCTTGGCAGCTAGAGAGTGCCGCGTTGACGGCTGCACATGAAGAAATAACCACCTGCAACGTTTGGTTTAGGTTTTAGGTGCATTTTTAATTTTATTGCGCCAGATGTTCCGGAGACAAAAGATCAGGAAGGCACCGGGCCCAGACGGCGTGTCACCTTCCTGCTTGAAAGTCTGCGCTGAGCAGCTGGCGCCCACCTTTGCACGGATCTTCAACCGTTCCCTGGAGCTGTGTGAGGTGCCCTCGTGCTTCAAGAGCTCCACCATCGTTCCAGTGGCCAAGAAGCCCGCCATCACAGGTATGAATGACTATAGACCTGTTGCACTGACATCTGTGGTCATGAAATCTTTCGAGAGGTTAGTACTGAACCACCTGAAGGATGTCACGGGCCCCCTGCTGGACCCCCTCCAGTTCGCCTACCGGGCAAACAGGTCGGTAGATGATGCGGTCAACATGGGACTGCACTACATCCTGCAACACCTGGACACCCCAGGAAAGTACGCCAGGATCCTGTTTGTGGACTTCAGCTCGGCGTTCAACACCATCGCTCCTGACATCCTCCAACAGAAGCTCATCCAGCTTGCGGTGCCTGCCTCCACCTGTCAGTGGATCACCAGCTTCCTGACCAACAGGAGACAGCGTGTGAGGCTGGGGAGCATCACATCTGACACCCTGACCACCAACACTGGAGCCCCTCAGGGATGCGTCCTCTCCCCACTGCTCTTCTCCCTCTACACCAACGATTTCTCCGCAAGTGACTCTTCCGTGAAGCTCCTGAAGTATGCAGACGACACCACTCTCATCGGGCTGATCCAGAACGGTGATGAGACTGCGTACAGACAGGAGGTGGAGCGGCTGGTCCACTGGTGCAGCCAAAACCACCTGGACCTGAACCCGCTCAAGACCGTGGAGATGACAGTGGACTTCAGGCGAGTTCCTTCACCACTTTCACCCCTCACTATCCGCAGTAATACTATTCTCTCCACAGACACCTTCAAGTTCCTGGGAACCACAATCTCTCGGGACCTGAAATGGACCGGCCACATAGACTCTGTCCGGAAGAAGGCCCAGCAGAGGCTGTACTTCCTGAGACAGCTCAAGAAGTTCAACCTGCCACGGGAGCTGCTGAAGACCTTCTACACTGCCATCATCCAGTCTGTCCTCTGCACCTCCATCACTGTCTGGTTTGGATCGGCCTCCAAACAAGACAAGCACAGACTGCAACGGACAATAAGGACTGCAGAAAAGATAATTGGAATCAACCTCCCATCTATCCAAGACTTGTACCTGTCCAGGACCAGGAAACGTGCAAGTAACATCTCAACAGACCCTTCGCACCCAGGTTGCAGCCTGTTTGAACTACTCCCCTCCGGACGCCGTTATAGAGCTCTGTACACTAAAACCAGCAGACACAGAGACAGCTTCTTCCCCCAGGCTGTCGCTCTGATGAACTCACACCACTCTTAGAGTCTCAGAGTCATTACTGTGCAATAACATCCCGCTTGCCACACCTTTTTTGTCTACACTGTTTGTACTATGTGTCCTCTCTGCATCCATTGCAGCCTGGTCATCCTAGAAGAGGGACCCTCCCATCTGTGGTCTCTTCTCAAGGTTTCTCATTTCCCCTAGCTGGAGTTTTGAGTTTTTCCTTGCCCTCTTGGGAGTTTAAGATCAGGGGGTGTTTGAGAATATCTTTCGTTCTTCCATGTCCTGAGTGTTGTTGTTAGTCACCTAAATGTTGAACAGAGGCTGTGGTTTACCGAAGTCAAATTCCTTGTTTGGCACGCTCAAACATGGCGAATAAAAAACTCTTGAATCTTGAATCTTGAATCTTAAATCGCGTTTTCTCGACGAGATGAGCACGTTTTCTGAAATGTGCTCCTCCCGTCACTCTGGTTGGGTGCGCATAGTAAAAAGTGCACTTGGCAGCTAGAGAGTGCCGCGTTGACCACTGCGCATGAAGAAATAACCACTTGCAACGTTTGGATTAGGTTTTGGGTGCATTTTTAATTTTATTGCTTAAATCGCATTTTCTCGACGAGCTGAGCACGTTTTCTGAAATGTGCTCCTCCCGTCACTCTGGTTGGGTGTGCATAGTAAAAAGTGCTCTTGGCAGCTAGAGAGTGCCGCGTTGACCACTGCGCATGAAGAAATAACCACCTGCAACGTTTGGTTTAGGTTTTAGGTGCATTTTTAATTTTATTGCTTAAATCGCATTTTCTCGACGAGCTGAGCACGTTTTCTGAAATGTGCTCCTCCCGTCCCTCTGGTTGGGTGCGCATAGTAAAAAGTGTTCTTGGCAGCTAGAGAGTGCCGCGTTGACCACTGCGCATGAAGAAATAACCACCTGCAATTTTTGGTTTAGGTTTTAGGTGCATTTTTAATTTTATTGCTTAAATCGCATTTTCTGGACGAGCTGAGCACGTTTTCTGAAATGTGCTCCTCCCGTCACTCTGGTTGGGTGCGCATAGTAAAAAGTGCTCTTGGCAGCTAGAGAGTGCCGCGTTGACCACTGCGCATGAAGAAATAACCACCTGCAACGTTTGGTTTAGGTTTTAGGTGCATTTTTAATTTTATTGCTTAAATCGCATTTTCTCGACGAGCTGAGCATGTTTTCTGAAATGTGCTCCTCCCGTCACTCTGGTTGGCTGCGCATAGTAAAACGTGCTCTTGGCAGCTAGAGAGTGCCGCGTTGACGGCTGCACATGAAGAAATAACCACCTGCAACGTTTGGTTTAGGTTTTAGGTGCATTTTTAATTTTATTGCTTAAATCGCATTTTCTCGACGAGATGAGCACGTTTTCTGAAATGTGCTCCTCCCGTCACTCTGGTTGGGTGCGCATAGTAAAAAGTGCTCTTGGCAGCTAGAGAGTGCCGCGTTGACCACTGCGCATGAAGAAATAAACACCTGCAACGTTTGGTTTAGGTTTTGGGTGCATTTTTAATTTTATTGCTTAAATCGCATTTTCTTGACGAGCTGAGCACGTTTTCTGAAATGTGCTCCTCCCGTCACTCTGGTTGGGTGCACATAGTAAAAAGTGCTCTTGGCAGCTAGAGAGTGCCGCGTTGACCACTGCGCATGAAGAAATAACCACCTGCAACGTTTGGTTTAGGTTTTAGGTGCATTTTTAATTTTATTGCTTAAATCGCATTTTCTCGACGAGCTGAGCACGTTTTCTGAAATGTGCTCCTCCCGTCACTCTGGTTGGGTGCGCATAGTAAAAAGTGCTCTTGGCAGCTAGAGAGTGCCGCGTTGACCACTGCCCATGAAGAAATAACCACCTGCAACGTTTGGTTTAGGTTTTAGGTGCATTTTTAATTTTATTGCTTAAATCGTATTTTCTCGACGAGCTGAGCACGTTTTCTGAAATGTGCTCCTCCCGTCACTCTGGTTGGGTGCGCATAGTAAAAAGTGCTCTTGGCAGCTAGAGAGTGCCGCGTTGACCACTGCGCATGAAGAAATAACCACTTGCAACGTTTGGATTAGGTTTTGGGTGCATTTTTAATTTTATTGCTTAAATCGCATTTTCTGGACGAGCTGAGCACGTTTTCTGAAATGTGCTCCTCCCGTCACTTTGGTTGGGTGCACATAGTAAAAAGTGCTCTTGGCAGCTAGAGAGTGCCGCGTTGACCACTGCGCATGAAGAAATGACCATCTGCAACGTTTGGTTTAGGTTTTAGGTGCATTTTTAATTTTATTGCTTAAATCGCATTTTCTCGACGAGCTGAGCACGTTTTCTGAAATGTGCTCCTCCCGTCACTCTGGTTGGCTGCGCATAGTAAAAAGTGCTCTTGGCAGCTAGAGAGTGCCGCGTTGACGGCTGCACATGAAGAAATAACCACCTGCAACGTTTGGTTTAGGTTTCAGGTGCATTTTTAATTTTATTGCTTAAATCGCATTTTCTCGACGAGATGAGCATGTTTTCTGAAATGTGCTCCTCCCGTCACTCTGGTTGGGTGCGCATAGTAAAAAGTGCTCTTGGCAGCTAGAGAGTGCCGCGTTGACCACTGCGCATGAAGAAATAACCACTTGCAACGTTTGGATTAGGTTTTGGGTGCATTTTTAATTTTATTGCTTAAATCGCATTTTCTCGACGAGCTGAGCACGTTTTCTGAAATGTGCTCCTCCCGTCACTCTGGTTGGGTGCGCATAGTAAAAAGTGCTCTTGGCAGCTAGAGAGTGCCGCGTTGACCACTGCGCATGAAGAAATAACCACCTGCAACGTTTGGTTTAGGTTTTAGGTGCATTTTTAATTTTATTGCTTAAATCGCATTTTCTCGACGAGCTGAGCACGTTTTCTGAAATGTGCTCCTCCCGTCACTCTGGTTGGGTGCGCATAGTAAAAAGTGCTCTTGGCAGCTAGAGAGTGCCGCGTTGACCACTGCCCATGAAGAAATAACCACCTGCAACGTTTGGTTTAGGTTTTAGGTGCATTTTTAATTTTATTGCTTAAATCGCATTTTCTCGACGAGCTGAGCACGTTTTCTGAAATGTGCTCCTCCCGTCACTCTGGTTGGGTGCGCATAGTAAAAAGTGCTCTTGGCAGCTAGAGAGTGCCGCGTTGGCCACTGCGCATGAAGAAATAACCACCTGCAACGTTTGGTTTAGGTTTTAGGTGCATTTTTAATTGTATTGCTTAAATCGCATTTTCTCGACGAGCTGAGCACGTTTTCTGAAATGTGCTCCTCCCGTCACTCTGGTTGGGTGCGCATAGTAAAAAGTGCTCTTGGCAGCTAGAGAGTGCCGCGTTGACCACTGCACATGAAGAAATAACCACCTGCAACGTTTGGTTTAGGTTTTAGGTGCATTTTTATTTTTTTTGCTTAAATCGCATTTTCTCGACAAGCTGAGCACGTTTTCTGAAATGTGCTCCTCCCGTCACTCTTGTTGGGTGCGCATAGTAAAAAGTGCTCTTGGCAGCTAGAGAGTGCCGCGTTGACCACTGCGCATGAAGAAATAACCACCTGCAACGTTTGGTTTAGGTTTTGGGTGCATTTTTAATTTTATTGCTTAAATCGCATTTTCTCGTCGAGCTGAGCACGTTTTCTGAAATGTGCTCCTCCCGTCACTCTGGTCGGGTGCGCATAGTAAAAAGTGCTCTTGGCAGCTAGAGTGTGCCGCGTTGACCACTGCGCATGAAGAAATGACCATCTGCAACGTTTGTTTTAGGTTTTAGGTGCATTTTTAATTTTATTGCTGAAATCGCATTTTCTCGACGAGCTGAGCACGTTTTCTGAAATGTGCTCCTCCCGTCACTCTGGTTGGGTGCGCATAGTAAAAAGTGCTCTTGGCAGCTAGAGAGTGCCGCGTTGGCCACTGCGCATGAAGAAATAACCACCTGCAACGTTTGGTTTAGGTTTTAGGTGCATTTTTAATTTTATTGCTTAAATCGCATTTTCTCGACGAGCTGAGCACGTTTTCTGAAATGTGCTCCTCCCGTCACTCTGGTTGGGTGCGCATAGTAAAAAGTGCTCTTGGCAGCTAGAGAGTGCCGCGTTGACCACTGCGCATGAAGAAATGACCATCTGCAACGTTTGGTTTAGGTTTTGGGTGCATTTTTAATTTTATTGCTTAAATCGCATTTTCTCGACGAGCTGAGCACGTTTTCTGAAATGTGCTCCTCCCGTCACTCTGGTTGGGTGCGCATAGTAAAAAGTGCTCTTAGCAGGTAGAGAGTGCCGCGTTGAAAACTGCGCATGAAGAAATAACCACCTGCAACGTTTGGTTTAGGTTTTGGGTGCATTTTTAATTTTATTGCCTAAATCGCATTTTCTGGACAAGCTGAGCACGTTTTCTGAAATGTGCTCCTTCCGTCACTCTGGTTGGGTGTGCATAGTAAAAAGTGCTCTTGGCAGCTCGAGAGTGCCGCGTTGACCACTGCGCATGAAGAAATGACCATCTGCAGCGTTTGGTTTAGGTTTTAGGTGCATTTTTAATTTTATTGCTTAAATCGCATTTTCTCGACGAGCTGAGCACGTTTTCTGAAATGTGCTCCTCCCGTCACTCTGGTTGGGTGTGCATAGTAAAAAGGGCTCTTGGCAGCTAGAGAGTGCCGCGTTGACCAATGCGCACGAAGAAATGACCATCTGCAACGTTTGGTTTAGGTTTTGGGTGCATTTTTAATTTTATTGCTTAAATCGCATTTTCTCGACGAGCTGAGCACGTTTTCTGGAATGTGCTCCTCCCGTCACTCTGGTTGGGTGCGCATAGTAAAAAGTGCTCTTGGCAGCTAGAGTGCCGCGTTGACCACTGCGCATGAAGAAATAACCACCTGTAACGTTTGGTTTAGGTTTTAGGTGCATTTATAATTTTATTGCTTAAATCACATTTTCTCGACGAGCTGAGCACGTTTTCTGAAATGTGCTCCTCCCGTCACTCTGGTTGGGTGCACATAGTAAAAAGTGCTCTTGGCAGCTAGAGAGTGCCGCGTTGACCACTGCGCATGAAGAAATAACCACCTGCAACGTTTGGTTTAGGTTTTAGGTGCATTTTTAATTTTATTGCTTAAATCGCATTTTCTCGACGAGCTGAGCACGTTTTCTGAAATGTGCTCCTCCCGTCACTCTGGTCGGGTGCGCATAGTAAAAAGTGCTCTTGGCAGCTAGAGAGTGCCGCGTTGACTGCTGCACATGAAGACATAACCACCCCCAACGTTTGGTTTAGGTTTTAGGTGCATTTTTAATTTTATTGCTTAAATCGCATTTTCTCGACGAGCTGAGCACGTTTTATGAAATGTGCTCCTCCCGTCACTCTGGTTGGGTGCGCATAGTAAAAAGTGCTCTTGGCAGCTAGAGAGTGCCGCGCTGACCACTGCGCATGAAAAAATAACCACCTGCAACGTTTGGTTTAGGTTTTAGGTGCATTTTTAATTTTATTGCTTAAATCGCATTTTCTCGACGAGCTGAGCACGTTTTCTGAAATGTGCTCCTCCCGTCACTCTGGTTGGGTGCGCATAGTAAAAAGTGCTCTTGGCAGCTAGAGAGTGCCGCGTTGACCATTGCGCATGAAGAAATAACCACCTGCAACGTTTGGTGTAGGTTTTAGGTGCATTTTTAATTTTATTGCTTAAATCGCATTTTCTCGACGAGCTGAGCACGTTTTCTGAAATGTGCTCCTCCCGTCACTCTGGTTGGGTGCGCATAGTAAAAAGTGCTCTTGGCAGCTAGAGAGTGCCGCGTTGACCACTGCGCATGAAGAAATAACCACCTGCAACGTTTGGTTTAGGTTTTGGGTGCATTTTTAATTTTATTGCTTAAATCGCATTTTCTGGACGAGCTGAGCACGTTTTCTGAAATGTGCTCCTCCCGTCACTCTGGTTGGGTGCGCATAGTAAAAAGTGCTCTTGGCAGCTAGAGAGTGCCGCGTTGACCACTGCGCATGAAGAAATGACCATCTGCAACGTTTGGTTTAGGTTTTAGGTGCATTTTTAATTTTATTTCTTAAATCGCATTTTCTCGACGAGCTGAGCACGTTTTCTGAAATGTGCTCCTCCCGTCACTCTGGTTGGGTGCGCATAGTAAAAAGTGCTCTTGGCAGCTAGAGAGTGCCGCGTTGACCATTGCGCATGAAGAAATAACCACCTGCAACGTTTGGTTTAGGTTTTAGGTGCATTTTTAATTTTATTGCTTAAATCGCATTTTCTCGACGAGCTGAGCACGTTTTCTGAAATGTGCTCCTCCCGTCACTCTGTTCGGGTGCGCATAGTAAAAAGTGCTCTTGGCAGCTAGAGAGTGCCGCGTTGACCACTGCGCATGAAGAAATGACCATCTGCAACGTTTGGTTTAGGTTTTAGGTGCATTTTTAATTTTATTTCTTAAATCGCATTTTCTCGACGAGCTGAGCACGTTTTCTGAAATGTGCTCCTCCCGTCACTCTGGTTGGGTGCGCATAGTAAAAAGTGCTCTTGGCAGCTAGAGAGTGCCGCGTTGACGGCTGCACATGAAGAAATAACCACCTGCAACGTTTGGTTTAGGTTTTAGGTGCATTTTTAATTTTATTGCTTAAATAGCATTTTCTCGACGAGCTGAGCACGTTTTCTGAAATGTGCTCCTCCCGTCACTCTGGTTGGGTGCGCATAGTAAAAAGTGCTCTTGGCAGCTAGAGAGTGCCGCGTTGACCACTGCGCATGAAGAAATAACCACCTGCAACGTTTGGTTTAGGTTTTAGGTGCATTTTTAATTTTATTGCTTAAATCGCATTTTCTCGACGAGCTGAGCACGTTTTCTGAAATGTGCTCCTCCCGTCACTCTGGTCGGGTGCGCATAGTAAAAAGTGCTCTTGGCAGCTAGAGAGTGCCGCGTTGACTGCTGCACATGAAGACATAACCACCCCCAACGTTTGGTTTAGGTTTTAGGTGCATTTTTAATTTTATTGCTTAAATCGCATTTTCTCGACGAGCTGAGCACGTTTTATGAAATGTGCTCCTCCCGTCACTCTGGTTGGGTGCGCATAGTAAAAAGTGCTCTTGGCAGCTAGAGAGTGCCGCGCTGACCACTGCGCATGAAAAAATAACCACCTGCAACGTTTGGTTTAGGTTTTAGGTGCATTTTTAATTTTATTGCTTAAATCGCATTTTCTCGACGAGCTGAGCACGTTTTCTGAAATGTGCTCCTCCCGTCACTCTGGTTGGGTGCGCATAGTAAAAAGTGCTCTTGGCAGCTAGATAGTGCCGCGTTGACCGCTGCGCATGAAGAAATAACCACCTGCAACGTTTGGTTTAGGTTTTAGGTGCATTTTTAATTTTATTGCTTAAATCGCATTTTCTCGACGAGCTGAGCACGTTTTCTGAAATGTGCTCCTCCCGTCACTCTGGTTGGGTGCGCATAGTAAAAAGTGCTCTTGGCAGCTAGAGAGTGCCGCGTTGACCACTGCGCATGAAGAAATAACCACCTGCAACGTTTAGTTTAGGTTTTGGGTGCATTTTTAATTTTATTGCTTAAATCGCATTTTCTGGACGAGCTGAGCACGTTTTCTGAAATGTGCTCCTCCCGTCACTCTGGTTGGGTGCGCATAGTAAAAAGTGCTCTTGGCAGCTAGAGAGTGCCGCGTTGACAACTGCGCATGAAGAAATCACCATCTGCAACGTTTGGTTTAGGTTTTAGGTGCATTTTTAATTTTATTGCTTAAATCGCATTTTGTCGACGAGCTGAGCACGTTTTCTGAAATGTGCTCCTCCCGTCACTCTGGTTGGGTGCGCATAGTAAAAAGTGCTCTTGGCAGCTAGAGAGTCCCGCGTTGACCATTGCGCATGAAGAAATAACCACCTGCAACGTTTGGTTTAGGCTTTAGGTGCATTTTTAATTTTATTGCTTAAATCGCATTTTCTCGACGAGCTGAGCACGTTTTCTGAAATGTGCTCCTCCCGTCACTCTGGTTGGGTGCGCATAGTAAAAAGTGCTCTTGGCAGCTAGAGAGTGCCGCGTTGACCACTGCGCATGAATAAATAACCACTTGCAACGTTTGGATTAGGTTTTGGGTGCATTTTTAATTTTATTGCTTAAATCGCATTTTCTGGACGAGCTGAGCACGTTTTCTGAAATGTGCTCCTCCCGTCACTTTTGTTGGGTGCACATAGTAAAAAGTGCTCTTGGCAGCTAGAGAGTGCCGCGTTGACCACTGCGCATGAAGAAATGACCATCTGCAACGTTTGGTTTAGGTTTTAGGTGCATTTTTAATTTTATTGCTTAAATCGCATTTTCTCGACGAGCTGAGCACGTTTTCTGAAATGTGCTCCTCCCGTCACTCTGGTTGGGTGCGCATAGTAAAAAGTGCTCTTGGCAGCTAGAGAGTGCCGCGTTGACCACTGCCCATGAAGAAATAACCACCTGCAACGTTTGGTTTAGGTTTTAGGTGCATTTTTAATTTTATTGCTTAAATCGCATTTTCTCGACGAGCTGAGCACGTTTTCTGAAATGTGCTCCTCCCGTCACTCTGGTTGGGTGCGCATAGTAAGAAGTGCTCTTGGCAGCTAGAGAGTGCCGCGTTGACCACTGCGCATGAAGAAATAACCACCTGCAACGTTTGGTTTAGGTTTTGGGTGCATTTTTAATTTTATTGCTTAAATCGCATTTTCTCGTCGAGCTGAGCACGTTTTCTGAAATGTGCTCCTCCCGTCACTCTGGTCGGGTGCGCATAGTAAAAAGTGCTCTTGGCAGCTAGAGTGTGCCGCGTTGACCACTGCGCATGAAGAAATGACCATCTGCAACGTTTGTTTTAGGTTTTAGGTGCATTTTTAATTTTATTGCTTAAATCGCATTTTCTCGACGAGATGAGCACGTTTTCTGAAATGTGCTCCTCCCGTCACTCTGGTTGGGTGCGCATAGTAAAAAGTGCTCTTGGCAGCTAGAGAGTGCCGCGTTGACCACTGCGCATGAAGAAATAACCACCTGCACCGTTTGGTTTAGGTTTTAGGTGCATTTTTAATTTTATTGCTTAAATCGCATTTTCTCGACGAGCTGAGCACGTTTTCTGAAATGTGCTCCTCCCGTCACTCTGGTTGGGTGCGCATAGTAAAAAGTGCTCTTGGCAGCTAGAGAGTGCCGCGTTGACCACTGCGCATGAAGAAATAACCACCTGCAACGTTTGGTTTAGGTTTTGGGTGCATTTTTAATTTTATTGCTTAAATCGCATTTTCTCGACGAGCTGAGCACGTTTTCTGAAATGTGCTCCTCCCGTCACTCTGGTTGGGTGCGCATAGTAAAAAGTGCTCTTGGCAGCTACAGAGTCCCGCGTTGACCATTGCGCATGAAGAAATAACCACCTGCAACGTTTGGTTTAGGCTTTAGGTGCATTTTTAATTTTATTGCTTAAATCGCATTTTCTCGACGAGCTGAGCACGTTTTCTGAAATGTGCTCCTCCCGTCACTCTGGTTGGGTGCGCATAGTAAAAAGTGCTCTTGGCAGCTAGAGAGTGCCGCGTTGACAACTGCGCATGAAGAAATAACCACTTGCAACGTTTGGATTAGGTTTTGGGTGCATTTTTAATTTTATTGCTTAAATCGCATTTTCTGGACGAGCTGAGCACGTTTTCTGAAATGTGCTCCTCCCGTCACTTTGGTTGGGTGCACATAGTAAATAGTGCTCTTGGCAGCTAGAGAGTGCCGCGTTGACCACTGCGCATGAAGAAATAACCACTTGCAACGTTTGGATTAGGTTTTGGGTGCATTTTTAATTTTATTGCTTAAATCGCATTTTCTCGACGAGCTGAGCACGTTTTCTGAAATGTGCTCCTCCCGTCACTCTGGTTGGGTGCGCATAGTAAAAAGTGCTCTTGGCAGCTAGAGAGTGCCGCGTTGACCACTGCGCATGAAGAAATAACCACCTGCAACGTTTGGTTTAGGTTTTAGGTGCATTTTTAATTTTATTGCTTAAATCGCATTTTCTCGACGAGCTGAGCACGTTTTCTGAAATGTGCTCCTCCCGTCACTCTGGTTGGGTGCGCATAGTAAAAAGTGCTCTTGGCAGCTAGAGAGTGCCGCGTTGACGGCTGCGCATGAAGAAATAACCACCTGCAACGTTTGGTTTAGGTTTTAGGTGCATTTTTAATTTTATTGCTTAAATCGCATTTTCTCGACGAGCTGAGCACGTTTTCTGAAATGTGCTCCTCCCGTCACTCTTGTTGGGTGCGCATAGTAAAAAAGTGCTCTTGGCAGCTAGAGAGTCTCGCGTTGACCACTGCGCATGAAGAAATAACCACCTGCAACGTTTGGTTTAGGTTTTAGGTGCATTTTTAATTTTATTGCTTAAATCGCATTTTCTCGACGAGCTGAGCACGTTTTCTGAAATGTGCTCCTCCCGTCACTCTGGTTGGGTGCGCATAGTAAAAAGTGCTCTTGGCAGCTAGAGAGTGCCGCGTTGACCACTGCGCATGAAGAAATAACCACCTGCAACGTTTGGTTTAGGTTTTGGGTGCATTTTTAATTTTACTGCTTAAATCGCATTTTCTCGTCGAGCTGAGCACGTTTTCTGAAATGTGCTCCTCCCGTCACTCTGGTCGGGTGCGCATAGTAAAAATTGCTCTTGGCAGCTAGAGAGTGCCGCGTTGACCACTGCGCATGAAGAATTGACCATCTGCAACGTTTGGTTTAGGTTTTGCGTGCATTTTTAATTTTATTGCTTAAATCGCATTTCCTCGACGAGCTGAGCACGTTTTCTGAAATGTGCTCCTCCCGTCACTCTGGTTGGGTGCGCATAGTAAAAAGTGCTCTTGGCAGCTAGAGAGTGCCGCGTTGACCACTGCGCATGAAGAAATGACCATCTGCAGCGTTTGGTTTAGGTTTTAGGTGCATTTTTAATTTTATTGCTTAAATTGCATTTTCTCCACGTTTTCTGAAATGTGCTCCTCCCGTCACTCTGGTTGGGTGCGCATAGTAAAAAGTGCTCTTGGCAGGTAGAGAGTGCTGCGTTGACCACTGCGCATGAAGAAATGACCATCTGCAACGTTTGGTTTAGGTTTTAGGTGCATATTTAATTTTATTGCTTAAATCGGATTTTCTCGACGAGCTGAGCACGTTTTCTGAAATGTGCTCCTTCCGTCACTCTGGTTGGGTGCGCATAGTAAAAAGTGCTCTTGGCAGCTAGAGAGTGCCGCGTTGACCACTGCGCATGAAGAAATGACCATCTGCAACGTTTGGTTTAGGTTTTAGGTGCATTTTTAATTTTATTGCTTAAATCGCATTTTCTCGACGAGCTGAGCACGTTTTCTGAAATGTGCTCCTCCCGTCACTCTGGTTGGGTGCGCATAGTAAAAAGTGCTCTTGGCAGCTAGAGAGTGCCGCGTTGACCACTGCGCATGAAGAAATAACCGCCTGCAACGTTTGGTTTAGGTTTTGGGTGCATTTTTAATCTTATTGCTTAAATCGCATTTTCTGGACGAGCTGAGCACGTTTTCTGAAATGTGCTCCTCCCGTCACTCTGGTTGGGTGCGCATAGTAAAAAGTGCTCTTGGCAGCTAGAGAGTGCCGCGTTGACAACTGCGCATGAAGAAATGACCATCTGCAACGTTTGGTTTAGGTTTTAGGTGCATTTTTAATTTTATTGCTTAAATCGCATTTTCTCGACGAGCTGAGCACGTTTTCTGAAATGTGCTCCTCCCGTCACTCTGGTTGGGTGCGCATAGTAAAAAGTGCTCTTGGCAGCTAGAGAGTCCCGCGTTGACCATTGCGCATGAAGAAATAACCACCTGCAACGTTTGGTTTAGGCTTTAGGTGCATTTTTAATTTTATTGCTTAAATCGCATTTTCTCGACGAGCTGAGCACGTTTTCTGAAATGTGCTCCTCCCGTCACTCTGGTTGGGTGCGCATAGTAAAAAGTGCTCTTGGCAGCTAGAGAGTGCCGCGTTGACCACTGCGCATGAAGAAATAACCACTTGCAACGTTTGGATTAGGTTTTGGGTGCATTTTTATTTTTATTGCTTAAATCGCATTTTCTGGACGAGCTGAGCACGTTTTCTGAAATGTGCTCCTCCCGTCACTTTGGTTGGGTGCACATAGTAAAAAGTGCTCTTGGCAGCTAGAGAGTGCCGCGTTGACCACTGCGCATGAAGAAATGACCATCTGCAACGTTTGGTTTAGGTTTTACGTGCATTTTTAATTTTATTGCTTAAATCGCATTTTCTGGACGAGCTGAGCACGTTTTCTGAAATGTGCTCCTCCCGTCACTCTGGTTGGGTGCGCATAGTAAAAAGTGCTCTTGGCAGCTAGAGAGTGCCGCGTTGACCACTGCGCATGAAGAAATAACCACCTGCAACGTTTGGTTTAGGTTTTAGGTGCATTTTTAATTTTATTGCTTAAATCGCATTTTCTCGACGAGCTGAGCACGTTTTCTGAAATGTGCTCCTCCCGTCACTCTGGTTGGCTGCGCATAGTAAAACGTGCTCTTGGCAGCTAGAGAGTGCCGCGTTGACGGCTGCACATGAAGAAATAACCACCTGCAACGTTTGGTTTAGGTTTTAGGTGCATTTTTAATTTTATTGCTTAAATCGCGTTTTCTCGACGAGATGAGCACGTTTTCTGAAATGTGCTCCTCCCGTCACTCTGGTTGGGTGCGCATAGTAAAAAGTGCTCTTGGCAGCTAGAGAGTGCCGCGTTGACCACTGCGCATGAAGAAATAACCACTTGCAACGTTTGGATTAGGTTTTGGGTGCATTTTTAATTTTATTGCTTAAATCGCATTTTCTCGACGAGCTGAGCACGTTTTCTGAAATGTGCTCCTCCCGTCACTCTGGTTGGGTGCGCATAGTAAAAAGTGCTCTTGGCAGCTAGAGAGTGCCGCGTTGACCACTGCGCATGAAGAAATAACCACCTGCAACGTTTGGTTTAGGTTTTAGGTGCATTTTTAATTTTATTGCTTAAATCGCATTTTCTCGACGAGCTGAGCACGTTTTCTGAAATGTGCTCCTCCCGTCCCTCTGGTTGGGTGCGCATAGTAAAAAGTGCTCTTGGCAGCTAGAGAGTGCCGCGTTGACCACTGCCCATGAAGAAATAACCACCTGCAACGTTTGGTTTAGGTTTTAGGTGCATTTTTAATTTTATTGCTTAAATCGCATTTTCTCGACGAGCTGAGCACGTTTTCTGAAATGTGCTCCTCCCGTCACTCTGGTTGTGTGCGCATAGTAAAAAGTGCTCTTGGCAGCTAGATAGTGCCGCGTTGACCGCTGCGCATGAAGAAATAACCACCTGCAACGTTTGGTTTAGGTTTTAGGTGCATTTTTAATTTTATTGCTTAAATCGCATTTTCTCGACAAGCTGAGCACGTTTTCTGAAATGTGCTCCTCCCGTCACTCTTGTTGGGTGCGCATAGTAAAAAGTGTTCTTGGCAGCTAGAGAGTGCCGCGTTGACCACTGCGCATGAAGAAATAACCACCTGCAATTTTTGGTTTAGGTTTTAGGTGCATTTTTAATTTTATTGCTTAAATCGCATTTTCTGGACGAGCTGAGCACGTTTTCTGAAATGTGCTCCTCCCGTCACTCTGGTTGGGTGCGCATAGTAAAAAGTGCTCTTGGCAGCTAGAGAGTGCCGCGTTGACCACTGCGCATGAAGAAATAACCACCTGCAACGTTTGGTTTAGGTTTTAGGTGCATTTTTAATTTTATTGCTTAAATCGCATTTTCTCGACGAGCTGAGCACGTTTTCTGAAATGTGCTCCTCCCGTCACTCTGGTTGGCTGCGCATAGTAAAACGTGCTCTTGGCAGCTAGAGAGTGCCGCGTTGACGGCTGCACATGAAGAAATAACCACCTGCAACGTTTGGTTTAGGTTTTAGGTGCATTTTTAATTTTATTGCTTAAATCGCATTTTCTCGACGAGCTGAGCACGTTTTCTGAAATGTGCTCCTCCCGTCACTCTGGTTGGGTGCGCATAGTAAAAAGTGCTCTTGGCAGCTAGAGAGTGCCGCGTTGACGGCTGCACATGAAGAAATAACCACCTGCAACGTTTGGTTTAGGTTTTAGGTGCATTTTTAATTTTATTGCTTAAATCGCGTTTTCTCGACGAGATGAGCACGTTTTCTGAAATGTGCTCCTCCCGTCACTCTGGTTGGGTGCGCATAGTAAAAAGTGCTCTTGGCAGCTAGAGAGTGCCGCGTTGACCACTGCGCATGAAGAAATAACCACTTGCAACGTTTGGATTAGGTTTTGGGTGCATTTTTAATTTTATTGCTTAAATCGCATTTTCTCGACGAGCTGAGCACGTTTTCTGAAATGTGCTCCTCCCGTCACTCTGGTTGGGTGCGCATAGTAAAAAGTGCTCTTGGCAGCTAGAGAGTGCCGCGTTGACCACTGCGCATGAAGAAATAACCACCTGCAACGTTTGGTTTAGGTTTTGGGTGCATTTTTAATTTTACTGCTTAAATCGCATTTTCTCGTTGAGCTGAGCACGTTTTCTGAAATGTGCTCCTCCCGTCACTCTGGTCGGGTGCGCATAGTAAAAATTGCTCTTGGCAGCTAGAGAGTGCCGCGTTGACCACTGCGCATGAAGAAATGACCATCTGCAACGTTTGGTTTAGGTTTTGCGTGCATTTTTAATTTTATTGCTTAAATCGCATTTCCTCGACGAGCTGAGCACGTTTTCTGAAATGTGCTCCTCCCGTCACTCTGGTTGGGTGCGCATAGTAAAAAGTGCTCTTGGCAGCTAGAAAGTGCCGCGTTGACCACTGCGCATGAAGAAATGACCATCTGCAACGTTTGGTTTAGGTTTTAGGTGCATTTTTAATTTTATTGCTTAAATCGCATTTTCTCGACGAGCTGAGCACGTTTTCTGAAATGTGCTCCTCCCGTCACTCTGGTTGGGTGCGCATAGTAAAAAGTGCTCTTGGCAGCTAGAGAGTGCCGCGTTGACCACTGCGCATGAAGAAATGACCATCTGCAGCGTTTGGTTTAGGTTTTAGGTGCATTTTTAATTTTATTGCTTAAATTGCATTTTCTCCACGTTTTCTGAAATGTGCTCCTCCCGTCACTCTGGTTGGGTGCGCATAGTAAAAAGTGCTCTTGCCAGCTAGAGAGTGCCGCGTTGACCACTGCGCATGAAGAAATAACCACTTGCAACGTTTGGTTTAGGTTTTGGGTGCATTTTTAATTTTATTGCTTAAATCGCATTTTCTCGACGAGCTGAACACGTTTTCTGAAATGTGCTCCTCCCGTCACTCTGGTTGGGTGCGCATAGTAAAAAGTGCTCTTGGCAGCTAGAGAGTGCCGCGTTGACCACTGCGCATGAAGAAATAACCACCTGCAACGTTTGGTTTAGGTTTTGGGTGCATTTTTAATTTTATTGCTTAAATCGCATTTTCTCGTCGAGCTGAGCACGTTTTCTGAAATGTGCTCCTCCCGTCACTCTGGTCGGGTGCGCATAGTAAAAAGTGCTCTTGGCAGCTAGAGAGTGCCGCGTTGACCACTGCGCATGAAGAAATGACCACCTGCAACGTTTGGTTTAGGTTTTGGGTGCATTTTTAATTTTATTGCTTAAATCGCATTTTCTCGACGAGCTGAGCACGTTTTCTGAAATGTGCTCCTCCCGTCACTCTGGTTGGGTGCGCATAGTAAAAAGTGCTCTTGGCAGCTAGAGAGTGCCGCGTTGACCACTGCGCATGAAGAAATAACCACCTGCAACGCTTGGTTTAGGTTTTAGGTGCATTTTTAATTTTATTGCTTAAATCGCATTTTCTCGACGAGCTGAGCACGTTTTCTGAAATGTGCTCCTCCCGTCACTCTGGTTGGGTGCGCATAGTAAAAAGTGCTCTTGGCAGCTAGAGAGTGCCGCGTTGACCACTGCGCATGAAGAAATGACCATCTGCAACGTTTGGTTTAGGTTTTAGGTGCATTTTTATCTTTATTGCTTAAATCGCATTTTCTGGACGAGCTGAGCACGTTTTCTGAAATGTGCTCCTCCCGTCACTCTGGTTGGGTGCGCATAGTAAAAAGTGCTCTTGGCAAATAGAGAGTGCCGCGTTGACCACTGCGCATGAAGAAATGACCATCTGCAACGTTTGGTTTAGGTTTTAGGTGCATTTTTAATTTTATTGCTTAAATCGCATTTTCTCGACGAGCTGAGCACGTTTTCTGAAATGTGCTCCTCCCGTCACTCTGGTTGGGTGCGCATAGTAAAAAGTGCTCTTGGCAGCTAGAGAGTGCCGCGTTGACCACTGCGCATGAAGAAATAACCACCTGCAACGTTTGGTTTAGGTTTTAGGTGCATTTTTAATTTTATTGCTTAAATCGCATTTTCTCGACGAGCTGAGCACGTTTTCTGAAATGTGCTCCTCCCGTCACTCTGGTTGGGTGCGCATAGTAAAAAGTGCTCTTGGCAGCTAGAGAGTGCCGCGTTGACCACTGCGCATGAAGAAATAACCACGTGCAACGTTTGTTTTAGGTTTTGGGTGCATTTTTAATTTTATTGCTTAAATCGCATTTTCTCAACGAGCTGAGCACGTTTTCTGAAATGTGCTCCTCCCGTCACTCTGGTTGGGTGCGCATAGTAAAAAGTGCTCTTGGCAGCTAGAGAGTGCCGCGTTGACCACTGCGCATGAAGAAATAACCACCTGCAACGTTTGGTTTAGGTTTTAGGTGCATTTTTAATTTTATTGCTTAAATCGCATTTTCTCGACGAGCTGAGCACGTTTTCTGAAATGTGCTCCTCCCGTCACTCTGATTGGGTGCGCATAGTAAAAAGTGCTCTTGGCAGCTAGAGAGTGCCGCGTTGACCACTGTGCATGAAGAAATAACCACCTGCAACGTTTGGTTTAGGTTTTGGGTCCATTTTTAATTTTATTGCTTAAATCGCATTTTCTGGACGAGCTGAGCACGTTTTCTGAAATGTGCTCCTCCCGTCACTCTGGTTGGGTGCGCATAGTAAAAAGGTGCTCTTGGCAAATAGAGAGTGCCGCGTTGACCACTGCGCATGAAGAAATGACCATCTGCAACGTTTGGTTTAGGTTTTGGGTCCATTTTTAATTTTATTGCTTAAATCGCATTTTCTGGACGAGCTGAGCACGTTTTCTGAAATGTGCTCCTCCCGTCACTCTGGTTGGGTGCGCATAGTAAAAAGTGCTCTTGGCAGCTAGAGAGTGCCGCGTTGACGGCTGCGCATGAAGAAATAACCACCTGCAACGTTTGGTTTAGGTTTTAGGTGCATTTTTAATTTTATTGCTTAAATCGCATTTTCTCGACGAGCTGAGCACGTTTTCTGAAATGTGCTCCTCCCGTCACTCTTGTTGGGTGCGCATAGTAAAAAAGTGCTCTTGGCAGCTAGAGAGTCTCGCGTTGACCACTGCGCATGAAGAAATAACCACCTGCAACGTTTGGTTTAGGTTTTAGGTGCATTTTTAATTTTATTGCTTAAATCGCATTTTCTCGACGAGCTGAGCACGTTTTCTGAAATGTGCTCCTCCCGTCACTCTGGTTGGGTGCGCATAGTAAAAAGTGCTCTTGGCAGCTAGAGAGTGCCGCGTTGACCACTGCGCATGAAGAAATAACCACCTGCAACGTTTGGTTTAGGTTTTGGGTGCATTTTTAATTTTACTGCTTAAATCGCATTTTCTCGTCGAGCTGAGCACGTTTTCTGAAATGTGCTCCTCCCGTCACTCTGGTCGGGTGCGCATAGTAAAAATTGCTCTTGGCAGCTAGAGAGTGCCGCGTTGACCACTGCGCATGAAGAAATGACCATCTGCAACGTTTGGTTTAGGTTTTGCGTGCATTTTTAATTTTATTGCTTAAATCGCATTTCCTCGACGAGCTGAGCACGTTTTCTGAAATGTGCTCCTCCCGTCACTCTGGTTGGGTGCGCATAGTAAAAAGTGCTCTCTGCAGCTAGAAAGTGCCGCGTTGACCACTGCGCATGAAGAAATGACCATCTGCAACGTTTGGTTTAGGTTTTAGGTGCATTTTTAATTTTATTGCTTAAATCGCATTTTCTCGACGAGCTGAGCACGTTTTCTGAAATGTGCTCCTCCCGTCACTCTGGTTGGGTGCGCATAGTAAAAAGTGCTCTTGGCAGCTAGAGAGTGCCGCGTTGACCACTGCGCATGAAGAAATGACCATCTGCAGCGTTTGGTTTAGGTTTTAGGTGCATTTTTAATTTTATTGCTTAAATTGCATTTTCTCCACGTTTTCTGAAATGTGCTCCTCCCGTCACTCTGGTTGGGTGCGCATAGTAAAAAGTGCTCTTGGCAGGTAGAGAGTGCTGCGTTGACCACTGCGCATGAAGAAATGACCATCTGCAACGTTTGGTTTAGGTTTTAGGTGCATATTTAATTTTATTGCTTAAATCGCATTTTCTCGACGAGCTGAGCACGTTTTCTGAAATGTGCTCCTTCCGTCACTCTGGTTGGGTGCGCATAGTAAAAAGTGCTCTTGGCAGCTAGAGAGTGCCGCGTTGACAACTGCGCATGAAGAAATGACCATCTGCAACGTTTGGTTTAGGTTTTAGGTGCATTTTTAATTTTATTGCTTAAATCGCATTTTCTCGACGAGCTGAGCACGTTTTCTGAAATGTGCTCCTCCCGTCACTCTGGTTGGGTGCGCATAGTAAAAAGTGCTCTTGGCAGCTAGAGAGTCCCGCGTTGACCATTGCGCATGAAGAAATAACCACCTGCAACGTTTGGTTTAGGCTTTAGGTGCATTTTTAATTTTATTGCTTAAATCGCATTTTCTCGACGAGCTGAGCACGTTTTCTGAAATGTGCTCCTCCCGTCACTCTGGTTGGGTGCGCATAGTAAAAAGTGCTCTTGGCAGCTAGAGAGTGCCGCGTTGACCACTGCGCATGAAGAAATAACCACTTGCAACGTTTTGTTTAGGTTTTAGGTGCATTTTTAATTTTATTGCTTAAATCGCATTTTCTGGACGAGCTGAGCACGTTTTCTGAAATGTGCTCCTCCCGTCCCTCTGGTTGGGTGCGCATAGTAAAAAGTGCTCTTGGCAGCTAGAGAGTGCCGCGTTGACCACTGCCCATGAAGAAATAACCACCTGCAACGTTTGGTTTAGGTTTTAGGTGCATTTTTAATTTTATTGCTTAAATCGCATTTTCTCGACGAGCTGAGCACGTTTTCTGAAATGTGCTCCTCCCGTCACTCTGGTTGGGTGCGCATAGTAAAAAGTGCTCTTGGCAGCTAGATAGTGCCGCGTTGACCGCTGCGCATGAAGAAATAACCACCTGCAACGTTTGGTTTAGGTTTTAGGTGCATTTTTAATTTTATTGCTTAAATCGCATTTTCTCGACGAGCTGAGCACGTTTTCTGAAATGTGCTCCTCCCGTCACTCTGGTTGGGTGCGCATAGTAAAAAGTGCTCTTGGCAGCTAGAGAGTGCCGCGTTGACCACTGCGCATGAAGAAATAACCACCTGCAACGTTTAGTTTAGGTTTTGGGTGCATTTTTAATTTTATTGCTTAAATCGCATTTTCTGGACGAGCTGAGCACGTTTTCTGAAATG
This sequence comes from Syngnathus scovelli, assembly GCF_024217435.2. Classification (NCBI taxonomy): domain Eukaryota; kingdom Metazoa; phylum Chordata; class Actinopteri; order Syngnathiformes; family Syngnathidae; genus Syngnathus; species Syngnathus scovelli. The sequence goes on from NC_090859.1 coordinate 3,024,514, forward strand.
TGCTCCTCCCGTCACTCTGGTTGGGTGCGCATAGTAAAAAGTGCTCTTGGCAGCTAGAGAGTGCCGCGTTGACAACTGCGCATGAAGAAATGACCATCTGCAACGTTTGGTTTAGGTTTTAGGTGCATTTATAATTTTATTGCTTAAATCGCATTTTCTCGACGAGCTGAGCACGTTTTCTGAAATGTGCTCCTCCCGTCACTCTGGTTGGCTGCGCATAGTAAAAAGTGCTCTTGGCAGCTAGAGAGTGCCGCGTTGACGGCTGCACATGAAGAAATAACCACCTGCAACGTTTGGTTTAGGTTTTAGGTGCATTTTTAATTTTATTGCTTAAATCGCATTTTCTCGACGAGATGAGCATGTTTTCTGAAATGTGCTCCTCCCGTCACTCTGGTTGGGTGCGCATAGTAAAAAGTGCTCTTGGCAGCTAGAGAGTGCCGCGTTGACCACTGCGCATGAAGAAATAACCACTTGCAACGTTTGGATTAGGTTTTGGGTGCATTTTTAATTTTATTGCTTAAATCGCATTTTCTCGACGAGCTGAGCACGTTTTCTGAAATGTGCTCCTCCCGTCACTCTGGTTGGGTGCGCATAGTAAAAAGTGCTCTTGGCAGCTAGAGAGTGCCGCGTTGACCACTGCGCATGAAGAAATAACCACCTGCAACGTTTGGTTTAGGTTTTAGGTGCATTTTTAATTTTATTGCTTAAATCGCATTTTCTCGACGAGCTGAGCACGTTTTCTGAAATGTGCTCCTCCCGTCACTCTGGTTGGGTGCGCATAGTAAAAAGTGCTCTTGGCAGCTAGAGAGTGCCGCGTTGACCACTGCCCATGAAGAAATAACCACCTGCAACGTTTGGTTTAGGTTTTAGGTGCATTTTTAATTTTATTGCTTAAATCGCATTTTCTCGACGAGCTGAGCACGTTTTCTGAAATGTGCTCCTCCCGTCACTCTGGTTGGGTGCGCATAGTAAAAAGTGCTCTTGGCAGCTAGAGAGTGCCGCGTTGGCCACTGCGCATGAAGAAATAACCACCTGCAACGTTTGGTTTAGGTTTTAGGTGCATTTTTAATTGTATTGCTTAAATCGCATTTTCTCGACGAGCTGAGCACGTTTTCTGAAATGTGCTCCTCCCGTCACTCTGGTTGGGTGCGCATAGTAAAAAGTGCTCTTGGCAGCTAGAGAGTGCCGCGTTGACCACTGCACATGAAGAAATAACCACCTGCAACGTTTGGTTTAGGTTTTAGGTGCATTTTTATTTTTTTTGCTTAAATCGCATTTTCTCGACAAGCTGAGCACGTTTTCTGAAATGTGCTCCTCCCGTCACTCTTGTTGGGTGCGCATAGTAAGAAGTGCTCTTGGCAGCTAGAGAGTGCCGCGTTGACCACTGCGCATGAAGAAATAACCACCTGCAACGTTTGGTTTAGGTTTTGGGTGCATTTTTAATTTTATTGCTTAAATCGCATTTTCTCGTCGAGCTGAGCACGTTTTCTGAAATGTGCTCCTCCCGTCACTCTGGTCGGGTGCGCATAGTAAAAAGTGCTCTTGGCAGCTAGAGTGTGCCGCGTTGACCACTGCGCATGAAGAAATGACCATCTGCAACGTTTGTTTTAGGTTTTAGGTGCATTTTTAATTTTATTGCTTAAATCGCATTTTCTCGACGAGCTGAGCACGTTTTCTGAAATGTGCTCCTCCCGTCACTCTGGTTGGGTGCGCATAGTCAAAAGTGCTCTTGGCAGCTAGAGAGTGCCGCGTTGACCACTGCGCATGAAGAAATAACCACCTGCAACGTTTGGTTTAGGTTTTAGGTGCATTTTTAATTTTATTGCTTAAATCGCATTTTCTCGACGAGCTGAGCACGTTTTCTGAAATGTGCTCCTCCCGTCACTCTGGTTGGGTGCGCATAGTAAAAAGTGCTCTTGGCAGCTAGAGAGTGCCGCGTTGACCACTGCGCATGAAGAAATAACCACCTGCAACGTTTGGTTTAGGTTTTGGGTGCATTTTTAATTTTATTGCTTAAATCGCATTTTCTCGACGAGCTGAGCACGTTTTCTGAAATGTGCTCCTCCCGTCACTCTGGTTGGGTGCGCATAGTAAAAAGTGCTCTTGGCAGCTAGAGAGTCCCGCGTTGACCATTGCGCATGAAGAAATAACCACCTGCAACGTTTGGTTTAGGCTTTAGGTGCATTTTTAATTTTATTGCTTAAATCGCATTTTCTCGACGAGCTGAGCACGTTTTCTGAAATGTGCTCCTCCCGTCACTCTGGTTGGGTGCGCATAGTAAAAAGTGCTCTTGGCAGCTAGAGAGTTCCGCGTTGACAACTGCGCATGAAGAAATAACCACTTGCAACGTTTGGATTAGGTTTTGGGTGCATTTTTAATTTTATTGCTTAAATCGCATTTTCTGGACGAGCTGAGCACGTTTTCTGAAATGTGCTCCTCCCGTCACTTTGGTTGGGTGCACATAGTAAAAAGTGCTCTTGGCAGCTAGAGAGTGCCGCGTTGACCACTGCGCATGAAGAAATGACCATCTGCAACGTTTGGTTTAGGTTTTAGGTGCATTTTTAATTTTATTGCTTAAATCGCATTTTCTCGACGAGCTGAGCACGTTTTCTGAAATGTGCTCCTCCCGTCACTCTGGTTGGGTGCGCATAGTAAAAAGTGCTCTTGGCAGCTAGAGAGTGCCGCGTTGACCACTGCGCATGAAGAAATAACCACCTGCAACGTTTGGTTTAGGTTTTGGGTGCATGTTTAATTTTATTGCTTAAACCGAATTTTCTCGACAAGCTGAGCACGTTTTCTGAAATGTGCTCCTCCCGTCACTCTTGTTGGGTGCGCATAGTAAAAAGTGTTCTTGGCAGCTAGAGAGTGCCGCGTTGACCACTGCGCATGAAGAAATAACCACCTGCAATTTTTGGTTTAGGTTTTACGTGCATTTTTAATTTTATTGCTTAAATCGCATTTTCTGGACGAGCTGAGCACGTTTTCTGAAATGTGCTCCTCCCGTCACTCTGGTTGGGTGCGCATAGTAAAAAGTGCTCTTGGCAGCTAGAGAGTGCCGTGTTGACCACTGCGCATGAAGAAATAACCACCTGCAACGTTTGGTTTAGGTTTTAGGTGCATTTTTAATTTTATTGCTTAAATCGCATTTTCTCGACGAGCTGAGCACGTTTTCTGAAATGTGCTCCTCCCGTCACTCTGGTTGGCTGCGCATAGTAAAACGTGCTCTTGGCAGCTAGAGAGTGCCGCGTTGACGGCTGCACATGAAGAAATAACCACCTGCAACGTTTGGTTTAGGTTTTAGGTGCATTTTTAATTTTATTGCTTAAATCGCATTTTCTCGACGAGCTGAGCACGTTTTCTGAAATGTGCTCCTCCCGTCACTCTGGTTGGGTGCGCATAGTAAAAAGTGCTCTTGGCAGCTAGAGAGTGCCGCGTTGACGGCTGCACATGAAGAAATAACCACCTGCAACGTTTGGTTTAGGTTTTAGGTGCATTTTTAATTTTATTGCTTAAATCGCGTTTTCTCGACGAGATGAGCACGTTTTCTGAAATGTGCTCCTCCCGTCACTCTGGTTGGGTGCGCATAGTAAAAAGTGCTCTTGGCAGCTAGAGAGTGCCGCGTTGACCACTGCGCATGAAGAAATAACCACTTGCAACGTTTGGATTAGGTTTTGGGTGCATTTTTAATTTTATTGCTTAAATCGCATTTTCTCGACGAGCTGAGCACGTTTTCTGAAATGTGCTCCTCCCGTCACTCTGGTTGGGTGCGCATAGTAAAAAGTGCTCTTGGCAGCTAGAGAGTGCCGCGTTGACCACTGCGCATGAAGAAATAACCACCTGCAACGTTTGGTTTAGGTTTTAGGTGCATTTTTAATTTTATTGCTTAAATCGCATTTTCTCGACGAGCTGAGCACGTTTTCTGAAATGTGCTCCTCCCGTCACTCTGGTTGGGTGCGCATAGTAAAAAGTGCTCTTGGCAGCTAGAGAGTGCCGCGTTGACGGCTGCGCATGAAGAAATAACCACCTGCAACGTTTGGTTTAGGTTTTAGGTGCATTTTTAATTTTATTGCTTAAATCGCATTTTCTCGACGAGCTGAGCACGTTTTCTGAAATGTGCTCCTCCCGTCACTCTTGTTGGGTGCGCATAGTAAAAAAGTGCTCTTGGCAGCTAGAGAGTCTCGCGTTGACCACTGCGCATGAAGAAATAACCACCTGCAACGTTTGGTTTAGGTTTTAGGTGCATTTTTAATTGTATTGCTTAAATCGCATTTTCTCGACGAGCTGAGCACGTTTTCTGAAATGTGCTCCTCCCGTCACTCTGGTTGGGTGCGCATAGTAAAAAGTGCTCTTGGCAGCTAGAGAGTGCCGCGTTGACCACTGCGCATGAAGAAATAACCACCTGCAACGTTTGGTTTAGGTTTTGGGTGCATTTTTAATTTTACTGCTTAAATCGCATTTTCTCGTCGAGCTGAGCACGTTTTCTGAAATGTGCTCCTCCCGTCACTCTGGTCGGGTGCGCATAGTAAAAATTGCTCTTGGCAGCTAGAGAGTGCCGCGTTGACCACTGCGCATGAAGAAATGACCATCTGCAACGTTTGGTTTAGGTTTTGCGTGCATTTTTAATTTTATTGCTTAAATCGCATTTCCTCGACGAGCTGAGCACGTTTTCTGAAATGTGCTCCTCCCGTCACTCTGGTTGGGTGCGCATAGTAAAAAGTGCTCTTGGCAGCTAGAAAGTGCCGCGTTGACCACTGCGCGTGAAGAAATGACCATCTGCAACGTTTGGTTTAGGTTTTAGGTGCATTTTTACTTTGATTGCTTAAATCGCATTTTCTCGACGAGCTGAGCACGTTTTCTGAAATGTGCTCCTCCCGTCACTCTGGTTGGGTGCGCATAGTAAAAAGTGCTCTTGGCAGCTAGAGAGTGCCGCGTTGACCACTGCGCATGAAGAAATGACCATCTGCAGCGTTTGGTTTAGGTTTTAGGTGCATTTTAAATTTTATTGCTTAAATTGCATTTTCTGGACGAGCTGAGCACGTTTTCTGAAATGTGCTCCTCCCGTCACTCTGGTTGGGTGCGCATAGTAAAAAGTGCTCTTGGCAGCTAGAGAGTGCCGCGTTGACCACTGCGCATGAAGAAATGACCATCTGCAACGTTTGGTTTAGGTTTTAGGTGCATATTTAATTTTATTGCTTAAATCGCATTTTCTCGACGAGCTGAGCACGTTTTCTGAAATGTGCTCCTTCCGTCACTCTGGTTGGGTGCGCATAGTAAAAAGTGCTCTTGGCAGCTAGAGAGTGCCGCGTTGACCACTGCGCATGAAGAAATGACCATCTGCAACGTTTGGTTTAGGTTTTAGGTGCATTTTTAATTTTATTGCTTAAATCGCATTTTCTCGACGAGCTGAGCACGTTTTCTGAAATGTGCTCCTCCCGTCACTCTGGTTGGGTGCGCATAGTAAAAAGTGCTCTTGGCAGCTAGAGAGTGCCGCGTTGACCACTGCGCATGAAGAAATAACCACCTGCAACGTTTGGTTTAGGTTTTGGGTGCATTTTTAATCTTATTGCTTAAATCGCATTTTCTGGACGAGCTGAGCACGTTTTCTGAAATGTGCTCCTCCCGTCACTCTGGTTGGGTGCGCATAGTAAAAAGTGCTCTTGGCAGCTAGAGAGTGCCGCGTTGACAACTGCGCATGAAGAAATGACCATCTGCAACGTTTGGTTTAGGTTTTAGGTGCAATTTTAATTTTATTGCTTAAATCGCATTTTCTCGACGAGCTGAGCACGTTTTCTGAAATGTGCTCCTCCCGTCACTCTGGTTGGGTGCGCATAGTAAAAAGTGCTCTTGGCAGCTAGAGAGTCCCGCGTTGACCATTGCGCATGAAGAAATAACCACCTGCAACGTTTGGTTTAGGCTTTAGGTGCATTTTTAATTTTATTGCTTAAATCGCATTTTCTCGACGAGCTGAGCACGTTTTCTGAAATGTGCTCCTCCCGTCACTCTGGTTGGGTGCGCATAGTAAAAAGTGCTCTTGGCAGCTAGAGAGTGCCGCGTTGACCACTGCGCATGAAGAAATGACCATCTGCAACGTTTGGTTTAGGTTTTAGGTGCATTTTTAATTTTATTGCTTAAATCGCATTTTCTCGTCGAGCTGAGCACGTTTTCTGAAATGTGCTCCTCCCGTCACTCTGGTCGGGTGCGCATAGTAAAAAGTGCTCTTGGCAGCTAGAGAGTGCCGCGTTGACCACTGCGCATGAAGAAATGACCATCTGCAACGTTTGGTTTAGGTTTTGGGTTTATTTTTAATTTTATTGCTTAAATCGCATTTTCTCGACGAGCTGAGCACGTTTTCTGAAATGTGCTCCTCCCTTCACTCTGGTTGGGTGCGCATACTAAAAAGTGCTCTTGCCAGCTAGAGAGTGCCGCGTTGACCACTGCGCATGAAGAAATAACCACTTGCAACGTTTGGTTTAGGTTTTGGGTGCATTTTTAATTTTATTGCTTAAATCGCATTTTCTCGACGAGCTGAGCACGTTTTCTGAAATGTGCTCCTCCCGTCACTCTGGTTGGGTGCGCATAGTAAAAAGTGCTCTTGGCAGCTAGAGAGTGCCGCGTTGACGGCTGCGCATGAAGAAATAACCACCTGCAACGTTTGGTTTAGGTTTTAGGTGCATTTTTCATTTTATTGCTTAAATCGCATTTTCTCGACGAGCTGAGCACGTTTTCTGAAATGTGCTCCTCCCGTCACTCTTGTTGGGTGCGCATAGTAAAAAAGTGCTCTTGGCAGCTAGAGAGTCTCGCGTTGACCACTGCGCATGAAGAAATAACCACCTGCAACGTTTGGTTTAGGTTTTAGGTGCATTTTTAATTTTATTGCTTAAATCGCATTTTCTCGACGAGCTGAGCACGTTTTCTGAAATGTGCTCCTCCCGTCACTCTGGTTGGGTGCGCATAGTAAAAAGTGCTCTTGGCAGCTAGAGAGTGCCGCGTTGACCACTGCGCATGAAGAAATAACCACCTGCAACGTTTGGTTTAGGTTTTGGGTGCATTTTTAATTTTACTGCTTAAATCGCATTTTCTCGTCGAGCTGAGCACGTTTTCTGAAATGTGCTCCTCCCGTCACTCTGGTCGGGTGCGCATAGTAAAAATTGCTCTTGGCAGCTAGAGAGTGCCGCGTTGACCACTGCGCATGAAGAAATGACCATCTGCAACGTTTGGTTTAGGTTTTGCGTGCATTTTTAATTTTATTGCTTAAATCGCATTTCCTCGACGAGCTGAGCACGTTTTCTGAAATGTGCTCCTCCCGTCACTCTGGTTGGGTGCGCATAGTAAAAAGTGCTCTTGGCAGCTAGAAAGTGCCGCGTTGACCACTGCGCATGAAGAAATGACCATCTGCAACGTTTGGTTTAGGTTTTAGGTGCATTTTTAATTTTATTGCTTAAATCGCATTTTCTCGACGAGCTGAGCACGTTTTCTGAAATGTGCTCCTCCCGTCACTCTGGTTGGGTGCGCATAGTAAAAAGTGCTCTTGGCAGCTAGAGAGTGCCGCGTTGACCACTGCGCATGAAGAAATGACCATCTGCAGCGTTTGGTTTAGGTTTTAGGTGCATTTTTAATTTTATTGCTTAAATTGCATTTTCTCCACGTTTTCTGAAATGTGCTCCTCCCGTCACTCTGGTTGGGTGCGCATAGTAAAAAGTGCTCTTGCCAGCTAGAGAGTGCCGCGTTGACCACTGCGCATGAAGAAATAACCACTTGCAACGTTTGGATTAGGTTTTGGGTGCATTTTTAATTTTATTGCTTAAATCGCATTTTCTCGACGAGCTGAGCACGTTTTCTGAAATGTGCTCCTCCCGTCACTCTGGTCGGGTGCGCATAGTAAAAAGTGCTCTTGGCAGCTAGAGAGTGCCGCGTTGACCACTGCGCATGAAGAAATGACCATCTGCAACGTTTGGTTTAGGTTTTGCGTGCATTTTTAATTTTATTGCTTAAATCGCATTTCCTCGACGAGCTGAGCACGTTTTCTGAAATGTGCTCCTCCCGTCACTCTGGTTGGGTGCGCATAGTAAAAAGTGCTCTTGGCAGCTAGAAAGTGCCGTGTTGACCACTGCGCATGAAGAAATGACCATCTGCAACGTTTGGTTTAGGTTTTAGGTGCATTTTTAATTTTATTGCTTAAATCGCATTTTCTCGACGAGCTGAGCACGTTTTCTGAAATGTGCTCCTCCCGTCACTCTGGTTGGGTGTGCATAGTAAAAAGTGCTCTTGGCAGCTAGAGAGTGCCGCGTTGAATGCTGCGCATGAAGAAATAACCATCTGCAACGTTTGGTTTAGGTTTTAGGTGCATTTTTAATTTTATTGCTTAAATCGCATTTTCTCGACGAGCTGAGCACGTTTTCTTAAATGTGCGCCTCCCGTCACTCTGATTGGGTGCGCATAGTAAAAAGTGCTCTTGGCAGCTAGAGAGTGCCGCGTTGACCACTGCGCATGAAGAAATAACCACCTGCAACGTTTGGTTTAGGTTTTGGGTGCATTTTTAATTTTATTGCTTAAATCGCATTTTCTGGACGAGCTGAGCACGTTTTCTGAAATGTGCTCCTCCCGTCACTCTGGTTGGGTGCGCATAGTAAAAAGTGCTCTTGGCAAATAGAGAGTGCCGCCTTGACCACTGCGCATGAAGAAATGACCATCTGAAACGTTTGGTTTAGGTTTTAGGTGCATTTTTAATTTTATTGCTTAAATCGCATTTTCTCGACGAGCTGAGCACGTTTTCTGAAATGTGCTCCTCCCGTCACTCTGGTTGGGTGCGCATAGTAAAAAGTGCTCTTGGCAGCTAGAGAGTGCCGCGTTGACCATTGCGCATGAAGAAATAACCACCTGCAACGTTTGGTTTAGGCTTTAGGTGCATTTTTAATTTTATTGCTTAAATCACATTTTCTCGACGAGCTGAGCACGTTTTCTGAAATGTGCTCCTCCCGTCACTCTGGTTGGGTGCGCATAGTAAAAAGTGCTCTTGGCAGCTAGAGAGTGCCGCGTTGACCACTGCGCATGAAGAAATGACCATCTGCAACGTTTGGTTTAGGTTTTGGATGCATTTTTAATTTTATTGCTTAAATCGCATTTTCTCGACGAGCTGAGCACGTTTTCTGAAATGTGCTCCTCCCGTCACTCTGGTTGGGTGCGCATAGTAAAAAGTGCTCTTGGCAGCTAGAGAGTGCCGCGTTGACCACTGCGCATGAAGAAATGACCATCTGCAACGTTTGGTTTAGGTTTTAGGTGCATTTTTAATTTTATTGCTTAAATAGCATTTTCTCGTCGAGCTGAGCACGTTTTCTGAAATGTGCTCCTCCCGTCACTCTGGTCGGGTGCGCATAGTAAAAAGTGCTCTTGGCAGCTAGAGAGTGCCGCGTTGACCACTGCGCATGAAGAAATAACCACCTGCAACGTTTGGTTTAGGTTTTGGGTGCATTTTTAATCTTATTGCTTAAATCGCATTTTCTGGACGAGCTGAGCACGTTTTCTGAAATGTGCTCCTCCCGTCACTCTGGTTGGGTGCGCATAGTAAAAAGTGCTCTTGGCAGCTAGAGAGTGCCGCGTTGACAACTGCGCATGAAGAAATGACCATCTGCAACGTTTGGTTTAGGTTTTAGGTGCATTTTTAATTTTATTGCTTAAATCGCATTTTCTCGACGAGCTGAGCACGTTTTCTGAAATGTGCTCCTCCCGTCACTCTGGTTGGGTGCGCATAGTAAAAAGTGCTCTTGGCAGCTAGAGAGTCCCGCGTTGACCATTGCGCATGAAGAAATAACCACCTGCAACGTTTGGATTAGGTTTTGGGTGCATTTTTAATTTTATTGCTTAAATCGCATTTTCTGGACGAGCTGAGCACGTTTTCTGAAATGTGCTCCTCCCGTGACTTTGGTTGGGTGCACATAGTAAAAAGTGCTCTTGGCAGCTAGAGAGTGCCGCGTTGACCACTGCGCATGAAGAAATGACCATCTGCAACGTTTGGTTTAGGTTTTAGGTGCATTTTTAATTTTATTGCTTAAATCGCATTTTCTCGACGAGCTGAGCACGTTTTCTGAAATGTGCTCCTCCCGTCACTCTGGTTGGGTGCGCATAGTAAAAAGTGCTCTTGGCAGCTAGAGAGTGCCGCGTTGACCACTGCGCATGAAGAAATAACCACCTGCAACGTTTGGTTTAGGTTTTGGGTGCATGTTTAATTTTATTGCTTAAACCGAATTTTCTCGACAAGCTGAGCACGTTTTCTGAAATGTGCTCCTCCCGTCACTCTTGTTGGGTGCGCATAGTAAAAAGTGTTCTTGGCAGCTAGAGAGTGCCGCGTTGACCACTGCGCATGAAGAAATAACCACCTGCAATTTTTGGTTTAGGTTTTAGGTGCATTTTTAATTTTATTGCTTAAATCGCATTTTCTGGACGAGCTGAGCACGTTTTCTGAAATGTGCTCCTCCCGTCACTCTGGTTGGGTGCGCATAGTAAAAAGTGCTCTTGGCAGCTAGAGAGTGCCGCGTTGACCACTGCGCATGAAGAAATAACCACCTGCAACGTTTGGTTTAGGTTTTAGGTGCATTTTTAATTTTATTGCTTAAATCGCATTTTCTCGACGAGCTGAGCACGTTTTCTGAAATGTGCTCCTCCCGTCACTCTGGTTGGCTGCGCATAGTAAAACGTGCTCTTGGCAGCTAGAGAGTGCCGCGTTGACGGCTGCACATGAAGAAATAACCACCTGCAACGTTTGGTTTAGGTTTTAGGTGCATTTTTAATTTTATTGCGCCAGATGTTCCGGAGACAAAAGATCAGGAAGGCACCGGGCCCAGACGGCGTGTCACCTTCCTGCTTGAAAGTCTGCGCTGAGCAGCTGGCGCCCACCTTTGCACGGATCTTCAACCGTTCCCTGGAGCTGTGTGAGGTGCCCTCGTGCTTCAAGAGCTCCACCATCGTTCCAGTGGCCAAGAAGCCCGCCATCACAGGTATGAATGACTATAGACCTGTTGCACTGACATCTGTGGTCATGAAATCTTTCGAGAGGTTAGTACTGAACCACCTGAAGGATGTCACGGGCCCCCTGCTGGACCCCCTCCAGTTCGCCTACCGGGCAAACAGGTCGGTAGATGATGCGGTCAACATGGGACTGCACTACATCCTGCAACACCTGGACACCCCAGGAAAGTACGCCAGGATCCTGTTTGTGGACTTCAGCTCGGCGTTCAACACCATCGCTCCTGACATCCTCCAACAGAAGCTCATCCAGCTTGCGGTGCCTGCCTCCACCTGTCAGTGGATCACCAGCTTCCTGACCAACAGGAGACAGCGTGTGAGGCTGGGGAGCATCACATCTGACACCCTGACCACCAACACTGGAGCCCCTCAGGGATGCGTCCTCTCCCCACTGCTCTTCTCCCTCTACACCAACGATTTCTCCGCAAGTGACTCTTCCGTGAAGCTCCTGAAGTATGCAGACGACACCACTCTCATCGGGCTGATCCAGAACGGTGATGAGACTGCGTACAGACAGGAGGTGGAGCGGCTGGTCCACTGGTGCAGCCAAAACCACCTGGACCTGAACCCGCTCAAGACCGTGGAGATGACAGTGGACTTCAGGCGAGTTCCTTCACCACTTTCACCCCTCACTATCCGCAGTAATACTATTCTCTCCACAGACACCTTCAAGTTCCTGGGAACCACAATCTCTCGGGACCTGAAATGGACCGGCCACATAGACTCTGTCCGGAAGAAGGCCCAGCAGAGGCTGTACTTCCTGAGACAGCTCAAGAAGTTCAACCTGCCACGGGAGCTGCTGAAGACCTTCTACACTGCCATCATCCAGTCTGTCCTCTGCACCTCCATCACTGTCTGGTTTGGATCGGCCTCCAAACAAGACAAGCACAGACTGCAACGGACAATAAGGACTGCAGAAAAGATAATTGGAATCAACCTCCCATCTATCCAAGACTTGTACCTGTCCAGGACCAGGAAACGTGCAAGTAACATCTCAACAGACCCTTCGCACCCAGGTTGCAGCCTGTTTGAACTACTCCCCTCCGGACGCCGTTATAGAGCTCTGTACACTAAAACCAGCAGACACAGAGACAGCTTCTTCCCCCAGGCTGTCGCTCTGATGAACTCACACCACTCTTAGAGTCTCAGAGTCATTACTGTGCAATAACATCCCGCTTGCCACACCTTTTTTGTCTACACTGTTTGTACTATGTGTCCTCTCTGCATCCATTGCAGCCTGGTCATCCTAGAAGAGGGACCCTCCCATCTGTGGTCTCTTCTCAAGGTTTCTCATTTCCCCTAGCTGGAGTTTTGAGTTTTTCCTTGCCCTCTTGGGAGTTTAAGATCAGGGGGTGTTTGAGAATATCTTTCGTTCTTCCATGTCCTGAGTGTTGTTGTTAGTCACCTAAATGTTGAACAGAGGCTGTGGTTTACCGAAGTCAAATTCCTTGTTTGGCACGCTCAAACATGGCGAATAAAAAACTCTTGAATCTTGAATCTTGAATCTTAAATCGCGTTTTCTCGACGAGATGAGCACGTTTTCTGAAATGTGCTCCTCCCGTCACTCTGGTTGGGTGCGCATAGTAAAAAGTGCACTTGGCAGCTAGAGAGTGCCGCGTTGACCACTGCGCATGAAGAAATAACCACTTGCAACGTTTGGATTAGGTTTTGGGTGCATTTTTAATTTTATTGCTTAAATCGCATTTTCTCGACGAGCTGAGCACGTTTTCTGAAATGTGCTCCTCCCGTCACTCTGGTTGGGTGTGCATAGTAAAAAGTGCTCTTGGCAGCTAGAGAGTGCCGCGTTGACCACTGCGCATGAAGAAATAACCACCTGCAACGTTTGGTTTAGGTTTTAGGTGCATTTTTAATTTTATTGCTTAAATCGCATTTTCTCGACGAGCTGAGCACGTTTTCTGAAATGTGCTCCTCCCGTCCCTCTGGTTGGGTGCGCATAGTAAAAAGTGTTCTTGGCAGCTAGAGAGTGCCGCGTTGACCACTGCGCATGAAGAAATAACCACCTGCAATTTTTGGTTTAGGTTTTAGGTGCATTTTTAATTTTATTGCTTAAATCGCATTTTCTGGACGAGCTGAGCACGTTTTCTGAAATGTGCTCCTCCCGTCACTCTGGTTGGGTGCGCATAGTAAAAAGTGCTCTTGGCAGCTAGAGAGTGCCGCGTTGACCACTGCGCATGAAGAAATAACCACCTGCAACGTTTGGTTTAGGTTTTAGGTGCATTTTTAATTTTATTGCTTAAATCGCATTTTCTCGACGAGCTGAGCATGTTTTCTGAAATGTGCTCCTCCCGTCACTCTGGTTGGCTGCGCATAGTAAAACGTGCTCTTGGCAGCTAGAGAGTGCCGCGTTGACGGCTGCACATGAAGAAATAACCACCTGCAACGTTTGGTTTAGGTTTTAGGTGCATTTTTAATTTTATTGCTTAAATCGCATTTTCTCGACGAGATGAGCACGTTTTCTGAAATGTGCTCCTCCCGTCACTCTGGTTGGGTGCGCATAGTAAAAAGTGCTCTTGGCAGCTAGAGAGTGCCGCGTTGACCACTGCGCATGAAGAAATAAACACCTGCAACGTTTGGTTTAGGTTTTGGGTGCATTTTTAATTTTATTGCTTAAATCGCATTTTCTTGACGAGCTGAGCACGTTTTCTGAAATGTGCTCCTCCCGTCACTCTGGTTGGGTGCACATAGTAAAAAGTGCTCTTGGCAGCTAGAGAGTGCCGCGTTGACCACTGCGCATGAAGAAATAACCACCTGCAACGTTTGGTTTAGGTTTTAGGTGCATTTTTAATTTTATTGCTTAAATCGCATTTTCTCGACGAGCTGAGCACGTTTTCTGAAATGTGCTCCTCCCGTCACTCTGGTTGGGTGCGCATAGTAAAAAGTGCTCTTGGCAGCTAGAGAGTGCCGCGTTGACCACTGCCCATGAAGAAATAACCACCTGCAACGTTTGGTTTAGGTTTTAGGTGCATTTTTAATTTTATTGCTTAAATCGTATTTTCTCGACGAGCTGAGCACGTTTTCTGAAATGTGCTCCTCCCGTCACTCTGGTTGGGTGCGCATAGTAAAAAGTGCTCTTGGCAGCTAGAGAGTGCCGCGTTGACCACTGCGCATGAAGAAATAACCACTTGCAACGTTTGGATTAGGTTTTGGGTGCATTTTTAATTTTATTGCTTAAATCGCATTTTCTGGACGAGCTGAGCACGTTTTCTGAAATGTGCTCCTCCCGTCACTTTGGTTGGGTGCACATAGTAAAAAGTGCTCTTGGCAGCTAGAGAGTGCCGCGTTGACCACTGCGCATGAAGAAATGACCATCTGCAACGTTTGGTTTAGGTTTTAGGTGCATTTTTAATTTTATTGCTTAAATCGCATTTTCTCGACGAGCTGAGCACGTTTTCTGAAATGTGCTCCTCCCGTCACTCTGGTTGGCTGCGCATAGTAAAAAGTGCTCTTGGCAGCTAGAGAGTGCCGCGTTGACGGCTGCACATGAAGAAATAACCACCTGCAACGTTTGGTTTAGGTTTCAGGTGCATTTTTAATTTTATTGCTTAAATCGCATTTTCTCGACGAGATGAGCATGTTTTCTGAAATGTGCTCCTCCCGTCACTCTGGTTGGGTGCGCATAGTAAAAAGTGCTCTTGGCAGCTAGAGAGTGCCGCGTTGACCACTGCGCATGAAGAAATAACCACTTGCAACGTTTGGATTAGGTTTTGGGTGCATTTTTAATTTTATTGCTTAAATCGCATTTTCTCGACGAGCTGAGCACGTTTTCTGAAATGTGCTCCTCCCGTCACTCTGGTTGGGTGCGCATAGTAAAAAGTGCTCTTGGCAGCTAGAGAGTGCCGCGTTGACCACTGCGCATGAAGAAATAACCACCTGCAACGTTTGGTTTAGGTTTTAGGTGCATTTTTAATTTTATTGCTTAAATCGCATTTTCTCGACGAGCTGAGCACGTTTTCTGAAATGTGCTCCTCCCGTCACTCTGGTTGGGTGCGCATAGTAAAAAGTGCTCTTGGCAGCTAGAGAGTGCCGCGTTGACCACTGCCCATGAAGAAATAACCACCTGCAACGTTTGGTTTAGGTTTTAGGTGCATTTTTAATTTTATTGCTTAAATCGCATTTTCTCGACGAGCTGAGCACGTTTTCTGAAATGTGCTCCTCCCGTCACTCTGGTTGGGTGCGCATAGTAAAAAGTGCTCTTGGCAGCTAGAGAGTGCCGCGTTGGCCACTGCGCATGAAGAAATAACCACCTGCAACGTTTGGTTTAGGTTTTAGGTGCATTTTTAATTGTATTGCTTAAATCGCATTTTCTCGACGAGCTGAGCACGTTTTCTGAAATGTGCTCCTCCCGTCACTCTGGTTGGGTGCGCATAGTAAAAAGTGCTCTTGGCAGCTAGAGAGTGCCGCGTTGACCACTGCACATGAAGAAATAACCACCTGCAACGTTTGGTTTAGGTTTTAGGTGCATTTTTATTTTTTTTGCTTAAATCGCATTTTCTCGACAAGCTGAGCACGTTTTCTGAAATGTGCTCCTCCCGTCACTCTTGTTGGGTGCGCATAGTAAAAAGTGCTCTTGGCAGCTAGAGAGTGCCGCGTTGACCACTGCGCATGAAGAAATAACCACCTGCAACGTTTGGTTTAGGTTTTGGGTGCATTTTTAATTTTATTGCTTAAATCGCATTTTCTCGTCGAGCTGAGCACGTTTTCTGAAATGTGCTCCTCCCGTCACTCTGGTCGGGTGCGCATAGTAAAAAGTGCTCTTGGCAGCTAGAGTGTGCCGCGTTGACCACTGCGCATGAAGAAATGACCATCTGCAACGTTTGTTTTAGGTTTTAGGTGCATTTTTAATTTTATTGCTGAAATCGCATTTTCTCGACGAGCTGAGCACGTTTTCTGAAATGTGCTCCTCCCGTCACTCTGGTTGGGTGCGCATAGTAAAAAGTGCTCTTGGCAGCTAGAGAGTGCCGCGTTGGCCACTGCGCATGAAGAAATAACCACCTGCAACGTTTGGTTTAGGTTTTAGGTGCATTTTTAATTTTATTGCTTAAATCGCATTTTCTCGACGAGCTGAGCACGTTTTCTGAAATGTGCTCCTCCCGTCACTCTGGTTGGGTGCGCATAGTAAAAAGTGCTCTTGGCAGCTAGAGAGTGCCGCGTTGACCACTGCGCATGAAGAAATGACCATCTGCAACGTTTGGTTTAGGTTTTGGGTGCATTTTTAATTTTATTGCTTAAATCGCATTTTCTCGACGAGCTGAGCACGTTTTCTGAAATGTGCTCCTCCCGTCACTCTGGTTGGGTGCGCATAGTAAAAAGTGCTCTTAGCAGGTAGAGAGTGCCGCGTTGAAAACTGCGCATGAAGAAATAACCACCTGCAACGTTTGGTTTAGGTTTTGGGTGCATTTTTAATTTTATTGCCTAAATCGCATTTTCTGGACAAGCTGAGCACGTTTTCTGAAATGTGCTCCTTCCGTCACTCTGGTTGGGTGTGCATAGTAAAAAGTGCTCTTGGCAGCTCGAGAGTGCCGCGTTGACCACTGCGCATGAAGAAATGACCATCTGCAGCGTTTGGTTTAGGTTTTAGGTGCATTTTTAATTTTATTGCTTAAATCGCATTTTCTCGACGAGCTGAGCACGTTTTCTGAAATGTGCTCCTCCCGTCACTCTGGTTGGGTGTGCATAGTAAAAAGGGCTCTTGGCAGCTAGAGAGTGCCGCGTTGACCAATGCGCACGAAGAAATGACCATCTGCAACGTTTGGTTTAGGTTTTGGGTGCATTTTTAATTTTATTGCTTAAATCGCATTTTCTCGACGAGCTGAGCACGTTTTCTGGAATGTGCTCCTCCCGTCACTCTGGTTGGGTGCGCATAGTAAAAAGTGCTCTTGGCAGCTAGAGTGCCGCGTTGACCACTGCGCATGAAGAAATAACCACCTGTAACGTTTGGTTTAGGTTTTAGGTGCATTTATAATTTTATTGCTTAAATCACATTTTCTCGACGAGCTGAGCACGTTTTCTGAAATGTGCTCCTCCCGTCACTCTGGTTGGGTGCACATAGTAAAAAGTGCTCTTGGCAGCTAGAGAGTGCCGCGTTGACCACTGCGCATGAAGAAATAACCACCTGCAACGTTTGGTTTAGGTTTTAGGTGCATTTTTAATTTTATTGCTTAAATCGCATTTTCTCGACGAGCTGAGCACGTTTTCTGAAATGTGCTCCTCCCGTCACTCTGGTTGGGTGCGCATAGTAAAAAGTGCTCTTGGCAGCTAGAGAGTGCCGCGTTGACCACTGCGCATGAAGAAATGACCATCTGCAACGTTTGGTTTAGGTTTTGGGTGCATTTTTAATTTTATTGCTTAAATCGCATTTTCTCGACGAGCTGAGCACGTTTTCTGAAATGTGCTCCTCCCGTCACTCTGGTTGGGTGCGCATAGTAAAAAGTGCTCTTGGCAGCTAGAGAGTGCCGCGTTGACCACTGCGCATGAAGAAATAACCACGTGCAACGTTTGTTTTAGGTTTTAGGTGCATTTTTAATTTGATTGCTTAAATCGCATTTTCTCGACGAGCTGAGCACGTTTTCTGAAATGTGCTCCTCCCGTCACTCTGGTTGGGTGCGCATAGTAAAAAGTGCTCTTGGCAGCTAGAGAGTGCCGCGTTGACTGCTGTGCATGAAGAAATAACCACCTGCAACGTTTGGTTTAGGTTTTAGATGCATTTTTAATTTTATTGCTTAAATCGCATTTTCTCGACGAGCTGAGCACGTTTTCTAAAATGTGCTCCTCCCGTCACTCTGGTTGGGTGCGCATAGTAAAAAGTGCTCTTGGCAGCTAGAGAGTGCCGCGTTGACCACTGCGCATGAAGAAATAACCGCCTGCAACGTTTGGTTTAGGTTTTGGGTGCATTTTTAATTTTATTGCTTAAATCGCATTTTCTCGTCGAGCTGAGCACGTTTTCTGAAATCTGCTCCTCCCGTCACTCTGGTTGGGTGCGCATAGTAAAAAGTGCTCTTGGCAGCTAGAGAGTGCCGCGTTGACCACTGCGCATGAAGAAATAACCACCTGCAACGTTTGGTTTAGGTTTTGGGTGCATTTTTAATTTTATTGCTTAAATCGCATTTTCTGGACGAGCTGAGCACGTTTTCTGAAATGTGCTCCTCCTGTCACTCTGGTTGGGTGCGCATAGTAAAAAGTGCTCTTGGCAGCTAGAGAGTGCCGCGTTGACTGCTGTGCATGAAGAAATAACCACCTGCAACGTTTGGTTTAGGTTTTGGATGCATTTTTAATTTTATTGCTTAAATCGCATTTTCTCGACGAGCTGAGCACGTTTTCTGAAATGTGCTCCTCCCGTCACTCTGGTTGGGTGCGCATAGAAAAAGTGCTCTTGGCAGCTAGAGAGTGCCGCGTTGACTGCTGCGCATGAAGAAATAACCACCTGCAACGTTTGGTTTAGGTTTTAGGTGCATTTTTAATTTTATTGCTTAAATCGCATTTTCTCGACGAGCTGAGCACGTTTTGTGAAATGTGCTCCTCCCGTCACTCTGGTTGGGTGCGCATAGTAAAAAGTGCTCTTGCCAGCTAGAGAGTGCCGCGTTGACCACTGCGCATGAAGAAATAACCACTTGCAACGTTTGGTTTAGGTTTTGGGTGCATTTTTAATTTTATTGCTTAAATCGCATTTTCTCGACGAGCTGAACACGTTTTCTGAAATGTGCTCCTCCCGTCACTCTGGTTGGGTGCGCATAGTAAAAAGTGCTCTTGGCAGCTAGAGAGTGCCGCGTTGACCACTGCGCATGAAGAAATAACCACCTGCAACGTTTGGTTTATGTTTTAGTTGCATTTTTAATTGTATTGCTTAAATCGCATTTTCTCGACGAGCTGAGCACGTTTTCTGAAATGTGCTCCTCCCGTCACTCTGGTTGGTTGCGCATAGTAAAAAGTGCTCTTGGCAGCTAGAGAGTGCTGCGTTGAATGCTGCGCATGAAGAAATAACCATCTGCAACGTTTGGTTTAGGTTTTAGGTGCATTTTTAATTTTACTGCTTAAATCGCATTTTCTCGACGAGCTGAGCACGTTTTCTAAAATGTGCTCCTCCCGTCACTCTGATTGGGTGCGCATAGTAAAAAGTGCTCTTGGCAGCTAGAGAGTGCCGCGTTGACCACTGAGCATGAAGAAATAACCACCTGCAACGTTTGGTTTAGGTTTTGGGTCCATTTTTAATTTTATTGCTTAAATCGCATTTTCTGGACGAGCTGAGCACGTTTTCTGAAATGTGCTCCTCCCGTCACTCTGGTTGGGTGCGCATAGTAAAAAGGTGCTCTTGGCAAATAGAGAGTGCCGCGTTGACCACTGCGCATGAAGAAATGACCATCTGCAACGTTTGGTTTAGGTTTTAGGTGCATTTTTAATTTTATTGCTTAAATCGCATTTTCTCGATGAGCTGAGCACGTTTTCTGAAATGTGCTCCTCCCGTCACTCTGGTTGGGTGCGCATAGTAAAAAGTGCTCTTGGCAGCTAGAGAGTGCCGCGTTTACCATTGCGCATGAAGAAATAACCACCTGCAACGTTTGGTTTAGGCTTTAGGTGCATTTTTAATTTTATTGCTTAAATCACATTTTCTCGACGAGCTGAGCACGTTTTCTGAAATGTGCTCCTCCCGTCACTCTGGTTGGGTGCGCATAGTAAAAAGTGCTCTTGGCAGCTAGAGAGTCTCGCGTTGACCACTGCGCATGAAGAAATAACCACCTGCAACGTTTGGTTTAGGTTTTAGGTGCATTTTTAATTTTATTGCTTAAATCGCATTTTCTCGACGAGCTGAGCACGTTTTCTGAAATGTGCTCCTCCCGTCACTCTGGTTGGGTGCGCATAGTAAAAAGTGCTCTTGGCAGCTAGAGAGTGCCGCGTTGACCACTGCGCATGAAGAAATAACCACCTGCAACGTTTGGTTTAGGTTTTGGGTGCATTTTTAAGTTTATTGCTTAAATCGCATTTTCTCGTCGAGCTGAGCACGTTTTCTGAAATGTGCTCCTCCCGTCACTCTGGTCGGGTGCGCATAGTAAAAAGTGCTCTTGGCAGCTAGAGAGTGCCGCGTTGACCACTGCGCATGAAGAAATGACCACCTGCAACGTTTGGTTTAGGTTTTGGGTGCATTTTTAATTTTATTGCTTAAATCGCATTTTCTCGACGAGCTGAGCACGTTTTCTGAAATGTGCTCCTCCCGTCACTCTGGTTGGGTGCGCATAGTAAAAAGTGCTCTTGGCAGCTAGAGAGTGCCGCGTTGACCACTGCGCATGAAGAAATAACCACCTGCAACGCTTGGTTTAGGTTTTAGGTGCATTTTTAATTTTATTGCTTAAATCGCATTTTCTCGACGAGCTGAGCACGTTTTCTGAAATGTGCTCCTCCCGTCACTCTGGTTGGGTGCGCATAGTAAAAAGTGCTCTTGGCAGCTAGAGAGTGCCGCGTTGACCACTGCGCATGAAGAAATGATCATCTGCAACGTTTGGTTTAGGTTTTAGGTGCATTTTTATCTTTATTGCTTAAATCGCATTTTCTCGACGAGCTGAGCACGTTTTCTGAAATGTGCTCCTCCCGTCACTCTGGTTGGGTGCGCATAGTAAAAAGTGCTCTTGGCAGCTAGAGAGTGCCGCGTTGACCACTGCGCATGAAGAAATAACCACGTGCAACGTTTGTTTTAGGTTTTAGGTGCATTTTTAATTTTATTGCTTAAATCGCATTTTCTCGACGAGCTGAGCACGTTTTGTGAAATGTGCTCCTCCCGTCACTCTGGTTGGGTGCGCATAGTAAAAAGTGCTCTTGCCAGCTAGAGAGTGCCGCGTTGACCACTGCGCATGAAGAAATAACCACTTGCAACGTTTGGTTTAGGTTTTGGGTGCATTTTTAATTTTATTGCTTAAATCGCATTTTCTCGACGAGCTGAACACGTTTTCTGAAATGTGCTCCTCCCGTCACTCTGGTTGGGTGCGCATAGTAAAAAGTGCTCTTGGCAGCTAGAGAGTGCCGCGTTGACCACTGCGCATGAAGAAATAACCACCTGCAACGTTTGGTTTATGTTTTAGTTGCATTTTTAATTGTATTGCTTAAATCGCATTTTCTCGACGAGCTGAGCACGTTTTCTGAAATGTGCTCCTCCCGTCACTCTGGTTGGTTGCGCATAGTAAAAAGTGCTCTTGGCAGCTAGAGAGTGCTGCGTTGAATGCTGCGCATGAAGAAATAACCATCTGCAACGTTTGGTTTAGGTTTTAGGTGCATTTTTAATTTTACTGCTTAAATCGCATTTTCTCGACGAGCTGAGCACGTTTTCTAAAATGTGCTCCTCCCGTCACTCTGATTGGGTGCGCATAGTAAAAAGTGCTCTTGGCAGCTAGAGAGTGCCGCGTTGACCACTGAGCATGAAGAAATAACCACCTGCAACGTTTGGTTTAGGTTTTGGGTCCATTTTTAATTTTATTGCTTAAATCGCATTTTCTGGACGAGCTGAGCACGTTTTCTGAAATGTGCTCCTCCCGTCACTCTGGTTGGGTGCGCATAGTAAAAAGGTGCTCTTGGCAAATAGAGAGTGCCGCGTTGACCACTGCGCATGAAGAAATGACCATCTGCAACGTTTGGTTTAGGTTTTAGGTGCATTTTTAATTTTATTGCTTAAATCGCATTTTCTCGATGAGCTGAGCACGTTTTCTGAAATGTGCTCCTCCCGTCACTCTGGTTGGGTGCGCATAGTAAAAAGTGCTCTTGGCAGCTAGAGAGTGCCGCGTTTACCATTGCGCATGAAGAAATAACCACCTGCAACGTTTGGTTTAGGCTTTAGGTGCATTTTTAATTTTATTGCTTAAATCACATTTTCTCGACGAGCTGAGCACGTTTTCTGAAATGTGCTCCTCCCGTCACTCTGGTTGGGTGCGCATAGTAAAAAGTGCTCTTGGCAGCTAGAGAGTCTCGCGTTGACCACTGCGCATGAAGAAATAACCACCTGCAACGTTTGGTTTAGGTTTTAGGTGCATTTTTAATTTTATTGCTTAAATCGCATTTTCTCGACGAGCTGAGCACGTTTTCTGAAATGTGCTCCTCCCGTCACTCTGGTTGGGTGCGCATAGTAAAAAGTGCTCTTGGCAGCTAGAGAGTGCCGCGTTGACCACTGCGCATGAAGAAATAACCACCTGCAACGTTTGGTTTAGGTTTTGGGTGCATTTTTAAGTTTATTGCTTAAATCGCATTTTCTCGTCGAGCTGAGCACGTTTTCTGAAATGTGCTCCTCCCGTCACTCTGGTCGGGTGCGCATAGTAAAAAGTGCTCTTGGCAGCTAGAGAGTGCCGCGTTGACCACTGCGCATGAAGAAATGACCACCTGCAACGTTTGGTTTAGGTTTTGGGTGCATTTTTAATTTTATTGCTTAAATCGCATTTTCTCGACGAGCTGAGCACGTTTTCTGAAATGTGCTCCTCCCGTCACTCTGGTTGGGTGCGCATAGTAAAAAGTGCTCTTGGCAGCTAGAGAGTGCCGCGTTGACCACTGCGCATGAAGAAATAACCACCTGCAACGCTTGGTTTAGGTTTTAGGTGCATTTTTAATTTTATTGCTTAAATCGCATTTTCTCGACGAGCTGAGCACGTTTTCTGAAATGTGCTCCTCCCGTCACTCTGGTTGGGTGCGCATAGTAAAAAGTGCTCTTGGCAGCTAGAGAGTGCCGCGTTGACCACTGCGCATGAAGAAATAACCACGTGCAACGTTTGTTTTAGGTTTTAGGTGCATTTTTAATTTGATTGCTTAAATCGCATTTTCTCGACGAGCTGAGCACGTTTTCTGAAATGTGCTCCTCCCGTCACTCTGGTTGGGTGCGCATAGTAAAAAGTGCTCTTGGCAGCTAGAGAGTGCCGCGTTGACTGCTGTGCATGAAGAAATAACCACCTGCAACGTTTGGTTTAGGTTTTAGATGCATTTTTAATTTTATTGCTTAAATCGCATTTTCTCGACGAGCTGAGCACGTTTTCTAAAATGTGCTCCTCCCGTCACTCTGGTTGGGTGCGCATAGTAAAAAGTGCTCTTGGCAGCTAGAGAGTGCCGCGTTGACCACTGCGCATGAAGAAATAACCGCCTGCAACGTTTGGTTTAGGTTTTGGGTGCATTTTTAATTTTATTGCTTAAATCGCATTTTCTCGTCGAGCTGAGCACGTTTTCTGAAATCTGCTCCTCCCGTCACTCTGGTTGGGTGCGCATAGTAAAAAGTGCTCTTGGCAGCTAGAGAGTGCCGCGTTGACCACTGCGCATGAAGAAATAACCACCTGCAACGTTTGGTTTAGGTTTTGGGTGCATTTTTAATTTTATTGCTTAAATCGCATTTTCTGGACGAGCTGAGCACGTTTTCTGAAATGTGCTCCTCCTGTCACTCTGGTTGGGTGCGCATAGTAAAAAGTGCTCTTGGCAGCTAGAGAGTGCCGCGTTGACTGCTGTGCATGAAGAAATAACCACCTGCAACGTTTGGTTTAGGTTTTGGATGCATTTTTAATTTTATTGCTTAAATCGCATTTTCTCGACGAGCTGAGCACGTTTTCTGAAATGTGCTCCTCCCGTCACTCTGGTTGGGTGCGCATAGAAAAAGTGCTCTTGGCAGCTAGAGAGTGCCGCGTTGACTGCTGCGCATGAAGAAATAACCACCTGCAACGTTTGGTTTAGGTTTTAGGTGCATTTTTAATTTTATTGCTTAAATCGCATTTTCTCGACGAGCTGAGCACGTTTTGTGAAATGTGCTCCTCCCGTCACTCTGGTTGGGTGCGCATAGTAAAAAGTGCTCTTGCCAGCTAGAGAGTGCCGCGTTGACCACTGCGCATGAAGAAATAACCACTTGCAACGTTTGGTTTAGGTTTTGGGTGCATTTTTAATTTTATTGCTTAAATCGCATTTTCTCGACGAGCTGAACACGTTTTCTGAAATGTGCTCCTCCCGTCACTCTGGTTGGGTGCGCATAGTAAAAAGTGCTCTTGGCAGCTAGAGAGTGCCGCGTTGACCACTGCGCATGAAGAAATAACCACCTGCAACGTTTGGTTTATGTTTTAGTTGCATTTTTAATTGTATTGCTTAAATCGCATTTTCTCGACGAGCTGAGCACGTTTTCTGAAATGTGCTCCTCCCGTCACTCTGGTTGGTTGCGCATAGTAAAAAGTGCTCTTGGCAGCTAGAGAGTGCTGCGTTGAATGCTGCGCATGAAGAAATAACCATCTGCAACGTTTGGTTTAGGTTTTAGGTGCATTTTTAATTTTACTGCTTAAATCGCATTTTCTCGACGAGCTGAGCACGTTTTCTAAAATGTGCTCCTCCCGTCACTCTGATTGGGTGCGCATAGTAAAAAGTGCTCTTGGCAGCTAGAGAGTGCCGCGTTGACCACTGAGCATGAAGAAATAACCACCTGCAACGTTTGGTTTAGGTTTTGGGTCCATTTTTAATTTTATTGCTTAAATCGCATTTTCTGGACGAGCTGAGCACGTTTTCTGAAATGTGCTCCTCCCGTCACTCTGGTTGGGTGCGCATAGTAAAAAGGTGCTCTTGGCAAATAGAGAGTGCCGCGTTGACCACTGCGCATGAAGAAATGACCATCTGCAACGTTTGGTTTAGGTTTTAGGTGCATTTTTAATTTTATTGCTTAAATCGCATTTTCTCGATGAGCTGAGCACGTTTTCTGAAATGTGCTCCTCCCGTCACTCTGGTTGGGTGCGCATAGTAAAAAGTGCTCTTGGCAGCTAGAGAGTGCCGCGTTTACCATTGCGCATGAAGAAATAACCACCTGCAACGTTTGGTTTAGGCTTTAGGTGCATTTTTAATTTTATTGCTTAAATCACATTTTCTCGACGAGCTGAGCACGTTTTCTGAAATGTGCTCCTCCCGTCACTCTGGTTGGGTGCGCATAGTAAAAAGTGCTCTTGGCAGCTAGAGAGTCTCGCGTTGACCACTGCGCATGAAGAAATAACCACCTGCAACGTTTGGTTTAGGTTTTAGGTGCATTTTTAATTTTATTGCTTAAATCGCATTTTCTCGACGAGCTGAGCACGTTTTCTGAAATGTGCTCCTCCCGTCACTCTGGTTGGGTGCGCATAGTAAAAAGTGCTCTTGGCAGCTAGAGAGTGCCGCGTTGACCACTGCGCATGAAGAAATAACCACCTGCAACGTTTGGTTTAGGTTTTGGGTGCATTTTTAAGTTTATTGCTTAAATCGCATTTTCTCGTCGAGCTGAGCACGTTTTCTGAAATGTGCTCCTCCCGTCACTCTGGTCGGGTGCGCATAGTAAAAAGTGCTCTTGGCAGCTAGAGAGTGCCGCGTTGACCACTGCGCATGAAGAAATGACCACCTGCAACGTTTGGTTTAGGTTTTGGGTGCATTTTTAATTTTATTGCTTAAATCGCATTTTCTCGACGAGCTGAGCACGTTTTCTGAAATGTGCTCCTCCCGTCACTCTGGTTGGGTGCGCATAGTAAAAAGTGCTCTTGGCAGCTAGAGAGTGCCGCGTTGACCACTGCGCATGAAGAAATAACCACCTGCAACGCTTGGTTTAGGTTTTAGGTGCATTTTTAATTTTATTGCTTAAATCGCATTTTCTCGACGAGCTGAGCACGTTTTCTGAAATGTGCTCCTCCCGTCACTCTGGTTGGGTGCGCATAGTAAAAAGTGCTCTTGGCAGCTAGAGAGTGCCGCGTTGACCACTGCGCATGAAGAAATGATCATCTGCAACGTTTGGTTTAGGTTTTAGGTGCATTTTTATCTTTATTGCTTAAATCGCATTTTCTCGACGAGCTGAGCACGTTTTCTGAAATGTGCTCCTCCCGTCACTCTGGTTGGGTGCGCATAGTAAAAAGTGCTCTTGGCAGCTAGAGAGTGCCGCGTTGACCACTGCCCATGAAGAAATAACCACCTGCAACGTTTGGTTTAGGTTTTACGTGCATTTTTAATTTTATTGCTTAAATCGCATTTTCTCGACGAGCTGAGCACGTTTTCTGAAATGTGCTCCTCCCGTCACTCTGGTTGGGTGCGCATAGTAAAAAGTGCTCTTGGCAGCTAGAGAGTGCCGCGTTGGCCACTGCGCATGAAGAAATAACCACCTGCAACGTTTGGTTTAGGTTTTAGTTGCATTTTTAATTGTATTGCTTAAATCGCATTTTCTCGACGAGCTGAGCACGTTTTCTGAAATGTGCTCCTCCCGTCACTCTGGTTGGTTGCGCAAAGTAAAAAGTGCTCTTGGCAGCTAGAGAGTGCCGCGTTGACCACTGCACATGAAGAAATAACCACCTGCAACGTTTGGTTTAGGTTTTAGGTGCATTTTTAATTTTATTGCTTAAATCGCATTTTCTCGACGAGCTGAGCACGTTTTCTGAAATGTGCTCCTCCCGTCACTCTTGTTGGGTGCGCATAGTAAAAAGTGCTCTTGGCAGCTAGAGAGTCTCGCGTTGACCACTGCGCATGAAGAAATAACCACCTGCAACGTTTGGTTTAGGTTTTAGGTGCATTTTTAATTTTATTGCTTAAATCGCATTTTCTCGACGAGCTGAGCACGTTTTCTGAAATGTGCTCCTCCCGTCACTCTGGTTGGGTGCGCATAGTAAAAAGTGCTCTTGGCAGCTAGAGAGTGCCGCGTTGACCACTGCGCATGAAGAAATAACCACCTGCAACGTTTGGTTTAGGTTTTGGGTGCATTTTTAATTTTATTGCTTAAATCGCATTTTCTCGTCGAGCTGAGCACGTTTTCTGAAATGTGCTCCTCCCGTCACTCTGGTCGGGTGCGCATAGTAAAAAGTGCTCTTGGCAGCTAGAGAGTGCCGCGTTGACCACTGCGCATGAAGAAATGACCATCTGCAACGTTTGGTTTAGGTTTTGGGTGCATTTTTAATTTTATTGCTTAAATCGCATTTTCTCGACGAGCTGAGCACGTTTTCTGAAATGTGCTCCTCCCGTCACTCTGGTTGGGTGTGCATAGTAAAAAGTGCTCTTGGCAGCTAGAGAGTGCCGCGTTGACCACTGCGCATGAAGAAATAACCACCTGCAACGTTTGGTTTAGGTTTTAGGTGCATTTTTAATTTTATTGCTTAAATCGCATTTTCTCGACGAGCTGAGCACGTTTTCTTAAATGTGCTCCTCCCGTCACTCTGGTTGGGTGCGCATAGTAAAAAGAGTGCTCTTGGCAGCTGGAGAGTGCCGCGTTGACCACTGCGCATGAAGAAATAACCACCTGCAACGTTTGGTTTAGGTTTTAGGTGCATTTTTAATTTTATTGCTTAAATCGCATGTTCTCGACGAGCTGTGCACGTTTTCTGAAATGTGCTCCTCCCGTCACTCTGGTTGGGTGCGCATAGTAAAAAGTGCTCTTGGCAGCTAGAGAGTGCCGCGTTGACCACTGCGCATGAAGAAATGACCATTTGCAACGTTTGGTTTAGGTTTTAGGTGCATTTTTAATTTTATTGCTTAAATTGCATTTTCTCGACGAGCTGAGCACGTTTTCTGAAATGTGCTCCTCCCGTCACTCTGGTTGGATGCGCATAGTAAAAAGAGTGCTCTTGGCAGCTGGAGAGTGCCGCGTTGACCACTGCGCATGAAGAAATAACCACCTGCAACGTTTGGTTTAGGTTTTAGGTGCATTTTTAATTTTATTGCTTAAATCGCATGTTCTCGACGAGCTGAGCACGTTTTCTGAAATGTGCTCCTTCCGTCACTCTGGTTGGGTGCGCATTGTAAAAAGTGCTCTTGGCAGCTAGAGAGTGCCGCGTTGACCACTGCGCATGAAGAAATGACCATTTGCAACGTTTGGTTTAGGTTTTAGGTGCATTTTTAATTTTATTGCTTAAATTGCATTTTCTCGACGAGCTGAGCACGTTTTCTGAAATGTGCTCCTCCTGTCACTCTGGTTGGGTGCGCATAGTAAAAAGTGCTCTTGGCAGCTAGAGAGTGCCGCGTTGACCACTGCGCATGAAGAAATGACCATCTGCAACGTTTGGTTTAGGTTTTAGGTGCATTTTTAATTTTATTGCTTAAATCGCATTTTCTCGACGAGCTGAGCACGTTTTCTGAAATGTGCTCTTCCCGTCACTCTGGTTGGGTGCGCTAGTAAAAAGTGCTCTTGGCAGCTAGAGAGTGCCGCGTTGACCACTGCGCATGAAGAAATAACCACCTGCAACGTTTGGTTTACTTTTTAGGTGCATTTTTAATTTTATTGCTTAAATCGCATTTTCTCGACGAGCTGAGCACGTTTTCTGAAATGTGCTCCTCCCGTCACTCTGGTTGGGTGCGCATAGTAAAAAGTGCTCTTGGCAGCTAGAGAGTGCCGCGTTGACCACTGTTTGGTTTAGGTTTTGGGTGCATTTTTTATTTTATTGCTTAAATCACATTTTCTCGACGAGCTGAGCACGTTTTCTGAAATGTGCTCCTCCCGTCACTCTGGTTGGGTGCGCATAGTAAAAAGTGCTTTTGGCAGCTAGAGAGTGCCGCGTTGACCACTGCGCATGAAGAAATAACCACCTGCAACGTTTGGTTTAGGTTTTAGGTGCATTTTTATTTTTATTGCTTAAATCGCATTTTCTCGACGAGCTGAGCACGTTTTCTGAAATGTGCTCCTCCCGTCACTCTGGTTGGGTGCGCATAGTAAAAAGTGCTCTTGGCAGCTAGAGAGTGCCGCGTTGACCACTGCGCATGAAGAAAAAAACACGTGCAACGTTTGTTTTAGGTTTTGGGTGCATTTTTAATTTTATTGCTTAAATCGCATTTTCTCGTCGAGCTGAGCACGTTTTCAGAAATGTGCTCCTCCCGACACTCTGGTTGGGTGTGCATAGTAAAAAGTGCTCTTGGCAGCTAGAGAGTGCCGCGTTGACCACTGCGCATGAAGAAATGACCATCTGCAACGTTTTGTTTAGGTTTTGGGTGCATTTTTAATTGTATTGCTTAAATCGCATTTTCTCGACGAGCTGAGCACGTTTTCTGAAATGTGCTCCTCCCGTCACTCTGGTTGGGTGCGCATAGTAAAAAGTGCTCTTGGCAGCTAGAGAGTGCCGCGTTGACCATTGCGCATGAAGAAATAACCACCTGCAACGTTTGGTTTAGGTTTTGGGTGCATTTTTAATATTATTGCTTAAATCTCATTTTCTGGACGAGCTGAGCACGTTTTCTGAAATGTGCTCCTCCCGTCACTCTGGTTGGGTGCGCATAGTAAAAAGTGCTCTTGGCAGCTAGAGAGTGCCGCGTTGACCACTGCGCATGAAGAAAAAAACACGTGCAACGTTTGGTTTAGGTTTTGGGTGCATTTTTAATTTTATTGATTAAATCGCATTTACTCGACGAGCTGAGCACGTTTTCTGAAATGTGCTCCTCCCGTCACTCTGGTTGGGTGCGCATAGTAAAAAGTGCTCTTGGCAGCTAGAGAGTGCCGCGTTGACCATTGCGCATGAAGAAATAACCGCCTGCAACGTTTGGTTTAGGTTTTAGGTGCATTTTTAATTTTATTGCTTAAATCGCATTTTCTCGACGAGCTGAGCACGTTTTCTGAAATGTGCTCCTCCCGTCACTCTGGTTGGGTGCGCATAGTAAAAAGTGCTCTTGGCAGCTAGAAAGTGCCGCGTTGACCACTGCGCATGAAGAAATAACCACCTGCAACGTTTGGTTTAGGTTTTGGGTGCATTTTTTATTTTATTGCTTAAATCGCATTTTCTCGCCTAGCTGAGCACGTTTTCTGAAATGTGCTCCTCCCGTCACTCTGGTTGGGTGCGCATAGTAAAAAGTGCTCTTGGCAGCTAGAGAGTGCCGCGTTGACCATTGCGCATAAAGAAATAACCACCTGCAACGTTTGGTTTAGGTTTTAGGTGCATTTTTAATTTTATTGCTTAAATCGCATTTTCTCGTCGAGCTGAGCACGTTTTCTGAAATGTGCTCCTCCCGCCACTCTGGTTGGGTGCGCATAGTAAAAAGTGCTCTTGGCAGCTAGAGAGTGCCGCGTTGACCATTGCGCATGAAGAAATAACCACCTGCAACGTTTGGTGTAGGTTTTAGGTGCATTTTTAATTTTATTGCTTAAATCGCATTTTCTCGTCGAGCTGAGCACGTTTTCTGAAATGTGCTCCTCCCGTCACTCTGGTTGGGTGCGCATAGTAAAAAGTGCTCTTGGCAGCTAGAGAGTGCCGCGTTGACCACTGCGCATGAAGAAATAACCACCTGCAACGTTTGGTTTAGGTTTTATGTGCATTTTTAATTTTATTGCTTAAATCGCATTTTCTCGACGAGCTGAGCACGTTTTCTGAAATGTGCTCCTCCCGTCACTCTGGTCGGGTGCGCATAGTAAAAAGTGCTCTTGGCAGCTAGAGAGTGCCGCGTTGACTGCTGCACATGAAGACATAACCACCCCCAACGTTTGGTTTAGGTTTTTTGTGCATTTTTAATTTTATTGCTTAAATCGCATTTTCTCGACGAGCTGAGCACGTTTTCTGAAATGTGCTCCTCCCGTCACTCTGGTTGGGTGCGCATAGTAAAAAGTGCTCTTGGCAGCTAGAGAGTGCCGCGTTGACCACTGCGCATGAAGAAATAACCACCTGCAACGTTTGGTTTAGGTTTTGGGTGCATTTTTTATTTTATTGCTTAAATCGCATTTTCTCGTCGAGCTGAGCACGTTTTCTGAAATGTGCTCCTCCCGTCACTCTGGTTGGGTGCGCATAGTAAAAAGTGCTCTTGGCAGCTAGAGAGTGCCGCGTTGACCATTGCGCATAAAGAAATAACCACCTGCAACGTTTGGTTTAGGTTTTAGGTGCATTTTTAATTGTATTGCTTAAATCGCATTTTCTCGACGAGCTGAGCACGTTTTCTGAAATGTGCTCCTCCCGTCACTCTGGTTGGGTGCGCATAGTAAAAAGTGCTCTTGGCAGCTAGAGAGTGCCGCGTTGACCACTGCACATGAAGAAATAACCACCTGCAACGTTTGGTTTAGGTTTTAGGTGCATTTTTAATTTTTTTGCTTAAATCGCATTTTCTCGACAAGCTGAGCACGTTTTCTGAAATGTGCTCCTCCCGTCACTCTTGTTGGGTGCGCATAGTAAAAAGTGCTCTTGGCAGCTAGAGAGTGCCGCGTTGACCACTGCGCATGAAGAAATAACCACCTGCAACCTTTGGTTTAGGTTTTGGGTGCATTTTTAATTTTATTGCTTAAATCGCATTTTCTCGTCGAGCTGAGCACGTTTTCTGAAATGTGCTCCTCCCGTCACTCTGGTCGGGTGCGCATAGTAAAAAGTGCTCTTGGCAGCTAGAGAGTGCCGCGTTGACCACTGCGCATGAAGAAATGACCACCTGCAACGTTTGGTTTAGGTTTTGGGTGCATTTTTAATTTTATTGCTTAAATCGCATTTTCTCGACGAGCTGAGCACGTTTTCTGAAATGTGCTCCTCCCGTCACTCTGGTTGGGTGCGCATAGTAAAAAGTGCTCTTGGCAGCTAGAGAGTGCCGCGTTGACCACTGCGCATGAAGAAATAACCACTTGCAACGTTTGGTTTAGGTTTTGGGTGCATTTTTAATTTTATTGCTTAAATCGCATTTTCTCGACGAGCTGAGCACGTTTTCTGAAATGTGCTCCTCCCGTCACTCTGGTTGGGTGCGCATAGTAAAAAGTGCTCTTGGCAGCTAGAGAGTGCCGCGTTGACGGCTGCGCATGAAGAAATAACCACTTGCAACGTTTGGTTTAGGTTTTGGGTGCATTTTTAATTTCATTGCTTAAATCGCATTTTCTCGACGAGCTGAGCACGTTTTCTGAAATGTGCTCCTCCCGTCACTCTGGTTGGGTGCGCATAGTAAAAAGTGCTCTTGGCAGCTAGAGAGTGCCGCGTTGACGGCTGCGCATGAAGAAATAACCACCTGCAACGTTTGGTTTAGGTTTTAGGTGCATTTTTAATTTTATTGCTTAAATCGCATTTTCTCGACGAGCTGAGCACGTTTTCTGAAATGTGCTCCTCCCGTCACTCTTGTTGGGTGCGCATAGTAAAAAAGTGCTCTTGGCAGCTAGAGAGTCTCGCGTTGACCACTGCGCATGAAGAAATAACCACCTGCAACGTTTGGTTTAGGTTTTAGGTGCATTTTTAATTTTATTGCTTAAATCGCATTTTCTCGACGAGCTGAGCACGTTTTCTGAAATGTGCTCCTCCCGTCACTCTGGTTGGGTGCGCATAGTAAAAAGTGCTCTTGGCAGCTAGAGAGTGCCGCGTTGACCACTGCGCATGAAGAAATAACCACCTGCAACGTTTGGTTTAGGTTTTGGGTGCATTTTTAATTTTACTGCTTAAATCGCATTTTCTCGTCGAGCTGAGCACGTTTTCTGAAATGTGCTCCTCCCGTCACTCTGGTCGGGTGCGCATAGTAAAAATTGCTCTTGGCAGCTAGAGAGTGCCGCGTTGACCACTGCGCATGAAGAAATGACCATCTGCAACGTTTGGTTTAGGTTTTGCGTGCATTTTTAATTTTATTGCTTAAATCGCATTTCCTCGACGAGCTGAGCACGTTTTCTGAAATGTGCTCCTCCCGTCACTCTGGTTGGGTGCGCATAGTAAAAAGTGCTCTTGGCAGCTAGAAAGTGCCGCGTTGACCACTGCGCATGAAGAAATGACCATCTGCAACGTTTGGTTTAGGTTTTAGGTGCATTTTTAATTTTATTGCTTAAATCGCATTTTCTCGACGAGCTGAGCACGTTTTCTGAAATGTGCTCCTCCCGTCACTCTGGTTGGGTGCGCATAGTAAAAAGTGCTCTTGGCAGCTAGAGAGTGCCGCGTTGACCACTGCGCATGAAGAAATGACCATCTGCAGCGTTTGGTTTAGGTTTTAGGTGCATTTTTAATTTTATTGCTTAAATTGCATTTTCTCCACGTTTTCTGAAATGTGCTCCTCCCGTCACTCTGGTTGGGTGCGCATAGTAAAAAGTGCTCTTGGCAGGTAGAGAGTGCTGCGTTGACCACTGCGCATTAAGAAATGACCATCTGCAACGTTTGGTTTAGGTTTTAGGTGCATATTTAATTTTATTGCTTAAATCGCATTTTCTCAACGAGCTGAGCACGTTTTCTGAAATGTGCTCCTTCCGTCACTCTGGTTGGGTGCGCATAGTAAAAAGTGCTCTTGGCAGCTAGAGAGTGCCGCGTTGACCACTGCGCATGAAGAAATGACCATCTGCAACGTTTGGTTTAGGTTTTAGGTGCATTTTTAATTTTATTGCTTAAATCGCATTTTCTCGACGAGCTGAGCACGTTTTCTGAAATGTGCTCCTCCCGTCACTCTGGTTGGGTGCGCATAGTAAAAAGTGCTCTTGGCAGCTAGAGAGTGCCGCGTTGACCACTGCGCATGAAGAAATAACCACCTGCAACGTTTGGTTTAGGTTTTGGGTGCATTTTTAATCTTATTGCTTAAATCGCATTTTCTGGACGAGCTGAGCACGTTTTCTGAAATGTGCTCCTCCCGTCACTCAGGTTGGGTGCGCATAGTAAAAAGTGTTCTTGGCAGCTAGAGAGTGCCGCGTTGACAACTGCGCATGAAGAAATGACCATCTGCAACGTTTGGTTTAGGTTTTAAGTGCATTTTTAATTTTATTGCTTAAATCGCATTTTCTCGACGAGCTGAGCACGTTTTCTGAAATGTGCTCCTCCCGTCACTCTGGTTGGGTGCGCATAGTAAAAAGTGCTCTTGGCAGCTAGAGAGTCCCGCGTTGACCATTGCGCATGAAGAAATAACCACCTGCAACGTTTGGTTTAGGCTTTAGGTGCATTTTTAATTTTATTGCTTAAATCGCATTTTCTCGACGAGCTGAGCACGTTTTCTGAAATGTGCTCCTCCCGTCACTCTGGTTGGGTGCGCATAGTAAAAAGTGCTCTTGGCAGCTAGAGAGTGCCGCGTTGACCACTGCGCATGAAGAAATAACCACCTGCAACGTTTGGTTTAGGTTTTGGGTGCATTTTTAATCTTATTGCTTAAATCGCATTTTCTGGACGAGC
The DNA here is from genome assembly GCF_024217435.2 of Syngnathus scovelli. NCBI lineage: Eukaryota > Metazoa > Chordata > Actinopteri > Syngnathiformes > Syngnathidae > Syngnathus > Syngnathus scovelli. The sequence goes on from NC_090859.1 coordinate 3,058,533, forward strand.
TGAGCACGTTTTCTGAAATGTGCTCCTCCCGTCACTCAGGTTGGGTGCGCATAGTAAAAAGTGTTCTTGGCAGCTAGAGAGTGCCGCGTTGACAACTGCGCATGAAGAAATCACCATCTGCAACGTTTGGTTTAGGTTTTAGGTGCATTTTTAATTTTATTGCTTAAATCGCATTTTGTCGACGAGCTGAGCACGTTTTCTGAAATGTGCTCCTCCCGTCACTCTGGTTGGGTGCGCATAGTAAAAAGTGCTCTTGGCAGCTAGAGAGTCCCGCGTTGACCATTGCGCATGAAGAAATAACCACCTGCAACGTTTGGTTTAGGCTTTAGGTGCATTTTTAATTTTATTGCTTAAATCGCATTTTCTCGACGAGCTGAGCACGTTTTCTGAAATGTGCTCCTCCCGTCACTCTGGTTGGGTGCGCATAGTAAAAAGTGCTCTTGGCAGCTAGAGAGTGCCGCGTTGACCACTGCGCATGAATAAATAACCACTTGCAACGTTTGGATTAGGTTTTGGGTGCATTTTTAATTTTATTGCTTAAATCGCATTTTCTGGACGAGCTGAGCACGTTTTCTGAAATTTGCTCCTCCCGTCACTTTGGTTGGGTGCACATAGTAAAAAGTGCTCTTGGCAGCTAGAGAGTGCCGCGTTGACCACTGCGCATGAAGAAATGACCATCTGCAACGTTTGGTTTAGGTTTTAGGTGCATTTTTAATTTTATTGCTTAAATCGCATTTTCTCGACGAGCTGAGCACGTTTTCTGAAATGTGCTCCTCCCGTCACTCTGGTTGGGTGCGCATAGTAAAAAGTGCTCTTGGCAGCTAGAGAGTGCCGCGTTGACCACTGCCCATGAAGAAATAACCACCTGCAACGTTTGGTTTAGGTTTTAGGTGCATTTTTAATTTTATTGCTTAAATCGCATTTTCTCGACGAGCTGAGCACGTTTTCTGAAATGTGCTCCTCCCGTCACTCTGGTTGGGTGCGCATAGTAAGAAGTGCTCTTGGCAGCTAGAGAGTGCCGCGTTGACCACTGCGCATGAAGAAATAACCACCTGCAACGTTTGGTTTAGGTTTTGGGTGCATTTTTAATTTTATTGCTTAAATCGCATTTTCTCGTCGAGCTGAGCACGTTTTCTGAAATGTGCTCCTCCCGTCACTCTGGTCGGGTGCGCATAGTAAAAAGTGCTCTTGGCAGCTAGAGTGTGCCGCGTTGACCACTGCGCATGAAGAAATGACCATCTGCAACGTTTGTTTTAGGTTTTAGGTGCATTTTTAATTTTATTGCTTAAATCGCATTTTCTCGACGAGCTGAGCACGTTTTCTGAAATGTGCTCCTCCCGTCACTCTGGTTGGGTGCGCATAGTAAAAAGTGCTCTTGGCAGCTAGAGAGTGCCGCGTTGACCACTGCGCATGAAGAAATAACCACCTGCACCGTTTGGTTTAGGTTTTAGGTGCATTTTTAATTTTATTGCTTAAATCGCATTTTCTCGACGAGCTGAGCACGTTTTCTGAAATGTGCTCCTCCCGTCACTCTGGTTGGGTGCGCATAGTAAAAAGTGCTCTTGGCAGCTAGAGAGTGCCGCGTTGACCACTGCGCATGAAGAAATAACCACCTGCAACGTTTGGTTTAGGTTTTGGGTGCATTTTTAATTTTATTGCTTAAATCGCATTTTCTCGACGAGCTGAGCACGTTTTCTGAAATGTGCTCCTCCCGTCACTCTGGTTGGGTGCGCATAGTAAAAAGTGCTCTTGGCAGCTAGAGAGTCCCGCGTTGACCATTGCGCATGAAGAAATAACCACCTGCAACGTTTGGTTTAGGCTTTAGGTGCATTTTTAATTTTATTGCTTAAATCGCATTTTCTCGACGAGCTGAGCACGTTTTCTGAAATGTGCTCCTCCCGTCACTCTGGTTGGGTGCGCATAGTAAAAAGTGCTCTTGGCAGCTAGAGAGTGCCGCGTTGACCACTGCGCATGAATAAATAACCACTTGCAACGTTTGGATTAGGTTTTGGGTGCATTTTTAATTTTATTGCTTAAATCGCATTTTCTGGACGAGCTGAGCACGTTTTCTGAAATGTGCTCCTCCCGTCACTTTGGTTGGGTGCACATAGTAAAAAGTGCTCTTGGCAGCTAGAGAGTGCCGCGTTGACCACTGCGCATGAAGAAATGACCATCTGCAACGTTTGGTTTAGGTTTTAGGTGCATTTTTAATTTTATTGCTTAAATCGCATTTTCTCGACGAGCTGAGCACGTTTTCTGAAATGTGCTCCTCCCGTCACTCTGGTTGGGTGCGCATAGTAAAAAGTGCTCTTGGCAGCTAGAGAGTGCCGCGTTGACCACTGCCCATGAAGAAATAACCACCTGCAACGTTTGGTTTAGGTTTTAGGTGCATTTTTAATTTTATTGCTTAAATCGCATTTTCTCGACGAGCTGAGCACGTTTTCTGAAATGTGCTCCTCCCGTCACTCTGGTTGGGTGCGCATAGTAAGAAGTGCTCTTGGCAGCTAGAGAGTGCCGCGTTGACCACTGCGCATGAAGAAATAACCACCTGCAACGTTTGGTTTAGGTTTTGGGTGCATTTTTAATTTTATTGCTTAAATCGCATTTTCTCGTCGAGCTGAGCACGTTTTCTGAAATGTGCTCCTCCCGTCACTCTGGTCGGGTGCGCATAGTAAAAAGTGCTCTTGGCAGCTAGAGTGTGCCGCGTTGACCACTGCACATGAAGAAATGACCATCTGCAACGTTTGTTTTAGGTTTTAGGTGCATTTTTAATTTTATTGCTTAAATCGCATTTTCTCGACGAGCTGAGCACGTTTTCTGAAATGTGCTCCTCCCGTCACTCTGGTTGGGTGCGCATAGTAAAAAGTGCTCTTGGCAGCTAGAGAGTGCCGCGTTGACCACTGCGCATGAAGAAATAACCACCTGCACCGTTTGGTTTAGGTTTTAGGTGCATTTTTAATTTTATTGCTTAAATCGCATTTTCTCGACGAGCTGAGCACGTTTTCTGAAATGTGCTCCTCCCGTCACTCTGGTTGGGTGCGCATAGTAAAAAGTGCTCTTGGCAGCTAGAGAGTGCCGCGTTGACCACTGCGCATGAAGAAATAACCACCTGCAACGTTTGGTTTAGGTTTTGGGTGCATTTTTAATTTTATTGCTTAAATCGCATTTTCTCGACGAGCTGAGCACGTTTTCTGAAATGTGCTCCTCCCGTCACTCTGGTTGGGTGCGCATAGTAAAAAGTGCTCTTGGCAGCTAGAGAGTCCCGCGTTGACCATTGCGCATGAAGAAATAACCACCTGCAACGTTTGGTTTAGGCTTTAGGTGCATTTTTAATTTTATTGCTTAAATCGCATTTTCTCGACGAGCTGAGCACGTTTTCTGAAATGTGCTCCTCCCGTCACTCTGGTTGGGTGCGCATAGTAAAAAGTGCTCTTGGCAGCTAGAGAGTGCCGCGTTGACAACTGCGCATGAAGAAATAACCACTTGCAACGTTTGGATTAGGTTTTGGGTGCATTTTTAATTTTATTGCTTAAATCGCATTTTCTGGACGAGCTGAGCACGTTTTCTGAAATGTGCTCCTCCCGTCACTTTGGTTGGGTGCACATAGTAAAAAGTGCTCTTGGCAGCTAGAGAGTGCCGCGTTGACCACTGCGCATGAAGAAATAACCACTTGCAACGTTTGGATTAGGTTTTGGGTGCATTTTTAATTTTATTGCTTAAATCGCATTTTCTCGACGAGCTGAGCACGTTTTCTGAAATGTGCTCCTCCCGTCACTCTGGTTGGGTGCGCATAGTAAAAAGTGCTCTTGGGAGCTAGAGAGTCCCGCGTTGACCATTGCGCATGAAGAAATAACCACCTGCAACGTTTGGTTTAGGCTTTAGGTGCATTTTTAATTTTATTGCTTAAATCGCATTTTCTCGACGAGCTGAGCACGTTTTCTGAAATGTGCTCCTCCCGTCACTCTGGTTGGGTGCGCATAGTAAAAAGTGCTCTTGGCAGCTAGAGAGTGCCGCGTTGACCACTGCGCATGAAGAAATAACCACCTGCAACGTTTGGTTTAGGTTTTAGGTGCATTTTTAATTTTATTGCTTAAATCGCATTTTCTCGACGAGCTGAGCACGTTTTCTGAAATGTGCTCCTCCCGTCACTCTGGTTGGGTGCGCATAGTAAAAAGTGCTCTTGGCAGCTAGAGAGTGCCGCGTTGACGGCTGCGCATGAAGAAATAACCACCTGCAACGTTTGGTTTAGGTTTTAGGTGCATTTTTAATTTTATTGCTTAAATCGCATTTTCTCGACGAGCTGAGCACGTTTTCTGAAATGTGTTCCTCCCGTCACTCTTGTTGGGTGCGCATAGTAAAAAAGTGCTCTTGGCAGCTAGAGAGTCTCGCGTTGACCACTGCGCATGAAGAAATAACCACCTGCAACGTTTGGTTTAGGTTTTAGGTGCATTTTTAATTTTATTGCTTAAATCGCATTTTCTCGACGAGCTGAGCACGTTTTCTGAAATGTGCTCCTCCCGTCACTCTGGTTGGGTGCGCATAGTAAAAAGTGCTCTTGGCAGCTAGAGAGTGCCGCGTTGACCACTGCGCATGAAGAAATAACCACCTGCAACGTTTGGTTTAGGTTTTGGGTGCATTTTTAATTTTACTGCTTAAATCGCATTTTCTCGTCGAGCTGAGCACGTTTTCTGAAATGTGCTCCTCCCGTCACTCTGGTCGGGTGCGCATAGTAAAAATTGCTCTTGGCAGCTAGAGAGTGCCGCGTTGACCACTGCGCATGAAGAAATGACCATCTGCAACGTTTGGTTTAGGTTTTGCGTGCATTTTTAATTTTATTGCTTAAATCGCATTTCCTCGACGAGCTGAGCACGTTTTCTGAAATGTGCTCCTCCCGTCACTCTGGTTGGGTGCGCATAGTAAAAAGTGCTCTCTGCAGCTAGAAAGTGCCGCGTTGACCACTGCGCATGAAGAAATGACCATCTGCAACGTTTGGTTTAGGTTTTAGGTGCATTTTTAATTTTATTGCTTAAATCGCATTTTCTCGACGAGCTGAGCACGTTTTCTGAAATGTGCTCCTCCCGTCACTCTGGTTGGGTGCGCATAGTAAAAAGTGCTCTTGGCAGCTAGAGAGTGCCGCGTTGACCACTGCGCATGAAGAAATGACCATCTGCAGCGTTTGGTTTAGGTTTTAGGTGCATTTTTAATTTTATTGCTTAAATTGCATTTTCTCCACGTTTTCTGAAATGTGCTCCTCCCGTCACTCTGGTTGGGTGCGCATAGTAAAAAGTGCTCTTGGCAGGTAGAGAGTGCTGCGTTGACCACTGCGCATGAAGAAATGACCATCTGCAACGTTTGGTTTAGGTTTTAGGTGCATATTTAATTTTATTGCTTAAATCGCATTTTCTCGACGAGCTGAGCACGTTTTCTGAAATGTGCTCCTTCCGTCACTCTGGTTGGGTGCGCATAGTAAAAAGTGCTCTTGGCAGCTAGAGAGTGCCGCGTTGACCACTGCGCATGAAGAAATGACCATCTGCAACGTTTGGTTTAGGTTTTAGGTGCATTTTTAATTTTATTGCTTAAATCGCATTTTCTCGACGAGCTGAGCACGTTTTCTGAAATGTGCTCCTCCCGTCACTCTGGTTGGGTGCGCATAGTAAAAAGTGCTCTTGGCAGCTAGAGAGTGCCGCGTTGACCACTGCGCATGAAGAAATAACCGCCTGCAACGTTTGGTTTAGGTTTTGGGTGCATTTTTAATCTTATTGCTTAAATCGCATTTTCTGGACGAGCTGAGCACGTTTTCTGAAATGTGCTCCTCCCGTCACTCTGGTTGGGTGCGCATAGTAAAAAGTGCTCTTGGCAGCTAGAGAGTGCCGCGTTGACAACTGCGCATGAAGAAATGACCATCTGCAACGTTTGGTTTAGGTTTTAGGTGCATTTTTAATTTTATTGCTTAAATCGCATTTTCTCGACGAGCTGAGCACGTTTTCTGAAATGTGCTCCTCCCGTCACTCTGGTTGGGTGCGCATAGTAAAAAGTGCTCTTGGCAGCTAGAGAGTCCCGCGTTGACCATTGCGCATGAAGAAATAACCACCTGCAACGTTTGGTTTAGGCTTTAGGTGCATTTTTAATTTTATTGCTTAAATCGCATTTTCTCGACGAGCTGAGCACGTTTTCTGAAATGTGCTCCTCCCGTCACTCTGGTTGGGTGCGCATAGTAAAAAGTGCTCTTGGCAGCTAGAGAGTGCCGCGTTGACCACTGCGCATGAAGAAATAACCACTTGCAACGTTTGGTTTAGGTTTTGGGTGCATTTTTAATTTTATTGCTTAAATCGCATTTTCTGGACGAGCTGAGCACGTTTTCTGAAATGTGCTCCTCCCGTCACTTTGGTTGGGTGCACATAGTAAAAAGTGCTCTTGGCAGCTAGAGAGTGCCGCGTTGACCACTGCGCATGAAGAAATGACCATCTGCAACGTTTGGTTTAGGTTTTAGGTGCATTTTTAATTTTATTGCTTAAATCGCATTTTCTGGACGAGCTGAGCACGTTTTCTGAAATGTGCTCCTCCCGTCACTCTGGTTGGGTGCGCATAGTAAAAAGTGCTCTTGGCAGCTAGAGAGTGCCGCGTTGACCACTGCGCATGAAGAAATAACCACCTGCAACGTTTGGTTTAGGTTTTAGGTGCATTTTTAATTTTATTGCTTAAATCGCATTTTCTCGACGAGCTGAGCACGTTTTCTGAAATGTGCTCCTCCCGTCACTCTGGTTGGGTGCGCATAGTAAAACGTGCTCTTGGCAGCTAGAGAGTGCCGCGTTGACGGCTGCACATGAAGAAATAACCACCTGCAACGTTTGGTTTAGGTTTTAGGTGCATTTTTAATTTTATTGCTTAAATCGCGTTTTCTCAACGAGATGAGCACGTTTTCTGAAATGTGCTCCTCCCGTCCCTCTGGTTGGGTGCGCATAGTAAAAAGTGCTCTTGGCAGCTAGAGAGTGCCGCGTTGACCACTGCCCATGAAGAAATAACCACCTGCAACGTTTGGTTTAGGTTTTAGGTGCATTTTTAATTTTATTGCTTAAATCGCATTTTCTCGACGAGCTGAGCACGTTTTCTGAAATGTGCTCCTCCCGTCACTCTGGTTGGGTGCGCATAGTAAAAAGTGCTCTTGGCAGCTAGATAGTGCCGCGTTGACCGCTGCGCATGAAGAAATAACCACCTGCAACGTTTGGTTTAGGTTTTAGGTGCATTTTTAATTTTATTGCTTAAATCGCATTTTCTCGACGAGATGAGCATGTTTTCTGAAATGTGCTCCTCCCGTCACTCTGGTTGGGTGCGCATAGTAAAAAGTGCTCTTGGCAGCTAGAGAGTGCCGCGTTGACCACTGCGCATGAAGAAATAACCACTTGCAACGTTTGGATTAGGTTTTGGGTGCATTTTTAATTTTATTGCTTAAATCGCATTTTCTCGACGAGCTGAGCACGTTTTCTGAAATGTGCTCCTCCCGTCACTCTGGTTGGGTGCGCATAGTAAAAAGTGCTCTTGGCAGCTAGAGAGTGCCGCGTTGACCACTGCGCATGAAGAAATAACCACCTGCAACGTTTGGTTTAGGTTTTAGGTGCATTTTTAATTTTATTGCTTAAATCGCATTTTCTCGACGAGCTGAGCACGTTTTCTGAAATGTGCTCCTCCCGTCACTCTGGTTGGGTGCGCATAGTAAAAAGTGCTCTTGGCAGCTAGAGAGTGCCGCGTTGACCACTGCCCATGAAGAAATAACCACCTGCAACGTTTGGTTTAGGTTTTAGGTGCATTTTTAATTTTATTGCTTAAATCGCATTTTCTCGACGAGCTGAGCACGTTTTCTGAAATGTGCTCCTCCCGTCACTCTGGTTGGGTGCGCATAGTAAAAAGTGCTCTTGGCAGCTAGAGAGTGCCGCGTTGGCCACTGCGCATGAAGAAATAACCACCTGCAACGTTTGGTTTAGGTTTTAGGTGCATTTTTAATTGTATTGCTTAAATCGCATTTTCTCGACGAGCTGAGCACGTTTTCTGAAATGTGCTCCTCCCGTCACTCTGGTTGGGTGCGCATAGTAAAAAGTGCTCTTGGCAGCTAGAGAGTGCCGCGTTGACCACTGCACATGAAGAAATAACCACCTGCAACGTTTGGTTTAGGTTTTAGGTGCATTTTTATTTTTTTTGCTTAAATCGCATTTTCTCGACAAGCTGAGCACGTTTTCTGAAATGTGCTCCTCCCGTCACTCTTGTTGGGTGCGCATAGTAAGAAGTGCTCTTGGCAGCTAGAGAGTGCCGCGTTGACCACTGCGCATGAAGAAATAACCACCTGCAACGTTTGGTTTAGGTTTTGGGTGCATTTTTAATTTTATTGCTTAAATCGCATTTTCTCGTCGAGCTGAGCACGTTTTCTGAAATGTGCTCCTCCCGTCACTCTGGTCGGGTGCGCATAGTAAAAAGTGCTCTTGGCAGCTAGAGTGTGCCGCGTTGACCACTGCGCATGAAGAAATGACCATCTGCAACGTTTGTTTTAGGTTTTAGGTGCATTTTTAATTTTATTGCTTAAATCGCATTTTCTCGACGAGCTGAGCACGTTTTCTGAAATGTGCTCCTCCCGTCACTCTGGTTGGGTGCGCATAGTCAAAAGTGCTCTTGGCAGCTAGAGAGTGCCGCGTTGACCACTGCGCATGAAGAAATAACCACCTGCAACGTTTTGTTTAGGTTTTAGGTGCATTTTTAATTTTATTGCTTAAATCGCATTTTCTCGACGAGCTGAGCACGTTTTCTGAAATGTGCTCCTCCCGTCACTCTGGTTGGGTGCGCATAGTAAAAAGTGCTCTTGGCAGCTAGAGAGTGCCGCGTTGACCACTGCGCATGAAGAAATAACCACCTGCAACGTTTGGTTTAGGTTTTGGGTGCATTTTTAATTTTATTGCTTAAATCGCATTTTCTCGACGAGCTGAGCACGTTTTCTGAAATGTGCTCCTCCCGTCACTCTGGTTGGGTGCGCATAGTAAAAAGTGCTCTTGGCAGCTAGAGAGTCCCGCGTTGACCATTGCGCATGAAGAAATAACCACCTGCAACGTTTGGTTTAGGCTTTAGGTGCATTTTTAATTTTATTGCTTAAATCGCATTTTCTCGACGAGCTGAGCACGTTTTCTGAAATGTGCTCCTCCCGTCACTCTGGTTGGGTGCGCATAGTAAAAAGTGCTCTTGGCAGCTAGAGAGTGCCGCGTTGACAACTGCGCATGAAGAAATAACCACTTGCAACGTTTGGATTAGGTTTTGGGTGCATTTTTAATTTTATTGCTTAAATCGCATTTTCTGGACGAGCTGAGCACGTTTTCTGAAATGTGCTCCTCCCGTCACTTTGGTTGGGTGCACATAGTAAAAAGTGCTCTTGGCAGCTAGAGAGTGCCGCGTTGACCACTGCGCATGAAGAAATGACCATCTGCAACGTTTGGTTTAGGTTTTAGGTGCATTTTTAATTTTATTGCTTAAGTCGCATTTTCTCGACGAGCTGAGCACGTTTTCTGAAATGTGCTCCTCCCGTCACTCTGGTTGGGTGCGCATAGTAAAAAGTGCTCTTGGCAGCTAGAGAGTGCCGCGTTGACCACTGCGCATGAAGAAATAACCACCTGCAACGTTTGGTTTAGGTTTCGGGTGCATGTTTAATTTTATTGCTTAAACCGAATTTTCTCGACAAGCTGAGCACGTTTTCTGAAATGTGCTCCTCCCGTCACTCTTGTTGGGTGCGCATAGTAAAAAGTGTTCTTGGCAGCTAGAGAGTGCCGCGTTGACCACTGCGCATGAAGAAATAACCACCTGCAATTTTTGGTTTAGGTTTTAGGTGCATTTTTAATTTTATTGCTTAAATCGCATTTTCTCGACGAGCTGAGCACGTTTTCTGGAATGTGCTCCTCCCGTCACTCTGGTTGGGTGCGCATAGTAAAAAGTGCTCTTGGCAGCTAGAGTGCCGCGTTGACCACTGCGCATGAAGAAATAACCACCTGTAACGTTTGGTTTAGGTTTTAGGTGCATTTATAATTTTATTGCTTAAATCACATTTTCTCGACGAGCTGAGCACGTTTTCTGAAATGTGCTCCTCCCGTCACTCTGGTTGGGTGCACATAGTAAAAAGTGCTCTTGGCAGCTAGAGAGTGCCGCGTTGACCACTGCGCATGAAGAAATAACCACCTGCAACGTTTGGTTTAGGTTTTAGGTGCATTTTTAATTTTATTGCTTAAATCGCATTTTCTCGACGAGCTGAGCACGTTTTCTGAAATGTGCTCCTCCCGTCACTCTGGTTGGGTGCGCATAGTAAAAAGTGCTCTTGGCAGCTAGAGAGTGCCGCGTTGACCACTGCGCATGAAGAAATGACCATCTGCAACGTTTGGTTTAGGTTTTGGGTGCATTTTTAATTTTATTGCTTAAATCGCATTTTCTCGACGAGCTGAGCACGTTTTCTGAAATGTGCTCCTCCCGTCACTCTGGTTGGGTGCGCATAGTAAAAAGTGCTCTTGGCAGCTAGAGAGTGCCGCGTTGACCACTGCGCATGAAGAAATAACCACGTGCAACGTTTGTTTTAGGTTTTAGGTGCATTTTTAATTTGATTGCTTAAATCGCATTTTCTCGACGAGCTGAGCACGTTTTCTGAAATGTGCTCCTCCCGTCACTCTGGTTGGGTGCGCATAGTAAAAAGTGCTCTTGGCAGCTAGAGAGTGCCGCGTTGACTGCTGTGCATGAAGAAATAACCACCTGCAACGTTTGGTTTAGGTTTTAGATGCATTTTTAATTTTATTGCTTAAATCGCATTTTCTCGACGAGCTGAGCACGTTTTCTAAAATGTGCTCCTCCCGTCACTCTGGTTGGGTGCGCATAGTAAAAAGTGCTCTTGGCAGCTAGAGAGTGCCGCGTTGACCACTGCGCATGAAGAAATAACCGCCTGCAACGTTTGGTTTAGGTTTTGGGTGCATTTTTAATTTTATTGCTTAAATCGCATTTTCTCGTCGAGCTGAGCACGTTTTCTGAAATCTGCTCCTCCCGTCACTCTGGTTGGGTGCGCATAGTAAAAAGTGCTCTTGGCAGCTAGAGAGTGCCGCGTTGACCACTGCGCATGAAGAAATAACCACCTGCAACGTTTGGTTTAGGTTTTGGGTGCATTTTTAATTTTATTGCTTAAATCGCATTTTCTGGACGAGCTGAGCACGTTTTCTGAAATGTGCTCCTCCTGTCACTCTGGTTGGGTGCGCATAGTAAAAAGTGCTCTTGGCAGCTAGAGAGTGCCGCGTTGACTGCTGTGCATGAAGAAATAACCACCTGCAACGTTTGGTTTAGGTTTTGGATGCATTTTTAATTTTATTGCTTAAATCGCATTTTCTCGACGAGCTGAGCACGTTTTCTGAAATGTGCTCCTCCCGTCACTCTGGTTGGGTGCGCATAGAAAAAGTGCTCTTGGCAGCTAGAGAGTGCCGCGTTGACTGCTGCGCATGAAGAAATAACCACCTGCAACGTTTGGTTTAGGTTTTAGGTGCATTTTTAATTTTATTGCTTAAATCGCATTTTCTCGACGAGCTGAGCACGTTTTCTGAAATGTGCTCCTCCCGTCACTCTGGTTGGGTGCGCATAGTAAAAAGTGCTCTTGGCAGCTAGAGAGTGCCGCGTTGACCACTGCGCATGAAGAAATAACCGCCTGCAACGTTTGGTTTAGGTTTTGGGTGCATTTTTAATTTTATTTCTTAAATCGCATTTTCTCGTCGAGCTGAGCACGTTTTCTGAAATGTGCTCCTCCCGTCACTCTGGTTGGGTGCGCATAGTAAAAAGTGCTCTTGGCAGCTAGAGAGTGCCGCGTTGACCACTGCGCATGAAGAAATGACCATCTGCAACGTTTGGTTTAGGTTTTTGGTGCATTTTTAATTTTATTGCTTAAATCGCATTTTCTCGTCGAGCTGAGCACGTTTTCACAAATGTGCTCCTCCCGTCACTCTGGTTGGGTGTGCATAGTAAAAAGTGCTCTTGGCAGCTAGAGAGTGCCGCGTTGACCACTGCGCATGAAGAAATGACCGTCTGCAACGTTTGGTTTAGGTTTTAGGTGCATTTTTAATTGTATTGCTTAAATCGCATTTTCTCGACGAGCTGAGCACGTTTTCCGAAATGTGCTCCTCCCGTCACTCTGGTTGGGTGCGCATAGTAAAAAGTGCTCTTGGCAGCTAGAGAGTGCCGCGTTGACGGCTGCGCATGAAGAAATAACCACCTGCAACGTTTGGTTTAGGTTTTAGGTGCATTTTTAATTTTATTGCTTAAATCGCATTTTCTCGACGAGCTGAGCACGTTTTGTGAAATGTGCTCCTCCCGTCACTCTGGTTGGGTGCGCATAGTAAAAAGTGCTCTTGCCAGCTAGAGAGTGCCGCGTTGACCACTGCGCATGAAGAAATAACCACTTGCAACGTTTGGTTTAGGTTTTGGGTGCATTTTTAATTTTATTGCTTAAATCGCATTTTCTCGACGAGCTGAACACGTTTTCTGAAATGTGCTCCTCCCGTCACTCTGGTTGGGTGCGCATAGTAAAAAGTGCTCTTGGCAGCTAGAGAGTGCCGCGTTGACCACTGCGCATGAAGAAATAACCACCTGCAACGTTTGGTTTATGTTTTAGTTGCATTTTTAATTGTATTGCTTAAATCGCATTTTCTCGACGAGCTGAGCACGTTTTCTGAAATGTGCTCCTCCCGTCACTCTGGTTGGTTGCGCATAGTAAAAAGTGCTCTTGGCAGCTAGAGAGTGCTGCGTTGAATGCTGCGCATGAAGAAATAACCATCTGCAACGTTTGGTTTAGGTTTTAGGTGCATTTTTAATTTTACTGCTTAAATCGCATTTTCTCGACGAGCTGAGCACGTTTTCTAAAATGTGCTCCTCCCGTCACTCTGATTGGGTGCGCATAGTAAAAAGTGCTCTTGGCAGCTAGAGAGTGCCGCGTTGACCACTGAGCATGAAGAAATAACCACCTGCAACGTTTGGTTTAGGTTTTGGGTCCATTTTTAATTTTATTGCTTAAATCGCATTTTCTGGACGAGCTGAGCACGTTTTCTGAAATGTGCTCCTCCCGTCACTCTGGTTGGGTGCGCATAGTAAAAAGGTGCTCTTGGCAAATAGAGAGTGCCGCGTTGACCACTGCGCATGAAGAAATGACCATCTGCAACGTTTGGTTTAGGTTTTAGGTGCATTTTTAATTTTATTGCTTAAATCGCATTTTCTCGATGAGCTGAGCACGTTTTCTGAAATGTGCTCCTCCCGTCACTCTGGTTGGGTGCGCATAGTAAAAAGTGCTCTTGGCAGCTAGAGAGTGCCGCGTTTACCATTGCGCATGAAGAAATAACCACCTGCAACGTTTGGTTTAGGCTTTAGGTGCATTTTTAATTTTATTGCTTAAATCACATTTTCTCGACGAGCTGAGCACGTTTTCTGAAATGTGCTCCTCCCGTCACTCTGGTTGGGTGCGCATAGTAAAAAGTGCTCTTGGCAGCTAGAGAGTCTCGCGTTGACCACTGCGCATGAAGAAATAACCACCTGCAACGTTTGGTTTAGGTTTTAGGTGCATTTTTAATTTTATTGCTTAAATCGCATTTTCTCGACGAGCTGAGCACGTTTTCTGAAATGTGCTCCTCCCGTCACTCTGGTTGGGTGCGCATAGTAAAAAGTGCTCTTGGCAGCTAGAGAGTGCCGCGTTGACCACTGCGCATGAAGAAATAACCACCTGCAACGTTTGGTTTAGGTTTTGGGTGCATTTTTAAGTTTATTGCTTAAATCGCATTTTCTCGTCGAGCTGAGCACGTTTTCTGAAATGTGCTCCTCCCGTCACTCTGGTCGGGTGCGCATAGTAAAAAGTGCTCTTGGCAGCTAGAGAGTGCCGCGTTGACCACTGCGCATGAAGAAATGACCACCTGCAACGTTTGGTTTAGGTTTTGGGTGCATTTTTAATTTTATTGCTTAAATCGCATTTTCTCGACGAGCTGAGCACGTTTTCTGAAATGTGCTCCTCCCGTCACTCTGGTTGGGTGCGCATAGTAAAAAGTGCTCTTGGCAGCTAGAGAGTGCCGCGTTGACCACTGCGCATGAAGAAATAACCACCTGCAACGCTTGGTTTAGGTTTTAGGTGCATTTTTAATTTTATTGCTTAAATCGCATTTTCTCGACGAGCTGAGCACGTTTTCTGAAATGTGCTCCTCCCGTCACTCTGGTTGGGTGCGCATAGTAAAAAGTGCTCTTGGCAGCTAGAGAGTGCCGCGTTGACCACTGCGCATGAAGAAATGATCATCTGCAACGTTTGGTTTAGGTTTTAGGTGCATTTTTATCTTTATTGCTTAAATCGCATTTTCTCGACGAGCTGAGCACGTTTTCTGAAATGTGCTCCTCCCGTCACTCTGGTTGGGTGCGCATAGTAAAAAGTGCTCTTGGCAGCTAGAGAGTGCCGCGTTGACCACTGCCCATGAAGAAATAACCACCTGCAACGTTTGGTTTAGGTTTTACGTGCATTTTTAATTTTATTGCTTAAATCGCATTTTCTCGACGAGCTGAGCACGTTTTCTGAAATGTGCTCCTCCCGTCACTCTGGTTGGGTGCGCATAGTAAAAAGTGCTCTTGGCAGCTAGAGAGTGCCGCGTTGGCCACTGCGCATGAAGAAATAACCACCTGCAACGTTTGGTTTAGGTTTTAGTTGCATTTTTAATTGTATTGCTTAAATCGCATTTTCTCGACGAGCTGAGCACGTTTTCTGAAATGTGCTCCTCCCGTCACTCTGGTTGGTTGCGCAAAGTAAAAAGTGCTCTTGGCAGCTAGAGAGTGCCGCGTTGACCACTGCACATGAAGAAATAACCACCTGCAACGTTTGGTTTAGGTTTTAGGTGCATTTTTAATTTTATTGCTTAAATCGCATTTTCTCGACGAGCTGAGCACGTTTTCTGAAATGTGCTCCTCCCGTCACTCTTGTTGGGTGCGCATAGTAAAAAGTGCTCTTGGCAGCTAGAGAGTCTCGCGTTGACCACTGCGCATGAAGAAATAACCACCTGCAACGTTTGGTTTAGGTTTTAGGTGCATTTTTAATTTTATTGCTTAAATCGCATTTTCTCGACGAGCTGAGCACGTTTTCTGAAATGTGCTCCTCCCGTCACTCTGGTTGGGTGCGCATAGTAAAAAGTGCTCTTGGCAGCTAGAGAGTGCCGCGTTGACCACTGCGCATGAAGAAATAACCACCTGCAACGTTTGGTTTAGGTTTTGGGTGCATTTTTAATTTTATTGCTTAAATCGCATTTTCTCGTCGAGCTGAGCACGTTTTCTGAAATGTGCTCCTCCCGTCACTCTGGTCGGGTGCGCATAGTAAAAAGTGCTCTTGGCAGCTAGAGAGTGCCGCGTTGACCACTGCGCATGAAGAAATGACCATCTGCAACGTTTGGTTTAGGTTTTGGGTGCATTTTTAATTTTATTGCTTAAATCGCATTTTCTCGACGAGCTGAGCACGTTTTCTGAAATGTGCTCCTCCCGTCACTCTGGTTGGGTGTGCATAGTAAAAAGTGCTCTTGGCAGCTAGAGAGTGCCGCGTTGACCACTGCGCATGAAGAAATAACCACCTGCAACGTTTGGTTTAGGTTTTAGGTGCATTTTTAATTTTATTGCTTAAATCGCATTTTCTCGACGAGCTGAGCACGTTTTCTTAAATGTGCTCCTCCCGTCACTCTGGTTGGGTGCGCATAGTAAAAAGAGTGCTCTTGGCAGCTGGAGAGTGCCGCGTTGACCACTGCGCATGAAGAAATAACCACCTGCAACGTTTGGTTTAGGTTTTAGGTGCATTTTTAATTTTATTGCTTAAATCGCATGTTCTCGACGAGCTGTGCACGTTTTCTGAAATGTGCTCCTCCCGTCACTCTGGTTGGGTGCGCATAGTAAAAAGTGCTCTTGGCAGCTAGAGAGTGCCGCGTTGACCACTGCGCATGAAGAAATGACCATTTGCAACGTTTGGTTTAGGTTTTAGGTGCATTTTTAATTTTATTGCTTAAATTGCATTTTCTCGACGAGCTGAGCACGTTTTCTGAAATGTGCTCCTCCCGTCACTCTGGTTGGATGCGCATAGTAAAAAGAGTGCTCTTGGCAGCTGGAGAGTGCCGCGTTGACCACTGCGCATGAAGAAATAACCACCTGCAACGTTTGGTTTAGGTTTTAGGTGCATTTTTAATTTTATTGCTTAAATCGCATGTTCTCGACGAGCTGAGCACGTTTTCTGAAATGTGCTCCTTCCGTCACTCTGGTTGGGTGCGCATTGTAAAAAGTGCTCTTGGCAGCTAGAGAGTGCCGCGTTGACCACTGCGCATGAAGAAATGACCATTTGCAACGTTTGGTTTAGGTTTTAGGTGCATTTTTAATTTTATTGCTTAAATTGCATTTTCTCGACGAGCTGAGCACGTTTTCTGAAATGTGCTCCTCCTGTCACTCTGGTTGGGTGCGCATAGTAAAAAGTGCTCTTGGCAGCTAGAGAGTGCCGCGTTGACCACTGCGCATGAAGAAATGACCATCTGCAACGTTTGGTTTAGGTTTTAGGTGCATTTTTAATTTTATTGCTTAAATCGCATTTTCTCGACGAGCTGAGCACGTTTTCTGAAATGTGCTCTTCCCGTCACTCTGGTTGGGTGCGCTAGTAAAAAGTGCTCTTGGCAGCTAGAGAGTGCCGCGTTGACCACTGCGCATGAAGAAATAACCACCTGCAACGTTTGGTTTACTTTTTAGGTGCATTTTTAATTTTATTGCTTAAATCGCATTTTCTCGACGAGCTGAGCACGTTTTCTGAAATGTGCTCCTCCCGTCACTCTGGTTGGGTGCGCATAGTAAAAAGTGCTCTTGGCAGCTAGAGAGTGCCGCGTTGACCACTGTTTGGTTTAGGTTTTGGGTGCATTTTTTATTTTATTGCTTAAATCACATTTTCTCGACGAGCTGAGCACGTTTTCTGAAATGTGCTCCTCCCGTCACTCTGGTTGGGTGCGCATAGTAAAAAGTGCTTTTGGCAGCTAGAGAGTGCCGCGTTGACCACTGCGCATGAAGAAATAACCACCTGCAACGTTTGGTTTAGGTTTTAGGTGCATTTTTATTTTTATTGCTTAAATCGCATTTTCTCGACGAGCTGAGCACGTTTTCTGAAATGTGCTCCTCCCGTCACTCTGGTTGGGTGCGCATAGTAAAAAGTGCTCTTGGCAGCTAGAGAGTGCCGCGTTGACCACTGCGCATGAAGAAAAAAACACGTGCAACGTTTGTTTTAGGTTTTGGGTGCATTTTTAATTTTATTGCTTAAATCGCATTTTCTCGTCGAGCTGAGCACGTTTTCAGAAATGTGCTCCTCCCGACACTCTGGTTGGGTGTGCATAGTAAAAAGTGCTCTTGGCAGCTAGAGAGTGCCGCGTTGACCACTGCGCATGAAGAAATGACCATCTGCAACGTTTTGTTTAGGTTTTGGGTGCA
Organism: Syngnathus scovelli; assembly: GCF_024217435.2. Lineage (NCBI taxonomy): Eukaryota > Metazoa > Chordata > Actinopteri > Syngnathiformes > Syngnathidae > Syngnathus > Syngnathus scovelli. Next base: position 3,076,035 of record NC_090859.1, read on the forward strand.
TTTTTAATTGTATTGCTTAAATCGCATTTTCTCGACGAGCTGAGCACGTTTTCTGAAATGTGCTCCTCCCGTCACTCTGGTTGGGTGCGCATAGTAAAAAGTGCTCTTGGCAGCTAGAGAGTGCCGCGTTGACCATTGCGCATGAAGAAATAACCACCTGCAACGTTTGGTTTAGGTTTTGGGTGCATTTTTAATATTATTGCTTAAATCTCATTTTCTGGACGAGCTGAGCACGTTTTCTGAAATGTGCTCCTCCCGTCACTCTGGTTGGGTGCGCATAGTAAAAAGTGCTCTTGGCAGCTAGAGAGTGCCGCGTTGACCACTGCGCATGAAGAAAAAAACACGTGCAACGTTTGGTTTAGGTTTTGGGTGCATTTTTAATTTTATTGATTAAATCGCATTTACTCGACGAGCTGAGCACGTTTTCTGAAATGTGCTCCTCCCGTCACTCTGGTTGGGTGCGCATAGTAAAAAGTGCTCTTGGCAGCTAGAGAGTGCCGCGTTGACCATTGCGCATGAAGAAATAACCGCCTGCAACGTTTGGTTTAGGTTTTAGGTGCATTTTTAATTTTATTGCTTAAATCGCATTTTCTCGACGAGCTGAGCACGTTTTCTGAAATGTGCTCCTCCCGTCACTCTGGTTGGGTGCGCATAGTAAAAAGTGCTCTTGGCAGCTAGAAAGTGCCGCGTTGACCACTGCGCATGAAGAAATAACCACCTGCAACGTTTGGTTTAGGTTTTGGGTGCATTTTTTATTTTATTGCTTAAATCGCATTTTCTCGCCTAGCTGAGCACGTTTTCTGAAATGTGCTCCTCCCGTCACTCTGGTTGGGTGCGCATAGTAAAAAGTGCTCTTGGCAGCTAGAGAGTGCCGCGTTGACCATTGCGCATAAAGAAATAACCACCTGCAACGTTTGGTTTAGGTTTTAGGTGCATTTTTAATTTTATTGCTTAAATCGCATTTTCTCGTCGAGCTGAGCACGTTTTCTGAAATGTGCTCCTCCCGCCACTCTGGTTGGGTGCGCATAGTAAAAAGTGCTCTTGGCAGCTAGAGAGTGCCGCGTTGACCATTGCGCATGAAGAAATAACCACCTGCAACGTTTGGTGTAGGTTTTAGGTGCATTTTTAATTTTATTGCTTAAATCGCATTTTCTCGTCGAGCTGAGCACGTTTTCTGAAATGTGCTCCTCCCGTCACTCTGGTTGGGTGCGCATAGTAAAAAGTGCTCTTGGCAGCTAGAGAGTGCCGCGTTGACCACTGCGCATAAAGAAATAACCACCTGCAACGTTTGGTTTAGGTTTTATGTGCATTTTTAATTTTATTGCTTAAATCGCATTTTCTCGACGAGCTGAGCACGTTTTCTGAAATGTGCTCCTCCCGTCACTCTGGTCGGGTGCGCATAGTAAAAAGTGCTCTTGGCAGCTAGAGAGTGCCGCGTTGACTGCTGCACATGAAGACATAACCACCCCCAACGTTTGGTTTAGGTTTTTTGTGCATTTTTAATTTTATTGCTTAAATCGCATTTTCTCGACGAGCTGAGCACGTTTTCTGAAATGTGCTCCTCCCGTCACTCTGGTTGGGTGCGCATAGTAAAAAGTGCTCTTGGCAGCTAGAGAGTGCCGCGTTGACCACTGCGCATGAAGAAATAACCACCTGCAACGTTTGGTTTAGGTTTTGGGTGCATTTTTTATTTTATTGCTTAAATCGCATTTTCTCGTCGAGCTGAGCACGTTTTCTGAAATGTGCTCCTCCCGTCACTCTGGTTGGGTGCGCATAGTAAAAAGTGCTCTTGGCAGCTAGAGAGTGCCGCGTTGACCATTGCGCATAAAGAAATAACCACCTGCAACGTTTGGTTTAGGTTTTAGGTGCATTTTTAATTGTATTGCTTAAATCGCATTTTCTCGACGAGCTGAGCACGTTTTCTGAAATGTGCTCCTCCCGTCACTCTGGTTGGGTGCGCATAGTAAAAAGTGCTCTTGGCAGCTAGAGAGTGCCGCGTTGACCACTGCACATGAAGAAATAACCACCTGCAACGTTTGGTTTAGGTTTTAGGTGCATTTTTAATTTTTTTGCTTAAATCGCATTTTCTCGACAAGCTGAGCACGTTTTCTGAAATGTGCTCCTCCCGTCACTCTTGTTGGGTGCGCATAGTAAAAAGTGCTCTTGGCAGCTAGAGAGTGCCGCGTTGACCACTGCGCATGAAGAAATAACCACCTGCAACCTTTGGTTTAGGTTTTGGGTGCATTTTTAATTTTATTGCTTAAATCGCATTTTCTCGTCGAGCTGAGCACGTTTTCTGAAATGTGCTCCTCCCGTCACTCTGGTCGGGTGCGCATAGTAAAAAGTGCTCTTGGCAGCTAGAGAGTGCCGCGTTGACCACTGCGCATGAAGAAATGACCACCTGCAACGTTTGGTTTAGGTTTTGGGTGCATTTTTAATTTTATTGCTTAAATCGCATTTTCTCGACGAGCTGAGCACGTTTTCTGAAATGTGCTCCTCCCGTCACTCTGGTTGGGTGCGCATAGTAAAAAGTGCTCTTGGCAGCTAGAGAGTGCCGCGTTGACCACTGCGCATGAAGAAATAACCACTTGCAACGTTTGGTTTAGGTTTTGGGTGCATTTTTAATTTTATTGCTTAAATCGCATTTTCTCGACGAGCTGAGCACGTTTTCTGAAATGTGCTCCTCCCGTCACTCTGGTTGGGTGCGCATAGTAAAAAGTGCTCTTGGCAGCTAGAGAGTGCCGCGTTGACGGCTGCGCATGAAGAAATAACCACCTGCAACGTTTGGTTTAGGTTTTAGGTGCATTTTTAATTTTATTGCTTAAATCGCATTTTCTCGACGAGCTGAGCACGTTTTCTGAAATGTGCTCCTCCCGTCACTCTTGTTGGGTGCGCATAGTAAAAAAGTGCTCTTGGCAGCTAGAGAGTCTCGCGTTGACCACTGCGCATGAAGAAATAACCACCTGCAACGTTTGGTTTAGGTTTTAGGTGCATTTTTAATTTTATTGCTTAAATCGCATTTTCTCGACGAGCTGAGCACGTTTTCTGAAATGTGCTCCTCCCGTCACTCTGGTTGGGTGCGCATAGTAAAAAGTGCTCTTGGCAGCTAGAGAGTGCCGCGTTGACCACTGCACATGAAGAAATAACCACCTGCAACGTTTGGTTTAGGTTTTGGGTGCATTTTTAATTTTACTGCTTAAATCGCATTTTCTCGTCGAGCTGAGCACGTTTTCTGAAATGTGCTCCTCCCGTCACTCTGGTCGGGTGCGCATAGTAAAAAGTGCTCTTGGCAGCTAGAGAGTGCCGCGTTGACCACTGCGCATGAAGAAATGACCATCTGCAACGTTTGGTTTAGGTTTTGCGTGCATTTTTAATTTTATTGCTTAAATCGCATTTCCTCGACGAGCTGAGCACGTTTTCTGAAATGTGCTCCTCCCGTCACTCTGGTTGGGTGCGCATAGTAAAAAGTGCTCTTGGCAGCTAGAAAGTGCCGTGTTGACCACTGCGCATGAAGAAATGACCATCTGCAACGTTTGGTTTAGGTTTTAGGTGCATTTTTAATTTTATTGCTTAAATCGCATTTTCTCGACGAGCTGAGCACGTTTTCTGAAATGTGCTCCTTCCGTCACTCTGGTTGGGTGTGCATAGTAAAAAGTGCTCTTGGCAGCTAGAGAGTGCTGCGTTGACCACTGCGCATGAAGAAATGACCATCTGCAACGTTTGGTTTAGGTTTTAGGTGCATTTTTAATTTTATTGCTTAAATCGCATTTTCTCGACGAGCTGAGCACGTTTTCTGAAATGTGCTCCTCCCGTCACTCTGGTTGGGTGCGCATAGTAAAAAGTGCTCTTGGCAGCTAGAGAGTGCCGCGTTGACCACTGCGCATGAAGAAATGACCATCTGCAGCGTTTGGTTTAGGTTTTAGGTGCATTTTTAATTTTATTGCTTAAATTGCATTTTCTCCACGTTTTCTGAAATGTGCTCCTCCCGTCACTCTGGTTGGGTGCGCATAGTAAAAAGTGCTCTTGGCAGGTAGAGAGTGCTGCGTTGACCACTGCGCATGAAGAAATGACCATCTGCAACGTTTGGTTTAGGTTTTAGGTGCATATTTAATTTTATTGCTTAAATCGCATTTTCTCAACGAGCTGAGCACGTTTTCTGAAATGTGCTCCTTCCGTCACTCTGGTTGGGTGCGCATAGTAAAAAGTGCTCTTGGCAGCTAGAGAGTGCCGCGTTGACCACTGCGCATGAAGAAATGACCATCTGCAACGTTTGGTTTAGGTTTTAGGTGCATTTTTAATTGTATTGCTTAAATCGCATTTTCTCGACGAGCTGAGCACGTTTTCTGAAATGTGCTCCTCCCGTCACTCTGGTTGGGTGCGCATAGTAAAAAGTGCTCTTGGCAGCTAGAGAGTGCCGCGTTGACCACTGCGCATGAAGAAATAACCACCTGCAACGTTTGGTTTAGGTTTTGGGTGCATTTTTAATCTTATTGCTTAAATCGCATTTTCTGGACGAGCTGAGCACGTTTTCTGAAATGTGCTCCTCCCGTCACTCTGGTTGGGTGCGCATAGTAAAAAGTGCTCTTGGCAGCTAGAGAGTGCCGCGTTGACAACTGCGCATGAAGAAATGACCATCTGCAACGTTTGGTTTAGGTTTTAGGTGCATTTTTAATTTTATTGCTTAAATCGCATTTTCTCGTCGAGCTGAGCACGTTTTCTGAAATGTGCTCCTCCCGTCACTCTGGTCGGGTGCGCATAGTAAAAAGTGCTCTTGGCAGCTAGAGAGTGCCGCGTTGACCACTGCGCATGAAGAAATGACCATCTGCAACGTTTGGTTTAGGTTTTGGGTTTATTTTTAATTTTATTGCTTAAATCGCATTTTCTCGACGAGCTGAGCACGTTTTCTGAAATGTGCTCCTCCCGTCACTCTGGTTGGGTGCGCATAGTAAAAAGTGCTCTTGCCAGCTAGAGAGTGCCGCGTTGACCACTGCGCATGAAGAAATAACCACTTGCAACGTTTGGTTTAGGTTTTGGGTGCATTTTTAATTTCATTGCTTAAATCGCATTTTCTCGACGAGCTGAGCACGTTTTCTGAAATGTGCTCCTCCCGTCACTCTGGTTGGGTGCGCATAGTAAAAAGTGCTCTTGGCAGCTAGAGAGTGCCGCGTTGACGGCTGCGCATGAAGAAATAACCACCTGCAACGTTTGGTTTAGGTTTTAGGTGCATTTTTAATTTTATTGCTTAAATCGCATTTTCTCGACGAGCTGAGCACGTTTTCTGAAATGTGCTCCTCCCGTCACTCTTGTTGGGTGCGCATAGTAAAAAAGTGCTCTTGGCAGCTAGAGAGTCTCGCGTTGACCACTGCGCATGAAGAAATAACCACCTGCAACGTTTGGTTTAGGTTTTAGGTGCATTTTTAATTTTATTGCTTAAATCGCATTTTCTCGACGAGCTGAGCACGTTTTCTGAAATGTGCTCCTCCCGTCACTCTGGTTGGGTGCGCATAGTAAAAAGTGCTCTTGGCAGCTAGAGAGTGCCGCGTTGACCACTGCGCATGAAGAAATAACCACCTGCAACGTTTGGTTTAGGTTTTGGGTGCATTTTTAATTTTACTGCTTAAATCGCATTTTCTCGTCGAGCTGAGCACGTTTTCTGAAATGTGCTCCTCCCGTCACTCTGGTCGGGTGCGCATAGTAAAAATTGCTCTTGGCAGCTAGAGAGTGCCGCGTTGACCACTGCGCATGAAGAAATGACCATCTGCAACGTTTGGTTTAGGTTTTGCGTGCATTTTTAATTTTATTGCTTAAATCGCATTTCCTCGACGAGCTGAGCACGTTTTCTGAAATGTGCTCCTCCCGTCACTCTGGTTGGGTGCGCATAGTAAAAAGTGCTCTTGGCAGCTAGAAAGTGCCGCGTTGACCACTGCGCATGAAGAAATGACCATCTGCAACGTTTGGTTTAGGTTTTAGGTGCATTTTTAATTTTATTGCTTAAATCGCATTTTCTCGACGAGCTGAGCACGTTTTCTGAAATGTGCTCCTCCCGTCACTCTGGTTGGGTGCGCATAGTAAAAAGTGCTCTTGGCAGCTAGAGAGTGCCGCGTTGACCACTGCGCATGAAGAAATGACCATCTGCAGCGTTTGGTTTAGGTTTTAGGTGCATTTTTAATTTTATTGCTTAAATTGCATTTTCTCCACGTTTTCTGAAATGTGCTCCTCCCGTCACTCTGGTTGGGTGCGCATAGTAAAAAGTGCTCTTGGCAGGTAGAGAGTGCTGCGTTGACCACTGCGCATTAAGAAATGACCATCTGCAACGTTTGGTTTAGGTTTTAGGTGCATATTTAATTTTATTGCTTAAATCGCATTTTCTCAACGAGCTGAGCACGTTTTCTGAAATGTGCTCCTTCCGTCACTCTGGTTGGGTGCGCATAGTAAAAAGTGCTCTTGGCAGCTAGAGAGTGCCGCGTTGACCACTGCGCATGAAGAAATGACCATCTGCAACGTTTGGTTTAGGTTTTAGGTGCATTTTTAATTTTATTGCTTAAATCGCATTTTCTCGACGAGCTGAGCACGTTTTCTGAAATGTGCTCCTCCCGTCACTCTGGTTGGGTGCGCATAGTAAAAAGTGCTCTTGGCAGCTAGAGAGTGCCGCGTTGACCACTGCGCATGAAGAAATAACCACCTGCAACGTTTGGTTTAGGTTTTGGGTGCATTTTTAATCTTATTGCTTAAATCGCATTTTCTGGACGAGCTGAGCACGTTTTCTGAAATGTGCTCCTCCCGTCACTCAGGTTGGGTGCGCATAGTAAAAAGTGTTCTTGGCAGCTAGAGAGTGCCGCGTTGACAACTGCGCATGAAGAAATGACCATCTGCAACGTTTGGTTTAGGTTTTAAGTGCATTTTTAATTTTATTGCTTAAATCGCATTTTCTCGACGAGCTGAGCACGTTTTCTGAAATGTGCTCCTCCCGTCACTCTGGTTGGGTGCGCATAGTAAAAAGTGCTCTTGGCAGCTAGAGAGTCCCGCGTTGACCATTGCGCATGAAGAAATAACCACCTGCAACGTTTGGTTTAGGCTTTAGGTGCATTTTTAATTTTATTGCTTAAATCGCATTTTCTCGACGAGCTGAGCACGTTTTCTGAAATGTGCTCCTCCCGTCACTCTGGTTGGGTGCGCATAGTAAAAAGTGCTCTTGGCAGCTAGAGAGTGCCGCGTTGACCACTGCGCATGAAGAAATAACCACCTGCAACGTTTGGTTTAGGTTTTGGGTGCATTTTTAATCTTATTGCTTAAATCGCATTTTCTGGACGAGCTGAGCACGTTTTCTGAAATGTGCTCCTCCCGTCACTCAGGTTGGGTGCGCATAGTAAAAAGTGTTCTTGGCAGCTAGAGAGTGCCGCGTTGACAACTGCGCATGAAGAAATCACCATCTGCAACGTTTGGTTTAGGTTTTAGGTGCATTTTTAATTTTATTGCTTAAATCGCATTTTGTCGACGAGCTGAGCACGTTTTCTGAAATGTGCTCCTCCCGTCACTCTGGTTGGGTGCGCATAGTAAAAAGTGCTCTTGGCAGCTAGAGAGTCCCGCGTTGACCATTGCGCATGAAGAAATAACCACCTGCAACGTTTGGTTTAGGCTTTAGGTGCATTTTTAATTTTATTGCTTAAATCGCATTTTCTCGACGAGCTGAGCACGTTTTCTGAAATGTGCTCCTCCCGTCACTCTGGTTGGGTGCGCATAGTAAAAAGTGCTCTTGGCAGCTAGAGAGTGCCGCGTTGACCACTGCGCATGAATAAATAACCACTTGCAACGTTTGGATTAGGTTTTGGGTGCATTTTTAATTTTATTGCTTAAATCGCATTTTCTGGACGAGCTGAGCACGTTTTCTGAAATTTGCTCCTCCCGTCACTTTGGTTGGGTGCACATAGTAAAAAGTGCTCTTGGCAGCTAGAGAGTGCCGCGTTGACCACTGCGCATGAAGAAATGACCATCTGCAACGTTTGGTTTAGGTTTTAGGTGCATTTTTAATTTTATTGCTTAAATCGCATTTTCTCGACGAGCTGAGCACGTTTTCTGAAATGTGCTCCTCCCGTCACTCTGGTTGGGTGCGCATAGTAAAAAGTGCTCTTGGCAGCTAGAGAGTGCCGCGTTGACCACTGCCCATGAAGAAATAACCACCTGCAACGTTTGGTTTAGGTTTTAGGTGCATTTTTAATTTTATTGCTTAAATCGCATTTTCTCGACGAGCTGAGCACGTTTTCTGAAATGTGCTCCTCCCGTCACTCTGGTTGGGTGCGCATAGTAAGAAGTGCTCTTGGCAGCTAGAGAGTGCCGCGTTGACCACTGCGCATGAAGAAATAACCACCTGCAACGTTTGGTTTAGGTTTTGGGTGCATTTTTAATTTTATTGCTTAAATCGCATTTTCTCGTCGAGCTGAGCACGTTTTCTGAAATGTGCTCCTCCCGTCACTCTGGTCGGGTGCGCATAGTAAAAAGTGCTCTTGGCAGCTAGAGTGTGCCGCGTTGACCACTGCGCATGAAGAAATGACCATCTGCAACGTTTGTTTTAGGTTTTAGGTGCATTTTTAATTTTATTGCTTAAATCGCATTTTCTCGACGAGCTGAGCACGTTTTCTGAAATGTGCTCCTCCCGTCACTCTGGTTGGGTGCGCATAGTAAAAAGTGCTCTTGGCAGCTAGAGAGTGCCGCGTTGACCACTGCGCATGAAGAAATAACCACCTGCACCGTTTGGTTTAGGTTTTAGGTGCATTTTTAATTTTATTGCTTAAATCGCATTTTCTCGACGAGCTGAGCACGTTTTCTGAAATGTGCTCCTCCCGTCACTCTGGTTGGGTGCGCATAGTAAAAAGTGCTCTTGGCAGCTAGAGAGTGCCGCGTTGACCACTGCGCATGAAGAAATAACCACCTGCAACGTTTGGTTTAGGTTTTGGGTGCATTTTTAATTTTATTGCTTAAATCGCATTTTCTCGACGAGCTGAGCACGTTTTCTGAAATGTGCTCCTCCCGTCACTCTGGTTGGGTGCGCATAGTAAAAAGTGCTCTTGGCAGCTAGAGAGTCCCGCGTTGACCATTGCGCATGAAGAAATAACCACCTGCAACGTTTGGTTTAGGCTTTAGGTGCATTTTTAATTTTATTGCTTAAATCGCATTTTCTCGACGAGCTGAGCACGTTTTCTGAAATGTGCTCCTCCCGTCACTCTGGTTGGGTGCGCATAGTAAAAAGTGCTCTTGGCAGCTAGAGAGTGCCGCGTTGACCACTGCGCATGAATAAATAACCACTTGCAACGTTTGGATTAGGTTTTGGGTGCATTTTTAATTTTATTGCTTAAATCGCATTTTCTGGACGAGCTGAGCACGTTTTCTGAAATGTGCTCCTCCCGTCACTTTGGTTGGGTGCACATAGTAAAAAGTGCTCTTGGCAGCTAGAGAGTGCCGCGTTGACCACTGCGCATGAAGAAATGACCATCTGCAACGTTTGGTTTAGGTTTTAGGTGCATTTTTAATTTTATTGCTTAAATCGCATTTTCTCGACGAGCTGAGCACGTTTTCTGAAATGTGCTCCTCCCGTCACTCTGGTTGGGTGCGCATAGTAAAAAGTGCTCTTGGCAGCTAGAGAGTGCCGCGTTGACCACTGCCCATGAAGAAATAACCACCTGCAACGTTTGGTTTAGGTTTTAGGTGCATTTTTAATTTTATTGCTTAAATCGCATTTTCTCGACGAGCTGAGCACGTTTTCTGAAATGTGCTCCTCCCGTCACTCTGGTTGGGTGCGCATAGTAAGAAGTGCTCTTGGCAGCTAGAGAGTGCCGCGTTGACCACTGCGCATGAAGAAATAACCACCTGCAACGTTTGGTTTAGGTTTTGGGTGCATTTTTAATTTTATTGCTTAAATCGCATTTTCTCGTCGAGCTGAGCACGTTTTCTGAAATGTGCTCCTCCCGTCACTCTGGTCGGGTGCGCATAGTAAAAAGTGCTCTTGGCAGCTAGAGTGTGCCGCGTTGACCACTGCACATGAAGAAATGACCATCTGCAACGTTTGTTTTAGGTTTTAGGTGCATTTTTAATTTTATTGCTTAAATCGCATTTTCTCGACGAGCTGAGCACGTTTTCTGAAATGTGCTCCTCCCGTCACTCTGGTTGGGTGCGCATAGTAAAAAGTGCTCTTGGCAGCTAGAGAGTGCCGCGTTGACCACTGCGCATGAAGAAATAACCACCTGCACCGTTTGGTTTAGGTTTTAGGTGCATTTTTAATTTTATTGCTTAAATCGCATTTTCTCGACGAGCTGAGCACGTTTTCTGAAATGTGCTCCTCCCGTCACTCTGGTTGGGTGCGCATAGTAAAAAGTGCTCTTGGCAGCTAGAGAGTGCCGCGTTGACCACTGCGCATGAAGAAATAACCACCTGCAACGTTTGGTTTAGGTTTTGGGTGCATTTTTAATTTTATTGCTTAAATCGCATTTTCTCGACGAGCTGAGCACGTTTTCTGAAATGTGCTCCTCCCGTCACTCTGGTTGGGTGCGCATAGTAAAAAGTGCTCTTGGCAGCTAGAGAGTCCCGCGTTGACCATTGCGCATGAAGAAATAACCACCTGCAACGTTTGGTTTAGGCTTTAGGTGCATTTTTAATTTTATTGCTTAAATCGCATTTTCTCGACGAGCTGAGCACGTTTTCTGAAATGTGCTCCTCCCGTCACTCTGGTTGGGTGCGCATAGTAAAAAGTGCTCTTGGCAGCTAGAGAGTGCCGCGTTGACAACTGCGCATGAAGAAATAACCACTTGCAACGTTTGGATTAGGTTTTGGGTGCATTTTTAATTTTATTGCTTAAATCGCATTTTCTGGACGAGCTGAGCACGTTTTCTGAAATGTGCTCCTCCCGTCACTTTGGTTGGGTGCACATAGTAAAAAGTGCTCTTGGCAGCTAGAGAGTGCCGCGTTGACCACTGCGCATGAAGAAATAACCACTTGCAACGTTTGGATTAGGTTTTGGGTGCATTTTTAATTTTATTGCTTAAATCGCATTTTCTCGACGAGCTGAGCACGTTTTCTGAAATGTGCTCCTCCCGTCACTCTGGTTGGGTGCGCATAGTAAAAAGTGCTCTTGGCAGCTAGAGAGTCCCGCGTTGACCATTGCGCATGAAGAAATAACCACCTGCAACGTTTGGTTTAGGCTTTAGGTGCATTTTTAATTTTATTGCTTAAATCGCATTTTCTCGACGAGCTGAGCACGTTTTCTGAAATGTGCTCCTCCCGTCACTCTGGTTGGGTGCGCATAGTAAAAAGTGCTCTTGGCAGCTAGAGAGTGCCGCGTTGACCACTGCGCATGAAGAAATAACCACCTGCAACGTTTGGTTTAGGTTTTAGGTGCATTTTTAATTTTATTGCTTAAATCGCATTTTCTCGACGAGCTGAGCACGTTTTCTGAAATGTGCTCCTCCCGTCACTCTGGTTGGGTGCGCATAGTAAAAAGTGCTCTTGGCAGCTAGAGAGTGCCGCGTTGACGGCTGCGCATGAAGAAATAACCACCTGCAACGTTTGGTTTAGGTTTTAGGTGCATTTTTAATTTTATTGCTTAAATCGCATTTTCTCGACGAGCTGAGCACGTTTTCTGAAATGTGTTCCTCCCGTCACTCTTGTTGGGTGCGCATAGTAAAAAAGTGCTCTTGGCAGCTAGAGAGTCTCGCGTTGACCACTGCGCATGAAGAAATAACCACCTGCAACGTTTGGTTTAGGTTTTAGGTGCATTTTTAATTTTATTGCTTAAATCGCATTTTCTCGACGAGCTGAGCACGTTTTCTGAAATGTGCTCCTCCCGTCACTCTGGTTGGGTGCGCATAGTAAAAAGTGCTCTTGGCAGCTAGAGAGTGCCGCGTTGACCACTGCGCATGAAGAAATAACCACCTGCAACGTTTGGTTTAGGTTTTGGGTGCATTTTTAATTTTACTGCTTAAATCGCATTTTCTCGTCGAGCTGAGCACGTTTTCTGAAATGTGCTCCTCCCGTCACTCTGGTCGGGTGCGCATAGTAAAAATTGCTCTTGGCAGCTAGAGAGTGCCGCGTTGACCACTGCGCATGAAGAAATGACCATCTGCAACGTTTGGTTTAGGTTTTGCGTGCATTTTTAATTTTATTGCTTAAATCGCATTTCCTCGACGAGCTGAGCACGTTTTCTGAAATGTGCTCCTCCCGTCACTCTGGTTGGGTGCGCATAGTAAAAAGTGCTCTCTGCAGCTAGAAAGTGCCGCGTTGACCACTGCGCATGAAGAAATGACCATCTGCAACGTTTGGTTTAGGTTTTAGGTGCATTTTTAATTTTATTGCTTAAATCGCATTTTCTCGACGAGCTGAGCACGTTTTCTGAAATGTGCTCCTCCCGTCACTCTGGTTGGGTGCGCATAGTAAAAAGTGCTCTTGGCAGCTAGAGAGTGCCGCGTTGACCACTGCGCATGAAGAAATGACCATCTGCAGCGTTTGGTTTAGGTTTTAGGTGCATTTTTAATTTTATTGCTTAAATTGCATTTTCTCCACGTTTTCTGAAATGTGCTCCTCCCGTCACTCTGGTTGGGTGCGCATAGTAAAAAGTGCTCTTGGCAGGTAGAGAGTGCTGCGTTGACCACTGCGCATGAAGAAATGACCATCTGCAACGTTTGGTTTAGGTTTTAGGTGCATATTTAATTTTATTGCTTAAATCGCATTTTCTCGACGAGCTGAGCACGTTTTCTGAAATGTGCTCCTTCCGTCACTCTGGTTGGGTGCGCATAGTAAAAAGTGCTCTTGGCAGCTAGAGAGTGCCGCGTTGACCACTGCGCATGAAGAAATGACCATCTGCAACGTTTGGTTTAGGTTTTAGGTGCATTTTTAATTTTATTGCTTAAATCGCATTTTCTCGACGAGCTGAGCACGTTTTCTGAAATGTGCTCCTCCCGTCACTCTGGTTGGGTGCGCATAGTAAAAAGTGCTCTTGGCAGCTAGAGAGTGCCGCGTTGACCACTGCGCATGAAGAAATAACCGCCTGCAACGTTTGGTTTAGGTTTTGGGTGCATTTTTAATCTTATTGCTTAAATCGCATTTTCTGGACGAGCTGAGCACGTTTTCTGAAATGTGCTCCTCCCGTCACTCTGGTTGGGTGCGCATAGTAAAAAGTGCTCTTGGCAGCTAGAGAGTGCCGCGTTGACAACTGCGCATGAAGAAATGACCATCTGCAACGTTTGGTTTAGGTTTTAGGTGCATTTTTAATTTTATTGCTTAAATCGCATTTTCTCGACGAGCTGAGCACGTTTTCTGAAATGTGCTCCTCCCGTCACTCTGGTTGGGTGCGCATAGTAAAAAGTGCTCTTGGCAGCTAGAGAGTCCCGCGTTGACCATTGCGCATGAAGAAATAACCACCTGCAACGTTTGGTTTAGGCTTTAGGTGCATTTTTAATTTTATTGCTTAAATCGCATTTTCTCGACGAGCTGAGCACGTTTTCTGAAATGTGCTCCTCCCGTCACTCTGGTTGGGTGCGCATAGTAAAAAGTGCTCTTGGCAGCTAGAGAGTGCCGCGTTGACCACTGCGCATGAAGAAATAACCACTTGCAACGTTTGGTTTAGGTTTTGGGTGCATTTTTAATTTTATTGCTTAAATCGCATTTTCTGGACGAGCTGAGCACGTTTTCTGAAATGTGCTCCTCCCGTCACTTTGGTTGGGTGCACATAGTAAAAAGTGCTCTTGGCAGCTAGAGAGTGCCGCGTTGACCACTGCGCATGAAGAAATGACCATCTGCAACGTTTGGTTTAGGTTTTACGTGCATTTTTAATTTTATTGCTTAAATCGCATTTTCTGGACGAGCTGAGCACGTTTTCTGAAATGTGCTCCTCCCGTCACTCTGGTTGGGTGCGCATAGTAAAAAGTGCTCTTGGCAGCTAGAGAGTGCCGCGTTGACCACTGCGCATGAAGAAATAACCACCTGCAACGTTTGGTTTAGGTTTTAGGTGCATTTTTAATTTTATTGCTTAAATCGCATTTTCTCGACGAGCTGAGCACGTTTTCTGAAATGTGCTCCTCCCGTCACTCTGGTTGGCTGCGCATAGTAAAACGTGCTCTTGGCAGCTAGAGAGTGCCGCGTTGACGGCTGCACATGAAGAAATAACCACCTGCAACGTTTGGTTTAGGTTTTAGGTGCATTTTTAATTTTATTGCTTAAATCGCGTTTTCTCAACGAGATGAGCACGTTTTCTGAAATGTGCTCCTCCCGTCCCTCTGGTTGGGTGCGCATAGTAAAAAGTGCTCTTGGCAGCTAGAGAGTGCCGCGTTGACCACTGCCCATGAAGAAATAACCACCTGCAACGTTTGGTTTAGGTTTTAGGTGCATTTTTAATTTTATTGCTTAAATCGCATTTTCTCGACGAGCTGAGCACGTTTTCTGAAATGTGCTCCTCCCGTCACTCTGGTTGGGTGCGCATAGTAAAAAGTGCTCTTGGCAGCTAGATAGTGCCGCGTTGACCGCTGCGCATGAAGAAATAACCACCTGCAACGTTTGGTTTAGGTTTTAGGTGCATTTTTAATTTTATTGCTTAAATCGCATTTTCTCGACGAGATGAGCATGTTTTCTGAAATGTGCTCCTCCCGTCACTCTGGTTGGGTGCGCATAGTAAAAAGTGCTCTTGGCAGCTAGAGAGTGCCGCGTTGACCACTGCGCATGAAGAAATAACCACTTGCAACGTTTGGATTAGGTTTTGGGTGCATTTTTAATTTTATTGCTTAAATCGCATTTTCTCGACGAGCTGAGCACGTTTTCTGAAATGTGCTCCTCCCGTCACTCTGGTTGGGTGCGCATAGTAAAAAGTGCTCTTGGCAGCTAGAGAGTGCCGCGTTGACCACTGCGCATGAAGAAATAACCACCTGCAACGTTTGGTTTAGGTTTTAGGTGCATTTTTAATTTTATTGCTTAAATCGCATTTTCTCGACGAGCTGAGCACGTTTTCTGAAATGTGCTCCTCCCGTCACTCTGGTTGGGTGCGCATAGTAAAAAGTGCTCTTGGCAGCTAGAGAGTGCCGCGTTGACCACTGCCCATGAAGAAATAACCACCTGCAACGTTTGGTTTAGGTTTTAGGTGCATTTTTAATTTTATTGCTTAAATCGCATTTTCTCGACGAGCTGAGCACGTTTTCTGAAATGTGCTCCTCCCGTCACTCTGGTTGGGTGCGCATAGTAAAAAGTGCTCTTGGCAGCTAGAGAGTGCCGCGTTGGCCACTGCGCATGAAGAAATAACCACCTGCAACGTTTGGTTTAGGTTTTAGGTGCATTTTTAATTGTATTGCTTAAATCGCATTTTCTCGACGAGCTGAGCACGTTTTCTGAAATGTGCTCCTCCCGTCACTCTGGTTGGGTGCGCATAGTAAAAAGTGCTCTTGGCAGCTAGAGAGTGCCGCGTTGACCACTGCACATGAAGAAATAACCACCTGCAACGTTTGGTTTAGGTTTTAGGTGCATTTTTATTTTTTTTGCTTAAATCGCATTTTCTCGACAAGCTGAGCACGTTTTCTGAAATGTGCTCCTCCCGTCACTCTTGTTGGGTGCGCATAGTAAGAAGTGCTCTTGGCAGCTAGAGAGTGCCGCGTTGACCACTGCGCATGAAGAAATAACCACCTGCAACGTTTGGTTTAGGTTTTGGGTGCATTTTTAATTTTATTGCTTAAATCGCATTTTCTCGTCGAGCTGAGCACGTTTTCTGAAATGTGCTCCTCCCGTCACTCTGGTCGGGTGCGCATAGTAAAAAGTGCTCTTGGCAGCTAGAGTGTGCCGCGTTGACCACTGCGCATGAAGAAATGACCATCTGCAACGTTTGTTTTAGGTTTTAGGTGCATTTTTAATTTTATTGCTTAAATCGCATTTTCTCGACGAGCTGAGCACGTTTTCTGAAATGTGCTCCTCCCGTCACTCTGGTTGGGTGCGCATAGTCAAAAGTGCTCTTGGCAGCTAGAGAGTGCCGCGTTGACCACTGCGCATGAAGAAATAACCACCTGCAACGTTTTGTTTAGGTTTTAGGTGCATTTTTAATTTTATTGCTTAAATCGCATTTTCTCGACGAGCTGAGCACGTTTTCTGAAATGTGCTCCTCCCGTCACTCTGGTTGGGTGCGCATAGTAAAAAGTGCTCTTGGCAGCTAGAGAGTGCCGCGTTGACCACTGCGCATGAAGAAATAACCACCTGCAACGTTTGGTTTAGGTTTTGGGTGCATTTTTAATTTTATTGCTTAAATCGCATTTTCTCGACGAGCTGAGCACGTTTTCTGAAATGTGCTCCTCCCGTCACTCTGGTTGGGTGCGCATAGTAAAAAGTGCTCTTGGCAGCTAGAGAGTCCCGCGTTGACCATTGCGCATGAAGAAATAACCACCTGCAACGTTTGGTTTAGGCTTTAGGTGCATTTTTAATTTTATTGCTTAAATCGCATTTTCTCGACGAGCTGAGCACGTTTTCTGAAATGTGCTCCTCCCGTCACTCTGGTTGGGTGCGCATAGTAAAAAGTGCTCTTGGCAGCTAGAGAGTGCCGCGTTGACAACTGCGCATGAAGAAATAACCACTTGCAACGTTTGGATTAGGTTTTGGGTGCATTTTTAATTTTATTGCTTAAATCGCATTTTCTGGACGAGCTGAGCACGTTTTCTGAAATGTGCTCCTCCCGTCACTTTGGTTGGGTGCACATAGTAAAAAGTGCTCTTGGCAGCTAGAGAGTGCCGCGTTGACCACTGCGCATGAAGAAATGACCATCTGCAACGTTTGGTTTAGGTTTTAGGTGCATTTTTAATTTTATTGCTTAAGTCGCATTTTCTCGACGAGCTGAGCACGTTTTCTGAAATGTGCTCCTCCCGTCACTCTGGTTGGGTGCGCATAGTAAAAAGTGCTCTTGGCAGCTAGAGAGTGCCGCGTTGACCACTGCGCATGAAGAAATAACCACCTGCAACGTTTGGTTTAGGTTTCGGGTGCATGTTTAATTTTATTGCTTAAACCGAATTTTCTCGACAAGCTGAGCACGTTTTCTGAAATGTGCTCCTCCCGTCACTCTTGTTGGGTGCGCATAGTAAAAAGTGTTCTTGGCAGCTAGAGAGTGCCGCGTTGACCACTGCGCATGAAGAAATAACCACCTGCAATTTTTGGTTTAGGTTTTAGGTGCATTTTTAATTTTATTGCTTAAATCGCATTTTCTGGACGAGCTGAGCACGTTTTCTGAAATGTGCTCCTCCCGTCACCCTGGTTGGGTGCGCATAGTAAAAAGTGCTCTTGGCAGCTAGAGAGTGCCGCGTTGACCACTGCGCATGAAGAAATAACCACCTGCAACGTTTGGTTTAGGTTTTAGGTGCATTTTTAATTTTATTGCTTAAATCGCATTTTCTCGACGAGCTGAGCACGTTTTCTGAAATGTGCTCCTCCCGTCACTCTGGTTGGGTGCGCATAGTAAAAAGTGCTCTTGGCAGGTAGAGAGTGCTGCGTTGACCACTGCGCATGAAGAAATGACCATCTGCAACGTTTGGTTTAGGTTTTAGGTGCATATTTAATTTTATTGCTTAAATCGCATTTTCTCGACGAGCTGAGCACGTTTTCTGAAATGTGCTCCTTCCGTCACTCTGGTTGGGTGCGCATAGTAAAAAGTGCTCTTGGCAGCTAGAGAGTGCCGCGTTGACCACTGCGCATGAAGAAATGACCATCTGCAACGTTTGGTTTAGGTTTTAGGTGCATTTTTAATTTTATTGCTTAAATCGCATTTTCTCGACGAGCTGAGCACGTTTTCTGAAATGTGCTCCTCCCGTCACTCTGGTTGGGTGCGCATAGTAAAAAGTGCTCTTGGCAGCTAGAGAGTGCCGCGTTGACCACTGCGCATGAAGAAATAACCACCTGCAACGTTTGGTTTAGGTTTTGGGTGCATTTTTAATCTTATTGCTTAAATCGCATTTTCTGGACGAGCTGAGCACGTTTTCTGAAATGTGCTCCTCCCGTCACTCTGGTTGGGTGCGCATAGTAAAAAGTGCTCTTGGCAGCTAGAGAGTGCCGCGTTGACAACTGCGCATGAAGAAATGACCATCTGCAACGTTTGGTTTAGGTTTTAGGTGCATTTTTAATTTTATTGCTTAAATCGCCTTTTCTCGACGAGCTGAGCACGTTTTCTGAAATGTGCTCCTCCCGTCACTCTGGTTGGGTGCGCATAGTAAAAAGTGCTCTTGGCAGCTAGAGAGTCCCGCGTTGACCATTGCGCATGAAGAAATAACCACCTGCAACGTTTGGTTTAGGCTTTAGGTGCATTTTTAATTTTATTGCTTAAATCGCATTTTCTCGACGAGCTGAGCACGTTTTCTGAAATGTGCTCCTCCCGTCACTCTGGTTGGGTGCGCATAGTAAAAAGTGCTCTTGGCAGCTAGAGAGTGCCGCGTTGACCACTGCGCATGAAGAAATGACCATCTGCAACGTTTGGTTTAGGTTTTAGGTGCATTTTTAATTTTATTGCTTAAATCGCATTTTCTCGTCGAGCTGAGCACGTTTTCTGAAATGTGCTCCTCCCGTCACTCTGGTCGGGTGCGCATAGTAAAAAGTGCTCTTGGCAGCTAGAGAGTGCCGCGTTGACCACTGCGCATGAAGAAATGACCATCTGCAACGTTTGGTTTAGGTTTTGGGTTTATTTTTAATTTTATTGCTTAAATCGCATTTTCTCGACGAGCTGAGCACGTTTTCTGAAATGTGCTCCTCCCTTCACTCTGGTTGGGTGCGCATAGTAAAAAGTGCTCTTGCCAGCTAGAGAGTGCCGCGTTGACCACTGCGCATGAAGAAATAACCACTTGCAACGTTTGGTTTAGGTTTTGGGTGCATTTTTAATTTTATTGCTTAAATCGCATTTTCTCGACGAGCTGAGCACGTTTTCTGAAATGTGCTCCTCCCGTCACTCTGGTTGGGTGCGCATAGTAAAAAGTGCTCTTGGCAGCTAGAGAGTGCCGCGTTGACGGCTGCGCATGAAGAAATAACCACCTGCAACGTTTGGTTTAGGTTTTAGGTGCATTTTTAATTTTATTGCTTAAATCGCATTTTCTCGACGAGCTGAGCACGTTTTCTGAAATGTGCTCCTCCCGTCACTCTTGTTGGGTGCGCATAGTAAAAATTGCTCTTGGCAGCTAGAGAGTGCCGCGTTGACCACTGCGCATGAAGAAATGACCATCTGCAACGTTTGGTTTAGGTTTTGCGTGCATTTTTAATTTTATTGCTTAAATCGCATTTCCTCGACGAGCTGAGCACGTTTTCTGAAATGTGCTCCTCCCGTCACTCTGGTTGGGTGCGCATAGTAAAAAGTGCTCTTGGCAGCTAGAAAGTGCCGCGTTGACCACTGCGCATGAAGAAATGACCATCTGCAACGTTTGGTTTAGGTTTTAGGTGCATTTTTAATTTTATTGCTTAAATCGCATTTTCTCGACGAGCTGAGCACGTTTTCTGAAATGTGCTCCTCCCGTCACTCTGGTTGGGTGCGCATAGTAAAAAGTGCTCTTGGCAGCTAGAGAGTGCCGCGTTGACCACTGCGCATGAAGAAATGACCATCTGCAGCGTATGGTTTAGGTTTTAGGTGCATTTTTAATTTTATTGCTTAAATCGCATTTTCTCGTCGAGCTGAGCACGTTTTCTGAAATGTGCTCCTCCCGTCACTCTGGTCGGGTGCGCATAGTAAAAAGTGCTCTTGGCAGCTAGAGAGTGCCGCGTTGACCACTGCGCATGAAGAAATGACCATCTGCAACGTTTGGTTTAGGTTTTGGGTTTATTTTTAATTTTATTGCTTAAATCGCATTTTCTCGACGAGCTGAGCACGTTTTCTGAAATGTGCTCCTCCCGTCACTCTGGTTGGGTGCGCATAGTAAAAAGTGCTCTTGGCAGCTAGAGAGTGCCGCGTTGACCACTGCGCATGAAGAAATGACCATCTGCAACGTTTGGTTTAGGTTTTGGGTTTATTTTTAATTTTATTGCTTAAATCGCATTTTCTCGACGAGCTGAGCACGTTTTCTGAAATGTGCTCCTCCCGTCACTCTGGTTGGGTGCGCATAGTAAAAAGTGCTCTTGCCAGCTAGAGAGTGCCGCGTTGACCACTGCGCATGAAGAAATAACCACTTGCAACGTTTGGTTTAGGTTTTGGGTGCATTTTTAATTTTATTCCTTAAATCGCATTTTCTCGACGAGCTGAGCACGTTTTCTGAAATGTGCTCCTCCCGTCACTCTGGTTGGGTGCGCATAGTAAAAAGTGCTCTTGGCAGCTAGAGAGTGCCGCGTTGACCACTGCGCATGAAGAAATGACCATCTGCAGCGTTTGGTTTAGGTTTTAGGTGCATTTTTAATTTTATTGCTTAAATTGCATTTTCTCTACGAGCTGAGCACGTTTTCTGAAATGTGCTCCTCCCGTCACTCTGGTTGGGTGCGCATAGTAAAAAGTGCTCTTGGCAGGTAGAGAGTGCTGCGTTGACCACTGCCCATGAAGAAATAACCACCTGCAACGTTTGGTTTAGGTTTTAGGTGCATTTTTAATTTTATTGCTTAAATCGCATTTTCTCGACGAGCTGAGCACGTTTTCTGAAATGTGCTCCTCCCGTCACTCTGGTTGGGTGCGCATAGTAAAAAGTGCTCTTGGCAGCTAGAGAGTGCCGCGTTGGCCACTGCGCATGAAGAAATAACCACCTGCAACGTTTGGTTTAGGTTTTAGGTGCATTTTTAATTGTATTGCTTAAATCGCATTTTCTCGACGAGCTGAGCACGTTTTCTGAAATGTGCTCCTCCCGTCACTCTGGTTGGGTGCGCATAGTAAAAAGTGCTCTTGGCAGCTAGAGAGTGCCGCGTTGACCACTGCACATGAAGAAATAACCACCTGCAACGTTTGGTTTAGGTTTTAGGTGCATTTTTATTTTTTTTGCTTAAATCGCATTTTCTCGACAAGCTGAGCACGTTTTCTGAAATGTGCTCCTCCCGTCACTCTTGTTGGGTGCGCATAGTAAGAAGTGCTCTTGGCAGCTAGAGAGTGCCGCGTTGACCACTGCGCATGAAGAAATAACCACCTGCAACGTTTGGTTTAGGTTTTGGGTGCATTTTTAATTTTATTGCTTAAATCGCATTTTCTCGTCGAGCTGAGCACGTTTTCTGAAATGTGCTCCTCCCGTCACTCTGGTCGGGTGCGCATAGTAAAAAGTGCTCTTGGCAGCTAGAGTGTGCCGCGTTGACCACTGCGCATGAAGAAATGACCATCTGCAACGTTTGTTTTAGGTTTTAGGTGCATTTTTAATTTTATTGCTTAAATCGCATTTTCTCGACGAGCTGAGCACGTTTTCTGAAATGTGCTCCTCCCGTCACTCTGGTTGGGTGCGCATAGTCAAAAGTGCTCTTGGCAGCTAGAGAGTGCCGCGTTGACCACTGCGCATGAAGAAATAACCACCTGCAACGTTTTGTTTAGGTTTTAGGTGCATTTTTAATTTTATTGCTTAAATCGCATTTTCTCGACGAGCTGAGCACGTTTTCTGAAATGTGCTCCTCCCGTCACTCTGGTTGGGTGCGCATAGTAAAAAGTGCTCTTGGCAGCTAGAGAGTGCCGCGTTGACCACTGCGCATGAAGAAATAACCACCTGCAACGTTTGGTTTAGGTTTTGGGTGCATTTTTAATTTTATTGCTTAAATCGCATTTTCTCGACGAGCTGAGCACGTTTTCTGAAATGTGCTCCTCCCGTCACTCTGGTTGGGTGCGCATAGTAAAAAGTGCTCTTGGCAGCTAGAGAGTCCCGCGTTGACCATTGCGCATGAAGAAATAACCACCTGCAACGTTTGGTTTAGGCTTTAGGTGCATTTTTAATTTTATTGCTTAAATCGCATTTTCTCGACGAGCTGAGCACGTTTTCTGAAATGTGCTCCTCCCGTCACTCTGGTTGGGTGCGCATAGTAAAAAGTGCTCTTGGCAGCTAGAGAGTGCCGCGTTGACAACTGCGCATGAAGAAATAACCACTTGCAACGTTTGGATTAGGTTTTGGGTGCATTTTTAATTTTATTGCTTAAATCGCATTTTCTGGACGAGCTGAGCACGTTTTCTGAAATGTGCTCCTCCCGTCACTTTGGTTGGGTGCACATAGTAAAAAGTGCTCTTGGCAGCTAGAGAGTGCCGCGTTGACCACTGCGCATGAAGAAATGACCATCTGCAACGTTTGGTTTAGGTTTTAGGTGCATTTTTAATTTTATTGCTTAAGTCGCATTTTCTCGACGAGCTGAGCACGTTTTCTGAAATGTGCTCCTCCCGTCACTCTGGTTGGGTGCGCATAGTAAAAAGTGCTCTTGGCAGCTAGAGAGTGCCGCGTTGACCACTGCGCATGAAGAAATAACCACCTGCAACGTTTGGTTTAGGTTTCGGGTGCATGTTTAATTTTATTGCTTAAACCGAATTTTCTCGACAAGCTGAGCACGTTTTCTGAAATGTGCTCCTCCCGTCACTCTTGTTGGGTGCGCATAGTAAAAAGTGTTCTTGGCAGCTAGAGAGTGCCGCGTTGACCACTGCGCATGAAGAAATAACCACCTGCAATTTTTGGTTTAGGTTTTAGGTGCATTTTTAATTTTATTGCTTAAATCGCATTTTCTGGACGAGCTGAGCACGTTTTCTGAAATGTGCTCCTCCCGTCACCCTGGTTGGGTGCGCATAGTAAAAAGTGCTCTTGGCAGCTAGAGAGTGCCGCGTTGACCACTGCGCATGAAGAAATAACCACCTGCAACGTTTGGTTTAGGTTTTAGGTGCATTTTTAATTTTATTGCTTAAATCGCATTTTCTCGACGAGCTGAGCACGTTTTCTGAAATGTGCTCCTCCCGTCACTCTGGTTGGGTGCGCATAGTAAAAAGTGCTCTTGGCAGGTAGAGAGTGCTGCGTTGACCACTGCGCATGAAGAAATGACCATCTGCAACGTTTGGTTTAGGTTTTAGGTGCATATTTAATTTTATTGCTTAAATCGCATTTTCTCGACGAGCTGAGCACGTTTTCTGAAATGTGCTCCTTCCGTCACTCTGGTTGGGTGCGCATAGTAAAAAGTGCTCTTGGCAGCTAGAGAGTGCCGCGTTGACCACTGCGCATGAAGAAATGACCATCTGCAACGTTTGGTTTAGGTTTTAGGTGCATTTTTAATTTTATTGCTTAAATCGCATTTTCTCGACGAGCTGAGCACGTTTTCTGAAATGTGCTCCTCCCGTCACTCTGGTTGGGTGCGCATAGTAAAAAGTGCTCTTGGCAGCTAGAGAGTGCCGCGTTGACCACTGCGCATGAAGAAATAACCACCTGCAACGTTTGGTTTAGGTTTTGGGTGCATTTTTAATCTTATTGCTTAAATCGCATTTTCTGGACGAGCTGAGCACGTTTTCTGAAATGTGCTCCTCCCGTCACTCTGGTTGGGTGCGCATAGTAAAAAGTGCTCTTGGCAGCTAGAGAGTGCCGCGTTGACAACTGCGCATGAAGAAATGACCATCTGCAACGTTTGGTTTAGGTTTTAGGTGCATTTTTAATTTTATTGCTTAAATCGCCTTTTCTCGACGAGCTGAGCACGTTTTCTGAAATGTGCTCCTCCCGTCACTCTGGTTGGGTGCGCATAGTAAAAAGTGCTCTTGGCAGCTAGAGAGTCCCGCGTTGACCATTGCGCATGAAGAAATAACCACCTGCAACGTTTGGTTTAGGCTTTAGGTGCATTTTTAATTTTATTGCTTAAATCGCATTTTCTCGACGAGCTGAGCACGTTTTCTGAAATGTGCTCCTCCCGTCACTCTGGTTGGGTGCGCATAGTAAAAAGTGCTCTTGGCAGCTAGAGAGTGCCGCGTTGACCACTGCGCATGAAGAAATGACCATCTGCAACGTTTGGTTTAGGTTTTAGGTGCATTTTTAATTTTATTGCTTAAATCGCATTTTCTCGTCGAGCTGAGCACGTTTTCTGAAATGTGCTCCTCCCGTCACTCTGGTCGGGTGCGCATAGTAAAAAGTGCTCTTGGCAGCTAGAGAGTGCCGCGTTGACCACTGCGCATGAAGAAATGACCATCTGCAACGTTTGGTTTAGGTTTTGGGTTTATTTTTAATTTTATTGCTTAAATCGCATTTTCTCGACGAGCTGAGCACGTTTTCTGAAATGTGCTCCTCCCTTCACTCTGGTTGGGTGCGCATAGTAAAAAGTGCTCTTGCCAGCTAGAGAGTGCCGCGTTGACCACTGCGCATGAAGAAATAACCACTTGCAACGTTTGGTTTAGGTTTTGGGTGCATTTTTAATTTTATTGCTTAAATCGCATTTTCTCGACGAGCTGAGCACGTTTTCTGAAATGTGCTCTTCCCGTCACTCTGGTTGGGTGCGCATAGTAAAAAGTGCTCTTGGCAGCTAGAGAGTGCCGCGTTGACGGCTGCGCATGAAGAAATAACCACCTGCAACGTTTGGTTTAGGTTTTAGGTGCATTTTTAATTTTATTGCTTAAATCGCATTTTCTCGACGAGCTGAGCACGTTTTCTGAAATGTGCTCCTCCCGTCACTCTTGTTGGGTGCGCATAGTAAAAATTGCTCTTGGCAGCTAGAGAGTGCCGCGTTGACCACTGCGCATGAAGAAATGACCATCTGCAACGTTTGGTTTAGGTTTTGCGTGCATTTTTAATTTTATTGCTTAAATCGCATTTCCTCGACGAGCTGAGCACGTTTTCTGAAATGTGCTCCTCCCGTCACTCTGGTTGGGTGCGCATAGTAAAAAGTGCTCTTGGCAGCTAGAAAGTGCCGCGTTGACCACTGCGCATGAAGAAATGACCATCTGCAACGTTTGGTTTAGGTTTTAGGTGCATTTTTAATTTTATTGCTTAAATCGCATTTTCTCGACGAGCTGAGCACGTTTTCTGAAATGTGCTCCTCCCGTCACTCTGGTTGGGTGCGCATAGTAAAAAGTGCTCTTGGCACCTAGAGAGTGCCGCGTTGACCACTGCGCATGAAGAAATGACCATCTGCAGCGTATGGTTTAGGTTTTAGGTGCATTTTTAATTTTATTGCTTAAATCGCATTTTCTCGTCGAGCTGAGCACGTTTTCTGAAATGTGCTCCTCCCGTCACTCTGGTCGGGTGCGCATAGTAAAAAGTGCTCTTGGCAGCTAGAGAGTGCCGCGTTGACCACTGCGCATGAAGAAATGACCATCTGCAACGTTTGGTTTAGGTTTTGGGTTTATTTTTAATTTTATTGCTTAAATCGCATTTTCTCGACGAGCTGAGCACGTTTTCTGAAATGTGCTCCTCCCGTCACTCTGGTTGGGTGCGCATAGTAAAAAGTGCTCTTGGCAGCTAGAGAGTGCCGCGTTGACCACTGCGCATGAAGAAATGACCATCTGCAACGTTTGGTTTAGGTTTTGGGTTTATTTTTAATTTTATTGCTTAAATCGCATTTTCTCGACGAGCTGAGCACGTTTTCTGAAATGTGCTCCTCCCGTCACTCTGGTTGGGTGCGCATAGTAAAAAGTGCTCTTGCCAGCTAGAGAGTGCCGCGTTGACCACTGCGCATGAAGAAATAACCACTTGCAACGTTTGGTTTAGGTTTTGGGTGCATTTTTAATTTTATTCCTTAAATGGCATTTTCTCGACGAGCTGAGCACGTTTTCTGAAATGTGCTCCTCCCGTCACTCTGGTTGGGTGCGCATAGTAAAAAGTGCTCTTGGCAGCTAGAGAGTGCCGCGTTGACCACTGCGCATGAAGAAATGACCATCTGCAGCGTTTGGTTTAGGTTTTAGGTGCATTTTTAATTTTATTGCTTAAATTGCATTTTCTCTACGAGCTGAGCACGTTTTCTGAAATGTGCTCCTCCCGTCACTCTGGTTGGGTGCGCATAGTAAAAAGTGCTCTTGGCAGGTAGAGAGTGCTGCGTTGACCACTGCGCATGAAGAAATGACCATCTGCAACGTTTGGTTTAGGTTTTAGGTGCATATTTAATTTTATTGCTTAAATCGCATTTTCTCGACGAGCTGAGCACGTTTTCTGAAATGTGCTCCTCCCGTCACTCTGGTTGGGTGCGCATAGTAAAAAGTGCTCTTGGCAGCTAGAGAGTGCCGCGTTGACCACTGCGCATGAAGAAATAACCACTTGCAACGTTTGGATTAGGTTTTGGGTGCATTTTTAATTTTATTGCTTAAATCGCATTTTCTCGACGAGCTGAGCACGTTTTCTGAAATGTGCTCCTCCCGTCACTCTGGTTGGGTGCGCATAGTAAAAAGTGCTCTTGGCAGCTAGAGAGTGCCGCGTTGGCCACTGCGCATGAAGAAATAACCACCTGCAACGTTTGGTTTAGGTTTTAGTTGCATTTTTAATTGTATTGCTTAAATCGCATTTTCTCGACGAGCTGAGCACGTTTTCTGAAATGTGCTCCTCCCGTCACTCTGGTTGGTTGCGCATAGTAAAAAGTGCTCTTGGCAGCTAGAGAGTGCCGCGTTGACCACTGCACATGAAGAAATAACCACCTGCAACGTTTGGTTTAGGTTTTAGGTGCATTTTTAATTTTATTGCTTAAATCGCATTTTCTCGACGAGCTGAGCACGTTTTCTGAAATGTGCTCCTCCCGTCACTCTTGTTGGGTGCGCATAGTAAAAAGTGCTCTTGGCAGCTAGAGAGTCTCGCGTTGACCACTGCGCATGAAGAAATAACCTCCTGCAACGTTTGGTTTAGGTTTTAGGTGCATTTTTAATTTTATTGCTTAAATCGCATTTTCTCTACGAGCTGAGCACGTTTTCTGAAATGTGCTCCTCCCGTCACTCTGGTTGGGTGCGCATAGTAAAAAGTGCTCTTGGCAGCTAGAGAGTGCCGCGTTGACCACTGCGCATGAAGAATTGACCATCTGCAACGTTTGGTTTGGGTTTTGGGTGCATTTTTAATTTTATTGCTTTAATCGCATTTTCTCGACGAGCTGAGCACGTTTTCTGAAATGTGCTCCTCCCGTCACTCTGGTTGGGTGCGCATAGTAAAAAGTGCTCTTGGCAGCTAGAGAGTGCCGCGTTAACCACTGCGCATGAAGAACTAACCACCTGCAACGTTTGGTTTAGGTTTTAGGTGCATTTTTAATTTTATTGCTTAAATCGCATTTTCTCGACGAGCTGAGCACGTTTTCTGAAATGTGCTCCTCCCGTCACTCTGGTTGGGTGCGCATAGTAAAAACTGCTCTTGGCAGCTAGAGAGTGCCGCGTTGACCACTGCGCATGAAGAAATAACCACTTGCAACGTTTGGATTATGTTTTGGGTGCATTTTTAATTTTATTGCTTAAATCGCATTTTCTCGACGAGCTGAGCACGTTTTCTGAAATGTGCTCCTCCCGTCACTCTGGTTGGGTGCGCATAGTAAAAGGTTCTCTTGGCAGCTAGAGAGTGCCGCGTTGACCACTGCGCATGAAGAAATAACCACCTGCAACGTTTGGTTTAGGTTTTAGGTGTATTTTTAATTTTATTGCTTAAATCGCATTTTCTCGACGAGCTGAGCACGTTTTCTGAAATGTGCTCCTCCCGTCACTCTGGTTGGGTGCGCATAGTAAAAAGTGCTCTTGGCAGCTAGAGAGTGCCGCGTTGACTGCTGCGCATGAAGAAATAACCACCTGCAACGTTTGGTTTAGGTTTTAGGTGCATTTTTAATTTTATTGCTTAAATCGCATTTTCTCGACGAGCTGAGCACGTTTTCTGAAATGTGCTCCTCCCGTCACTCTGGTTGG
Organism: Syngnathus scovelli; assembly: GCF_024217435.2. NCBI lineage: Eukaryota > Metazoa > Chordata > Actinopteri > Syngnathiformes > Syngnathidae > Syngnathus > Syngnathus scovelli. Next base: position 3,103,765 of record NC_090859.1, read on the forward strand.
GTGCGCATAGTAAAAAGTGCTCTTGGCAGCTAGAGAGTGCCGCGTTAACCACTGCGCATGAAGAAATAACCACCTGCAACGTTTGGTTTAGGTTTTAGGTGCATTTTTAATTTTATTGCTTAAATCGCATTTTCTCGACGAGCTGAGCACGTTTTCTGAAATGTGCTCCTCCCGTCACTCTTGTTGGGTGCGCATAGTAAAAACTGCTCTTGGCAGCTAGAGAGTGCCGCGTTGACCACTGCGCATGAAGAAATAACCACCTGCAACGTTTGGTTTAGGTTTTGGGTGTATTTTTAATTTTATTGCTTAAATTGCATTTTCTCGACGAGCTGAGCACGTTTTCTGAAATGTGCTCCTCCCGTCACTCTGGTTGGGTGCGCATAGTAAAAAGTGCTCTTGGCAGCTAGAGAGTGCCGCGTTGACCACTGCGCATGAAGAAATAACCACCCGCAACGTTTGTTTTAGGTTTTGGGTGCATTTTTAATTTTATTGCTTAAATCGCATTTTCTCGTCGAGCTGAGCACGTTTTCAGAAATGTGCTCCTCCCGTCACTCTGGTTGGGTGTGCATAGTAAAAAGTGCTCTTGGAAGCTAGAGAGTGCCGCGTTGACCACTGCGCACGAAGAAATGACCATCTGCAACGTTTGGTTTAGGTTTTGGGTGCATTTTTAATTTTATTGCTTAAATCGCATTTTCTCGACGAGCTGAGCACGTTTTCTGAAATGTGCTCCTCCCGTCACTCTGGTTGGGTGCGCATAGTAAAAAGTGCTCTTGGCAGCTAGAGAGTGCCGCGTTGACCACTGCGCATGAAGAAATAACCACCTGCAACGTTTGGTTTAGGTTTTGGGTGTATTTTTAATTTTATTGCTTAAATCGCAATTTCTCGACGAGCTGAGCACAATTTCTGAAATGTGCTCTTCCCGTCACTCTGGTTGGGTGTGCATAGTAAAAAGTGCTCTTGGCAGCTAGAGAGTGCCGCGTTGACCACTGCGCATGAAGAAATAACCACCCGCAACGTTTGTTTTAGGTTTTGGGTGCATTTTTAATTTTATTGCTTAAATTGCATTTTCTCGTCGAGCTGAGCACGTTTTCAGAAATGTGCTCCTCCCGTCACTCTGGTTGGGTGTGCATAGTGAAAAGTGCTCTTGGAAGCTAGAGAGTGCCGCGTTGACCACTGCGCATGAAGAAATGACCATCTGCAACGTTTGGTTTAGGTTTTAGGTGCATTTTTAATTTTATTGCTTAAATCGCATTTTCTCGACGAGCTGAGCACGTTTTCTGAAATGTGCTCCTCCCGTCACTCTGGTTGGGTGCGCATAGTAAAAAGTGCTCTTGGCAGCTAGAGAGTGCCGCGTTGACCGCTGCACATGAAGAAATAACCACCTGCAACGTTTGGTTTAGGTTTTAGGTGCATTTTTAATTTTATTGCTCAAATCGCATTTTCTCGACGAGCTGAGCACGTTTTCTGAAATGTGCTCCTCCCGTCACTCTGGTTGGGTGCGCATAGTAAAAAGTGCTCTTGGCAGCTAGAGAGTGCCGCGTTGACCATTGCGCATGAAGAAATGACCATCTGCAACGTTTGGTTTAGGTTTTGGGTGCATTTTTAATTTTATTGCTTAAATCGCATTTTCTCGACGAGCTGAGCACGTTTTCCCTAAATGTGCTCCTCCCGTCACTCTGGTTGGGTGCGCATAGTAAAAAGTGCTCTTGGCAGCTAGAGAGTGCCGCGTTGACCACTGCGCATGAAGAAATAACCACCTGCAACGTTTGGTTTAGGTTTTGGGTGCATTTTTAATTTTATTGCTTAAATCGCATTTTCTCCACGAGCTGAGCACGTTTTCTGAAATGTGCTCCTCCCGTCACTCTGGTTGGGTGCGCATAGTAAAAAGTGCTCTTGGCAGCTAGAGAGTGCCGCGTTGACCACTGCGCATGAAGAAATAACCACCCGCAACGTTTGGTTTAGGTTTTAGGTGCATTTTTAATTTTATTGCTTAAATCGCATTTTCTCGTCGAGCTGAGCACGTTTTCAGAAATGTGCTCCTCCCGTCACTCTGGTTGGGTGTGCATAGTAAAAAGTGCTCTTGGAAGCTAGAGAGTGCCGCGTTGACCACTGCGCACGAAGAAATGACCATCTGCAACGTTTGGTTTAGGTTTTGGGTGCATTTTTAATTTTATTGCTTAAATCGCATTTTCTCGACGAGCTGAGCACGTTTTCTGAAATGTGCTCCTCCCGTCACTCTGGTTGGGTGCGCATAGTAAAAAGTGCTCTTGGCAGCTAGAGAGTGCCGCGTTGACCACTGCGCATGAAGAAATAACCACCTGCAACGTTTGGTTTAGGTTTTGGGTGTATTTTTAATTTTATTGCTTAAATCGCAATTTCTCGACGAGCTGAGCACAATTTCTGAAATGTGCTCTTCCCGTCACTCTGGTTGGGTGTGCATAGTAAAAAGTGCTCTTGGCAGCTAGAGAGTGCCGCGTTGACCACTGCGCATGAAGAAATAACCACCCGCAACGTTTGTTTTAGGTTTTGGGTGCATTTTTAATTTTATTGCTTAAATTGCATTTTCTCGTCGAGCTGAGCACGTTTTCAGAAATGTGCTCCTCCCGTCACTCTGGTTGGGTGTGCATAGTGAAAAGTGCTCTTGGAAGCTAGAGAGTGCCGCGTTGACCACTGCGCATGAAGAAATGACCATCTGCAACGTTTGGTTTAGGTTTTAGGTGCATTTTTAATTTTATTGCTTAAATCGCATTTTCTCGACGAGCTGAGCACGTTTTCTGAAATGTGCTCCTCCCGTCACTCTGGTTGGGTGCGCATAGTAAAAAGTGCTCTTGGCAGCTAGAGAGTGCCGCGTTGACCGCTGCACATGAAGAAATAACCACCTGCAACGTTTGGTTTAGGTTTTAGGTGCATTTTTAATTTTATTGCTCAAATCGCATTTTCTCGACGAGCTGAGCACGTTTTCTGAAATGTGCTCCTCCCGTCACTCTGGTTGGGTGCGCATAGTAAAAAGTGCTCTTGGCAGCTAGAGAGTGCCGCGTTGACCATTGCGCATGAAGAAATGACCATCTGCAACGTTTGGTTTAGGTTTTGGGTGCATTTTTAATTTTATTGCTTAAATCGCATTTTCTCGACGAGCTGAGCACGTTTTCCCTAAATGTGCTCCTCCCGTCACTCTGGTTGGGTGCGCATAGTAAAAAGTGCTCTTGGCAGCTAGAGAGTGCCGCGTTGACCACTGCGCATGAAGAAATAACCACCTGCAACGTTTGGTTTAGGTTTTGGGTGCATTTTTAATTTTATTGCTTAAATCGCATTTTCTCCACGAGCTGAGCACGTTTTCTGAAATGTGCTCCTCCCGTCACTCTGGTTGGGTGCGCATAGTAAAAAGTGCTCTTGGCAGCTAGAGAGTGCCGCGTTGACCACTGCGCATGAAGAAATAACCACCCGCAACGTTTGGTTTAGGTTTTAGGTGCATTTTTAATTTTATTGCTCAAATCGCATTTTCTCGACGAGCTGAGCACGTTTTCTGAAATGTGCTCCTCCCGTCACTCTGGTTGGGTGCGCATAGTAAAAAGTGCTCTTGGCAGCTAGAGAGTGCCGCGTTGACCACTGCGCATGAAGAAATAACCACCTGCAACGTTTGGTTTAGGTTTTAGGTGCATTTTTAATTTTATTGCTTAAATCGCATTTTCTCGACGAGCTGAGCACGTTTTCTGAAATGTGCTCCTCCCGTCACTCTGGTTGGTTGCGCATAGTAAAAAGTGCTCTTGGCAGCTAGAGAGTGCCGCGTTGACCGCTGCGCATGAAGAAATAACCACCTGCAACGTTTGGTTTAGGTTTTGGGTGCATTTTTAATTTTATTGCTTAAATCGCCTTTTCTCGACGAGCTGAGCACGTTTTCTGAAATGTGCTCCTCCCGTCACTCTGGTTGGGTGCGCATAGTAAAAAGTGCTCTTGGCAGCTAGAGAGTGCCGCGTTGACCACTGCGCATGAAGAAATAACCACCTGCAACGTTTGGTTTAGGTTTTGGGTGCATTTTTAATTTTATTGCTTAAATCGCATTTTCTCGTCGAGCTGAGCACGTTTTCTGAAATGTGCTCCTCCCGTCACTCTGGTTGGGTGCGCATAGTAAAAAGTGCTCTTGGCAGCTAGAGAGTGCCGCGTTGACCACTGCGCATGAAGAAATGACCATCTGCAACGTTTGGTTTAGGTTTTGGGTGCATTTTTATTTTATTGCTTAAATCGCATTTTCTCGACGAGCTGAGCACATTTTCTGAAATGTGCTCCTCCCGTCACTCTGGTTGGGTGCGCATAGTAAAAAGTGCTCTTGGCAGCTAGAGAGTGCCGCGTTGACCACTGCGCATGAAGAAATAACCACCTGCAACGTTTGGTTTAGGTTTTAGGTGCATTTTTAATTTTATTGCTTAAATCGCATTTTCTCGACGAGCTGAGCACGTTTTCTGAAATGTGCTCCTCCCGTCACTCTGGTCGGGGCGCATAGTAAAAAGTGCTCTTGGCAGCTAGAGAGTGCCGCGTTGACTGCTGCACATGAAGACATAACCACCCCCAACGTTTGGTTTAGGTTTTAGGTGCATTTTTAATTTTATTGCTTAAATCGCATTTTCTCGACGAGCTGAGCACGTTTTCTGAAATGTGCTCCTCCCGTCACTCTGGTTGGGTGCGCATAGTAAAAAGTGCTCTTGGCAGCTAGAGAGTGCCGCGTTGACCACTGCGCATGAAGAAATAACCACCTGCAACGTTTGGTTTAGGTTTTGGGTGTATTTTTAATTTTATTGCTTAAATCGCATTTTCTCGACGAGCTGAGCACGTTTTCTGAAATGTGCTCCTCCCGTCACTCTGGTTGGGTGCGCATAGTAAAAAGTGCTCTTGGCAGCTAGAGAGTGCCGCGTTGACCACTGCGCATGAAGAAATAACCACCCGCAACGTTTGTTTTAGGTTTTGGGTGCATTTTTAATTTTATTGCTTAAATCGCATTTTCTCGTCGAGCTGAGCACGTTTTCAGAAATGTGCTCCTCCCGTCACTCTGGTTGGGTGTGCATAGTAAAAAGTGCTCTTGGAAGCTAGAGAGTGCCGCGTTGACCACTGCGCATGAAGAAATGACCATCTGCAACGTTTGGTTTAGGTTTTGGGTGCATTTTTAATTTTATTGCTTAAATCGCATTTTCTCGACGAGCTGAGCACGTTTTCTGAAATGTGCTCCTCCCGTCACTCTGGTTGGGTGCGCATAGTAAAAAGTGCTCTTGGCAGCTAGAGAGTGCCGCGTTGACCACTGCGCATGAAGAAATAACCACCTGCAACGTTTGGTTTAGGTTTTGGGTGTATTTTTAATTTTATTGCTTAAATCGCATTTTCTCGACGAGCTGAGCACAATTTCTGAAATGTGCTCTTCCCGTCACTCTGGTTGGGTGCGCATAGTAAAAAGTGCTCTTGGCAGCTAGAGAGTGCCGCGTTGACCACTGCGCATGAAGAAATAACCACCCGCAACGTTTGTTTTAGGTTTTGGGTGCATTTTTAATTTTATTGCTTAAATCGCATTTTCTCGTCGAGCTGAGCACGTTTTCAGAAATGTGCTCCTCCCGTCACTCTGGTTGGGTGTGCATAGTAAAAAGTGCTCTTGGAAGCTAGAGAGTGCCGCGTTGACCACTGCGCATGAAGAAATGACCATCTGCAACGTTTGGTTTAGGTTTTGGGTGCATTTTTAATTTTATTGCTTAAATCGCATTTTCTCGACGAGCTGAGCACGTTTTCTGAAATGTGCTCCTCCCGTCACTCTGGTTGGGTGCGCATAGTAAAAAGTGCTCTTGGCAGCTAGAGAGTGCCGCGTTGACCATTGCGCATGAAGAAATAACCACCTGCAACGTTTGGTTTAGGTTTTAGGTGCATTTTTAATTTTATTGCTTAAATCGCATTTTCTCGACGAGCTGAGCACGTTTTCTGAAATGTGCTCCTCCCGTCACTCTGGTTGGGTGCGCATAGTAAAAAGTGCTCTTGGCAGCTAGAGAGTGCCGCGTTGACCACTGCGCATGAAGAAATGACCATCTGCAACGTTTCGTTTAGGTTTTGGGTGCATTTTTAATTTTATTGCTTAAATCGCATTTTCTCGACGAGCTGAGCACGTTTTCTGAAATGTGCTCCTCCCGTCACTCTGGTTGGGTGCGCATAGTAAAAAGTGCTCTTGGCAGCTAGAGAGTGCCGCGTTGACCACTGCGCATGAAGAAATAACCACCTGCAACGTTTGGTATAGGTTTTAGGTGCATTTGTAATTTTATTGCTTAAATTGCATTTTCTCGACGAGCTGAGCACGTTTTCTGAAATGTGCTCCTCCCGTCACTCTGGTCGGGTGCGCATAGTAAAAAGTGCTCTTGGCAGCTAGAGAGTGCCGCGTTGACTGCTGCACATGAAGAAATAACCACCCCCAACGTTTGGTTTAGGTTTTAGGTGCATTTTTAATTTTATTGCTTAAATCGCATTTTCTCGACGAGCTGAGCACGTTTTCTGAAATGTGCTCCTCCCGTCACTCTGGTTGGGTGCGCATAGTAAAAAGTGCTCTTGGCAGCTAGAGAGTGCCGCGTTGACTACTACGCATGAAGAAATAACCACCTGCAACGTTTGGTTTAGGTTTTAGGTGCATTTTTAATTGTATTGCTTAAATCGCATTTTCTCGACGAGCTGAGCACGTTTTCTGAAATGTGCTCCTCCCGTCACTCTGGTTGGGTGCGCATAGTAAAAAGTGCTCTTGGCAGCTAGAGAGTGCCGCCTTGACCACTGCGCATGAAGAAATAACGACGTGCAACGTTTGTTTTAGGTTTTGGGTGCATTTTTAATTTTATTGCTTAAATCGCATTTTCTCGACGAGCTGAGCACGTTTTCTGAAATGTGCTCCTCCCGTCACTCTGGTCGGGTGCGCATAGTAAAAAGTGCTCTTGGCAGCTAGAGAGTGCCGCGTTGACTGCTGCACATGAAGAAATAACCACCCCCAACGTTTGGTTTAGGTTTTAGGTGCATTTTTAATTTTATTGCTTAAATCGCATTTTCTCTACGAGCTGAGCACGTTTTCTGAAATGTGCTCCTCCCGTCACTCTGGTTGGGTGCGCATAGTAAAAAGTGCTCTTGGCAGCTAGAGAGTGCCGCGTTGACTGCTGCGCATGAAGAAATAACCACCTGCAACGTTTGGTTTAGGTTTTAGGTGCATTTTTAATTTTATTGCTTAAATCGCATTTTCTCGACGAGCTGAGCACGTTTTCTGAAATGTGCTCCTCCCGTCACTCTGGTTGGGTGCGCATAGTAAAAAGTGCTCTTGGCAGCTAGAGAGTGCCGCGTTGACCACTGCGCATGAAGAAATAACCGCCTGCAACGTTTGGTTTAGGTTTTGGGTGCATTTTTAATTTTACAGCTTAAATCGCATTTTCTCGTCGAGCTGAGCACGTTTTCTGAAATGTGCTCCTCCCGTCACTCTGGTTGGGTGCGCATAGTAAAAAGTGCTCTTGGCAGCTAGAGAGTGCCGCGTTGACCACTGAGCATGAAGAAATGACCATCTGCAACGTTTGGTTTAGGTTTTGGGTGCATTTTTAATTTTATTGCTTAAATCGCATTTTCTCGACGAGCTGAGCACATTTTCTGAAATGTGCTCCTCCCGTCACTCTGGTTGGGTGCGCATAGTAAAAAGTGCTCTTGGCAGCTAGAGAGTGCCGCGTTGACCACTGCGCATGAAGAAATGACCATCTGCAACGTTTGGATTAGGTTTTGGGTGCATTTTTAATTTGATTGCTTAAATCGCATTTTCTCGACGAGCTGAGCACGTTTTCTGAAATGTGCTCCTCCCGTCACTCTGGTTGGGTGCGCATAGTAAAAAGTGCTCTTGGCAGCTACAGAGTGCCGCGTTGACCACTGCGCATGAAGAAATAACCACGTGCAACGTTTGTTTTAGGTTTTAGGTGCATTTTTAATTTTATTGCTTAAATCGCATTTTCTCGACGAGCTGAGCACGTTTTCTGAAATGTGCTCCTCCCGTCACTCTGGTTGGTTGCGCATAGTAAAAAGTGCTCTTGGCAGCTAGAGAGTGCCGCGTTGACCGCTGCGCATGAAGAAATAACCACCTGCAACGTTTGGTTTAGGTTTTGGGTGCATTTTTAATTTTATTGCTTAAATCGCATTTTCTCGTCGAGCTGAGCAAGTTTTCTGAAATGTGCTCCTCCCGTCACTCTGGTTTGGGTGCGCATAGTAAAAAGTGCTCTTGGCAGCTAGAGAGTGCCGCGTTGACCACTGCGCATGAAGAAATAACCGCCTGCAACGTTTGGTTTAGGTTTTGGGTGCATTTTTAATTTTATTGCTTAAATCGCATTTTCTCGTCGAGCTGAGCACGTTTTCTGAAATGTGCTCCTCCCGTCACTCTGGTTGGGTGCGCATAGTAAAAAGTGCTCTTGGCAGCTAGAGAGTGCCGCGTTGACCACTGCGCATGAAGAAATGACCATCTGCAACGTTTGGTTTAGGTTTTGGGTGCATTTTTATTTTATTGCTTAAATCGCATTTTCTCGACGAGCTGAGCACATTTTCTGAAATGTGCTCCTCCCGTCATTCTGGTTGGGTGCGCATAGTAAAAAGTGCTCTTGGCAGCTAGAGAGTGCCGCGTTGACCACTGCGCATGAAGAAATAACCACCTGCAACGTTTGGTTTAGGTTTTAGGTGCATTTTTAATTTTATTGCTTAAATCGCATTTTCTCGACGAGCTGAGCACGTTTTCTGAAATGTGCTCCTCCCGTCACTCTGGTCGGGGCGCATAGTAAAAAGTGCTCTTGGCAGCTAGAGAGTGCCGCGTTGACTGCTGCACATGAAGACATAACCACCCCCAACGTTTGGTTTAGGTTTTAGGTGCATTTTTAATTTTATTGCTTAAATCGCATTTTCTCGACGAGCTGAGCACGTTTTCTGAAATGTGCTCCTCCCGTCACTCTGGTTGGGTGCGCATAGTAAAAAGTGCTCTTGGCAGCTAGAGAGTGCCGCGTTGACCACTGCGCATGAAGAAATAACCACCTGCAACGTTTGGTTTAGGTTTTGGGTGTATTTTTAATTTTATTGCTTAAATCTCATTTTCTCGACGAGCTGAGCACGTTTTCTGAAATGTGCTCCTCCCGTCACTCTGGTTGGGTGCGCATAGTAAAAAGTGCTCTTGGCAGCTAGAGAGTGCCGCGTTGACCACTGCGCATGAAGAAATAACCACCTGCAACGTTCGGTTTAGGTTTTAGGTGCATCTTTAATTTTATTGCTTAAATCGCATTTTCTCGTCGAGCTGAGCACGTTTTCAGAAATGTGCTCCTCCCGTCACTCTGGTTGGGTGTGCATAGTAAAAAGTGCTCTTGGAAGCTAGAGAGTGCCGCGTTGACCACTGCGCATGAAGAAATGACCATCTGCAACGTTTGGTTTAGGTTTTGGGTGCATTTTTAATTTTATTGCTTAAATCGCATTTTCTCGACGAGCTGAGCACGTTTTCTGAAATGTGCTCCTCCCGTCACTCTGGTTGGGTGCGCATAGTAAAAAGTGCTCTTGGCAGCTAGAGAGTGCCGCGTTGACCACTGCGCATGAAGAAATAACCACCTGCAACGTTTGGTTTAGGTTTTGGGTGTATTTTTAATTTTATTGCTTAAATCGCATTTTCTCGACGAGCTGAGCACAATTTCTGAAATGTGCTCTTCCCGTCACTCTGGTTGGGTGCGCATAGTAAAAAGTGCTCTTGGCAGCTAGAGAGTGCCGCGTTGACCACTGCGCATGAAGAAATAACCACCCGCAACGTTTGTTTTAGGTTTTGGGTGCATTTTTAATTTTATTGCTTAAATCGCATTTTCTCGTCGAGCTGAGCACGTTTTCAGAAATGTGCTCCTCCCGTCACTCTGGTTGGGTGTGCATAGTAAAAAGTGCTCTTGGAAGCTAGAGAGTGCCGCGTTGACCACTGCGCATGAAGAAATGACCATCTGCAACGTTTGGTTTAGGTTTTGGGTGCATTTTTAATTTTATTGCTTAAATCGCATTTTCTCGACGAGCTGAGCACGTTTTCTGAAATGTGCTCCTCCCGTCACTCTGGTTGGGTGCGCATAGTAAAAAGTGCTCTTGGCAGCTAGAGAGTGCCGCGTTGACCATTGCGCATGAAGAAATAACCACCTGCAACGTTTGGTTTAGGTTTTAGGTGCATTTTTAATTTTATTGCTTAAATCGCATTTTCTCGACGAGCTGAGCACGTTTTCTGAAATGTGCTCCTCCCGTCACTCTGGTTGGGTGCGCATAGTAAAAAGTGCTCTTGGCAGCTAGAGAGTGCCGCGTTGACCACTGCGCATGAAGAAATGACCATCTGCAACGTTTGGTTTAGGTTTTGGGTGCATTTTTAATTTTATTGCTTAAATCGCATTTTCTCGACGAGCTGAGCACGTTTTCTGAAATGTGCTCCTCCCGTCACTCTGGTTGGGTGCGCATAGTAAAAAGTGCTCTTGGCAGCTAGAGAGTGCCGCGTTGACCACTGCGCATGAAGAAATAACCACCTGCAACGTTTGGTATAGGTTTTAGGTGCATTTGTAATTTTATTGCTTAAATTGCATTTTCTCGACGAGCTGAGCACGTTTTCTGAAATGTGCTCCTCCCGTCACTCTGGTCGGGTGCGCATAGTAAAAAGTGCTCTTGGCAGCTAGAGAGTGCCGCGTTGACTGCTGCACATGAAGAAATAACCACCCCCAACGTTTGGTTTAGGTTTTAGGTGCATTTTTAATTTTATTGCTTAAATCGCATTTTCTCGACGAGCTGAGCACGTTTTCTGAAATGTGCTCCTCCCGTCACTCTGGTTGGGTGCGCATAGTAAAAAGTGCTCTTGGCAGCTAGAGAGTGCCGCGTTGACTACTACGCATGAAGAAATAACCACCTGCAACGTTTGGTTTAGGTTTTAGGTGCATTTTTAATTGTATTGCTTAAATCGCATTTTCTCGACGAGCTGAGCACGTTTTCTGAAATGTGCTCCTCCCGTCACTCTGGTTGGGTGCGCATAGTAAAAAGTGCTCTTGGCAGCTAGAGAGTGCCGCGTTTACTGCTGCGCATGAAGAAATAACCACCTGCAACGTTTGGTTTAGGTTTTAGGTGCATTTTTAATTTTATTGCTTAAATCGCATTTTCTCGACGAGCTGAGCACGTTTTCTGAAATGTGCTCCTCCCGTCACTCTGGTTGGGTGAGCATAGTAAAAAGTGCTCTTGGCAGCTAGAGAGTGCCGCGTTGACCACTGCGCATGAAGAAATAACCACCTGCAACGTTTGGTTTAGGTTTTGGGTGCATTTTTAATTTTATTGCTTAAATCGCATTTTCTCGTCGAGCTGAGCACGTTTTCTGAAATGTGCTCCTCCCGTCACTCTGGTTGGGTGCGCATAGTAAAAAGTGCTCTTGGCAGCTAGAGAGTGCCGCGTTGACCACTGCGCATGAAGAAATAACCATCTGCCACGTTTGGTTTAGGTTTTGGGTGCATTTTTAATTTTATTGCTTAAATCGCATTTTCTCGACGAGCTGAGCACGTTTTCTGAAATGTGCTCCTCCCGTCACACTGGTTGGGTGCGCATAGTAAAAAGTGCTCTTGGCAGCTAGAGAGTGCCGCGTTGACCACTGCGCATGAAGAAATGACCATCTGCAACGTTTGGTTTAGGTTTTGGGTGCATTTTTAATTTTATTGCTTAAATCGCATTTTCTCGACGAGCTGAGCACGTTTTCTGAAATGTGCTCCTCCCGTCACTCTGGTTGGGTGCGCATAGTAAAAAGTGCTCTTGGCAGCTAGAGAGTGCCGCGTTGACCACTGCGCATGAAGAAATAACCACCTGCAACGTTTGGTTTAGGTTTTAGGTGCATTTTTAATTTTATTGCTTAAATCGCATTTTATCGACGAGCTGAGCACGTTTTCTGAAATGTGCTCTTCCCGTCACTCTGGTTGGGTGCGCATAGTAAAAAGTGCTCTTGGCAGCTAGAGAGTGCCGCGTTGACCACTGCACATGAAGAAATAACCACCTGCAAGTTTGGTTTAGGTTTTAGGTGCATTTTTAATTTTATTGCTTAAATCGCATTTTCTCGACGAGCTGAGCACGTTTTCTGAAATGTGCTCCTCCCGTCACTCTGGTCGGGTGCGCATAGTAAAAAGTGCTCTTGGCAGCTAGAGAGTGCCGCGTTGACTGCTGCACATGAAGAAATAACCACCCCCAACGTTTGGTTTAGGTTTTAGGTGCATTTTTAATTTTATTGCTTAAATCGCATTTTCTCTACGAGCTGAGCACGTTTTCTGAAATGTGCTCCTCCCGTCACTCTGGTTGGGTGCGCATAGTAAAAAGTGCTCTTGGCAGCTAGAGAGTGCCGCGTTGACCACTGCGCATGAAGAAATAACCACCTGCAACGTTTGGTTTAGGTTTTGGGTGCATTTTTAATTTTATTGCTTAAATCGCATTTTCTCGACGAGCTGAGCACGTTTTCTGAAATGTGCTCCTCCCGTCACTCTGGTTGGGTGCGCATAGTAAAAAGTGCTCTTGGCAGCTAGAGAGTGCCGCGTTGACCACTGCGCATGAAGAAATAACCACCCGCAACGTTTGGTTTAGGTTTTAGGTGCATTTTTAATTTTATTGCTTAAATCGCATTTTCTCGACGAGCTGAGCACGTTTTCTGAAATGTGCTCCTCCCGTCACTCTGGTTGGGTGCGCATAGTAAAAAGTGCTCTTGGCAGCTATAGAGTGCCGCGTTGACCACTGCGCATGAAGAAATAACCACCTGCAACGTTTGGTTTAGGTTTTGGGTGCATTTTTAATTTTATTGCTTAAATCGCATTTTCTGGACGAGCTGAGCACGTTTTCTGAAATGTGCTCCTCCCGTCACTCTGGTTGGGTGCGCATAGTAAAAAGTGCTCTTGGCAGCTAGAGAGTGCCGCGTTGACCACTGCGCATGAAGAAATAACCACCTGCAACGTTTGGTTTAGGTTTTGGGTGCATTTTTAATTTTATTGCTTAAATCGCATTTTCTGGACGAGCTGAGCACGTTTTCTGAAATGTGCTCCTCCCGTCACTCTGGTTGGGTGCGCATAGTAAAAAGTGCTCTTGGCAGCTAGAGAGTGCCGCGTTGACCACTGCGCATGAAGAAATAACCACCCGCAACGTTTGGTTTAGGTTTTAGGTGCATTTTTAATTTTATTGCTCAAATCGCATTTTCTCGACGAGCTGAGCACGTTTTCTGAAATGTGCTCCTCCCGTCACTCTGGTTGGGTGCGCATAGTAAAAAGTGCTCTTGGCAGCTAGAGAGTGCCGCGTTGACCACTGCGCATGAAGAAATAACCACGTGCAACGTTTGTTTTAGGTTTTAGGTGCATTTTTAATTTGATTGCTTAAATCGCATTTTCTCGACGAGCTGAGCACGTTTTCTGAAATGTGCTCCTCCCGTCACTCTGGTTGGGTGCGCATAGTAAAAAGTGCTCTTGGCAGCTAGAGAGTGCCGCCTTGACCACTGCGCATGAAGAAATAACGACGTGCAACGTTTGTTTTAGGTTTTGGGTGCATTTTTAATTTTATTGCTTAAATCGCATTTTCTCGACGAGCTGAGCACGTTTTCTGAAATGTGCTCCTCCCGTCACTCTGGTCGGGTGCGCATAGTAAAAAGTGCTCTTGGCAGCTAGAGAGTGCCGCGTTGACTGCTGCACATGAAGAAATAACCACCCCCAACGTTTGGTTTAGGTTTTAGGTGCATTTTTAATTTTATTGCTTAAATCGCATTTTCTCTACGAGCTGAGCACGTTTTCTGAAATGTGCTCCTCCCGTCACTCTGGTTGGGTGCGCATAGTAAAAAGTGCTCTTGGCAGCTAGAGAGTGCCGCGTTGACCACTGCGCATGAAGAAATGACCATCTGCAACGTTTGGTTTAGGTTTTGGCTGCATTTTTAATTTTATTGCTTAAATCGCATTTTCTCGACGAGCTGAGCACGTTTTCTGAAATGTGCTCCTCTTGTCACTCTGGTTGGGTGCGCATAGTAAAAAGTGCTCTTGGCAGCTAGAGAGTGCCGCGTTGACCACTGCGCATGAAGAAATAACCACGTACGACGTTTGTTTTAGGTTTTAGGTGCATTTTTAATTTTATTGCTTAAATCGCATTTTCTCGACGAGCTGAGCACGTTTTCTGAAATGTGCTCCTCCCGTCACTCTGGTTGGGTGCGCATAGTAAAAAGTGCTCTTGGCAGCTAGAGAGTGCCGCGTTGACTGCTGCGCATGAAGAAATAACCACCTGCAACGTTTGGTTTAGGTTTTAGGTGCATTTTTAATTTTATTGCTTAAATCGCATTTTCTCGACGAGCTGAGCACGTTTTCTGAAATGTGCTCCTCCCGTCACTCTGGTTGGGTGAGCATAGTAAAAAGTGCTCTTGGCAGCTAGAGAGTGCCGCGTTGACCACTGCGCATGAAGAAATAACCACCTGCAACGTTTGGTTTAGGTTTTGGGTGCATTTTTAATTTTATTGCTTAAATCGCATTTTCTCGTCGAGCTGAACACGTTTTCTGAAATGTGCTCCTCCCGTCACTCTGGTTGGGTGCGCATAGTAAAAAGTGCTCTTGGCAGCTAGAGAGTGCCGCGTTGACCACTGCGCATGAAGAAATAACCATCTGCCACGTTTGGTTTAGGTTTTGGGTGCATTTTTAATTTTATTGCTTAAATCGCATTTTCTCGACGAGCTGAGCACGTTTTCTGAAATGTGCTCCTCCCGTCACTCTGGTTGGGTGCGCATAGTAAAAAGTGCTCTTGGCAGCTAGAGAGTGCCGCGTTGACCACTGCGCATGAAGAAATAACCACCTGCAACGTTTGGTTTAGGTTTTAGGTGCATTTTTAATTTTATTGCTTAAATCGCATTTTCTCGACGAGCTGAGCACGTTTTCTGAAATGTGCTCCTCCCGTCACTCTGGTTGGGTGCGCATAGTAAAAAGTGCTCTTGGCAGCTAGAGAGTGCCGCGTTGACCACTGCGCATGAAGAAATAACCGCCTGCAACGTTTGGTTTAGGTTTTGGGTGCATTTTTAATTTTATTGCTTAAATCGCATTTTCTCGTCGAGCTGAGCACGTTTTCTGAAATGTGCTCCTCCCGTCACACTGGTTGGGTGCGCATAGTAAAAAGTGCTCTTGGCAGCTAGAGAGTGCCGCGTTGACCACTGCGCATGAAGAAATGACCATCTGCAACGTTTGGTTTAGGTTTTGGGTGCATTTTTAATTTTATTGCTTAAATCGCATTTTCTCGACGAGCTGAGCACGTTTTCTGAAATGTGCTCCTCCCGTCACACTGGTTGGGTGCGCATAGTAAAAAGTGCTCTTGGTAGCTAGAGAGTGCCGCGTTGACCACTGCGCATGAAGAAATAACCACCTGCAACGTTTGGTTTAGGTTTTAGGTGCATTTTTAATTTTATTGCTTAAATCGCATTTTCTCGACGAGCTGAGCACGTTTTCTGAAATGTGCTCTTCCCGTCACTCTGGTTGGGTGCGCATAGTAAAAAGTGCTCTTGGCAGCTAGAGAGTGCCGCGTTGACCACTGCACATGAAGAAATAACCACCTGCAAGTTTGGTTTAGGTTTTAGGTGCATTTTTAATTTTATTGCTTAAATCGCATTTTCTCGACGAGCTGAGCACGTTTTCTGAAATGTGCTCCTCCCGTCACTCTGGTCGGGTGCGCATAGTAAAAAGTGCTCTTGGCAGCTAGAGAGTGCCGCGTTGACCACTGCGCATGAAGAAATAACCACCCGCAACGTTTGGTTTAGGTTTTAGGTGCATTTTTAATTTTATTGCTCAAATCGCATTTTCTCGACGAGCTGAGCACGTTTTCTGAAATGTGCTCCTCCCGTCACTCTGGTTGGGTGCGCATAGTAAAAAGTGCTCTTGTCAGCTAGAGAGTGCCGCGTTGACCACTGCGCATGAAGAAATAACCACGTGCAACGTTTGTTTTAGGTTTTGGGTGCATTTTTAATTTTATTGCTTAAATCGCATTTTCTCGACGAGCTGAGCACGTTTTCTGAAATGTGCTCCTCCCGTCACTCTGGTTGGGTGAGCATAGTAAAAAGTGCTCTTGGCAGCTAGAGAGTGCCGCGTTGACCACTGCGCATGAAGAAATAACCACCTGCAACGTTTGGTTTAGGTTTTGGGTGCATTTTTAATTTTATTGCTTAAATCGCATTTTCTCGTCGAGCTGAGCACGTTTTCTGAAATGTGCTCCTCCCGTCACTCTGGTTGGGTGCGCATAGTAAAAAGTGCTCTTGGCAGCTAGAGAGTGCCGCGTTGACCACTGCGCATGAAGAAATGACCATCTGCAACGTTTGGTTTAGGTTTTGGGTGCATTTTTAATTTTATTGCTTAAATCGCATTTTCTCGACGAGCTGAGCACGTTTTCTGAAATGTGCTCCTCCCGTCACTCTGGTTGGGTGTGCATAGTAAAAAGTGCTCTTGGCAGCTAGAGAGTGCCGCGTTGACCACTGCGCATGAAGAAATAACCACCTGCAACGTTCGGTTTAGGTTTTAGGTGCATCTTTAATTTTATTGCTTAAATCGCATTTTCTCGACGAGCTGAGCACGTTTTCTGAAATGTGCTCCTCCCGTCACTCTGGTTGGGTGCGCATAGTAAAAAGTGCTCTTGGCAGCTAGAGAGTTCCACGTTGACCACTGCGCATGAAGAAATGACCATCTGCAACGTTTGGTTTAGGTTTTGGGTGCATTTTTAATTTTATTGCTTAAATCGCAATTTCTCGACGAGCTGAGCACGTTTTCTGAAATGTGCTCCTCCCATCACTCTGGTTGGGTGCGCATAGTAAAAAGTGCTCTTGGCAGCTAGAGAGTGCCGCGTTGACCATTGCGCATGAAGAAATAACCAACTGCAACGTTTGGTTTAGGTTTTAGGTGCATTTTTAATTTTATTGCTTAAATCGCATTTTCTCGACGAGCAGAGCACGTTTTCTGAAATGTGCTCCTCCCGTCACTCTGGTTGGGTGCGCATAGTAAAAAGTGCTCTTGGCAGCTAGAGAGTGCCGCGTTGACCACTGCGCAAGAAGAAATAACCACCTGCAACGTTTGGTTTAGGTTTTAGGTGCATTTTTAATTTTATTGCTTAAATAGCATTTTCTCGACGAGCTGAGCACGTTTTCTGAAATGTGCTCCTCCCGTCACTCTGGTTGGGTGCGCATAGTAAAAAGTGCTCTTGGCAGCTAGAGAGTGCCGCGTTGACCACTGCACATGAAGAAATAACCACCTGCAAGTTTGGTTTAGGTTTTGTGCATTTTTAATTTTATTGCTTAAATCGCATTTTCTCGACGAGCTGAGCACGTTTTCTGAAATGTGCTCCTCCCGTCACTCTGGTTGGGTGCGCATAGTAAAAAGTGCTCTTGGCAGCTATAGAGTGCCGCGTTGACCACTGCGCATGAAGAAATAACCACCTGCAACGTTTGGTTTAGGTTTTGGGTGCATTTTTAATTTTATTGCTTAAATCGCATTTTCTGGACGAGCTGAGCACGTTTTCTGAAATGTGCTCCTCCCGTCACTCTGGTTGGGTGCGCATAGTAAAAAGTGCTCTTGGCAGCTAGAGAGTGCCGCGTTGACCACTGCGCATGAAGAAATAACCACCTGCAACGTTTGGTTTAGGTTTTGGGTGCATTTTTAATTTTATTGCTTAAATCGCATTTTCTGGACGAGCTGAGCACGTTTTCTGAAATGTGCTCCTCCCGTCACTCTGGTTGGGTGCGCATAGTAAAAAGTGCTCTTGGCAGCTAGAGAGTGCCGCGTTGACCACTGCGCATGAAGAAATAACCATCTGCAACGTTTGGTTTAGGTTTTAGGTGCATTTTTAATTTTATTGCTTAAATCGCATTTTCTCGACGAGCTGAGCACGTTTTCTGAAATGTGCTCCTCCCGTCACTCTGGTTGGGTGCGCATAGTAAAAAGTGCGCTTGGCAGCTAGAGAGTGCCGCGTTGACTGCTGCGCATGAAGAAATAACCACCTGCAACGTTTGGTTTAGGTTTTAGGTGCATTTTTAATTTTATTGCTTAAATCGCCTTTTCTCGACGAGCTGAGCACGTTTTCTGAAATGTGCTCCTCCCGTCACTCTGGTTGGGTGCGCATAGTAAAAAGTGCTCTTGGCAGCTAGAGAGTGCCGCGTTGACCACTGCGCATGAAGAAATAACCACCTGCAACGTTTGGTTTAGGTTTTGGGTGCATTTTTAATTTTATTGCTTAAATCGCATTTTCTCGTCGAGCTGAGCACGTTTTCTGAAATGTGCTCCTCCCGTCACTCTGGTTGGGTGCGCATAGTAAAAAGTGCTCTTGGCAGCTAGAGAGTGCCGCGTTGACCACTGCGCATGAAGAAATGACCATCTGCAACGTTTGGTTTAGGTTTTGGGTGCATTTTTATTTTATTGCTTAAATCGCATTTTCTCGACGAGCTGAGCACGTTTTCTGAAATATGCTCCTCCCGTCACTCTGGTTGGGTGCGCATAGTAAAAAGTGCTCTTGGCAGCTAGAGATTGCCGCGTTGACCACTGCGCAAGAAGAAATAACCACCTGCAACGTTTGGTTTAGGTTTTAGGTGCATTTTTAATTTTATTGCTTAAATAGCATTTTCTCGACGAGCTGAGCACGTTTTCTGAAATGTGCTCCTCCCGTCACTCTGGTTGGGTGCGCATAGTAAAAAGTGCTCTTGGCAGCTAGAGAGTGCCGCGTTGACCACTGCACATGAAGAAATAACCACCTGCAAGTTTGGTTTAGGTTTTGTGCATTTTTAATTTTATTGCTTAAATCGCATTTTCTCGACGAGCTGAGCACGTTTTCTGAAATGTGCTCCTCCCGTCACTCTGGTTGGGTGCGCATAGTAAAAAGTGCTCTTGGCAGCTATAGAGTGCCGCGTTGACCACTGCGCATGAAGAAATAACCACCTGCAACGTTTGGTTTAGGTTTTGGGTGCATTTTTAATTTTATTGCTTAAATCGCATTTTCTGGACGAGCTGAGCACCTTTTCTGAAATGTGCTCCTCCCGTCACTCTGGTTGGGTGCGCATAGTAAAAAGTGCTCTTGGCAGCTAGAGAGTGCCGCGTTGACCACTGCGCATGAAGAAATAACCACCTGCAACGTTTGGTTTAGGTTTTGGGTGCATTTTTAATTTTATTGCTTAAATCGCATTTTCTGGACGAGCTGAGCACGTTTTCTGAAATGTGCTCCTCCCGTCACTCTGGTTGGGTGCGCATAGTAAAAGGTGCTCTTGGCAGCTAGAGAGTGCCGCGTTGAATGCTGCGCATGAAGAAATAACCATCTGCAACGTTTGGTTTAGGTTTTATGTGCATTTTTAATTTTATTGCTTAAATCGCATTTTCTCGACGAGCTGAGCACGTTTTCTGAAATGTGCTCCTCCCGTCACTCTGGTTGGGTGCGCATAGTAAAAAGTGCTCTTGGCAGCTAGAGAGTGCCGCGTTGACCACTGCGCATGAAGAAATAACCACCTGCAACGTTTGGTTTAGGTTTTGGGTGCATTTTTAATTTTATTGCTTAAATTGCATTTTCTGGACGAGCTGAGCACGTTTTCTGAAATGTGCTCCTCCCGTCACTCTGGTTGGGTGCGCATAGTAAAAAGTGCTCTTGGCAGCTAGAGAGTGCCGCGTTGACCACTGCGCATGAAGAAATGACCATCTGCAACGTTTGGTTTAGGTTTTAGGTGCATTTTTAATTTTATTGCTTAAATCGCATTTTCTCGACGAGCTGAGCACGTTTTCTGAAATGTGCTCCTCCCGTCACTCTGGTTGGGTGCGCATAGTAAAAAGTGCTCTTGGCAGCTAGAGAGTGCCGCGTTGACCACTGCCCATGAAGAAATAACCACCTGCAACGTTTGGTTTAGGTTTTAGGTGCATTTTTAATTTAATTGCTTAAATCGCATTTTCTCGACGAGCTGAGCACGTTTTCTGAAATGTGCTCCTCCCGTCACTCTGGTCGGGTGCGCATAGTAAAAAGTGCTCTTGGCAGCTAGAGAGTGCCGCGTTGACCACTGCGCATGAAGAAATGACCATCTGCAACGTTTGGTTTAGGTTTTGGATGCATTTGTAATTTTATTGCTTAAATCGCATTTTCTCGACGAGCTGAGCACGTTTTCTGAAATGTGATCCTCCCGTCACTCTGGTTGGGTGCGCATAGTAAAAAGTGCTCTTGGCAGCTAGAGAGTGCCGCGTTGACCACTGCGCATGAAGAAATGACCATCTGCAACGTTTGGTTTAGGTTTTGGGTGCATTTTTAATTTTATTGCTTAAATCGCATTTTCTTGACGAGCTGAGCACGTTTTCTGAAATGTGCTCCTCCCGTCACTCTGGTTGGGTGCGCATAGTAAAAAGTGCTCTTGGCAGCTAGAGAGTGCCGCGTTGACCACTGCGCATGAAGAAATGACCATCTGCAACGTTTGGTTTAGGTTTTAGGTCTATTTTTAATTTTATTGCTTAAATCGCATTTTCTCGACGAGCTGAGCATGTTTTCTGAAATGTGCTCCTCCCGTCACTCTGGTTGGGTGCGCATAGTAAAAAGTGCTCTTGGCAGCTAGAGAGTGCCGCGTTGACCACTGCGCATGAAGAAATGACCATCTGCAACGTTTGGTTTAGGTTTTAGGTGCATTTTTAATTTTATTGCTTAAATCGCATTTTCTCGACGAGCTGAGCACGTTTTCTGAAATGTGCTCCTCCCGTCACTCTGGTTGGGTGCGCATAGTAAAAAGTGCTCTTGGCAGCTAGAGAGTGCCGCGTTGACCACTGCGCATGAAGAAATAACCACCTGCAACGTTCGGTTTAGGTTTTAGGTGCATCTTTAATTTTATTGCTTAAATCGCATTTTCTCGACGAGCTGAGCACGTTTTCTGAAATGTGCTCCTCCCGTCACTCTGGTTGGTTGCGCATAGTAAAAAGTGCTCTTGGCAGCTAGAGAGTGCCACGTTGACCACTGCGCATGAAGAAATGACCATCTGCAACGTTTGGTTTAGGTTTTGGGTGCATTTTTAATTTTATTGCTTAAATCGCAATTTCTCGACGAGCTGAGCACGTTTTCTGAAATGTGCTCCTCCCGTCACTCTGGTTGGGTGCGCATAGTAAAAAGTGCTCTTGGCAGCTAGAGAGTGCCGCGTTGACCATTGCGCATGAAGAAATAACCAACTGCAACGTTTGGTTTAGGTTTTAGGTGCATTTTTAATTTTATTGCTTAAATCGCATTTTCTCGACGAGCAGAGCACGTTTTCTGAAATGTGCTCCTCCCGTCACTCTGGTTGGGTGCGCATAGTAAAAAGTGCTCTTGGCAGCTAGAGAGTGCCGCGTTGACCACTGCACATGAAGAAATAACCACCTGCAACGTTTGGTTTAGGTTTTGGGTGCATTTTTAATTTTATTGCTTAAATCGCATTTTCTCGACGAGCTGAGTACGTTTTCTGAAATGTGCTCCTCCCGTCACTCTGGTTGGGTGCGCATAGTAAAAAGTGCTCTTGGCAGCTAGAGAGTGCCGCGTTGACCACTGCGCATGAAGAAATAACCACCTGCAAGTTTGGTTTAGGTTTTAGGTGCATTTTTAATTTTATTGCTTAAATCGCATTTTCTCGACGAGCTGAGCACGTTTTCTGAAATGTGCTCCTCCCGTCACTCTGGTTGGGTGCGCATAGTAAAAAGTGCTCTTGGCAGCTAGAGAGTTCCGCGTTGACCACTGCGCATGAAAAAATAACCACCTGCAACGTTTGGTTTAGGTTTTGGGTGCATTTTTAATTTTATTGCTTAAATCGCATTTTCTGGACGAGCTGAGCACGTTTTCTGAAATGTGCTCCTCCCGTCACTCTGGTTGGGTGCGCATAGTAAAAAGTGCTCTTGGCAGCTAGAGAGTGCCGCGTTGACCACTGCGCATGAAAAAATGACCATCTGCAACGTTTGGTTTAGGTTTTAGGTGCATTTTTAATTTTATTGCTTAAATCGCATTTTCTCGACGAGCTGAGCATGTTTTCTGAAATGTGCTCCTCCCGTCACTCTGGTTGGGTGCGCATAGTAAAAAGTGCTCTTGGCAGCTAGAGAGTGCCGCGTTGACCACTGCGCATGAAGAAATGACCATCTGCAACGTTTGGTTTAGGTTTTAGGTGCATTTTTAATTTTATTGCTTTAATCGCATTTTCTCGACGAGCTGAGCACGTTTTCTGAAATGTGCTCCTCCCGTCACTCTGGTTGGGTGCGCATACTAAAAAGTGCTCTTGGCAGCTAGAGAGTGCCGCGTTGACCACTGCGCATGAAGAAATAACCACCTGCAACGTTTGGTTTAGGTTTTAGGTGCATTTTTAATTTTATTGCTTAAATCGCATTTTCTCGACGAGCTGAGCACGTTTTCTGAAATGTGCTCCTCCCGTCACTCTGGTCGGGTGCGCATAGTAAAAAGTGCTCTTGGCAGCTAGAGAGTGCCGCGTTGACTGCTGCACATGAAGAAATAATCACCCCCAACGTTTGGTTTAGGTTTTAGGTTCATTTTTAATTTTATTGCTTAAATCGCATTTTCTCGACGAGCTGAGCACGTTTTCTGAAATGTGCTCCTCCCGTCACTCTGGTTGGGTGCGCATAGTAAAAAGTGCTCTTGGCAGCTAGAGAGTTCCGCGTTGACCACTGCGCATGAAAAAATAACCACCTGCAACGTTTGGTTTAGGTTTTGGGTGCATTTTTAATTTTATTGCTTAAATCGCATTTTCTGGACGAGCTGAGCACGTTTTCTGAAATGTGCTCCTCCCGTCACTCTGGTTGGGTGCGCATAGTAAAAAGTGCTCTTGGCAGCTAGAGAGTGCCGCGTTGACCACTGCGCATGAAAAAATGACCATCTGCAACGTTTGGTTTAGGTTTTAGGTGCAATTTTAATTTTATTGCTTAAATCGCATTTTCTCGACGAGCTGAGCATGTTTTCTGAAATGTGCTCCTCCCGTCACTCTGGTTGGGTGCGCATAGTAAAAAGTGCTCTTGGCAGCTAGAGAGTGCCGCGTTGACCACTGCGCATGAAGAAATGACCATCTGCAACGTTTGGTTTAGGTTTTAGGTGCATTTTTAATGTTATTGCTTTAATCGCATTTTCTCGACGAGCTGAGCACGTTTTCTGAAATGTGCTCCTCCCGTCACTCTGGTTGGGTGCGCATACTAAAAAGTGCTCTTGGCAGCTAGAGAGTGCCGCGTTGACCACTGCGCATGAAGAAATAACCACCTGCAACGTTTGGTTTAGGTTTTAGGTGCATTTTTAATTTTATTGCTTAAATCGCATTTTCTCGACGAGCTGAGCACGTTTTCTGAAATGTGCTCCTCCCGTCACTCTGGTCGGGTGCGCATAGTAAAAAGTGCTCTTGGCAGCTAGAGAGTGCCGCGTTGACTGCTGCACATGAAGAAATAATCACCCCCAACGTTTGGTTTAGGTTTTAGGTTCATTTTTAATTTTATTGCTTAAATCGCATTTTCTCGACGAGCTGAGCACGTTTTCTGAAATGTGCTCCTCCCGTCACTCTGGTTGGGTGCGCATAGTAAAAAGTACTCTTGGCAGCTAGAGAGTGCCGCGTTGACCACTGCGCATGAAGAAATAACCACCTGCAACGTTTAGTTTAGGTTTTGGGTGCATTTTTAATTTTATTGCTTAAATCGCATTTTCTCGTCGAGCTGAGCACGTTTTCTGAAATGTGCTCCTCCCGTCACTCTGGTTGGGTGCGCATAGTAAAAAGTGCTCTTGGCAGCTAGAGAGTGCCGCGTTGACCACTGATATGAAGAAATGACCATCCTCAACGATTGGCTTAGGTTTTGGGTGCATTTTTAATTTTATTGCTTAAATCGAATTTTCTCGACGAGCTGAGCACGTTTTCTGAAATGTGCCCCTCCCGTCACTCTGGTTGGGTGCGCATAGTAAAAAGTGCTCTTGGCAGCTAGAGAGTGCCGCGTTGACCACTGCGCATGAAGAAATAACCACGTGCAACGTTTGTTTTAGGTTTTAGGTGCATTTTTAATTTGATTGCTTAAATCGCATTTTCTCGACGAGCTGAGCACGTTTTCTGAAATGTGCTCCTCCCGTCACTCTGGTTGGGTGCGCATAGTAAAAAGTGCTCTTGGCAGCTAGAGAGTGCCGCGTTGACCGCTGCGCATGAAGAAATAACCACCTGCACCGTTTGGTTTAGGTTTTGGGTGCATTTTTAATTTTATTGCTTAAATCGCATTTTCTCGTCGAGCTGAGCAAGTTTTCTGAAATGTGCTCCTCCCGTCACTCTGGTTTGGGTGCGCATAGTAAAAAGTGCTCTTGGCAGCTAGAGAGTGCCGCGTTGACCACTGCGCATGAAGAAATGACCATCTGCAACGTTTGGTTTAGGTTTTGGGTGCATTTTTAATTTTATTGCTTAAATCGAATTTTCTTGACGAGCTGAGCACGTTTTCTGAAATGTGCTCCTCCCGTCACTCTGGTTGGGTGCGCATAGTAAAAAGTGCTCTTGGCAGCTAGAGAGTGCCGCGTTGACCACTGCGCATGAAGAAATAACCACGTGCAACGTGTGTTTTAGGTTTTAGGTGCATTTTTAATTTTATTGCTTAAATCGCATTTTCTCGACGAGCTGAGCACGTTTTCTGAAATGTGCTCCTCCCGTCACTCTGGTTGGGTGCGCATAGTAAAAAGTGCGCTTGGCAGCTAGAGAGTGCCGCGTTGACTGCTGCGCATGAAGAAATAACCACCTGCAACGTTTGGTTTAGGTTTTAGGTGCATTTTTAACTTTATTGCTTAAATCGCCTTTTCTCGACGAGCTGAGCACGTTTTCTGAAATGTGCTCCTCCCGTCACTCTGGTTGGGTGCGCATAGTAAAAAGTGCTCTTGGCAGCTAGAGAGTGCCGCGTTGACCACTGCGCATGAAGAAATAACCACCTGCAACGTTTGGTTTAGGTTTTGGGTGCATTTTTAATTTTAATGCTTAAATCGCATTTTCTCGTCGAGCTGAGCACGTTTTCTGAAATGTGCTCCTCCCGTCACTCTGGTTGGGTGCGCATAGTAAAAAGTGCTCTTGGCAGCTAGAGAGTGCCGCGTTGACCACTGCGCATGAAGAAATGACCATCTGCAACGTTTGGTTTAGGTTTTGGGTGCATTTTTATTTTATTGCTTAAATCGCATTTTCTCGACGAGTTGAGCACATTTTCTGAAATGTGCTCCTCCCGTCACTCTGGTTGGGTGCGCATAGTAAAAAGTGCTCTTGGCAGCTAGAGATTGCCGCGTTGACCACTGCGCAAGAAGAAATAACCACCTGCAACGTTTGGTTTAGGTTTTAGGTGCATTTTTAATTTTATTGCTTAAATAGCATTTTCTCGACGAGCTGAGCACGTTTTCTGAAATGTGCTCCTCCCGTCACTCTGGTTGGGTGCGCATAGTAAAAAGTGCTCTTGGCAGCTAGAGAGTGCCGCGTTGACCACTCCACATGAAGAAATAACCACCTGCAAGTTTGGTTTAGGTTTTGTGCATTTTTCATTTTATTGCTTAAATCGCATTTTCTCGACGAGCTGAGCACGTTTTCTGAAATGTGCTCCTCCCGTCACTCTGGTTGGGTGCGCATAGTAAAAAGTGCTCTTGGCAGCTATAGAGTGCCGCGTTGACCACTGCGCATGAAGAAATAACCACCTGCAACGTTAGGTTTAGGTTTTGGGTGCATTTTTAATTTTATTGCTTAAATCGCATTTTCTGGACGAGCTGAGCACGTTTTCTGAAATGTGCTCCTCCCGTCACTCTGGTTGGGTGCGCATAGTAAAAAGTGCTCTTGGCAGCTAGAGAGTGCCGCGTTGACCACTGCGCATGAAGAAATAACCACCTGCAACGTTTTTTTTAGGTTTTGGGTGCATTTTTAATTTTATTGCTTAAATCGCATTTTCTGGGCGAGCTGAGCACGTTTTCTGAAATGTGCTCCTCCCGTCACTCTGGTTGGGTGCGCATAGTAAAAAGTGCTCTTGGCAGCTAGAGAGTGCCGCGTTGACCACTGCGCATGAAGAAATGACCATCTGCAACGTTTGGTTTAGGTTTTAGGTGCATTTTTAATTTTATTGCTTAAATCGCATTTTCTCGACGAGCTGAGCACGTTTTCTGAAATGTCCTCCTCCCGTCACTCTGGTTGGGTGCGCATAGTAAAAAGTGCTCTTGGCAGCTAGAGAGTGCCGCGTTGACCACTGCGCATGAAGAAATGACCATCTGCAACGTTTGGTTTAGGTTTTAGGTGCATTTTTAATTTTATTGCTTAAATCGCATTTTCTCGACGAGCTGAGCACGTTTTCTGAAATGTGCTCCTCCCGTCACTCTGGTTGGGTGCGCATAGTAAAAAGTGCTCTTGGCAGCTAGAGAGTGCCGCGTTGAATGCTGCGCATGAAGAAATAACCATCTGCAACGTTTGGTTTAGGTTTT
This sequence comes from Syngnathus scovelli, assembly GCF_024217435.2. Lineage (NCBI taxonomy): Eukaryota > Metazoa > Chordata > Actinopteri > Syngnathiformes > Syngnathidae > Syngnathus > Syngnathus scovelli. The sequence continues at coordinate 3,130,213 of NC_090859.1, forward strand.
ATGTGCATTTTTAATTTTATTGCTTAAATCGCATTTTCTCGACGAGCTGAGCACGTTTTCTGAAATGTGCTCCTCCCGTCACTCTGGTTGGGTGCGCATAGTAAAAAGTGCTCTTGGCAACTAGAGAGTGCCGCGTTGACCACTGCGCATGAAGAAATAACCACCTGCAACGTTTGGTTTAGGTTTTGGGTGCATTTTTAATTTTATTGCTTAAATTGCATTTTCTGGACGAGCTGAGCACGTTTTCTGAAATGTGCTCCTCCCGTCACTCTGGTTGGGTGCGCATAGTAAAAAGTGCTCTTGGCAGCTAGAGAGTGCCGCGTTGACCACTGCGCATGAAGAAATGACCATCTGCAACGTTTGGTTTAGGTTTTAGGTGCATTTTTAATTGTATTGCTTAAATCGCATTTTCTCGACGAGCTGAGCACGTTTTCTGAAATGTGCTCCTCCCGTCACTCTGGTTGGGTGCGCATAGTAAAAAGTGCTCTTGGCAGCTAGAGAGTGCCGCGTTGACCACTGCCCATGACGAAATAACCACCTGCAACGTTTGGTTTAGGTTTTAGGTGCATTTTTAATTTTATTGCTTAAATCGCATTTTCTCGACGAGCTGAGCACGTTTTCTGAAATGTGCTCCTCCCGTCACTCTGGTCGGGTGCGCATAGTAAAAAGTGCTCTTGGCAGCTAGAGAGTGCCGCGTTGACCACTGCGCATGAAGAAATGACCATCTGCAACGTTTGGTTTAGGTTTTGGATGCATTTTTAATTTTATTGCTTAAATCGCATTTTCTCGACGAGCTGAGCACGTTTTCTGAAATGTGCTCCTCCCGTCACTCTGGTTGGGTGCGCATAGTAAAAAGTGCTCTTAGCAGCTAGAGAGTGCCGCGTTGACCACTGCGCATGAAGAAATGACCATCTGCAACGTTTGGTTTAGGTTTTGGGTGCATTTTTAATTTTATTGCTTAAATCGCATTTTCTTGACGAGCTGAGCACGTTTTCTGAAATGTGCTCCTCCCGTCACTCTGGTTGGGTGCGCATAGTAAAAAGTGCTCTTGGCAGCTAGAGAGTGCCGCGTTGACCACTGCGCATGAAGAAATGACCATCTGCAACGTTTGGTTTAGGTTTTAGGTCTATTTTTAATTTTATTGCTTAAATCGCATTTTCTCGACGAGCTGAGCATGTTTTCTGAAATGTGCTCCTCCCGTCACTCTGGTTGGGTGCGCATAGTAAAAAGTGCTCTTGGCAGCTAGAGAGTGCCGCGTTGACCACTGCGCATGAAGAAATGACCATCTGCAACGTTTGGTTTAGGTTTTAGGTGCATTTTTAATTTTATTGCTTAAATCGCATTTTCTCGACGAGCTGAGCATGTTTTCTGAAATGTGCTCCTCCCGTCACTCTGGTTGGGTGCGCATAGTAAAAAGTGCTCTTGGCAGCTAGAGAGTGCCGCGTTGACCACTGCGCATGAAGAAATGACCATCTGCAACGTTTGGTTTAGGTTTTAGGTCTATTTTTAATTTTATTGCTTAAATCGCATTTTCTCGACGAGCTGAGCACGTTTTCTGAAATGTGCTCCTCCCGTCACTCTGGTTGGGTGCGCATAGTAAAAAGTGCTCTTGGCAGCTAGAGAGTGCCGCGTTGACCACTGCGCATGAAGAAATGACCATCTGCAACGTTTGGTTTAGGTTTTAGGTCTATTTTTAATTTTGTTGCTTAAATCGCATTTTCTCGACGAGCTGAGCATGTTTTCTGAATTGTGCTCCTCCCGTCACTCTGGTTGGGTGCGCATAGTAAAAAGTGCTCTTGGCAGCTAGAGAGTGCCGCGTTGACCACTGCGCATGAAGAAATGACCATCTGCAACGTTTGGTTTAGGTTTTAGGTGCATTTTTAATTTTATTGCTTAAATCGCATTTTCTCGACGAGCTGAGCACGTTTTCTGAAATGTGCTCCTCCCGTCACTCTGGTTGGGTGCGCATAGTAAAAAGTGCTCTTGGCAGCTAGAGAGTGCCGCGTTGACCACTGCGCATGAAGAAATAACCACCTGCAACGTTAGGTTTAGGTTTTGGGTGCATTTTTAATTTTATTGCTTAAATCGCATTTTCTGGACGAGCTGAGCACGTTTTCTGAAATGTGCTCCTCCCGTCACTCTGGTTGGGTGCGCATAGTAAAAAGTGCTCTTGGCAGCTAGAGAGTGCCGCGTTGACCACTGCGCATGAAGAAATAACCACCTGCAACGTTTTTTTTAGGTTTTGGGTGCATTTTTAATTTTATTGCTTAAATCGCATTTTCTGGACGAGCTGAGCACGTTTTCTGAAATGTGCTCCTCCCGTCACTCTGGTTGGGTGCGCATAGTAAAAAGTGCTCTTGGCAGCTAGAGAGTGCCGCGTTGACCACTGCGCATGAAGAAATGACCATCTGCAACGTTTGGTTTAGGTTTTAGGTGCATTTTTAATTTTATTGCTTAAATCGCATTTTCTCGACGAGCTGAGCACGTTTTCTGAAATGTCCTCCTCCCGTCACTCTGGTTGGGTGCGCATAGTAAAAAGTGCTCTTGGCAGCTAGAGAGTGCCGCGTTGACCACTGCGCATGAAGAAATGACCATCTGCAACGTTTGGTTTAGGTTTTAGGTGCATTTTTAATTTTATTGCTTAAATCGCATTTTCTCGACGAGCTGAGCACGTTTTCTGAAATGTGCTCCTCCCGTCACTCTGGTTGGGTGCGCATAGTAAAAAGTGCTCTTGGCAGCTAGAGAGTGCCGCGTTGAATGCTGCGCATGAAGAAATAACCATCTGCAACGTTTGGTTTAGGTTTTATGTGCATTTTTAATTTTATTGCTTAAATCGCATTTTCTCGACGAGCTGAGCACGTTTTCTGAAATGTGCTCCTCCCGTCACTCTGGTTGGGTGCGCATAGTAAAAAGTGCTCTTGGCAGCTAGAGAGTGCCGCGTTGACCACTGCGCATGAAGAAATAACCACCTGCAACGTTTGGTTTAGGTTTTGGGTGCATTTTTAATTTTATTGCTTAAATTGCATTTTCTGGACGAGCTGAGCACGTTTTCTGAAATGTGCTCCTCCCGTCACTCTGGTTGGGTGCGCATAGTAAAAAGTGCTCTTGGCAGCTAGAGAGTGCCGCGTTGACCACTGCGCATGAAGAAATGACCATCTGCAACGTTTGGTTTAGGTTTTAGGTGCATTTTTAATTGTATTGCTTAAATCGCATTTTCTCGACGAGCTGAGCACGTTTTCTGAAATGTGCTCCTCCCGTCACTCTGGTTGGGTGCGCATAGTAAAAAGTGCTCTTGGCAGCTAGAGAGTGCCGCGTTGACCACTGCCCATGAAGAAATAACCACCTGCAACGTTTGGTTTAGGTTTTAGGTGCATTTTTTATTTTATTGCTTAAATCGCATTTTCTCGACGAGCTGAGCACGTTTTCTGAAATGTGCTCCTCCCGTCACTCTGGTCGGGTGCGCATAGTAAAAAGTGCTCTTGGCAGCTAGAGAGTGCCGCGTTGACCACTGCGCATGAAGAAATGACCATCTGCAACGTTTGGTTTAGGTTTTGGATGCATTTTTAATTTTATTGCTTAAATCGCATTTTCTCGACGAGCTGAGCACGTTTTCTGAAATGTGCTCCTCCCGTCACTCTGGTTGGGTGCGCATAGTAAAAAGTGCTCTTAGCAGCTAGAGAGTGCCGCGTTGACCACTGCGCATGAAGAAATGACCATCTGCAACGTTTGGTTTAGGTTTTGGGTGCATTTTTAATTTTATTGCTTAAATCGCATTTTCTTGACGAGCTGAGCACGTTTTCTGAAATGTGCTCCTCCCGTCACTCTGGTTGGGTGCGCATAGTAAAAAGTGCTCTTGGCAGCTAGAGAGTGCCGCGTTGACCACTGCGCATGAAGAAATGACCATCTGCAACGTTTGGTTTAGGTTTTAGGTCTATTTTTAATTTTATTGCTTAAATCGCATTTTCTCGACGAGCTGAGCATGTTTTCTGAAATGTGCTCCTCCCGTCACTCTGGTTGGGTGCGCATAGTAAAAAGTGCTCTTGGCAGCTAGAGAGTGCCGCGTTGACCACTGCGCATGAAGAAATGACCATCTGCAACGTTTGGTTTAGGTTTTAGGTGCATTTTTAATTTTATTGCTTAAATCGCATTTTCTCGACGAGCTGAGCACGTTTTCTGAAATGTGCTCCTCCCGTCACTCTGGTTGGGTGTGCATAGTAAAAAGTGCTCTTGGCAGCTAGAGAGTGCCGCGTTGACCACTGCGCATGAAGAAATAACCACCTGCAACGTTCGGTTTAGGTTTTAGGTGCATCTTTAATTTTATTGCTTAAATCGCATTTTCTCGACGAGCTGAGCACGTTTTCTGAAATGTGCTCCTCCCGTCACTCTGGTTGGGTGCGCATAGTAAAAAGTGCTCTTGGCAGCTAGAGAGTGCCACGTTGACCACTGCGCATGAAGAAATGACCATCTGCAACGTTTGGTTTAGGTTTTGGGTGCATTTTTAATTTTATTGCTTAAATCGCAATTTCTCGACGAGCTGAGCACGTTTTCTGAAATGTGCTCCTCCCGTCACTCTGGTTGGGTGCGCATAGTAAAAAGTGCTCTTGGCAGCTAGAGAGTGCCGCGTTGACCACTGCGCATGAAGAAATGACCATCTGCAACGTTTGGTTTAGGTTTTAGGTGCATTTTTAATTTTATTGCTTTAATCGCATTTTCTCGACGAGCTGAGCACGTTTTCTGAAATGTGCTCCTCCCGTCACTCTGGTTGGGTGCGCATACTAAAAAGTGCTCTTGGCAGCTAGAGAGTGCCGCGTTGACCACTGCGCATGAAGAAATAACCACCTGCAACGTTTGGTTTAGGTTTTAGGTGCATTTTTAATTTTATTGCTTAAATCGCATTTTCTCGACGAGCTGAGCACGTTTTCTGAAATGTGCTCCTCCCGTCACTCTGGTCGGGTGCGCATAGTAAAAAGTGCTCTTGGCAGCTAGAGAGTGCCGCGTTGACTGCTGCACATGAAGAAATAACCACCCCCAACGTTTGGTTTAGGTTTTAGGTGCATTTTTAATTTTATTGCTTAAATCGCATTTTCTCGACGAGCTGAGCACGTTTTCTGAAATGTGCTCCTCCCGTCACTCTGGTTGGGTGCGCATAGTAAAAAGTACTCTTGGCAGCTAGAGAGTGCCGCGTTGACCACTGCGCATGAAGAAATAACCACCTGCAACGTTTAGTTTAGGTTTTGGGTGCATTTTTAATTTTATTGCTTAAATCGCATTTTCTCGTCGAGCTGAGCACGTTTTCTGAAATGTGCTCCTCCCGTCACTCTGGTTTGGTGCGCATAGTAAAAAGTGCTCTTGGCAGCTAGAGAGTGCCGCGTTGACCACTGCGCATGAAGAAATGACCATCTGCAACGTTTGGTTTAGGTTTTAGGTGCATTTTTAATTTTATTGCTTAAATCGCATTTTCTCGACGAGCTGAGCACGTTTTCTGAAATGTGCTCCTCCCGTCACTCTGGTTGGGTGCGCATAGTAAAAAGTGCTCTTGGCAGCTAGAGAGTGCCGCGTTGACCACTGCCCATGAAGAAATAACCACCTGCAACGTTTGGTTTAGGTTTTAGGTGCATTTTTAATTTTATTGCTTAAATCGCATTTTCTCGACGAGCTGAGCACGTTTTCTGAAATGTGCTCCTCCCGTCACTCTGGTCGGGTGCGCATAGTAAAAAGTGCTCTTGGCAGCTAGAGAGTGCCGCGTTGACCACTGCGCATGAAGAAATGACCATCTGCAACGTTTGGTTTAGGTTTTGGATGCATTTTTAATTTTATTGCTTAAATCGCATTTTCTCGACGAGCTGAGCACGTTTTCTGAAATGTGCTCCTCCCGTCACTCTGGTTGGGTGCGCATAGTAAAAAGTGCTCTTGGCAGCTAGAGAGTGCCGCGTTGACCACTGCGCATGAAGAAATGACCATCTGCAACGTTTGGTTTAGGTTTTGGGTGCATTTTTAATTTTATTGCTTAAATCGCATTTTCTTGACGAGCTGAGCACGTTTTCTGAAATGTGCTCCTCCCGTCACTCTGGTTGGGTGCGCATAGTAAAAAGTGCTCTTGGCAGCTAGAGAGTGCCGCGTTGACCACTGCGCATGAAGAAATGACCATCTGCAACGTTTGGTTTAGGTTTTAGGTCTATTTTTAATTTTATTGCTTAAATCGCATTTTCTCGACGAGCTGAGCATGTTTTCTGAAATGTGCTCCTCCCGTCACTCTGGTTGGGTGCGCATAGTAAAAAGTGCTCTTGGCAGCTAGAGAGTGCCGCGTTGACCACTGCGCATGAAGAAATGACCATCTGCAACGTTTGGTTTAGGTTTTAGGTCTATTTTTAATTTTATTGCTTAAATCGCATTTTCTCGACGAGCTGAGCATGTTTTCTGAAATGTGCTCCTCCCGTCACTCTGGTTGGGTGCGCATAGTAAAAAGTGCTCTTGGCAGCTAGAGAGTGCCGCGTTGACCACTGCGCATGAAGAAATGACCATCTGCAACGTTTGGTTTAGGTTTTAGGTCTATTTTTAATTTTATTGCTTAAATCGCATTTTCTCGACGAGCTGAGCACGTTTTCTGAAATGTGCTCCTCCCGTCACTCTGGTTGGGTGCGCATAGTAAAAAGTGCTCTTGGCAGCTAGAGAGTGCCGCGTTGACCACTGCGCATGAAGAAATGACCATCTGCAACGTTTGGTTTAGGTTTTAGGTCTATTTTTAATTTTGTTGCTTAAATCGCATTTTCTCGACGAGCTGAGCATGTTTTCTGAATTGTGCTCCTCCCGTCACTCTGGTTGGGTGCGCATAGTAAAAAGTGCTCTTGGCAGCTAGAGAGTGCCGCGTTGACCACTGCGCATGAAGAAATGACCATCTGCAACGTTTGGTTTAGGTTTTAGGTGCATTTTTAATTTTATTGCTTAAATCGCATTTTCTCGACGAGCTGAGCACGTTTTCTGAAATGTGCTCCTCCCGTCACTCTGGTTGGGTGCGCATAGTAAAAAGTGCTCTTGGCAGCTAGAGAGTGCCGCGTTGACCACTGCACATGAAGAAATAACCACCTGCAAGTTTGGTTTAGGTTTTGTGCATTTTTAATTTTATTGCTTAAATCGCATTTTCTCGACGAGCTGAGCACGTTTTCTGAAATGTGCTCCTCCCGTCACTCTGGTTGGGTGCGCATAGTAAAAAGTCCTCTTGGCAGCTAGAGAGTGCCGCGTTGACCATTGCGCATGAAGAAATAACCACCTGCAACGTTTGGTTTAGGCTTTAGGTGCATTTTTAATTTTATTGGTTAAATCGCATTTTCTCGACGAGCTGAGCACGTTTTCTGAAATGTGCTCCTCCCGTCACTCTGGTTCGGTGCGCATAGTAAAAAGTGCTCTTGGCAGCTAGAGAGTGCCGCGTTGACCACTGCGCATGAAGAAATGACCATCTGCAACGTTTGGTTTAGGTTTTGGGTTTATTTTTAATTTTATTGCTGAAATCGCATTTTCTCGACGAGCTGAGCACGTTTTCTGAAATGTGCTCCTCCCGTCACTCTGGTTGGGTGCGCATAGTAAAAAGTGCTCTTGGCAGCTAGAGAGTGCCGCGTTGACCACTGCGCATGAAGAAATAACCACCTGAAACGTTTGGTTTAGGTTTTACGTGCATTTTTAATTTTATTGCTTAAATCGCATTTTCTCGACGAGCTGAGCACGTTTTCTGAAATGTGCTCCTCCCGTCACTCTGGTTGGGTGCGCATAGTAAAAAGTGCTCTTGGCAGCTAGAGAGTGCCGCGTTGGCCACTGCGCATGAAGAAATAACCACCTGCAACGTTTGGTTTAGGTTTTAGGTGCATTTTTAATTGTATTGCTTAAATCGCATTTTCTCGACGAGCTGAGCACGTTTTCTGAAATGTGCTCCTCCCGTCACTCTGGTTGGTTGCGCATAGTAAAAAGTGCTCTTGGCAGCTAGAGAGTGCCGCGTTGACCACTGCACATGAAGAAATAACCACCTGCAACGTTTGGTTTAGGTTTTAGGTGCATTTTTAATTTTATTGCTTAAATCGCATTTTCTCGACGAGCTGAGCACGTTTTCTGAAATGTGCTCCTCCCGTCACTCTTGTTGGGTGCGCATAGTAAAAAGTGCTCTTGGCAGCTAGAGAGTCTCGCGTTGACCACTGCGCATGAAGAAATAACCACCTGCAACGTTTGGTTTAGGTTTTAGGTGCATTTTTAATTTTATTGCTTAAATCGCATTTTCTCGACGAGCTGAGCACGTTTTCTGAAATGTGCTCCTCCCGTCACTCTGGTTGGGTGCGCATAGTAAAAAGTGCTCTTGGCAGCTAGAGAGTGCCGCGTTGACCACTGCGCATGAAGAAATAACCACCTGCAACGTTTGGTTTAGGTTTTATGTGCATTTTTAATTTTATTGCTTAAATCGCATTTTCTCGACGAGCTGAGCACGTTTTCTGAAATGTGCTCCTCCCGTCACTCTGGTTGGGTGCGCATAGTAAAAAGTGCTCTTGGCAGCTAGAGAGTGCCGCGTTGACCACTGCGCATGAAGAAATGACCATCTGCAACGTTTGGTTTAGGTTTTAGGTGCATTTTTAATTTTATTGCTTAAATCGCATTTTCTCGACGAGCTGAGCACGTTTTCTGAAATGTGCTCCTCCCGTCACTCTGGTTGGGTGCGCATAGTAAAAAGTGCTCTTGGCAGCTAGAGAGTGCCGCGTTGACCACTGCGCATGAAGAAATAACCACCTGCAACGTTTGGTTTAGGTTTTGGGTGCATGTTTAATTTTATTGCTTAAACCGAATTTTCTCGACAAGCTGAGCACGTTTTCTGAAATGTGCTCCTCCCGTCACTCTTGTTGGGTGCGCATAGTAAAAAGTGCTCTTGGCAGCTAGAGAGTGCCGCGTTGACCACTGCGCATGAAGAAATAACCACCTGCAACGTTTGGTTTAGGTTTTAGGTGCATTTTTAATTTTATTGCTTAAATCGCATTTTCTCGACAAGCTGAGCACGTTTTCTGAAATGTGCTCCTCCCGTCACTCTGGTTGGGTGCACATAGTAAAAAGTGCTCTTGGCAGCTAGAGAGTGCCGCGTTGACCACTGCGCATGAAGAAATAACCACCTGCAACGTTTGGTTTAGGTTTTGGGTGCATTTTTAATTTTATTGATTAAATCGCATGTTCTCGACAAGCTGAGCACGTTTTCTGAAATGTGCTCCTTCCGTCACTCTGGTTGGGTGCGCATTGTAAAAAGTGCTCTTGGCAGCTAGAGAGTGCCGCGTTGACCACTGCGCATGAAGAAATGACCATTTGCAACGTTTGGTTTAGGTTTTAGGTGCGTTTTTAATTTTATTGCTTAAATTGTATTTTCTCGACGAGCTGAGCACGTTTTCTGAAATGTGCTCCTCCTGTCACTCTGGTTGGGTGCGCATAGTAAAAAGTGCTCTTGGCAGCTAGAGAGTGCCGCGTTGACCACTGCGCATGAAGAAATGACCATCTGCAACGTTTGGTTTAGGTTTTAGGTGCATTTTTAATTTTATTGCTTAAATCGCATTTTCTCGACGAGCTGAGCACGTTTTCTGAAATGTGCTCCTCCCGTCACTCTGGTTGGGTGCGCATAGTAAAAAGTGCTCTTGGCAGCTAGAGAGTGCCGCGTTGACCACTGCGCATGAAGAAATAACCACCTGCAACGTTTGGTTTAGGTTCTAGGTGCATTTTTAATTTTATTGCTTAAATCGCATTTTCTCGACGAGCTGAGCACGTTTTCTGAAATGTGCTCCTCCCGTCACTCTGGTCGGGTGCGCATAGTAAAAAGTGCTCTTGGCAGCTAGAGAGTGCCGCGTTGACCACTGCGCATGAAGAAATGACCATCTGCAACGTTTGGTTTAGGTTTTGGATGCATTTTTAATTTTATTGCTTAAATCGCATTTTCTCGACGAGCTGAGCACGTTTTCTGAAATGTGCTCCTCCCGTCACTCTGGTTGGGTGCGCATAGTAAAAAGTGCTCTTAGCAGCTAGAGAGTGCCGCGTTGACCACTGCGCATGAAGAAATGACCATCTGCAACGTTTGGTTTAGGTTTTGGGTGCATTTTTAATTTTATTGCTTAAATCGCATTTTCTTGACGAGCTGAGCACGTTTTCTGAAATGTGCTCCTCCCGTCACTCTGGTTGGGTGCGCATAGTAAAAAGTGCTCTTGGCAGCTAGAGAGTGCCGCGTTGACCACTGCGCATGAAGAAATGACCATCTGCAACGTTTGGTTTAGGTTTTAGGTCTATTTTTAATTTTATTGCTTAAATCGCATTTTCTCGACGAGCTGAGCATGTTTTCTGAAATGTGCTCCTCCCGTCACTCTGGTTGGGTGCGCATAGTAAAAAGTGCTCTTGGCAGCTAGAGAGTGCCGCGTTGACCACTGCGCATGAAGAAATGACCATCTGCAACGTTTGGTTTAGGTTTTAGGTGCATTTTTAATTTTATTGCTTAAATCGCATTTTCTCGACGAGCTGAGCACGTTTTCTGAAATGTGCTCCTCCCGTCACTCTGGTTGGGTGTGCATAGTAAAAAGTGCTCTTGGCAGCTAGAGAGTGCCGCGTTGACCACTGCGCATGAAGAAATAACCACCTGCAACGTTCGGTTTAGGTTTTAGGTGCATCTTTAATTTTATTGCTTAAATCGCATTTTCTCGACGAGCTGAGCACGTTTTCTGAAATGTGCTCCTCCCGTCACTCTGGTTGGGTGCGCATAGTAAAAAGTGCTCTTGGCAGCTAGAGAGTGCCACGTTGACCACTGCGCATGAAGAAATGACCATCTGCAACGTTTGGTTTAGGTTTTGGGTGCATTTTTAATTTTATTGCTTAAATCGCAATTTCTCGACGAGCTGAGCACGTTTTCTGAAATGTGCTCCTCCCGTCACTCTGGTTGGGTGCGCATAGTAAAAAGTGCTCTTGGCAGCTAGAGAGTGCCGCGTTGACCACTGCGCATGAAGAAATGACCATCTGCAACGTTTGGTTTAGGTTTTAGGTGCATTTTTAATTTTATTGCTTTAATCGCATTTTCTCGACGAGCTGAGCACGTTTTCTGAAATGTGCTCCTCCCGTCACTCTGGTTGGGTGCGCATACTAAAAAGTGCTCTTGGCAGCTAGAGAGTGCCGCGTTGACCACTGCGCATGAAGAAATAACCACCTGCAACGTTTGGTTTAGGTTTTAGGTGCATTTTTAATTTTATTGCTTAAATCGCATTTTCTCGACGAGCTGAGCACGTTTTCTGAAATGTGCTCCTCCCGTCACTCTGGTCGGGTGCGCATAGTAAAAAGTGCTCTTGGCAGCTAGAGAGTGCCGCGTTGACTGCTGCACATGAAGAAATAACCACCCCCAACGTTTGGTTTAGGTTTTAGGTGCATTTTTAATTTTATTGCTTAAATCGCATTTTCTCGACGAGCTGAGCACGTTTTCTGAAATGTGCTCCTCCCGTCACTCTGGTTGGGTGCGCATAGTAAAAAGTACTCTTGGCAGCTAGAGAGTGCCGCGTTGACCACTGCGCATGAAGAAATAACCACCTGCAACGTTTAGTTTAGGTTTTGGGTGCATTTTTAATTTTATTGCTTAAATCGCATTTTCTCGTCGAGCTGAGCACGTTTTCTGAAATGTGCTCCTCCCGTCACTCTGGTTGGGTGCGCATAGTAAAAAGTGCTCTTGGCAGCTAGAGAGTGCCGCGTTGACCACTGCGCATGAAGAAATGACCATCTGCAACGTTTGGTTTAGGTTTTAGGTGCATTTTTAATTTTATTGCTTAAATCGCATTTTCTCGACGAGCTGAGCACGTTTTCTGAAATGTGCTCCTCCCGTCACTCTGGTTGGGTGCGCATAGTAAAAAGTGCTCTTGGCAGCTAGAGAGTGCCGCGTTGACCACTGCCCATGAAGAAATAACCACCTGCAACGTTTGGTTTAGGTTTTAGGTGCATTTTTAATTTTATTGCTTAAATCGCATTTTCTCGACGAGCTGAGCACGTTTTCTGAAATGTGCTCCTCCCGTCACTCTGGTCGGGTGCGCATAGTAAAAAGTGCTCTTGGCAGCTAGAGAGTGCCGCGTTGACCACTGCGCATGAAGAAATGACCATCTGCAACGTTTGGTTTAGGTTTTGGATGCATTTTTAATTTTATTGCTTAAATCGCATTTTCTCGACGAGCTGAGCACGTTTTCTGAAATGTGCTCCTCCCGTCACTCTGGTTGGGTGCGCATAGTAAAAAGTGCTCTTGGCAGCTAGAGAGTGCCGCGTTGACCACTGCGCATGAAGAAATGACCATCTGCAACGTTTGGTTTAGGTTTTGGGTGCATTTTTAATTTTATTGCTTAAATCGCATTTTCTTGACGAGCTGAGCACGTTTTCTGAAATGTGCTCCTCCCGTCACTCTGGTTGGGTGCGCATAGTAAAAAGTGCTCTTGGCAGCTAGAGAGTGCCGCGTTGACCACTGCGCATGAAGAAATGACCATCTGCAACGTTTGGTTTAGGTTTTAGGTCTATTTTTAATTTTATTGCTTAAATCGCATTTTCTCGACGAGCTGAGCATGTTTTCTGAAATGTGCTCCTCCCGTCACTCTGGTTGGGTGCGCATAGTAAAAAGTGCTCTTGGCAGCTAGAGAGTGCCGCGTTGACCACTGCGCATGAAGAAATGACCATCTGCAACGTTTGGTTTAGGTTTTAGGTCTATTTTTAATTTTATTGCTTAAATCGCATTTTCTCGACGAGCTGAGCATGTTTTCTGAAATGTGCTCCTCCCGTCACTCTGGTTGGGTGCGCATAGTAAAAAGTGCTCTTGGCAGCTAGAGAGTGCCGCGTTGACCACTGCGCATGAAGAAATGACCATCTGCAACGTTTGGTTTAGGTTTTAGGTCTATTTTTAATTTTATTGCTTAAATCGCATTTTCTCGACGAGCTGAGCACGTTTTCTGAAATGTGCTCCTCCCGTCACTCTGGTTGGGTGCGCATAGTAAAAAGTGCTCTTGGCAGCTAGAGAGTGCCGCGTTGACCACTGCGCATGAAGAAATGACCATCTGCAACGTTTGGTTTAGGTTTTAGGTCTATTTTTAATTTTGTTGCTTAAATCGCATTTTCTCGACGAGCTGAGCATGTTTTCTGAAATGTGCTCCTCCCGTCACTCTGGTTGGGTGCGCATAGTAAAAAGTGCTCTTGGCAGCTAGAGAGTGCCGCGTTGACCACTGCGCATGAAGAAATGACCATCTGCAACGTTTGGTTTAGGTTTTAGGTCTATTTTTAATTTTATTGCTTAAATCGCATTTTCTCGACGAGCTGAGCATGTTTTCTGAAATGTGCTCCTCCCGTCACTCTGGTTGGGTGCGCATAGTAAAAAGTGCTCTTGGCAGCTAGAGAGTGCCGCGTTGACCACTGCGCATGAAGAAATGACCATCTGCAACGTTTGGTTTAGGTTTTAGGTCTATTTTTAATTTTATTGCTTAAATCGCATTTTCTCGACGAGCTGAGCACGTTTTCTGAAATGTGCTCCTCCCGTCACTCTGGTTGGGTGCGCATAGTAAAAAGTGCTCTTGGCAGCTAGAGAGTGCCGCGTTGACCACTGCGCATGAAGAAATGACCATCTGCAACGTTTGGTTTAGGTTTTAGGTCTATTTTTAATTTTGTTGCTTAAATCGCATTTTCTCGACGAGCTGAGCATGTTTTCTGAATTGTGCTCCTCCCGTCACTCTGGTTGGGTGCGCATAGTAAAAAGTGCTCTTGGCAGCTAGAGAGTGCCGCGTTGACCACTGCGCATGAAGAAATGACCATCTGCAACGTTTGGTTTAGGTTTTAGGTGCATTTTTAATTTTATTGCTTAAATCGCATTTTCTCGACGAGCTGAGCACGTTTTCTGAAATGTGCTCCTCCCGTCACTCTGGTTGGGTGCGCATAGTAAGAAGTGCTCTTGGCAGCTAGAGAGTGCCGCGTTGACCACTGCGCATGAAGAAATAACCACCTGCAACGTTTGGTTTAGGTTTTGGGTGCATTTTTAATTTTATTGCTTAAATCGCATTTTCTCGTCGAGCTGAGCACGTTTTCTGAAATGTGCTCCTCCCGTCACTCTGGTCGGGTGCGCATAGTAAAAAGTGCTCTTGGCAGCTAGAGTGTGCCGCGTTGACCACTGCGCATGAAGAAATGACCATCTGCAACGTTTGTTTTAGGTTTTAGGTGCATTTTTAATTTTATTGCTTAAATCGCATTTTCTCGACGAGATGAGCACGTTTTCTGAAATGTGCTCCTCCCGTCACTCTGGTTGGGTGCGCATAGTAAAAAGTGCTCTTGGCAGCTAGAGAGTGCCGCGTTGACCACTGCGCATGAAGAAATAACCACCTGCACCGTTTGGTTTAGGTTTTAGGTGCATTTTTAATTTTATTGCTTAAATCGCATTTTCTCGACGAGCTGAGCACGTTTTCTGAAATGTGCTCCTCCCGTCACTCTGGTTGGGTGCGCATAGTAAAAAGTGCTCTTGGCAGCTAGAGAGTGCCGCGTTGACCACTGCGCATGAAGAAATAACCACCTGCAACGTTTGGTTTAGGTTTTGGGTGCATTTTTAATTTTATTGCTTAAATCGCATTTTCTCGACGAGCTGAGCACGTTTTCTGAAATGTGCTCCTCCCGTCACTCTGGTTGGGTGCGCATAGTAAAAAGTGCTCTTGGCAGCTACAGAGTCCCGCGTTGACCATTGCGCATGAAGAAATAACCACCTGCAACGTTTGGTTTAGGCTTTAGGTGCATTTTTAATTTTATTGCTTAAATCGCATTTTCTCGACGAGCTGAGCACGTTTTCTGAAATGTGCTCCTCCCGTCACTCTGGTTGGGTGCGCATAGTAAAAAGTGCTCTTGGCAGCTAGAGAGTGCCGCGTTGACAACTGCGCATGAAGAAATAAACACTTGCAACGTTTGGATTAGGTTTTGGGTGCATTTTTAATTTTATTGCTTAAATCGCATTTTCTGGACGAGCTGAGCACGTTTTCTGAAATGTGCTCCTCCCGTCACTTTGGTTGGGTGCACATAGTAAATAGTGCTCTTGGCAGCTAGAGAGTGCCGCGTTGACCACTGCGCATGAAGAAATAACCACCTGCAACGTTTGGTTTAGGTTTTGGGTGTATTTTTAATTTTATTGCTTAAATCGCATTTTCTCGACGAGCTGAGCACGTTTTCTGAAATGTGCTCCTCCCGTCACTCTGGTTGGGTGCGCATAGTAAAAATTGCTCTTGGCAGCTAGAGAGTGCCGCGTTGACCACTGCGCATGAAGAATTGACCATCTGCAACGTTTGGTTTAGGTTTTGCGTGCATTTTTAATTTTATTGCTTAAATCGCATTTCCTCGACGAGCTGAGCACGTTTTCTGAAATGTGCTCCTCCCGTCACTCTGGTTGGGTGCGCATAGTAAAAAGTGCTCTTGGCAGCTAGAGAGTGCCGCGTTGACCACTGCGCATGAAGAAATGACCATCTGCAGCGTTTGGTTTAGGTTTTAGGTGCATTTTTAATTTTATTGCTTAAATTGCATTTTCTCCACGTTTTCTGAAATGTGCTCCTCCCGTCACTCTGGTTGGGTGCGCATAGTAAAAAGTGCTCTTGGCAGGTAGAGAGTGCTGCGTTGACCACTGCGCATGAAGAAATGACCATCTGCAACGTTTGGTTTAGGTTTTAGGTGCATATTTAATTTTATTGCTTAAATCGCATTTTCTCGACGAGCTGAGCACGTTTTCTGAAATGTGCTCCTTCCGTCACTCTGGTTGGGTGCGCATAGTAAAAAGTGCTCTTGGCAGCTAGAGAGTGCCGCGTTGACCACTGCGCATGAAGAAATGACCATCTGCAACGTTTGGTTTAGGTTTTAGGTGCATTTTTAATTTTATTGCTTAAATCGCATTTTCTCGACGAGCTGAGCACGTTTTCTGAAATGTGCTCCTCCCGTCACTCTGGTTGGGTGCGCATAGTAAAAAGTGCTCTTGGCAGCTAGAGAGTGCCGCGTTGACCACTGCGCATGAAGAAATAACCGCCTGCAACGTTTGGTTTAGGTTTTGGGTGCATTTTTAATCTTATTGCTTAAATCGCATTTTCTGGACGAGCTGAGCACGTTTTCTGAAATGTGCTCCTCCCGTCACTCTGGTTGGGTGCGCATAGTAAAAAGTGCTCTTGGCAGCTAGAGAGTGCCGCGTTGACAACTGCGCATGAAGAAATGACCATCTGCAACGTTTGGTTTAGGTTTTAGGTGCATTTTTAATTTTATTGCTTAAATCGCATTTTCTCGACGAGCTGAGCACGTTTTCTGAAATGTGCTCCTCCCGTCACTCTGGTTGGGTGCGCATAGTAAAAAGTGCTCTTGGCAGCTAGAGAGTCCCGCGTTGACCATTGCGCATGAAGAAATAACCACCTGCAACGTTTGGTTTAGGCTTTAGGTGCATTTTTAATTTTATTGCTTAAATCGCATTTTCTCGACGAGCTGAGCACGTTTTCTGAAATGTGCTCCTCCCGTCACTCTGGTTGGGTGCGCATAGTAAAAAGTGCTCTTGGCAGCTAGAGAGTGCCGCGTTGACCACTGCGCATGAAGAAATAACCACTTGCAACGTTTGGATTAGGTTTTGGGTGCATTTTTATTTTTATTGCTTAAATCGCATTTTCTGGACGAGCTGAGCACGTTTTCTGAAATGTGCTCCTCCCGTCACTTTGGTTGGGTGCACATAGTAAAAAGTGCTCTTGGCAGCTAGAGAGTGCCGCGTTGACCACTGCGCATGAAGAAATGACCATCTGCAACGTTTGGTTTAGGTTTTACGTGCATTTTTAATTTTATTGCTTAAATCGCATTTTCTGGACGAGCTGAGCACGTTTTCTGAAATGTGCTCCTCCCGTCACTCTGGTTGGGTGCGCATAGTAAAAAGTGCTCTTGGCAGCTAGAGAGTGCCGCGTTGACCACTGCGCATGAAGAAATAACCACCTGCAACGTTTGGTTTAGGTTTTAGGTGCATTTTTAATTTTATTGCTTAAATCGCATTTTCTCGACGAGCTGAGCACGTTTTCTGAAATGTGCTCCTCCCGTCACTCTGGTTGGCTGCGCATAGTAAAACGTGCTCTTGGCAGCTAGAGAGTGCCGCGTTGACGGCTGCACATGAAGAAATAACCACCTGCAACGTTTGGTTTAGGTTTTAGGTGCATTTTTAATTTTATTGCTTAAATCGCGTTTTCTCGACGAGATGAGCACGTTTTCTGAAATGTGCTCCTCCCGTCACTCTGGTTGGGTGCGCATAGTAAAAAGTGCTCTTGGCAGCTAGAGAGTGCCGCGTTGACCACTGCGCATGAAGAAATAACCACTTGCAACGTTTGGATTAGGTTTTGGGTGCATTTTTAATTTTATTGCTTAAATCGCATTTTCTCGACGAGCTGAGCACGTTTTCTGAAATGTGCTCCTCCCGTCACTCTGGTTGGGTGCGCATAGTAAAAAGTGCTCTTGGCAGCTAGAGAGTGCCGCGTTGACCACTGCGCATGAAGAAATAACCACCTGCAACGTTTGGTTTAGGTTTTAGGTGCATTTTTAATTTTATTGCTTAAATCGCATTTTCTCGACGAGCTGAGCACGTTTTCTGAAATGTGCTCCTCCCGTCCCTCTGGTTGGGTGCGCATAGTAAAAAGTGCTCTTGGCAGCTAGAGAGTGCCGCGTTGACCACTGCCCATGAAGAAATAACCACCTGCAACGTTTGGTTTAGGTTTTAGGTGCATTTTTAATTTTATTGCTTAAATCGCATTTTCTCGACGAGCTGAGCACGTTTTCTGAAATGTGCTCCTCCCGTCACTCTGGTTGGGTGCGCATAGTAAAAAGTGCTCTTGGCAGCTAGATAGTGCCGCGTTGACCGCTGCGCATGAAGAAATAACCACCTGCAACGTTTGGTTTAGGTTTTAGGTGCATTTTTAATTTTATTGCTTAAATCGCATTTTCTCGACGAGCTGAGCACGTTTTCTGAAATGTGCTCCTCCCGTCACTCTGGTTGGGTGCGCATAGTAAAAAGTGCTCTTGGCAGCTAGAGAGTGCCGCGTTGACAACTGCGCATGAAGAAATAACCACTTGCAACGTTTGGATTAGGTTTTGGGTGCATTTTTAATTTTATTGCTTAAATCGCATTTTCTGGACGAGCTGAGCACGTTTTCTGAAATGTGCTCCTCCCGTCACTTTGGTTGGGTGCACATAGTAAAAAGTGCTCTTGGCAGCTAGAGAGTGCCGCGTTGACCATTGCGCATGAAGAAATAACCACCTGCAACGTTTGGTTTAGGCTTTAGGTGCATTTTTAATTTTATTGCTTAAATCGCATTTTCTCGACGAGCTGAGCACGTTTTCTGAAATGTGCTCCTCCCGTCACTCTGGTTGGGTGCGCATAGTAAAAAGTGCTCTTGGCAGCTAGAGAGTGCCGCGTTGACCACTGCGCATGAAGAAATAACCACCTGCAACGTTTGGTTTAGGTTTTGGGTGCATGTTTAATTTTATTGCTTAAACCGAATTTTCTCGACAAGCTGAGCACGTTTTCTGAAATGTGCTCCTCCCGTCACTCTTGTTGGGTGCGCATAGTAAAAAGTGTTCTTGGCAGCTAGAGAGTGCCGCGTTGACCACTGCGCATGAAGAAATAACCACCTGCAATTTTTGGTTTAGGTTTTAGGTGCATTTTTAATTTTATTGCTTAAATCGCATTTTCTGGACGAGCTGAGCACGTTTTCTGAAATGTGCTCCTCCCGTCACTCTGGTTGGGTGCGCATAGTAAAAAGTGCTCTTGGCAGCTAGAGAGTGCCGCGTTGACCACTGCGCATGAAGAAATAACCACCTGCAACGTTTGGTTTAGGTTTTAGGTGCATTTTTAATTTTATTGCTTAAATCGCATTTTCTCGACGAGCTGAGCACGTTTTCTGAAATGTGCTCCTCCCGTCACTCTGGTTGGCTGCGCATAGTAAAACGTGCTCTTGGCAGCTAGAGAGTGCCGCGTTGACGGCTGCACATGAAGAAATAACCACCTGCAACGTTTGGTTTAGGTTTTAGGTGCATTTTTAATTTTATTGCTTAAATCGCATTTTCTCGACGAGCTGAGCACGTTTTCTGAAATGTGCTCCTCCCGTCACTCTGGTTGGGTGCGCATAGTAAAAAGTGCTCTTGGCAGCTAGAGAGTGCCGCGTTGACGGCTGCACATGAAGAAATAACCACCTGCAACGTTTGGTTTAGGTTTTAGGTGCATTTTTAATTTTATTGCTTAAATCGCGTTTTCTCGACGAGATGAGCACGTTTTCTGAAATGTGCTCCTCCCGTCACTCTGGTTGGGTGCGCATAGTAAAAAGTGCTCTTGGCAGCTAGAGAGTGCCGCGTTGACCACTGCGCATGAAGAAATAACCACTTGCAACGTTTGGATTAGGTTTTGGGTGCATTTTTAATTTTATTGCTTAAATCGCATTTTCTCGACGAGCTGAGCACGTTTTCTGAAATGTGCTCCTCCCGTCACTCTGGTTGGGTGCGCATAGTAAAAAGTGCTCTTGGCAGCTAGAGAGTGCCGCGTTGACCACTGCGCATGAAGAAATAACCACCTGCAACGTTTGGTTTAGGTTTTGGGTGCATTTTTAATTTTACTGCTTAAATCGCATTTTCTCGTTGAGCTGAGCACGTTTTCTGAAATGTGCTCCTCCCGTCACTCTGGTCGGGTGCGCATAGTAAAAATTGCTCTTGGCAGCTAGAGAGTGCCGCGTTGACCACTGCGCATGAAGAAATGACCATCTGCAACGTTTGGTTTAGGTTTTGCGTGCATTTTTAATTTTATTGCTTAAATCGCATTTCCTCGACGAGCTGAGCACGTTTTCTGAAATGTGCTCCTCCCGTCACTCTGGTTGGGTGCGCATAGTAAAAAGTGCTCTTGGCAGCTAGAAAGTGCCGCGTTGACCACTGCGCATGAAGAAATGACCATCTGCAACGTTTGGTTTAGGTTTTAGGTGCATTTTTAATTTTATTGCTTAAATCGCATTTTCTCGACGAGCTGAGCACGTTTTCTGAAATGTGCTCCTCCCGTCACTCTGGTTGGGTGCGCATAGTAAAAAGTGCTCTTGGCAGCTAGAGAGTGCCGCGTTGACCACTGCGCATGAAGAAATGACCATCTGCAGCGTTTGGTTTAGGTTTTAGGTGCATTTTTAATTTTATTGCTTAAATTGCATTTTCTCCACGTTTTCTGAAATGTGCTCCTCCCGTCACTCTGGTTGGGTGCGCATAGTAAAAAGTGCTCTTGCCAGCTAGAGAGTGCCGCGTTGACCACTGCGCATGAAGAAATAACCACTTGCAACGTTTGGTTTAGGTTTTGGGTGCATTTTTAATTTTATTGCTTAAATCGCATTTTCTCGACGAGCTGAACACGTTTTCTGAAATGTGCTCCTCCCGTCACTCTGGTTGGGTGCGCATAGTAAAAAGTGCTCTTGGCAGCTAGAGAGTGCCGCGTTGACCACTGCGCATGAAGAAATAACCACCTGCAACGTTTGGTTTAGGTTTTGGGTGCATTTTTAATTTTATTGCTTAAATCGCATTTTCTCGTCGAGCTGAGCACGTTTTCTGAAATGTGCTCCTCCCGTCACTCTGGTCGGGTGCGCATAGTAAAAAGTGCTCTTGGCAGCTAGAGAGTGCCGCGTTGACCACTGCGCATGAAGAAATGACCACCTGCAACGTTTGGTTTAGGTTTTGGGTGCATTTTTAATTTTATTGCTTAAATCGCATTTTCTCGACGAGCTGAGCACGTTTTCTGAAATGTGCTCCTCCCGTCACTCTGGTTGGGTGCGCATAGTAAAAAGTGCTCTTGGCAGCTAGAGAGTGCCGCGTTGACCACTGCGCATGAAGAAATAACCACCTGCAACGCTTGGTTTAGGTTTTAGGTGCATTTTTAATTTTATTGCTTAAATCGCATTTTCTCGACGAGCTGAGCACGTTTTCTGAAATGTGCTCCTCCCGTCACTCTGGTTGGGTGCGCATAGTAAAAAGTGCTCTTGGCAGCTAGAGAGTGCCGCGTTGACCACTGCGCATGAAGAAATGACCATCTGCAACGTTTGGTTTAGGTTTTAGGTGCATTTTTATCTTTATTGCTTAAATCGCATTTTCTGGACGAGCTGAGCACGTTTTCTGAAATGTGCTCCTCCCGTCACTCTGGTTGGGTGCGCATAGTAAAAAGTGCTCTTGGCAAATAGAGAGTGCCGCGTTGACCACTGCGCATGAAGAAATGACCATCTGCAACGTTTGGTTTAGGTTTTAGGTGCATTTTTAATTTTATTGCTTAAATCGCATTTTCTCGACGAGCTGAGCACGTTTTCTGAAATGTGCTCCTCCCGTCACTCTGGTTGGGTGCGCATAGTAAAAAGTGCTCTTGGCAGCTAGAGAGTGCCGCGTTGACCACTGCGCATGAAGAAATAACCACCTGCAACGTTTGGTTTAGGTTTTAGGTGCATTTTTAATTTTATTGCTTAAATCGCATTTTCTCGACGAGCTGAGCACGTTTTCTGAAATGTGCTCCTCCCGTCACTCTGGTTGGGTGCGCATAGTAAAAAGTGCTCTTGGCAGCTAGAGAGTGCCGCGTTGACCACTGCGCATGAAGAAATAACCACGTGCAACGTTTGTTTTAGGTTTTGGGTGCATTTTTAATTTTATTGCTTAAATCGCATTTTCTCAACGAGCTGAGCACGTTTTCTGAAATGTGCTCCTCCCGTCACTCTGGTTGGGTGCGCATAGTAAAAAGTGCTCTTGGCAGCTAGAGAGTGCCGCGTTGACCACTGCGCATGAAGAAATAACCACCTGCAACGTTTGGTTTAGGTTTTAGGTGCATTTTTAATTTTATTGCTTAAATCGCATTTTCTCGACGAGCTGAGCACGTTTTCTGAAATGTGCTCCTCCCGTCACTCTGATTGGGTGCGCATAGTAAAAAGTGCTCTTGGCAGCTAGAGAGTGCCGCGTTGACCACTGTGCATGAAGAAATAACCACCTGCAACGTTTGGTTTAGGTTTTGGGTCCATTTTTAATTTTATTGCTTAAATCGCATTTTCTGGACGAGCTGAGCACGTTTTCTGAAATGTGCTCCTCCCGTCACTCTGGTTGGGTGCGCATAGTAAAAAGGTGCTCTTGGCAAATAGAGAGTGCC
This sequence comes from Syngnathus scovelli, assembly GCF_024217435.2. Classification (NCBI taxonomy): domain Eukaryota; kingdom Metazoa; phylum Chordata; class Actinopteri; order Syngnathiformes; family Syngnathidae; genus Syngnathus; species Syngnathus scovelli. The sequence goes on from NC_090859.1 coordinate 3,152,387, forward strand.
GCGTTGACCACTGCGCATGAAGAAATGACCATCTGCAACGTTTGGTTTAGGTTTTGGGTCCATTTTTAATTTTATTGCTTAAATCGCATTTTCTGGACGAGCTGAGCACGTTTTCTGAAATGTGCTCCTCCCGTCACTCTGGTTGGGTGCGCATAGTAAAAAGTGCTCTTGGCAGCTAGAGAGTGCCGCGTTGACGGCTGCGCATGAAGAAATAACCACCTGCAACGTTTGGTTTAGGTTTTAGGTGCATTTTTAATTTTATTGCTTAAATCGCATTTTCTCGACGAGCTGAGCACGTTTTCTGAAATGTGCTCCTCCCGTCACTCTTGTTGGGTGCGCATAGTAAAAAAGTGCTCTTGGCAGCTAGAGAGTCTCGCGTTGACCACTGCGCATGAAGAAATAACCACCTGCAACGTTTGGTTTAGGTTTTAGGTGCATTTTTAATTTTATTGCTTAAATCGCATTTTCTCGACGAGCTGAGCACGTTTTCTGAAATGTGCTCCTCCCGTCACTCTGGTTGGGTGCGCATAGTAAAAAGTGCTCTTGGCAGCTAGAGAGTGCCGCGTTGACCACTGCGCATGAAGAAATAACCACCTGCAACGTTTGGTTTAGGTTTTGGGTGCATTTTTAATTTTACTGCTTAAATCGCATTTTCTCGTCGAGCTGAGCACGTTTTCTGAAATGTGCTCCTCCCGTCACTCTGGTCGGGTGCGCATAGTAAAAATTGCTCTTGGCAGCTAGAGAGTGCCGCGTTGACCACTGCGCATGAAGAAATGACCATCTGCAACGTTTGGTTTAGGTTTTGCGTGCATTTTTAATTTTATTGCTTAAATCGCATTTCCTCGACGAGCTGAGCACGTTTTCTGAAATGTGCTCCTCCCGTCACTCTGGTTGGGTGCGCATAGTAAAAAGTGCTCTCTGCAGCTAGAAAGTGCCGCGTTGACCACTGCGCATGAAGAAATGACCATCTGCAACGTTTGGTTTAGGTTTTAGGTGCATTTTTAATTTTATTGCTTAAATCGCATTTTCTCGACGAGCTGAGCACGTTTTCTGAAATGTGCTCCTCCCGTCACTCTGGTTGGGTGCGCATAGTAAAAAGTGCTCTTGGCAGCTAGAGAGTGCCGCGTTGACCACTGCGCATGAAGAAATGACCATCTGCAGCGTTTGGTTTAGGTTTTAGGTGCATTTTTAATTTTATTGCTTAAATTGCATTTTCTCCACGTTTTCTGAAATGTGCTCCTCCCGTCACTCTGGTTGGGTGCGCATAGTAAAAAGTGCTCTTGGCAGGTAGAGAGTGCTGCGTTGACCACTGCGCATGAAGAAATGACCATCTGCAACGTTTGGTTTAGGTTTTAGGTGCATATTTAATTTTATTGCTTAAATCGCATTTTCTCGACGAGCTGAGCACGTTTTCTGAAATGTGCTCCTTCCGTCACTCTGGTTGGGTGCGCATAGTAAAAAGTGCTCTTGGCAGCTAGAGAGTGCCGCGTTGACCACTGCGCATGAAGAAATGACCATCTGCAACGTTTGGTTTAGGTTTTAGGTGCATTTTTAATTTTATTGCTTAAATCGCATTTTCTCGACGAGCTGAGCACGTTTTCTGAAATGTGCTCCTCCCGTCACTCTGGTTGGGTGCGCATAGTAAAAAGTGCTCTTGGCAGCTAGAGAGTGCCGCGTTGACCACTGCGCATGAAGAAATAACCGCCTGCAACGTTTGGTTTAGGTTTTGGGTGCATTTTTAATCTTATTGCTTAAATCGCATTTTCTGGACGAGCTGAGCACGTTTTCTGAAATGTGCTCCTCCCGTCACTCTGGTTGGGTGCGCATAGTAAAAAGTGCTCTTGGCAGCTAGAGAGTGCCGCGTTGACAACTGCGCATGAAGAAATGACCATCTGCAACGTTTGGTTTAGGTTTTAGGTGCATTTTTAATTTTATTGCTTAAATCGCATTTTCTCGACGAGCTGAGCACGTTTTCTGAAATGTGCTCCTCCCGTCACTCTGGTTGGGTGCGCATAGTAAAAAGTGCTCTTGGCAGCTAGAGAGTCCCGCGTTGACCATTGCGCATGAAGAAATAACCACCTGCAACGTTTGGTTTAGGCTTTAGGTGCATTTTTAATTTTATTGCTTAAATCGCATTTTCTCGACGAGCTGAGCACGTTTTCTGAAATGTGCTCCTCCCGTCACTCTGGTTGGGTGCGCATAGTAAAAAGTGCTCTTGGCAGCTAGAGAGTGCCGCGTTGACCACTGCGCATGAAGAAATAACCACTTGCAACGTTTGGATTAGGTTTTGGGTGCATTTTTATTTTTATTGCTTAAATCGCATTTTCTGGACGAGCTGAGCACGTTTTCTGAAATGTGCTCCTCCCGTCACTTTGGTTGGGTGCACATAGTAAAAAGTGCTCTTGGCAGCTAGAGAGTGCCGCGTTGACCACTGCGCATGAAGAAATGACCATCTGCAACGTTTGGTTTAGGTTTTACGTGCATTTTTAATTTTATTGCTTAAATCGCATTTTCTGGACGAGCTGAGCACGTTTTCTGAAATGTGCTCCTCCCGTCACTCTGGTTGGGTGCGCATAGTAAAAAGTGCTCTTGGCAGCTAGAGAGTGCCGCGTTGACCACTGCGCATGAAGAAATAACCACCTGCAACGTTTGGTTTAGGTTTTAGGTGCATTTTTAATTTTATTGCTTAAATCGCATTTTCTCGACGAGCTGAGCACGTTTTCTGAAATGTGCTCCTCCCGTCACTCTGGTTGGCTGCGCATAGTAAAACGTGCTCTTGGCAGCTAGAGAGTGCCGCGTTGACGGCTGCACATGAAGAAATAACCACCTGCAACGTTTGGTTTAGGTTTTAGGTGCATTTTTAATTTTATTGCTTAAATCGCGTTTTCTCGACGAGATGAGCACGTTTTCTGAAATGTGCTCCTCCCGTCACTCTGGTTGGGTGCGCATAGTAAAAAGTGCTCTTGGCAGCTAGAGAGTGCCGCGTTGACCACTGCGCATGAAGAAATAACCACTTGCAACGTTTGGATTAGGTTTTGGGTGCATTTTTAATTTTATTGCTTAAATCGCATTTTCTCGACGAGCTGAGCACGTTTTCTGAAATGTGCTCCTCCCGTCACTCTGGTTGGGTGCGCATAGTAAAAAGTGCTCTTGGCAGCTAGAGAGTGCCGCGTTGACCACTGCGCATGAAGAAATAACCACCTGCAACGTTTTGTTTAGGTTTTAGGTGCATTTTTAATTTTATTGCTTAAATCGCATTTTCTCGACGAGCTGAGCACGTTTTCTGAAATGTGCTCCTCCCGTCCCTCTGGTTGGGTGCGCATAGTAAAAAGTGCTCTTGGCAGCTAGAGAGTGCCGCGTTGACCACTGCCCATGAAGAAATAACCACCTGCAACGTTTGGTTTAGGTTTTAGGTGCATTTTTAATTTTATTGCTTAAATCGCATTTTCTCGACGAGCTGAGCACGTTTTCTGAAATGTGCTCCTCCCGTCACTCTGGTTGGGTGCGCATAGTAAAAAGTGCTCTTGGCAGCTAGATAGTGCCGCGTTGACCGCTGCGCATGAAGAAATAACCACCTGCAACGTTTGGTTTAGGTTTTAGGTGCATTTTTAATTTTATTGCTTAAATCGCATTTTCTCGACGAGCTGAGCACGTTTTCTGAAATGTGCTCCTCCCGTCACTCTGGTTGGGTGCGCATAGTAAAAAGTGCTCTTGGCAGCTAGAGAGTGCCGCGTTGACCACTGCGCATGAAGAAATAACCACCTGCAACGTTTAGTTTAGGTTTTGGGTGCATTTTTAATTTTATTGCTTAAATCGCATTTTCTGGACGAGCTGAGCACGTTTTCTGAAATGTGCTCCTCCCGTCACTCTGGTTGGGTGCGCATAGTAAAAAGTGCTCTTGGCAGCTAGAGAGTGCCGCGTTGACAACTGCGCATGAAGAAATGACCATCTGCAACGTTTGGTTTAGGTTTTAGGTGCATTTATAATTTTATTGCTTAAATCGCATTTTCTCGACGAGCTGAGCACGTTTTCTGAAATGTGCTCCTCCCGTCACTCTGGTTGGCTGCGCATAGTAAAAAGTGCTCTTGGCAGCTAGAGAGTGCCGCGTTGACGGCTGCACATGAAGAAATAACCACCTGCAACGTTTGGTTTAGGTTTTAGGTGCATTTTTAATTTTATTGCTTAAATCGCATTTTCTCGACGAGATGAGCATGTTTTCTGAAATGTGCTCCTCCCGTCACTCTGGTTGGGTGCGCATAGTAAAAAGTGCTCTTGGCAGCTAGAGAGTGCCGCGTTGACCACTGCGCATGAAGAAATAACCACTTGCAACGTTTGGATTAGGTTTTGGGTGCATTTTTAATTTTATTGCTTAAATCGCATTTTCTCGACGAGCTGAGCACGTTTTCTGAAATGTGCTCCTCCCGTCACTCTGGTTGGGTGCGCATAGTAAAAAGTGCTCTTGGCAGCTAGAGAGTGCCGCGTTGACCACTGCGCATGAAGAAATAACCACCTGCAACGTTTGGTTTAGGTTTTAGGTGCATTTTTAATTTTATTGCTTAAATCGCATTTTCTCGACGAGCTGAGCACGTTTTCTGAAATGTGCTCCTCCCGTCACTCTGGTTGGGTGCGCATAGTAAAAAGTGCTCTTGGCAGCTAGAGAGTGCCGCGTTGACCACTGCCCATGAAGAAATAACCACCTGCAACGTTTGGTTTAGGTTTTAGGTGCATTTTTAATTTTATTGCTTAAATCGCATTTTCTCGACGAGCTGAGCACGTTTTCTGAAATGTGCTCCTCCCGTCACTCTGGTTGGGTGCGCATAGTAAAAAGTGCTCTTGGCAGCTAGAGAGTGCCGCGTTGACCATTGCGCATGAAGAAATAACCACCTGCAACGTTTGGTTTAGGCTTTAGGTGCATTTTTAATTTTATTGCTTAAATCACATTTTCTCGACGAGCTGAGCACGTTTTCTGAAATGTGCTCCTCCCGTCACTCTGGTTGGGTGCGCATAGTAAAAAGTGCTCTTGGCAGCTAGAGAGTGCCGCGTTGACCACTGCGCATGAAGAAATGACCATCTGCAACGTTTGGTTTAGGTTTTGGATGCATTTTTAATTTTATTGCTTAAATCGCATTTTCTCGACGAGCTGAGCACGTTTTCTGAAATGTGCTCCTCCCGTCACTCTGGTTGGGTGCGCATAGTAAAAAGTGCTCTTGGCAGCTAGAGAGTGCCGCGTTGACCACTGCGCATGAAGAAATGACCATCTGCAACGTTTGGTTTAGGTTTTAGGTGCATTTTTAATTTTATTGCTTAAATAGCATTTTCTCGTCGAGCTGAGCACGTTTTCTGAAATGTGCTCCTCCCGTCACTCTGGTCGGGTGCGCATAGTAAAAAGTGCTCTTGGCAGCTAGAGAGTGCCGCGTTGACCACTGCGCATGAAGAAATAACCACCTGCAACGTTTGGTTTAGGTTTTGGGTGCATTTTTAATCTTATTGCTTAAATCGCATTTTCTGGACGAGCTGAGCACGTTTTCTGAAATGTGCTCCTCCCGTCACTCTGGTTGGGTGCGCATAGTAAAAAGTGCTCTTGGCAGCTAGAGAGTGCCGCGTTGACAACTGCGCATGAAGAAATGACCATCTGCAACGTTTGGTTTAGGTTTTAGGTGCATTTTTAATTTTATTGCTTAAATCGCATTTTCTCGACGAGCTGAGCACGTTTTCTGAAATGTGCTCCTCCCGTCACTCTGGTTGGGTGCGCATAGTAAAAAGTGCTCTTGGCAGCTAGAGAGTCCCGCGTTGACCATTGCGCATGAAGAAATAACCACCTGCAACGTTTGGTTTAGGCTTTAGGTGCATTTTTAATTTTATTGCTTAAATCGCATTTTCTCGACGAGCTGAGCACGTTTTCTGAAATGTGCTCCTCCCGTCACTCTGGTTGGGTGCGCATAGTAAAAAGTGCTCTTGGCAGCTAGAGAGTGCCGCGTTGACCACTGCGCATGAAGAAATAACCACTTGCAACGTTTGGATTAGGTTTTGGGTGCATTTTTAATTTTATTGCTTAAATCGCATTTTCTGGACGAGCTGAGCACGTTTTCTGAAATGTGCTCCTCCCGTGACTTTGGTTGGGTGCACATAGTAAAAAGTGCTCTTGGCAGCTAGAGAGTGCCGCGTTGACCACTGCGCATGAAGAAATGACCATCTGCAACGTTTGGTTTAGGTTTTAGGTGCATTTTTAATTTTATTGCTTAAATCGCATTTTCTCGACGAGCTGAGCACGTTTTCTGAAATGTGCTCCTCCCGTCACTCTGGTTGGGTGCGCATAGTAAAAAGTGCTCTTGGCAGCTAGAGAGTGCCGCGTTGACCACTGCGCATGAAGAAATAACCACCTGCAACGTTTGGTTTAGGTTTTGGGTGCATGTTTAATTTTATTGCTTAAACCGAATTTTCTCGACAAGCTGAGCACGTTTTCTGAAATGTGCTCCTCCCGTCACTCTTGTTGGGTGCGCATAGTAAAAAGTGTTCTTGGCAGCTAGAGAGTGCCGCGTTGACCACTGCGCATGAAGAAATAACCACCTGCAATTTTTGGTTTAGGTTTTAGGTGCATTTTTAATTTTATTGCTTAAATCGCATTTTCTGGACGAGCTGAGCACGTTTTCTGAAATGTGCTCCTCCCGTCACTCTGGTTGGGTGCGCATAGTAAAAAGTGCTCTTGGCAGCTAGAGAGTGCCGCGTTGACCACTGCGCATGAAGAAATAACCACCTGCAACGTTTGGTTTAGGTTTTAGGTGCATTTTTAATTTTATTGCTTAAATCGCATTTTCTCGACGAGCTGAGCACGTTTTCTGAAATGTGCTCCTCCCGTCACTCTGGTTGGCTGCGCATAGTAAAACGTGCTCTTGGCAGCTAGAGAGTGCCGCGTTGACGGCTGCACATGAAGAAATAACCACCTGCAACGTTTGGTTTAGGTTTTAGGTGCATTTTTAATTTTATTGCGCCAGATGTTCCGGAGACAAAAGATCAGGAAGGCACCGGGCCCAGACGGCGTGTCACCTTCCTGCTTGAAAGTCTGCGCTGAGCAGCTGGCGCCCACCTTTGCACGGATCTTCAACCGTTCCCTGGAGCTGTGTGAGGTGCCCTCGTGCTTCAAGAGCTCCACCATCGTTCCAGTGGCCAAGAAGCCCGCCATCACAGGTATGAATGACTATAGACCTGTTGCACTGACATCTGTGGTCATGAAATCTTTCGAGAGGTTAGTACTGAACCACCTGAAGGATGTCACGGGCCCCCTGCTGGACCCCCTCCAGTTCGCCTACCGGGCAAACAGGTCGGTAGATGATGCGGTCAACATGGGACTGCACTACATCCTGCAACACCTGGACACCCCAGGAAAGTACGCCAGGATCCTGTTTGTGGACTTCAGCTCGGCGTTCAACACCATCGCTCCTGACATCCTCCAACAGAAGCTCATCCAGCTTGCGGTGCCTGCCTCCACCTGTCAGTGGATCACCAGCTTCCTGACCAACAGGAGACAGCGTGTGAGGCTGGGGAGCATCACATCTGACACCCTGACCACCAACACTGGAGCCCCTCAGGGATGCGTCCTCTCCCCACTGCTCTTCTCCCTCTACACCAACGATTTCTCCGCAAGTGACTCTTCCGTGAAGCTCCTGAAGTATGCAGACGACACCACTCTCATCGGGCTGATCCAGAACGGTGATGAGACTGCGTACAGACAGGAGGTGGAGCGGCTGGTCCACTGGTGCAGCCAAAACCACCTGGACCTGAACCCGCTCAAGACCGTGGAGATGACAGTGGACTTCAGGCGAGTTCCTTCACCACTTTCACCCCTCACTATCCGCAGTAATACTATTCTCTCCACAGACACCTTCAAGTTCCTGGGAACCACAATCTCTCGGGACCTGAAATGGACCGGCCACATAGACTCTGTCCGGAAGAAGGCCCAGCAGAGGCTGTACTTCCTGAGACAGCTCAAGAAGTTCAACCTGCCACGGGAGCTGCTGAAGACCTTCTACACTGCCATCATCCAGTCTGTCCTCTGCACCTCCATCACTGTCTGGTTTGGATCGGCCTCCAAACAAGACAAGCACAGACTGCAACGGACAATAAGGACTGCAGAAAAGATAATTGGAATCAACCTCCCATCTATCCAAGACTTGTACCTGTCCAGGACCAGGAAACGTGCAAGTAACATCTCAACAGACCCTTCGCACCCAGGTTGCAGCCTGTTTGAACTACTCCCCTCCGGACGCCGTTATAGAGCTCTGTACACTAAAACCAGCAGACACAGAGACAGCTTCTTCCCCCAGGCTGTCGCTCTGATGAACTCACACCACTCTTAGAGTCTCAGAGTCATTACTGTGCAATAACATCCCGCTTGCCACACCTTTTTTGTCTACACTGTTTGTACTATGTGTCCTCTCTGCATCCATTGCAGCCTGGTCATCCTAGAAGAGGGACCCTCCCATCTGTGGTCTCTTCTCAAGGTTTCTCATTTCCCCTAGCTGGAGTTTTGAGTTTTTCCTTGCCCTCTTGGGAGTTTAAGATCAGGGGGTGTTTGAGAATATCTTTCGTTCTTCCATGTCCTGAGTGTTGTTGTTAGTCACCTAAATGTTGAACAGAGGCTGTGGTTTACCGAAGTCAAATTCCTTGTTTGGCACGCTCAAACATGGCGAATAAAAAACTCTTGAATCTTGAATCTTGAATCTTAAATCGCGTTTTCTCGACGAGATGAGCACGTTTTCTGAAATGTGCTCCTCCCGTCACTCTGGTTGGGTGCGCATAGTAAAAAGTGCACTTGGCAGCTAGAGAGTGCCGCGTTGACCACTGCGCATGAAGAAATAACCACTTGCAACGTTTGGATTAGGTTTTGGGTGCATTTTTAATTTTATTGCTTAAATCGCATTTTCTCGACGAGCTGAGCACGTTTTCTGAAATGTGCTCCTCCCGTCACTCTGGTTGGGTGTGCATAGTAAAAAGTGCTCTTGGCAGCTAGAGAGTGCCGCGTTGACCACTGCGCATGAAGAAATAACCACCTGCAACGTTTGGTTTAGGTTTTAGGTGCATTTTTAATTTTATTGCTTAAATCGCATTTTCTCGACGAGCTGAGCACGTTTTCTGAAATGTGCTCCTCCCGTCCCTCTGGTTGGGTGCGCATAGTAAAAAGTGTTCTTGGCAGCTAGAGAGTGCCGCGTTGACCACTGCGCATGAAGAAATAACCACCTGCAATTTTTGGTTTAGGTTTTAGGTGCATTTTTAATTTTATTGCTTAAATCGCATTTTCTGGACGAGCTGAGCACGTTTTCTGAAATGTGCTCCTCCCGTCACTCTGGTTGGGTGCGCATAGTAAAAAGTGCTCTTGGCAGCTAGAGAGTGCCGCGTTGACCACTGCGCATGAAGAAATAACCACCTGCAACGTTTGGTTTAGGTTTTAGGTGCATTTTTAATTTTATTGCTTAAATCGCATTTTCTCGACGAGCTGAGCATGTTTTCTGAAATGTGCTCCTCCCGTCACTCTGGTTGGCTGCGCATAGTAAAACGTGCTCTTGGCAGCTAGAGAGTGCCGCGTTGACGGCTGCACATGAAGAAATAACCACCTGCAACGTTTGGTTTAGGTTTTAGGTGCATTTTTAATTTTATTGCTTAAATCGCATTTTCTCGACGAGATGAGCACGTTTTCTGAAATGTGCTCCTCCCGTCACTCTGGTTGGGTGCGCATAGTAAAAAGTGCTCTTGGCAGCTAGAGAGTGCCGCGTTGACCACTGCGCATGAAGAAATAAACACCTGCAACGTTTGGTTTAGGTTTTGGGTGCATTTTTAATTTTATTGCTTAAATCGCATTTTCTTGACGAGCTGAGCACGTTTTCTGAAATGTGCTCCTCCCGTCACTCTGGTTGGGTGCACATAGTAAAAAGTGCTCTTGGCAGCTAGAGAGTGCCGCGTTGACCACTGCGCATGAAGAAATAACCACCTGCAACGTTTGGTTTAGGTTTTAGGTGCATTTTTAATTTTATTGCTTAAATCGCATTTTCTCGACGAGCTGAGCACGTTTTCTGAAATGTGCTCCTCCCGTCACTCTGGTTGGGTGCGCATAGTAAAAAGTGCTCTTGGCAGCTAGAGAGTGCCGCGTTGACCACTGCCCATGAAGAAATAACCACCTGCAACGTTTGGTTTAGGTTTTAGGTGCATTTTTAATTTTATTGCTTAAATCGTATTTTCTCGACGAGCTGAGCACGTTTTCTGAAATGTGCTCCTCCCGTCACTCTGGTTGGGTGCGCATAGTAAAAAGTGCTCTTGGCAGCTAGAGAGTGCCGCGTTGACCACTGCGCATGAAGAAATAACCACTTGCAACGTTTGGATTAGGTTTTGGGTGCATTTTTAATTTTATTGCTTAAATCGCATTTTCTGGACGAGCTGAGCACGTTTTCTGAAATGTGCTCCTCCCGTCACTTTGGTTGGGTGCACATAGTAAAAAGTGCTCTTGGCAGCTAGAGAGTGCCGCGTTGACCACTGCGCATGAAGAAATGACCATCTGCAACGTTTGGTTTAGGTTTTAGGTGCATTTTTAATTTTATTGCTTAAATCGCATTTTCTCGACGAGCTGAGCACGTTTTCTGAAATGTGCTCCTCCCGTCACTCTGGTTGGCTGCGCATAGTAAAAAGTGCTCTTGGCAGCTAGAGAGTGCCGCGTTGACGGCTGCACATGAAGAAATAACCACCTGCAACGTTTGGTTTAGGTTTCAGGTGCATTTTTAATTTTATTGCTTAAATCGCATTTTCTCGACGAGATGAGCATGTTTTCTGAAATGTGCTCCTCCCGTCACTCTGGTTGGGTGCGCATAGTAAAAAGTGCTCTTGGCAGCTAGAGAGTGCCGCGTTGACCACTGCGCATGAAGAAATAACCACTTGCAACGTTTGGATTAGGTTTTGGGTGCATTTTTAATTTTATTGCTTAAATCGCATTTTCTCGACGAGCTGAGCACGTTTTCTGAAATGTGCTCCTCCCGTCACTCTGGTTGGGTGCGCATAGTAAAAAGTGCTCTTGGCAGCTAGAGAGTGCCGCGTTGACCACTGCGCATGAAGAAATAACCACCTGCAACGTTTGGTTTAGGTTTTAGGTGTATTTTTAATTTTATTGCTTAAATCGCATTTTCTCGACGAGCTGAGCACGTTTTCTGAAATGTGCTCCTCCCGTCACTCTGGTTGGGTGCGCATAGTAAAAAGTGCTCTTGGCAGCTAGAGAGTGCCGCGTTGACCACTGCCCATGAAGAAATAACCACCTGCAACGTTTGGTTTAGGTTTTAGGTGCATTTTTAATTTTATTGCTTAAATCGCATTTTCTCGACGAGCTGAGCACGTTTTCTGAAATGTGCTCCTCCCGTCACTCTGGTTGGGTGCGCATAGTAAAAAGTGCTCTTGGCAGCTAGAGAGTGCCGCGTTGGCCACTGCGCATGAAGAAATAACCACCTGCAACGTTTGGTTTAGGTTTTAGGTGCATTTTTAATTGTATTGCTTAAATCGCATTTTCTCGACGAGCTGAGCACGTTTTCTGAAATGTGCTCCTCCCGTCACTCTGGTTGGGTGCGCATAGTAAAAAGTGCTCTTGGCAGCTAGAGAGTGCCGCGTTGACCACTGCACATGAAGAAATAACCACCTGCAACGTTTGGTTTAGGTTTTAGGTGCATTTTTATTTTTTTTGCTTAAATCGCATTTTCTCGACAAGCTGAGCACGTTTTCTGAAATGTGCTCCTCCCGTCACTCTTGTTGGGTGCGCATAGTAAAAAGTGCTCTTGGCAGCTAGAGAGTGCCGCGTTGACCACTGCGCATGAAGAAATAACCACCTGCAACGTTTGGTTTAGGTTTTAGGTGCATTTTTAATTTTATTGCTTAAATCGCATTTTCTCGACGAGCTGAGCACGTTTTCTGAAATGTGCTCCTCCCGTCACTCTGGTTGGCTGCGCATAGTAAAACGTGCTCTTGGCAGCTAGAGAGTGCCGCGTTGACGGCTGCACATGAAGAAATAACCACCTGCAACGTTTGGTTTAGGTTTTAGGTGCATTTTTAATTTTATTGCTTAAATCGCATTTTCTCGACGAGCTGAGCACGTTTTCTGAAATGTGCTCCTCCCGTCACTCTGGTTGGGTGCGCATAGTAAAAAGTGCTCTTGGCAGCTAGAGAGTGCCGCGTTGACGGCTGCACATGAAGAAATAACCACCTGCAACGTTTGGTTTAGGTTTTAGGTGCATTTTTAATTTTATTGCTTAAATCGCGTTTTCTCGACGAGATGAGCACGTTTTCTGAAATGTGCTCCTCCCGTCACTCTGGTTGGGTGCGCATAGTAAAAAGTGCTCTTGGCAGCTAGAGAGTGCCGCGTTGACCACTGCGCATGAAGAAATAACCACTTGCAACGTTTGGATTAGGTTTTGGGTGCATTTTTAATTTTATTGCTTAAATCGCATTTTCTCGACGAGCTGAGCACGTTTTCTGAAATGTGCTCCTCCCGTCACTCTGGTTGGGTGCGCATAGTAAAAAGTGCTCTTGGCAGCTAGAGAGTGCCGCGTTGACCACTGCGCATGAAGAAATAACCACCTGCAACGTTTGGTTTAGGTTTTAGGTGCATTTTTAATTTTATTGCTTAAATCGCATTTTCTCGACGAGCTGAGCACGTTTTCTGAAATGTGCTCCTCCCGTCACTCTGGTTGGGTGCGCATAGTAAAAAGTGCTCTTGGCAGCTAGAGAGTGCCGCGTTGACGGCTGCGCATGAAGAAATAACCACCTGCAACGTTTGGTTTAGGTTTTAGGTGCATTTTTAATTTTATTGCTTAAATCGCATTTTCTCGACGAGCTGAGCACGTTTTCTGAAATGTGCTCCTCCCGTCACTCTTGTTGGGTGCGCATAGTAAAAAAGTGCTCTTGGCAGCTAGAGAGTCTCGCGTTGACCACTGCGCATGAAGAAATAACCACCTGCAACGTTTGGTTTAGGTTTTAGGTGCATTTTTAATTGTATTGCTTAAATCGCATTTTCTCGACGAGCTGAGCACGTTTTCTGAAATGTGCTCCTCCCGTCACTCTGGTTGGGTGCGCATAGTAAAAAGTGCTCTTGGCAGCTAGAGAGTGCCGCGTTGACCACTGCGCATGAAGAAATAACCACCTGCAACGTTTGGTTTAGGTTTTGGGTGCATTTTTAATTTTACTGCTTAAATCGCATTTTCTCGTCGAGCTGAGCACGTTTTCTGAAATGTGCTCCTCCCGTCACTCTGGTCGGGTGCGCATAGTAAAAATTGCTCTTGGCAGCTAGAGAGTGCCGCGTTGACCACTGCGCATGAAGAAATGACCATCTGCAACGTTTGGTTTAGGTTTTGCGTGCATTTTTAATTTTATTGCTTAAATCGCATTTCCTCGACGAGCTGAGCACGTTTTCTGAAATGTGCTCCTCCCGTCACTCTGGTTGGGTGCGCATAGTAAAAAGTGCTCTTGGCAGCTAGAAAGTGCCGCGTTGACCACTGCGCGTGAAGAAATGACCATCTGCAACGTTTGGTTTAGGTTTTAGGTGCATTTTTAATTTGATTGCTTAAATCGCATTTTCTCGACGAGCTGAGCACGTTTTCTGAAATGTGCTCCTCCCGTCACTCTGGTTGGGTGCGCATAGTAAAAAGTGCTCTTGGCAGCTAGAGAGTGCCGCGTTGACCACTGCGCATGAAGAAATGACCATCTGCAGCGTTTGGTTTAGGTTTTAGGTGCATTTTAAATTTTATTGCTTAAATTGCATTTTCTGGACGAGCTGAGCACGTTTTCTGAAATGTGCTCCTCCCGTCACTCTGGTTGGGTGCGCATAGTAAAAAGTGCTCTTGGCAGCTAGAGAGTGCCGCGTTGACCACTGCGCATGAAGAAATGACCATCTGCAACGTTTGGTTTAGGTTTTAGGTGCATATTTAATTTTATTGCTTAAATCGCATTTTCTCGACGAGCTGAGCACGTTTTCTGAAATGTGCTCCTTCCGTCACTCTGGTTGGGTGCGCATAGTAAAAAGTGCTCTTGGCAGCTAGAGAGTGCCGCGTTGACCACTGCGCATGAAGAAATGACCATCTGCAACGTTTGGTTTAGGTTTTAGGTGCATTTTTAATTTTATTGCTTAAATCGCATTTTCTCGACGAGCTGAGCACGTTTTCTGAAATGTGCTCCTCCCGTCACTCTGGTTGGGTGCGCATAGTAAAAAGTGCTCTTGGCAGCTAGAGAGTGCCGCGTTGACCACTGCGCATGAAGAAATAACCACCTGCAACGTTTGGTTTAGGTTTTGGGTGCATTTTTAATCTTATTGCTTAAATCGCATTTTCTGGACGAGCTGAGCACGTTTTCTGAAATGTGCTCCTCCCGTCACTCTGGTTGGGTGCGCATAGTAAAAAGTGCTCTTGGCAGCTAGAGAGTGCCGCGTTGACAACTGCGCATGAAGAAATGACCATCTGCAACGTTTGGTTTAGGTTTTAGGTGCAATTTTAATTTTATTGCTTAAATCGCATTTTCTCGACGAGCTGAGCACGTTTTCTGAAATGTGCTCCTCCCGTCACTCTGGTTGGGTGCGCATAGTAAAAAGTGCTCTTGGCAGCTAGAGAGTCCCGCGTTGACCATTGCGCATGAAGAAATAACCACCTGCAACGTTTGGTTTAGGCTTTAGGTGCATTTTTAATTTTATTGCTTAAATCGCATTTTCTCGACGAGCTGAGCACGTTTTCTGAAATGTGCTCCTCCCGTCACTCTGGTTGGGTGCGCATAGTAAAAAGTGCTCTTGGCAGCTAGAGAGTGCCGCGTTGACCACTGCGCATGAAGAAATGACCATCTGCAACGTTTGGTTTAGGTTTTAGGTGCATTTTTAATTTTATTGCTTAAATCGCATTTTCTCGTCGAGCTGAGCACGTTTTCTGAAATGTGCTCCTCCCGTCACTCTGGTCGGGTGCGCATAGTAAAAAGTGCTCTTGGCAGCTAGAGAGTGCCGCGTTGACCACTGCGCATGAAGAAATGACCATCTGCAACGTTTGGTTTAGGTTTTGGGTTTATTTTTAATTTTATTGCTTAAATCGCATTTTCTCGACGAGCTGAGCACGTTTTCTGAAATGTGCTCCTCCCTTCACTCTGGTTGGGTGCGCATACTAAAAAGTGCTCTTGCCAGCTAGAGAGTGCCGCGTTGACCACTGCGCATGAAGAAATAACCACTTGCAACGTTTGGTTTAGGTTTTGGGTGCATTTTTAATTTTATTGCTTAAATCGCATTTTCTCGACGAGCTGAGCACGTTTTCTGAAATGTGCTCCTCCCGTCACTCTGGTTGGGTGCGCATAGTAAAAAGTGCTCTTGGCAGCTAGAGAGTGCCGCGTTGACGGCTGCGCATGAAGAAATAACCACCTGCAACGTTTGGTTTAGGTTTTAGGTGCATTTTTCATTTTATTGCTTAAATCGCATTTTCTCGACGAGCTGAGCACGTTTTCTGAAATGTGCTCCTCCCGTCACTCTTGTTGGGTGCGCATAGTAAAAAAGTGCTCTTGGCAGCTAGAGAGTCTCGCGTTGACCACTGCGCATGAAGAAATAACCACCTGCAACGTTTGGTTTAGGTTTTAGGTGCATTTTTAATTTTATTGCTTAAATCGCATTTTCTCGACGAGCTGAGCACGTTTTCTGAAATGTGCTCCTCCCGTCACTCTGGTTGGGTGCGCATAGTAAAAAGTGCTCTTGGCAGCTAGAGAGTGCCGCGTTGACCACTGCGCATGAAGAAATAACCACCTGCAACGTTTGGTTTAGGTTTTGGGTGCATTTTTAATTTTACTGCTTAAATCGCATTTTCTCGTCGAGCTGAGCACGTTTTCTGAAATGTGCTCCTCCCGTCACTCTGGTCGGGTGCGCATAGTAAAAAGTGCTCTTGGCAGCTAGAGAGTGCCGCGTTGACCACTGCGCATGAAGAAATGACCATCTGCAACGTTTGGTTTAGGTTTTGCGTGCATTTTTAATTTTATTGCTTAAATCGCATTTCCTCGACGAGCTGAGCACGTTTTCTGAAATGTGCTCCTCCCGTCACTCTGGTTGGGTGCGCATAGTAAAAAGTGCTCTTGGCAGCTAGAAAGTGCCGCGTTGACCACTGCGCATGAAGAAATGACCATCTGCAACGTTTGGTTTAGGTTTTAGGTGCATTTTTAATTTTATTGCTTAAATCGCATTTTCTCGACGAGCTGAGCACGTTTTCTGAAATGTGCTCCTCCCGTCACTCTGGTTGGGTGCGCATAGTAAAAAGTGCTCTTGGCAGCTAGAGAGTGCCGCGTTGACCACTGCGCATGAAGAAATGACCATCTGCAGCGTTTGGTTTAGGTTTTAGGTGCATTTTTAATTTTATTGCTTAAATTGCATTTTCTCCACGTTTTCTGAAATGTGCTCCTCCCGTCACTCTGGTTGGGTGCGCATAGTAAAAAGTGCTCTTGCCAGCTAGAGAGTGCCGCGTTGACCACTGCGCATGAAGAAATAACCACTTGCAACGTTTGGATTAGGTTTTGGGTGCATTTTTAATTTTATTGCTTAAATCGCATTTTCTCGACGAGCTGAGCACGTTTTCTGAAATGTGCTCCTCCCGTCACTCTGGTCGGGTGCGCATAGTAAAAAGTGCTCTTGGCAGCTAGAGAGTGCCGCGTTGACCACTGCGCATGAAGAAATGACCATCTGCAACGTTTGGTTTAGGTTTTGCGTGCATTTTTAATTTTATTGCTTAAATCGCATTTCCTCGACGAGCTGAGCACGTTTTCTGAAATGTGCTCCTCCCGTCACTCTGGTTGGGTGCGCATAGTAAAAAGTGCTCTTGGCAGCTAGAAAGTGCGGTGTTGACCACTGCGCATGAAGAAATGACCATCTGCAACGTTTGGTTTAGGTTTTAGGTGCATTTTTAATTTTATTGCTTAAATCGCATTTTCTCGACGAGCTGAGCACGTTTTCTGAAATGTGCTCCTCCCGTCACTCTGGTTGGGTGTGCATAGTAAAAAGTGCTCTTGGCAGCTAGAGAGTGCCGCGTTGAATGCTGCGCATGAAGAAATAACCATCTGCAACGTTTGGTTTAGGTTTTAGGTGCATTTTTAATTTTATTGCTTAAATCGCATTTTCTCGACGAGCTGAGCACGTTTTCTTAAATGTGCGCCTCCCGTCACTCTGATTGGGTGCGCATAGTAAAAAGTGCTCTTGGCAGCTAGAGAGTGCCGCGTTGACCACTGCGCATGAAGAAATAACCACCTGCAACGTTTGGTTTAGGTTTTGGGTGCATTTTTAATTTTATTGCTTAAATCGCATTTTCTGGACGAGCTGAGCACGTTTTCTGAAATGTGCTCCTCCCGTCACTCTGGTTGGGTGCGCATAGTAAAAAGTGCTCTTGGCAAATAGAGAGTGCCGCCTTGACCACTGCGCATGAAGAAATGACCATCTGAAACGTTTGGTTTAGGTTTTAGGTGCATTTTTAATTTTATTGCTTAAATCGCATTTTCTCGACGAGCTGAGCACGTTTTCTGAAATGTGCTCCTCCCGTCACTCTGGTTGGGTGCGCATAGTAAAAAGTGCTCTTGGCAGCTAGAGAGTGCCGCGTTGACCATTGCGCATGAAGAAATAACCACCTGCAACGTTTGGTTTAGGCTTTAGGTGCATTTTTAATTTTATTGCTTAAATCACATTTTCTCGACGAGCTGAGCACGTTTTCTGAAATGTGCTCCTCCCGTCACTCTGGTTGGGTGCGCATAGTAAAAAGTGCTCTTGGCAGCTAGAGAGTGCCGCGTTGACCACTGCGCATGAAGAAATGACCATCTGCAACGTTTGGTTAAGGTTTTGGATGCATTTTTAATTTTATTGCTTAAATCGCATTTTCTCGACGAGCTGAGCACGTTTTCTGAAATGTGCTCCTCCCGTCACTCTGGTTGGGTGCGCATAGTAAAAAGTGCTCTTGGCAGCTAGAGAGTGCCGCGTTGACCACTGCGCATGAAGAAATGACCATCTGCAACGTTTGGTTTAGGTTTTAGGTGCATTTTTAATTTTATTGCTTAAATAGCATTTTCTCGTCGAGCTGAGCACGTTTTCTGAAATGTGCTCCTCCCGTCACTCTGGTCGGGTGCGCATAGTAAAAAGTGCTCTTGGCAGCTAGAGAGTGCCGCGTTGACCACTGCGCATGAAGAAATAACCACCTGCAACGTTTGGTTTAGGTTTTGGGTGCATTTTTAATCTTATTGCTTAAATCGCATTTTCTGGACGAGCTGAGCACGTTTTCTGAAATGTGCTCCTCCCGTCACTCTGGTTGGGTGCGCATAGTAAAAAGTGCTCTTGGCAGCTAGAGAGTGCCGCGTTGACAACTGCGCATGAAGAAATGACCATCTGCAACGTTTGGTTTAGGTTTTAGGTGCATTTTTAATTTTATTGCTTAAATCGCATTTTCTCGACGAGCTGAGCACGTTTTCTGAAATGTGCTCCTCCCGTCACTCTGGTTGGGTGCGCATAGTAAAAAGTGCTCTTGGCAGCTAGAGAGTCCCGCGTTGACCATTGCGCATGAAGAAATAACCACCTGCAACGTTTGGTTTAGGCTTTAGGTGCATTTTTAATTTTATTGCTTAAATCGCATTTTCTCGACGAGCTGAGCACGTTTTCTGAAATGTGCTCCTCCCGTCACTCTGGTTGGGTGCGCATAGTAAAAAGTGCTCTTGGCAGCTAGAGAGTGCCGCGTTGACCACTGCGCATGAAGAAATAACCACTTGCAACGTTTGGATTAGGTTTTGGGTGCATTTTTAATTTTATTGCTTAAATCGCATTTTCTGGACGAGCTGAGCACGTTTTCTGAAATGTGCTCCTCCCGTGACTTTGGTTGGGTGCACATAGTAAAAAGTGCTCTTGGCAGCTAGAGAGTGCCGCGTTGACCACTGCGCATGAAGAAATGACCATCTGCAACGTTTGGTTTAGGTTTTAGGTGCATTTTTAATTTTATTGCTTAAATCGCATTTTCTCGACGAGCTGAGCACGTTTTCTGAAATGTGCTCCTCCCGTCACTCTGGTTGGGTGCGCATAGTAAAAAGTGCTCTTGGCAGCTAGAGAGTGCCGCGTTGACCACTGCGCATGAAGAAATAACCACCTGCAATGTTTGGTTTAGGTTTTGGGTGCATGTTTAATTTTATTGCTTAAACCGAATTTTCTCGACAAGCTGAGCACGTTTTCTGAAATGTGCTCCTCCCGTCACTCTTGTTGGGTGCGCATAGTAAAAAGTGTTCTTGGCAGCTAGAGAGTGCCGCGTTGACCACTGCGCATGAAGAAATAACCACCTGCAATTTTTGGTTTAGGTTTTAGGTGCATTTTTAATTTTATTGCTTAAATCGCATTTTCTGGACGAGCTGAGCACGTTTTCTGAAATGTGCTCCTCCCGTCACTCTGGTTGGGTGCGCATAGTAAAAAGTGCTCTTGGCAGCTAGAGAGTGCCGCGTTGACCACTGCGCATGAAGAAATAACCACCTGCAACGTTTGGTTTAGGTTTTAGGTGCATTTTTAATTTTATTGCTTAAATCGCATTTTCTCGACGAGCTGAGCACGTTTTCTGAAATGTGCTCCTCCCGTCACTCTGGTTGGCTGCGCATAGTAAAACGTGCTCTTGGCAGCTAGAGAGTGCCGCGTTGACGGCTGCACATGAAGAAATAACCACCTGCAACGTTTGGTTTAGGTTTTAGGTGCATTTTTAATTTTATTGCGCCAGATGTTCCGGAGACAAAAGATCAGGAAGGCACCGGGCCCAGACGGCGTGTCACCTTCCTGCTTGAAAGTCTGCGCTGAGCAGCTGGCGCCCACCTTTGCACGGATCTTCAACCGTTCCCTGGAGCTGTGTGAGGTGCCCTCGTGCTTCAAGAGCTCCACCATCGTTCCAGTGGCCAAGAAGCCCGCCATCACAGGTATGAATGACTATAGACCTGTTGCACTGACATCTGTGGTCATGAAATCTTTCGAGAGGTTAGTACTGAACCACCTGAAGGATGTCACGGGCCCCCTGCTGGACCCCCTCCAGTTCGCCTACCGGGCAAACAGGTCGGTAGATGATGCGGTCAACATGGGACTGCACTACATCCTGCAACACCTGGACACCCCAGGAAAGTACGCCAGGATCCTGTTTGTGGACTTCAGCTCGGCGTTCAACACCATCGCTCCTGACATCCTCCAACAGAAGCTCATCCAGCTTGCGGTGCCTGCCTCCACCTGTCAGTGGATCACCAGCTTCCTGACCAACAGGAGACAGCGTGTGAGGCTGGGGAGCATCACATCTGACACCCTGACCACCAACACTGGAGCCCCTCAGGGATGCGTCCTCTCCCCACTGCTCTTCTCCCTCTACACCAACGATTTCTCCGCAAGTGACTCTTCCGTGAAGCTCCTGAAGTATGCAGACGACACCACTCTCATCGGGCTGATCCAGAACGGTGATGAGACTGCGTACAGACAGGAGGTGGAGCGGCTGGTCCACTGGTGCAGCCAAAACCACCTGGACCTGAACCCGCTCAAGACCGTGGAGATGACAGTGGACTTCAGGCGAGTTCCTTCACCACTTTCACCCCTCACTATCCGCAGTAATACTATTCTCTCCACAGACACCTTCAAGTTCCTGGGAACCACAATCTCTCGGGACCTGAAATGGACCGGCCACATAGACTCTGTCCGGAAGAAGGCCCAGCAGAGGCTGTACTTCCTGAGACAGCTCAAGAAGTTCAACCTGCCACGGGAGCTGCTGAAGACCTTCTACACTGCCATCATCCAGTCTGTCCTCTGCACCTCCATCACTGTCTGGTTTGGATCGGCCTCCAAACAAGACAAGCACAGACTGCAACGGACAATAAGGACTGCAGAAAAGATAATTGGAATCAACCTCCCATCTATCCAAGACTTGTACCTGTCCAGGACCAGGAAACGTGCAAGTAACATCTCAACAGACCCTTCGCACCCAGGTTGCAGCCTGTTTGAACTACTCCCCTCCGGACGCCGTTATAGAGCTCTGTACACTAAAACCAGCAGACACAGAGACAGCTTCTTCCCCCAGGCTGTCGCTCTGATGAACTCACACCACTCTTAGAGTCTCAGAGTCATTACTGTGCAATAACATCCCGCTTGCCACACCTTTTTTGTCTACACTGTTTGTACTATGTGTCCTCTCTGCATCCATTGCAGCCTGGTCATCCTAGAAGAGGGACCCTCCCATCTGTGGTCTCTTCTCAAGGTTTCTCATTTCCCCTAGCTGGAGTTTTGAGTTTTTCCTTGCCCTCTTGGGAGTTTAAGATCAGGGGGTGTTTGAGAATATCTTTCGTTCTTCCATGTCCTGAGTGTTGTTGTTAGTCACCTAAATGTTGAACAGAGGCTGTGGTTTACCGAAGTCAAATTCCTTGTTTGGCACGCTCAAACATGGCGAATAAAAAACTCTTGAATCTTGAATCTTGAATCTTAAATCGCGTTTTCTCGACGAGATGAGCACGTTTTCTGAAATGTGCTCCTCCCGTCACTCTGGTTGGGTGCGCATAGTAAAAAGTGCACTTGGCAGCTAGAGAGTGCCGCGTTGACCACTGCGCATGAAGAAATAACCACTTGCAACGTTTGGATTAGGTTTTGGGTGCATTTTTAATTTTATTGCTTAAATCGCATTTTCTCGACGAGCTGAGCACGTTTTCTGAAATGTGCTCCTCCCGTCACTCTGGTTGGGTGTGCATAGTAAAAAGTGCTCTTGGCAGCTAGAGAGTGCCGCGTTGACCACTGCGCATGAAGAAATAACCACCTGCAACGTTTGGTTTAGGTTTTAGGTGCATTTTTAATTTTATTGCTTAAATCGCATTTTCTCGACGAGCTGAGCACGTTTTCTGAAATGTGCTCCTCCCGTCCCTCTGGTTGGGTGCGCATAGTAAAAAGTGTTCTTGGCAGCTAGAGAGTGCCGCGTTGACCACTGCGCATGAAGAAATAACCACCTGCAATTTTTGGTTTAGGTTTTAGGTGCATTTTTAATTTTATTGCTTAAATCGCATTTTCTGGACGAGCTGAGCACGTTTTCTGAAATGTGCTCCTCCCGTCACTCTGGTTGGGTGCGCATAGTAAAAAGTGCTCTTGGCAGCTAGAGAGTGCCGCGTTGACCACTGCGCATGAAGAAATAACCACCTGCAACGTTTGGTTTAGGTTTTAGGTGCATTTTTAATTTTATTGCTTAAATCGCATTTTCTCGACGAGCTGAGCATGTTTTCTGAAATGTGCTCCTCCCGTCACTCTGGTTGGCTGCGCATAGTAAAACGTGCTCTTGGCAGCTAGAGAGTGCCGCGTTGACGGCTGCACATGAAGAAATAACCACCTGCAACGTTTGGTTTAGGTTTTAGGTGCATTTTTAATTTTATTGCTTAAATCGCATTTTCTCGACGAGATGAGCACGTTTTCTGAAATGTGCTCCTCCCGTCACTCTGGTTGGGTGCGCATAGTAAAAAGTGCTCTTGGCAGCTAGAGAGTGCCGCGTTGACCACTGCGCATGAAGAAATAAACACCTGCAACGTTTGGTTTAGGTTTTGGGTGCATTTTTAATTTTATTGCTTAAATCGCATTTTCTTGACGAGCTGAGCACGTTTTCTGAAATGTGCTCCTCCCGTCACTCTGGTTGGGTGCACATAGTAAAAAGTGCTCTTGGCAGCTAGAGAGTGCCGCGTTGACCACTGCGCATGAAGAAATAACCACCTGCAACGTTTGGTTTAGGTTTTAGGTGCATTTTTAATTTTATTGCTTAAATCGCATTTTCTCGACGAGCTGAGCACGTTTTCTGAAATGTGCTCCTCCCGTCACTCTGGTTGGGTGCGCATAGTAAAAAGTGCTCTTGGCAGCTAGAGAGTGCCGCGTTGACCACTGCCCATGAAGAAATAACCACCTGCAACGTTTGGTTTAGGTTTTAGGTGCATTTTTAATTTTATTGCTTAAATCGTATTTTCTCGACGAGCTGAGCACGTTTTCTGAAATGTGCTCCTCCCGTCACTCTGGTTGGGTGCGCATAGTAAAAAGTGCTCTTGGCAGCTAGAGAGTGCCGCGTTGACCACTGCGCATGAAGAAATAACCACTTGCAACGTTTGGATTAGGTTTTGGGTGCATTTTTAATTTTATTGCTTAAATCGCATTTTCTGGACGAGCTGAGCACGTTTTCTGAAATGTGCTCCTCCCGTCACTTTGGTTGGGTGCACATAGTAAAAAGTGCTCTTGGCAGCTAGAGAGTGCCGCGTTGACCACTGCGCATGAAGAAATGACCATCTGCAACGTTTGGTTTAGGTTTTAGGTGCATTTTTAATTTTATTGCTTAAATCGCATTTTCTCGACGAGCTGAGCACGTTTTCTGAAATGTGCTCCTCCCGTCACTCTGGTTGGCTGCGCATAGTAAAAAGTGCTCTTGGCAGCTAGAGAGTGCCGCGTTGACGGCTGCACATGAAGAAATAACCACCTGCAACGTTTGGTTTAGGTTTCAGGTGCATTTTTAATTTTATTGCTTAAATCGCATTTTCTCGACGAGATGAGCATGTTTTCTGAAATGTGCTCCTCCCGTCACTCTGGTTGGGTGCGCATAGTAAAAAGTGCTCTTGGCAGCTAGAGAGTGCCGCGTTGACCACTGCGCATGAAGAAATAACCACTTGCAACGTTTGGATTAGGTTTTGGGTGCATTTTTAATTTTATTGCTTAAATCGCATTTTCTCGACGAGCTGAGCACGTTTTCTGAAATGTGCTCCTCCCGTCACTCTGGTTGGGTGCGCATAGTAAAAAGTGCTCTTGGCAGCTAGAGAGTGCCGCGTTGACCACTGCGCATGAAGAAATAACCACCTGCAACGTTTGGTTTAGGTTTTAGGTGCATTTTTAATTTTATTGCTTAAATCGCATTTTCTCGACGAGCTGAGCACGTTTTCTGAAATGTGCTCCTCCCGTCACTCTGGTTGGGTGCGCATAGTAAAAAGTGCTCTTGGCAGCTAGAGAGTGCCGCGTTGACCACTGCCCATGAAGAAATAACCACCTGCAACGTTTGGTTTAGGTTTTAGGTGCATTTTTAATTTTATTGCTTAAATCGCATTTTCTCGACGAGCTGAGCACGTTTTCTGAAATGTGCTCCTCCCGTCACTCTGGTTGGGTGCGCATAGTAAAAAGTGCTCTTGGCAGCTAGAGAGTGCCGCGTTGGCCACTGCGCATGAAGAAATAACCACCTGCAACGTTTGGTTTAGGTTTTAGGTGCATTTTTAATTGTATTGCTTAAATCGCATTTTCTCGACGAGCTGAGCACGTTTTCTGAAATGTGCTCCTCCCGTCACTCTGGTTGGGTGCGCATAGTAAAAAGTGCTCTTGGCAGCTAGAGAGTGCCGCGTTGACCACTGCACATGAAGAAATAACCACCTGCAACGTTTGGTTTAGGTTTTAGGTGCATTTTTATTTTTTTTGCTTAAATCGCATTTTCTCGACAAGCTGAGCACGTTTTCTGAAATGTGCTCCTCCCGTCACTCTTGTTGGGTGCGCATAGTAAAAAGTGCTCTTGGCAGCTAGAGAGTGCCGCGTTGACCACTGCGCATGAAGAAATAACCACCTGCAACGTTTGGTTTAGGTTTTAGGTGCATTTTTAATTTTATTGCTTAAATCGCATTTTCTCGACGAGCTGAGCACGTTTTCTGAAATGTGCTCCTCCCGTCACTCTGGTTGGCTGCGCATAGTAAAACGTGCTCTTGGCAGCTAGAGAGTGCCGCGTTGACGGCTGCACATGAAGAAATAACCACCTGCAACGTTTGGTTTAGGTTTTAGGTGCATTTTTAATTTTATTGCTTAAATCGCATTTTCTCGACGAGCTGAGCACGTTTTCTGAAATGTGCTCCTCCCGTCACTCTGGTTGGGTGCGCATAGTAAAAAGTGCTCTTGGCAGCTAGAGAGTGCCGCGTTGACGGCTGCACATGAAGAAATAACCACCTGCAACGTTTGGTTTAGGTTTTAGGTGCATTTTTAATTTTATTGCTTAAATCGCGTTTTCTCGACGAGATGAGCACGTTTTCTGAAATGTGCTCCTCCCGTCACTCTGGTTGGGTGCGCATAGTAAAAAGTGCTCTTGGCAGCTAGAGAGTGCCGCGTTGACCACTGCGCATGAAGAAATAACCACTTGCAACGTTTGGATTAGGTTTTGGGTGCATTTTTAATTTTATTGCTTAAATCGCATTTTCTCGACGAGCTGAGCACGTTTTCTGAAATGTGCTCCTCCCGTCACTCTGGTTGGGTGCGCATAGTAAAAAGTGCTCTTGGCAGCTAGAGAGTGCCGCGTTGACCACTGCGCATGAAGAAATAACCACCTGCAACGTTTGGTTTAGGTTTTAGGTGCATTTTTAATTTTATTGCTTAAATCGCATTTTCTCGACGAGCTGAGCACGTTTTCTGAAATGTGCTCCTCCCGTCACTCTGGTTGGGTGCGCATAGTAAAAAGTGCTCTTGGCAGCTAGAGAGTGCCGCGTTGACGGCTGCGCATGAAGAAATAACCACCTGCAACGTTTGGTTTAGGTTTTAGGTGCATTTTTAATTTTATTGCTTAAATCGCATTTTCTCGACGAGCTGAGCACGTTTTCTGAAATTTGCTCCTCCCGTCACTCTTGTTGGGTGCGCATAGTAAAAAAGTGCTCTTGGCAGCTAGAGAGTCTCGCGTTGACCACTGCGCATGAAGAAATAACCACCTGCAACGTTTGGTTTAGGTTTTAGGTGCATTTTTAATTGTATTGCTTAAATCGCATTTTCTCGACGAGCTGAGCACGTTTTCTGAAATGTGCTCCTCCCGTCACTCTGGTTGGGTGCGCATAGTAAAAAGTGCTCTTGGCAGCTAGAGAGTGCCGCGTTGACCACTGCGCATGAAGAAATAACCACCTGCAACGTTTGGTTTAGGTTTTGGGTGCATTTTTAATTTTACTGCTTAAATCGCATTTTCTCGTCGAGCTGAGCACGTTTTCTGAAATGTGCTCCTCCCGTCACTCTGGTCGGGTGCGCATAGTAAAAATTGCTCTTGGCAGCTAGAGAGTGCCGCGTTGACCACTGCGCATGAAGAAATGACCATCTGCAACGTTTGGTTTAGGTTTTGCGTGCATTTTTAATTTTATTGCTTAAATCGCATTTCCTCGACGAGCTGAGCACGTTTTCTGAAATGTGCTCCTCCCGTCACTCTGGTTGGGTGCGCATAGTAAAAAGTGCTCTTGGCAGCTAGAAAGTGCCGCGTTGACCACTGCGCGTGAAGAAATGACCATCTGCAACGTTTGGTTTAGGTTTTAGGTGCATTTTTAATTTGATTGCTTAAATCGCATTTTCTCGACGAGCTGAGCACGTTTTCTGAAATGTGCTCCTCCCGTCACTCTGGTTGGGTGCGCATAGTAAAAAGTGCTCTTGGCAGCTAGAGAGTGCCGCGTTGACCACTGCGCATGAAGAAATGACCATCTGCAGCGTTTGGTTTAGGTTTTAGGTGCATTTTAAATTTTATTGCTTAAATTGCATTTTCTGGACGAGCTGAGCACGTTTTCTGAAATGTGCTCCTCCCGTCACTCTGGTTGGGTGCGCATAGTAAAAAGTGCTCTTGGCAGCTAGAGAGTGCCGCGTTGACCACTGCGCATGAAGAAATGACCATCTGCAACGTTTGGTTTAGGTTTTAGGTGCATATTTAATTTTATTGCTTAAATCGCATTTTCTCGACGAGCTGAGCACGTTTTCTGAAATGTGCTCCTTCCGTCACTCTGGTTGGGTGCGCATAGTAAAAAGTGCTCTTGGCAGCTAGAGAGTGCCGCGTTGACCACTGCGCATGAAGAAATGACCATCTGCAACGTTTGGTTTAGGTTTTAGGTGCATTATTAATTTTATTGCTTAAATCGCATTTTCTCGACGAGCTGAGCACGTTTTCTGAAATGTGCTCCTCCCGTCACTCTGGTTGGGTGCGCATAGTAAAAAGTGCTCTTGGCAGCTAGAGAGTGCCGCGTTGACCACTGCGCATGAAGAAATAACCACCTGCAACGTTTGGTTTAGGTTTTGGGTGCATTTTTAATCTTATTGCTTAAATCGCATTTTCTGGACGAGCTGAGCACGTTTTCTGAAATGTGCTCCTCCCGTCACTCTGGTTGGGTGCGCATAGTAAAAAGTGCTCTTGGCAGCTAGAGAGTGCCGCGTTGACAACTGCGCATGAAGAAATGACCATCTGCAACGTTTGGTTTAGGTTTTAGGTGCAATTTTAATTTTATTGCTTAAATCGCATTTTCTCGACGAGCTGAGCACGTTTTCTGAAATGTGCTCCTCCCGTCACTCTGGTTGGGTGCGCATAGTAAAAAGTGCTCTTGGCAGCTAGAGAGTCCCGCGTTGACCATTGCGCATGAAGAAATAACCACCTGCAACGTTTGGTTTAGGCTTTAGGTGCATTTTTAATTTTATTGCTTAAATCGCATTTTCTCGACGAGCTGAGCACGTTTTCTGAAATGTGCTCCTCCCGTCACTCTGGTTGGGTGCGCATAGTAAAAAGTGCTCTTGGCAGCTAGAGAGTGCCGCGTTGACCACTGCGCATGAA
Source organism: Syngnathus scovelli (assembly GCF_024217435.2). Taxonomy (NCBI): domain Eukaryota; kingdom Metazoa; phylum Chordata; class Actinopteri; order Syngnathiformes; family Syngnathidae; genus Syngnathus; species Syngnathus scovelli. The sequence goes on from NC_090859.1 coordinate 3,179,977, forward strand.
GAAATAACCACTTGCAACGTTTGGATTAGGTTTTGGGTGCATTTTTAATTTTATTGCTTAAATCGCATTTTCTCGACGAGCTGAGCACGTTTTCTGAAATGTGCTCCTCCCGTCACTCTGGTTGGGTGCGCATAGTAAAAAGTGCTCTTGGCAGCTAGAGAGTGCCGCGTTGACCACTGCGCATGAAGAAATAACCACCTGCAACGTTTGGTTTAGGTTTTAGGTGCATTTTTAATTTTATTGCTTAAATCGCATTTTCTCGACGAGCTGAGCACGTTTTCTGAAATGTGCTCCTCCCGTCACTCTGGTTGGGTGCGCATAGTAAAAAGTGCTCTTGGCAGCTAGAGAGTGCCGCGTTGACGGCTGCGCATGAAGAAATAACCACCTGCAACGTTTGGTTTAGGTTTTAGGTGCATTTTTAATTTTATTGCTTAAATCGCATTTTCTCGACGAGCTGAGCACGTTTTCTGAAATGTGCTCCTCCCGTCACTCTTGTTGGGTGCGCATAGTAAAAAAGTGCTCTTGGCAGCTAGAGAGTCTCGCGTTGACCACTGCGCATGAAGAAATAACCACCTGCAACGTTTGGTTTAGGTTTTAGGTGCATTTTTAATTGTATTGCTTAAATCGCATTTTCTCGACGAGCTGAGCACGTTTTCTGAAATGTGCTCCTCCCGTCACTCTGGTTGGGTGCGCATAGTAAAAAGTGCTCTTGGCAGCTAGAGAGTGCCGCGTTGACCACTGCGCATGAAGAAATAACCACCTGCAACGTTTGGTTTAGGTTTTGGGTGCATTTTTAATTTTACTGCTTAAATCGCATTTTCTCGTCGAGCTGAGCACGTTTTCTGAAATGTGCTCCTCCCGTCACTCTGGTCGGGTGCGCATAGTAAAAATTGCTCTTGGCAGCTAGAGAGTGCCGCGTTGACCACTGCGCATGAAGAAATGACCATCTGCAACGTTTGGTTTAGGTTTTGCGTGCATTTTTAATTTTATTGCTTAAATCGCATTTCCTCGACGAGCTGAGCACGTTTTCTGAAATGTGCTCCTCCCGTCACTCTGGTTGGGTGCGCATAGTAAAAAGTGCTCTTGGCAGCTAGAAAGTGCCGCGTTGACCACTGCGCGTGAAGAAATGACCATCTGCAACGTTTGGTTTAGGTTTTAGGTGCATTTTTAATTTGATTGCTTAAATCGCATTTTCTCGACGAGCTGAGCACGTTTTCTGAAATGTGCTCCTCCCGTCACTCTGGTTGGGTGCGCATAGTAAAAAGTGCTCTTGGCAGCTAGAGAGTGCCGCGTTGACCACTGCGCATGAAGAAATGACCATCTGCAGCGTTTGGTTTAGGTTTTAGGTGCATTTTAAATTTTATTGCTTAAATTGCATTTTCTGGACGAGCTGAGCACGTTTTCTGAAATGTGCTCCTCCCGTCACTCTGGTTGGGTGCGCATAGTAAAAAGTGCTCTTGGCAGCTAGAGAGTGCCGCGTTGACCACTGCGCATGAAGAAATGACCATCTGCAACGTTTGGTTTAGGTTTTAGGTGCATATTTAATTTTATTGCTTAAATCGCATTTTCTCGACGAGCTGAGCACGTTTTCTGAAATGTGCTCCTTCCGTCACTCTGGTTGGGTGCGCATAGTAAAAAGTGCTCTTGGCAGCTAGAGAGTGCCGCGTTGACCACTGCGCATGAAGAAATGACCATCTGCAACGTTTGGTTTAGGTTTTAGGTGCATTTTTAATTTTATTGCTTAAATCGCATTTTCTCGACGAGCTGAGCACGTTTTCTGAAATGTGCTCCTCCCGTCACTCTGGTTGGGTGCGCATAGTAAAAAGTGCTCTTGGCAGCTAGAGAGTGCCGCGTTGACCACTGCGCATGAAGAAATAACCACCTGCAACGTTTGGTTTAGGTTTTGGGTGCATTTTTAATCTTATTGCTTAAATCGCATTTTCTGGACGAGCTGAGCACGTTTTCTGAAATGTGCTCCTCCCGTCACTCTGGTTGGGTGCGCATAGTAAAAAGTGCTCTTGGCAGCTAGAGAGTGCCGCGTTGACAACTGCGCATGAAGAAATGACCATCTGCAACGTTTGGTTTAGGTTTTAGGTGCAATTTTAATTTTATTGCTTAAATCGCATTTTCTCGACGAGCTGAGCACGTTTTCTGAAATGTGCTCCTCCCGTCACTCTGGTTGGGTGCGCATAGTAAAAAGTGCTCTTGGCAGCTAGAGAGTCCCGCGTTGACCATTGCGCATGAAGAAATAACCACCTGCAACGTTTGGTTTAGGCTTTAGGTGCATTTTTAATTTTATTGCTTAAATCGCATTTTCTCGACGAGCTGAGCACGTTTTCTGAAATGTGCTCCTCCCGTCACTCTGGTTGGGTGCGCATAGTAAAAAGTGCTCTTGGCAGCTAGAGAGTGCCGCGTTGACCACTGCGCATGAAGAAATGACCATCTGCAACGTTTGGTTTAGGTTTTAGGTGCATTTTTAATTTTATTGCTTAAATCGCATTTTCTCGTCGAGCTGAGCACGTTTTCTGAAATGTGCTCCTCCCGTCACTCTGGTCGGGTGCGCATAGTAAAAAGTGCTCTTGGCAGCTAGAGAGTGCCGCGTTGACCACTGCGCATGAAGAAATGACCATCTGCAACGTTTGGTTTAGGTTTTGGGTTTATTTTTAATTTTATTGCTTAAATCGCATTTTCTCGACGAGCTGAGCACGTTTTCTGAAATGTGCTCCTCCCTTCACTCTGGTTGGGTGCGCATACTAAAAAGTGCTCTTGCCAGCTAGAGAGTGCCGCGTTGACCACTGCGCATGAAGAAATAACCACTTGCAACGTTTGGTTTAGGTTTTGGGTGCATTTTTAATTTTATTGCTTAAATCGCATTTTCTCGACGAGCTGAGCACGTTTTCTGAAATGTGCTCCTCCCGTCACTCTGGTTGGGTGCGCATAGTAAAAAGTGCTCTTGGCAGCTAGAGAGTGCCGCGTTGACGGCTGCGCATGAAGAAATAACCACCTGCAACGTTTGGTTTAGGTTTTAGGTGCATTTTTCATTTTATTGCTTAAATCGCATTTTCTCGACGAGCTGAGCACGTTTTCTGAAATGTGCTCCTCCCGTCACTCTTGTTGGGTGCGCATAGTAAAAAAGTGCTCTTGGCAGCTAGAGAGTCTCGCGTTGACCACTGCGCATGAAGAAATAACCACCTGCAACGTTTGGTTTAGGTTTTAGGTGCATTTTTAATTTTATTGCTTAAATCGCATTTTCTCGACGACCTGAGCACGTTTTCTGAAATGTGCTCCTCCCGTCACTCTGGTTGGGTGCGCATAGTAAAAAGTGCTCTTGGCAGCTAGAGAGTGCCGCGTTGACCACTGCGCATGAAGAAATAACCACCTGCAACGTTTGGTTTAGGTTTTGGGTGCATTTTTAATTTTACTGCTTAAATCGCATTTTCTCGTCGAGCTGAGCACGTTTTCTGAAATGTGCTCCTCCCGTCACTCTGGTCGGGTGCGCATAGTAAAAATTGCTCTTGGCAGCTAGAGAGTGCCGCGTTGACCACTGCGCATGAAGAAATGACCATCTGCAACGTTTGGTTTAGGTTTTGCGTGCATTTTTAATTTTATTGCTTAAATCGCATTTCCTCGACGAGCTGAGCACGTTTTCTGAAATGTGCTCCTCCCGTCACTCTGGTTGGGTGCGCATAGTAAAAAGTGCTCTTGGCAGCTAGAAAGTGCCGCGTTGACCACTGCGCATGAAGAAATGACCATCTGCAACGTTTGGTTTAGGTTTTAGGTGCATTTTTAATTTTATTGCTTAAATCGCATTTTCTCGACGAGCTGAGCACGTTTTCTGAAATGTGCTCCTCCCGTCACTCTGGTTGGGTGCGCATAGTAAAAAGTGCTCTTGGCAGCTAGAGAGTGCCGCGTTGACCACTGCGCATGAAGAAATGACCATCTGCAGCGTTTGGTTTAGGTTTTAGGTGCATTTTTAATTTTATTGCTTAAATTGCATTTTCTCCACGTTTTCTGAAATGTGCTCCTCCCGTCACTCTGGTTGGGTGCGCATAGTAAAAAGTGCTCTTGCCAGCTAGAGAGTGCCGCGTTGACCACTGCGCATGAAGAAATAACCACTTGCAACGTTTGGATTAGGTTTTGGGTGCATTTTTAATTTTATTGCTTAAATCGCATTTTCTCGACGAGCTGAGCACGTTTTCTGAAATGTGCTCCTCCCGTCACTCTGGTCGGGTGCGCATAGTAAAAAGTGCTCTTGGCAGCTAGAGAGTGCCGCGTTGACCACTGCGCATGAAGAAATGACCATCTGCAACGTTTGGTTTAGGTTTTGCGTGCATTTTTAATTTTATTGCTTAAATCGCATTTCCTCGACGAGCTGAGCACGTTTTCTGAAATGTGCTCCTCCCGTCACTCTGGTTGGGTGCGCATAGTAAAAAGTGCTCTTGGCAGCTAGAAAGTGCCGTGTTGACCACTGCGCATGAAGAAATGACCATCTGCAACGTTTGGTTTAGGTTTTAGGTGCATTTTTAATTTTATTGCTTAAATCGCATTTTCTCGACGAGCTGAGCACGTTTTCTGAAATGTGCTCCTCCCGTCACTCTGGTTGGGTGTGCATAGTAAAAAGTGCTCTTGGCAGCTAGAGAGTGCCGCGTTGAATGCTGCGCATGAAGAAATAACCATCTGCAACGTTTGGTTTAGGTTTTAGGTGCATTTTTAATTTTATTGCTTAAATCGCATTTTCTCGACGAGCTGAGCACGTTTTCTTAAATGTGCGCCTCCCGTCACTCTGATTGGGTGCGCATAGTAAAAAGTGCTCTTGGCAGCTAGAGAGTGCCGCGTTGACCACTGCGCATGAAGAAATAACCACCTGCAACGTTTGGTTTAGGTTTTGGGTGCATTTTTAATTTTATTGCTTAAATCGCATTTTCTGGACGAGCTGAGCACGTTTTCTGAAATGTGCTCCTCCCGTCACTCTGGTTGGGTGCGCATAGTAAAAAGTGCTCTTGGCAAATAGAGAGTGCCGCCTTGACCACTGCGCATGAAGAAATGACCATCTGAAACGTTTGGTTTAGGTTTTAGGTGCATTTTTAATTTTATTGCTTAAATCGCATTTTCTCGACGAGCTGAGCACGTTTTCTGAAATGTGCTCCTCCCGTCACTCTGGTTGGGTGCGCATAGTAAAAAGTGCTCTTGGCAGCTAGAGAGTGCCGCGTTGACCATTGCGCATGAAGAAATAACCACCTGCAACGTTTGGTTTAGGCTTTAGGTGCATTTTTAATTTTATTGCTTAAATCACATTTTCTCGACGAGCTGAGCACGTTTTCTGAAATGTGCTCCTCCCGTCACTCTGGTTGGGTGCGCATAGTAAAAAGTGCTCTTGGCAGCTAGAGAGTGCCGCGTTGACCACTGCGCATGAAGAAATGACCATCTGCAACGTTTGGTTTAGGTTTTGGATGCATTTTTAATTTTATTGCTTAAATCGCATTTTCTCGACGAGCTGAGCACGTTTTCTGAAATGTGCTCCTCCCGTCACTCTGGTTGGGTGCGCATAGTAAAAAGTGCTCTTGGCAGCTAGAGAGTGCCGCGTTGACCACTGCGCATGAAGAAATGACCATCTGCAACGTTTGGTTTAGGTTTTAGGTGCATTTTTAATTTTATTGCTTAAATAGCATTTTCTCGTCGAGCTGAGCACGTTTTCTGAAATGTGCTCCTCCCGTCACTCTGGTCGGGTGCGCATAGTAAAAAGTGCTCTTGGCAGCTAGAGAGTGCCGCGTTGACCACTGCGCATGAAGAAATAACCACCTGCAACGTTTGGTTTAGGTTTTGGGTGCATTTTTAATCTTATTGCTTAAATCGCATTTTCTGGACGAGCTGAGCACGTTTTCTGAAATGTGCTCCTCCCGTCACTCTGGTTGGGTGCGCATAGTAAAAAGTGCTCTTGGCAGCTAGAGAGTGCCGCGTTGACAACTGCGCATGAAGAAATGACCATCTGCAACGTTTGGTTTAGGTTTTAGGTGCATTTTTAATTTTATTGCTTAAATCGCATTTTCTCGACGAGCTGAGCACGTTTTCTGAAATGTGCTCCTCCCGTCACTCTGGTTGGGTGCGCATAGTAAAAAGTGCTCTTGGCAGCTAGAGAGTCCCGCGTTGACCATTGCGCATGAAGAAATAACCACCTGCAACGTTTGGTTTAGGCTTTAGGTGCATTTTTAATTTTATTGCTTAAATCGCATTTTCTCGACGAGCTGAGCACGTTTTCTGAAATGTGCTCCTCCCGTCACTCTGGTTGGGTGCGCATAGTAAAAAGTGCTCTTGGCAGCTAGAGAGTGCCGCGTTGACCACTGCGCATGAAGAAATAACCACTTGCAACGTTTGGATTAGGTTTTGGGTGCATTTTTAATTTTATTGCTTAAATCGCATTTTCTGGACGAGCTGAGCACGTTTTCTGAAATGTGCTCCTCCCGTGACTTTGGTTGGGTGCACATAGTAAAAAGTGCTCTTGGCAGCTAGAGAGTGCCGCGTTGACCACTGCGCATGAAGAAATGACCATCTGCAACGTTTGGTTTAGGTTTTAGGTGCATTTTTAATTTTATTGCTTAAATCGCATTTTCTCGACGAGCTGAGCACGTTTTCTGAAATGTGCTCCTCCCGTCACTCTGGTTGGGTGCGCATAGTAAAAAGTGCTCTTGGCAGCTAGAGAGTGCCGCGTTGACCACTGCGCATGAAGAAATAACCACCTGCAACGTTTGGTTTAGGTTTTGGGTGCATGTTTAATTTTATTGCTTAAACCGAATTTTCTCGACAAGCTGAGCACGTTTTCTGAAATGTGCTCCTCCCGTCACTCTTGTTGGGTGCGCATAGTAAAAAGTGTTCTTGGCAGCTAGAGAGTGCCGCGTTGACCACTGCGCATGAAGAAATAACCACCTGCAATTTTTGGTTTAGGTTTTAGGTGCATTTTTAATTTTATTGCTTAAATCGCATTTTCTGGACGAGCTGAGCACGTTTTCTGAAATGTGCTCCTCCCGTCACTCTGGTTGGGTGCGCATAGTAAAAAGTGCTCTTGGCAGCTAGAGAGTGCCGCGTTGACCACTGCGCATGAAGAAATAACCACCTGCAACGTTTGGTTTAGGTTTTAGGTGCATTTTTAATTTTATTGCTTAAATCGCATTTTCTCGACGAGCTGAGCACGTTTTCTGAAATGTGCTCCTCCCGTCACTCTGGTTGGCTGCGCATAGTAAAACGTGCTCTTGGCAGCTAGAGAGTGCCGCGTTGACGGCTGCACATGAAGAAATAACCACCTGCAACGTTTGGTTTAGGTTTTAGGTGCATTTTTAATTTTATTGCGCCAGATGTTCCGGAGACAAAAGATCAGGAAGGCACCGGGCCCAGACGGCGTGTCACCTTCCTGCTTGAAAGTCTGCGCTGAGCAGCTGGCGCCCACCTTTGCACGGATCTTCAACCGTTCCCTGGAGCTGTGTGAGGTGCCCTCGTGCTTCAAGAGCTCCACCATCGTTCCAGTGGCCAAGAAGCCCGCCATCACAGGTATGAATGACTATAGACCTGTTGCACTGACATCTGTGGTCATGAAATCTTTCGAGAGGTTAGTACTGAACCACCTGAAGGATGTCACGGGCCCCCTGCTGGACCCCCTCCAGTTCGCCTACCGGGCAAACAGGTCGGTAGATGATGCGGTCAACATGGGACTGCACTACATCCTGCAACACCTGGACACCCCAGGAAAGTACGCCAGGATCCTGTTTGTGGACTTCAGCTCGGCGTTCAACACCATCGCTCCTGACATCCTCCAACAGAAGCTCATCCAGCTTGCGGTGCCTGCCTCCACCTGTCAGTGGATCACCAGCTTCCTGACCAACAGGAGACAGCGTGTGAGGCTGGGGAGCATCACATCTGACACCCTGACCACCAACACTGGAGCCCCTCAGGGATGCGTCCTCTCCCCACTGCTCTTCTCCCTCTACACCAACGATTTCTCCGCAAGTGACTCTTCCGTGAAGCTCCTGAAGTATGCAGACGACACCACTCTCATCGGGCTGATCCAGAACGGTGATGAGACTGCGTACAGACAGGAGGTGGAGCGGCTGGTCCACTGGTGCAGCCAAAACCACCTGGACCTGAACCCGCTCAAGACCGTGGAGATGACAGTGGACTTCAGGCGAGTTCCTTCACCACTTTCACCCCTCACTATCCGCAGTAATACTATTCTCTCCACAGACACCTTCAAGTTCCTGGGAACCACAATCTCTCGGGACCTGAAATGGACCGGCCACATAGACTCTGTCCGGAAGAAGGCCCAGCAGAGGCTGTACTTCCTGAGACAGCTCAAGAAGTTCAACCTGCCACGGGAGCTGCTGAAGACCTTCTACACTGCCATCATCCAGTCTGTCCTCTGCACCTCCATCACTGTCTGGTTTGGATCGGCCTCCAAACAAGACAAGCACAGACTGCAACGGACAATAAGGACTGCAGAAAAGATAATTGGAATCAACCTCCCATCTATCCAAGACTTGTACCTGTCCAGGACCAGGAAACGTGCAAGTAACATCTCAACAGACCCTTCGCACCCAGGTTGCAGCCTGTTTGAACTACTCCCCTCCGGACGCCGTTATAGAGCTCTGTACACTAAAACCAGCAGACACAGAGACAGCTTCTTCCCCCAGGCTGTCGCTCTGATGAACTCACACCACTCTTAGAGTCTCAGAGTCATTACTGTGCAATAACATCCCGCTTGCCACACCTTTTTTGTCTACACTGTTTGTACTATGTGTCCTCTCTGCATCCATTGCAGCCTGGTCATCCTAGAAGAGGGACCCTCCCATCTGTGGTCTCTTCTCAAGGTTTCTCATTTCCCCTAGCTGGAGTTTTGAGTTTTTCCTTGCCCTCTTGGGAGTTTAAGATCAGGGGGTGTTTGAGAATATCTTTCGTTCTTCCATGTCCTGAGTGTTGTTGTTAGTCACCTAAATGTTGAACAGAGGCTGTGGTTTACCGAAGTCAAATTCCTTGTTTGGCACGCTCAAACATGGCGAATAAAAAACTCTTGAATCTTGAATCTTGAATCTTAAATCGCGTTTTCTCGACGAGATGAGCACGTTTTCTGAAATGTGCTCCTCCCGTCACTCTGGTTGGGTGCGCATAGTAAAAAGTGCACTTGGCAGCTAGAGAGTGCCGCGTTGACCACTGCGCATGAAGAAATAACCACTTGCAACGTTTGGATTAGGTTTTGGGTGCATTTTTAATTTTATTGCTTAAATCGCATTTTCTCGACGAGCTGAGCACGTTTTCTGAAATGTGCTCCTCCCGTCACTCTGGTTGGGTGTGCATAGTAAAAAGTGCTCTTGGCAGCTAGAGAGTGCCGCGTTGACCACTGCGCATGAAGAAATAACCACCTGCAACGTTTGGTTTAGGTTTTAGGTGCATTTTTAATTTTATTGCTTAAATCGCATTTTCTCGACGAGCTGAGCACGTTTTCTGAAATGTGCTCCTCCCGTCCCTCTGGTTGGGTGCGCATAGTAAAAAGTGTTCTTGGCAGCTAGAGAGTGCCGCGTTGACCACTGCGCATGAAGAAATAACCACCTGCAATTTTTGGTTTAGGTTTTAGGTGCATTTTTAATTTTATTGCTTAAATCGCATTTTCTGGACGAGCTGAGCACGTTTTCTGAAATGTGCTCCTCCCGTCACTCTGGTTGGGTGCGCATAGTAAAAAGTGCTCTTGGCAGCTAGAGAGTGCCGCGTTGACCACTGCGCATGAAGAAATAACCACCTGCAACGTTTGGTTTAGGTTTTAGGTGCATTTTTAATTTTATTGCTTAAATCGCATTTTCTCGACGAGCTGAGCATGTTTTCTGAAATGTGCTCCTCCCGTCACTCTGGTTGGCTGCGCATAGTAAAACGTGCTCTTGGCAGCTAGAGAGTGCCGCGTTGACGGCTGCACATGAAGAAATAACCACCTGCAACGTTTGGTTTAGGTTTTAGGTGCATTTTTAATTTTATTGCTTAAATCGCATTTTCTCGACGAGATGAGCACGTTTTCTGAAATGTGCTCCTCCCGTCACTCTGGTTGGGTGCGCATAGTAAAAAGTGCTCTTGGCAGCTAGAGAGTGCCGCGTTGACCACTGCGCATGAAGAAATAAACACCTGCAACGTTTGGTTTAGGTTTTGGGTGCATTTTTAATTTTATTGCTTAAATCGCATTTTCTTGACGAGCTGAGCACGTTTTCTGAAATGTGCTCCTCCCGTCACTCTGGTTGGGTGCACATAGTAAAAAGTGCTCTTGGCAGCTAGAGAGTGCCGCGTTGACCACTGCGCATGAAGAAATAACCACCTGCAACGTTTGGTTTAGGTTTTAGGTGCATTTTTAATTTTATTGCTTAAATCGCATTTTCTCGACGAGCTGAGCACGTTTTCTGAAATGTGCTCCTCCCGTCACTCTGGTTGGGTGCGCATAGTAAAAAGTGCTCTTGGCAGCTAGAGAGTGCCGCGTTGACCACTGCCCATGAAGAAATAACCACCTGCAACGTTTGGTTTAGGTTTTAGGTGCATTTTTAATTTTATTGCTTAAATCGTATTTTCTCGACGAGCTGAGCACGTTTTCTGAAATGTGCTCCTCCCGTCACTCTGGTTGGGTGCGCATAGTAAAAAGTGCTCTTGGCAGCTAGAGAGTGCCGCGTTGACCACTGCGCATGAAGAAATAACCACTTGCAACGTTTGGATTAGGTTTTGGGTGCATTTTTAATTTTATTGCTTAAATCGCATTTTCTGGACGAGCTGAGCACGTTTTCTGAAATGTGCTCCTCCCGTCACTTTGGTTGGGTGCACATAGTAAAAAGTGCTCTTGGCAGCTAGAGAGTGCCGCGTTGACCACTGCGCATGAAGAAATGACCATCTGCAACGTTTGGTTTAGGTTTTAGGTGCATTTTTAATTTTATTGCTTAAATCGCATTTTCTCGACGAGCTGAGCACGTTTTCTGAAATGTGCTCCTCCCGTCACTCTGGTTGGCTGCGCATAGTAAAAAGTGCTCTTGGCAGCTAGAGAGTGCCGCGTTGACGGCTGCACATGAAGAAATAACCTCCTGCAACGTTTGGTTTAGGTTTCAGGTGCATTTTTAATTTTATTGCTTAAATCGCATTTTCTCGACGAGATGAGCATGTTTTCTGAAATGTGCTCCTCCCGTCACTCTGGTTGGGTGCGCATAGTAAAAAGTGCTCTTGGCAGCTAGAGAGTGCCGCGTTGACCACTGCGCATGAAGAAATAACCACTTGCAACGTTTGGATTAGGTTTTGGGTGCATTTTTAATTTTATTGCTTAAATCGCATTTTCTCGACGAGCTGAGCACGTTTTCTGAAATGTGCTCCTCCCGTCACTCTGGTTGGGTGCGCATAGTAAAAAGTGCTCTTGGCAGCTAGAGAGTGCCGCGTTGACCACTGCGCATGAAGAAATAACCACCTGCAACGTTTGGTTTAGGTTTTAGGTGCATTTTTAATTTTATTGCTTAAATCGCATTTTCTCGACGAGCTGAGCACGTTTTCTGAAATGTGCTCCTCCCGTCACTCTGGTTGGGTGCGCATAGTAAAAAGTGCTCTTGGCAGCTAGAGAGTGCCGCGTTGACCACTGCCCATGAAGAAATAACCACCTGCAACGTTTGGTTTAGGTTTTAGGTGCATTTTTAATTTTATTGCTTAAATCGCATTTTCTCGACGAGCTGAGCACGTTTTCTGAAATGTGCTCCTCCCGTCACTCTGGTTGGGTGCGCATAGTAAAAAGTGCTCTTGGCAGCTAGAGAGTGCCGCGTTGGCCACTGCGCATGAAGAAATAACCACCTGCAACGTTTGGTTTAGGTTTTAGGTGCATTTTTAATTGTATTGCTTAAATCGCATTTTCTCGACGAGCTGAGCACGTTTTCTGAAATGTGCTCCTCCCGTCACTCTGGTTGGGTGCGCATAGTAAAAAGTGCTCTTGGCAGCTAGAGAGTGCCGCGTTGACCACTGCACATGAAGAAATAACCACCTGCAACGTTTGGTTTAGGTTTTAGGTGCATTTTTATTTTTTTTGCTTAAATCGCATTTTCTCGACAAGCTGAGCACGTTTTCTGAAATGTGCTCCTCCCGTCACTCTTGTTGGGTGCGCATAGTAAAAAGTGCTCTTGGCAGCTAGAGAGTGCCGCGTTGACCACTGCGCATGAAGAAATAACCACCTGCAACGTTTGGTTTAGGTTTTGGGTGCATTTTTAATTTTATTGCTTAAATCGCATTTTCTCGTCGAGCTGAGCACGTTTTCTGAAATGTGCTCCTCCCGTCACTCTGGTCGGGTGCGCATAGTAAAAAGTGCTCTTGGCAGCTAGAGTGTGCCGCGTTGACCACTGCGCATGAAGAAATGACCATCTGCAACGTTTGTTTTAGGTTTTAGGTGCATTTTTAATTTTATTGCTGAAATCGCATTTTCTCGACGAGCTGAGCACGTTTTCTGAAATGTGCTCCTCCCGTCACTCTGGTTGGGTGCGCATAGTAAAAAGTGCTCTTGGCAGCTAGAGAGTGCCGCGTTGGCCACTGCGCATGAAGAAATAACCACCTGCAACGTTTGGTTTAGGTTTTAGGTGCATTTTTAATTTTATTGCTTAAATCGCATTTTCTCGACGAGCTGAGCACGTTTTCTGAAATGTGCTCCTCCCGTCACTCTGGTTGGGTGCGCATAGTAAAAAGTGCTCTTGGCAGCTAGAGAGTGCCGCGTTGACCACTGCGCATGAAGAAATGACCATCTGCAACGTTTGGTTTAGGTTTTGGGTGCATTTTTAATTTTATTGCTTAAATCGCATTTTCTCGACGAGCTGAGCACGTTTTCTGAAATGTGCTCCTCCCGTCACTCTGGTTGGGTGCGCATAGTAAAAAGTGCTCTTAGCAGGTAGAGAGTGCCGCGTTGAAAACTGCGCATGAAGAAATAACCACCTGCAACGTTTGGTTTAGGTTTTGGGTGCATTTTTAATTTTATTGCCTAAATCGCATTTTCTGGACAAGCTGAGCACGTTTTCTGAAATGTGCTCCTTCCGTCACTCTGGTTGGGTGTGCATAGTAAAAAGTGCTCTTGGCAGCTCGAGAGTGCCGCGTTGACCACTGCGCATGAAGAAATGACCATCTGCAGCGTTTGGTTTAGGTTTTAGGTGCATTTTTAATTTTATTGCTTAAATCGCATTTTCTCGACGAGCTGAGCACGTTTTCTGAAATGTGCTCCTCCCGTCACTCTGGTTGGGTGTGCATAGTAAAAAGGGCTCTTGGCAGCTAGAGAGTGCCGCGTTGACCAATGCGCACGAAGAAATGACCATCTGCAACGTTTGGTTTAGGTTTTGGGTGCATTTTTAATTTTATTGCTTAAATCGCATTTTCTCGACGAGCTGAGCACGTTTTCTGGAATGTGCTCCTCCCGTCACTCTGGTTGGGTGCGCATAGTAAAAAGTGCTCTTGGCAGCTAGAGTGCCGCGTTGACCACTGCGCATGAAGAAATAACCACCTGTAACGTTTGGTTTAGGTTTTAGGTGCATTTATAATTTTATTGCTTAAATCACATTTTCTCGACGAGCTGAGCACGTTTTCTGAAATGTGCTCCTCCCGTCACTCTGGTTGGGTGCACATAGTAAAAAGTGCTCTTGGCAGCTAGAGAGTGCCGCGTTGACCACTGCGCATGAAGAAATAACCACCTGCAACGTTTGGTTTAGGTTTTAGGTGCATTTTTAATTTTATTGCTTAAATCGCATTTTCTCGACGAGCTGAGCACGTTTTCTGAAATGTGCTCCTCCCGTCACTCTGGTTGGGTGCGCATAGTAAAAAGTGCTCTTGGCAGCTAGAGAGTGCCGCGTTGACCACTGCGCATGAAGAAATGACCATCTGCAACGTTTGGTTTAGGTTTTGGGTGCATTTTTAATTTTATTGCTTAAATCGCATTTTCTCGACGAGCTGAGCACGTTTTCTGAAATGTGCTCCTCCCGTCACTCTGGTTGGGTGCGCATAGTAAAAAGTGCTCTTGGCAGCTAGAGAGTGCCGCGTTGACCACTGCGCATGAAGAAATAACCACGTGCAACGTTTGTTTTAGGTTTTAGGTGCATTTTTAATTTGATTGCTTAAATCGCATTTTCTCGACGAGCTGAGCACCTTTTCTGAAATGTGCTCCTCCCGTCACTCTGGTTGGGTGCGCATAGTAAAAAGTGCTCTTGGCAGCTAGAGAGTGCCGCGTTGACTGCTGTGCATGAAGAAATAACCACCTGCAACGTTTGGTTTAGGTTTTAGATGCATTTTTAATTTTATTGCTTAAATCGCATTTTCTCGACGAGCTGAGCACGTTTTCTAAAATGTGCTCCTCCCGTCACTCTGGTTGGGTGCGCATAGTAAAAAGTGCTCTTGGCAGCTAGAGAGTGCCGCGTTGACCACTGCGCATGAAGAAATAACCGCCTGCAACGTTTGGTTTAGGTTTTGGGTGCATTTTTAATTTTATTGCTTAAATCGCATTTTCTCGTCGAGCTGAGCACGTTTTCTGAAATCTGCTCCTCCCGTCACTCTGGTTGGGTGCGCATAGTAAAAAGTGCTCTTGGCAGCTAGAGAGTGCCGCGTTGACCACTGCGCATGAAGAAATAACCACCTGCAACGTTTGGTTTAGGTTTTGGGTGCATTTTTAATTTTATTGCTTAAATCGCATTTTCTGGACGAGCTGAGCACGTTTTCTGAAATGTGCTCCTCCTGTCACTCTGGTTGGGTGCGCATAGTAAAAAGTGCTCTTGGCAGCTAGAGAGTGCCGCGTTGACTGCTGTGCATGAAGAAATAACCACCTGCAACGTTTGGTTTAGGTTTTGGATGCATTTTTAATTTTATTGCTTAAATCGCATTTTCTCGACGAGCTGAGCACGTTTTCTGAAATGTGCTCCTCCCGTCACTCTGGTTGGGTGCGCATAGAAAAAGTGCTCTTGGCAGCTAGAGAGTGCCGCGTTGACTGCTGCGCATGAAGAAATAACCACCTGCAACGTTTGGTTTAGGTTTTAGGTGCATTTTTAATTTTATTGCTTAAATCGCATTTTCTCGACGAGCTGAGCACGTTTTCTGAAATGTGCTCCTCCCGTCACTCTGGTTGGGTGCGCATAGTAAAAAGTGCTCTTGGCAGCTAGAGAGTGCCGCGTTGACCACTGCGCATGAAGAAATAACCGCCTGCAACGTTTGGTTTAGGTTTTGGGTGCATTTTTAATTTTATTTCTTAAATCGCATTTTCTCGTCGAGCTGAGCACGTTTTCTGAAATGTGCTCCTCCCGTCACTCTGGTTGGGTGCGCATAGTAAAAAGTGCTCTTGGCAGCTAGAGAGTGCCGCGTTGACCACTGCGCATGAAGAAATGACCATCTGCAACGTTTGGTTTAGGTTTTTGGTGCATTTTTAATTTTATTGCTTAAATCGCATTTTCTCGTCGAGCTGAGCACGTTTTCACAAATGTGCTCCTCCCGTCACTCTGGTTGGGTGTGCATAGTAAAAAGTGCTCTTGGCAGCTAGAGAGTGCCGCGTTGACCACTGCGCATGAAGAAATGACCGTCTGCAACGTTTGGTTTAGGTTTTAGGTGCATTTTTAATTGTATTGCTTAAATCGCATTTTCTCGACGAGCTGAGCACGTTTTCCGAAATGTGCTCCTCCCGTCACTCTGGTTGGGTGCGCATAGTAAAAAGTGCTCTTGGCAGCTAGAGAGTGCCGCGTTGACGGCTGCGCATGAAGAAATAACCACCTGCAACGTTTGGTTTAGGTTTTAGGTGCATTTTTAATTTTATTGCTTAAATCGCATTTTCTCGACGAGCTGAGCACGTTTTGTGAAATGTGCTCCTCCCGTCACTCTGGTTGGGTGCGCATAGTAAAAAGTGCTCTTGCCAGCTAGAGAGTGCCGCGTTGACCACTGCGCATGAAGAAATAACCACTTGCAACGTTTGGTTTAGGTTTTGGGTGCATTTTTAATTTTATTGCTTAAATCGCATTTTCTCGACGAGCTGAACACGTTTTCTGAAATGTGCTCCTCCCGTCACTCTGGTTGGGTGCGCATAGTAAAAAGTGCTCTTGGCAGCTAGAGAGTGCCGCGTTGACCACTGCGCATGAAGAAATAACCACCTGCAACGTTTGGTTTAGGTTTTAGTTGCATTTTTAATTGTATTGCTTAAATCGCATTTTCTCGACGAGCTGAGCACGTTTTCTGAAATGTGCTCCTCCCGTCACTCTGGTTGGTTGCGCATAGTAAAAAGTGCTCTTGGCAGCTAGAGAGTGCTGCGTTGAATGCTGCGCATGAAGAAATAACCATCTGCAACGTTTGGTTTAGGTTTTAGGTGCATTTTTAATTTTACTGCTTAAATCGCATTTTCTCGACGAGCTGAGCACGTTTTCTAAAATGTGCTCCTCCCGTCACTCTGATTGGGTGCGCATAGTAAAAAGTGCTCTTGGCAGCTAGAGAGTGCCGCGTTGACCACTGAGCATGAAGAAATAACCACCTGCAACGTTTGGTTTAGGTTTTGGGTCCATTTTTAATTTTATTGCTTAAATCGCATTTTCTGGACGAGCTGAGCACGTTTTCTGAAATGTGCTCCTCCCGTCACTCTGGTTGGGTGCGCATAGTAAAAAGGTGCTCTTGGCAAATAGAGAGTGCCGCGTTGACCACTGCGCATGAAGAAATGACCATCTGCAACGTTTGGTTTAGGTTTTAGGTGCATTTTTAATTTTATTGCTTAAATCGCATTTTCTCGATGAGCTGAGCACGTTTTCTGAAATGTGCTCCTCCCGTCACTCTGGTTGGGTGCGCATAGTAAAAAGTGCTCTTGGCAGCTAGAGAGTGCCGCGTTTACCATTGCGCATGAAGAAATAACCACCTGCAACGTTTGGTTTAGGCTTTAGGTGCATTTTTAATTTTATTGCTTAAATCACATTTTCTCGACGAGCTGAGCACGTTTTCTGAAATGTGCTCCTCCCGTCACTCTGGTTGGGTGCGCATAGTAAAAAGTGCTCTTGGCAGCTAGAGAGTCTCGCGTTGACCACTGCGCATGAAGAAATAACCACCTGCAACGTTTGGTTTAGGTTTTAGGTGCATTTTTAATTTTATTGCTTAAATCGCATTTTCTCGACGAGCTGAGCACGTTTTCTGAAATGTGCTCCTCCCGTCACTCTGGTTGGGTGCGCATAGTAAAAAGTGCTCTTGGCAGCTAGAGAGTGCCGCGTTGACCACTGCGCATGAAGAAATAACCACCTGCAACGTTTGGTTTAGGTTTTGGGTGCATTTTTAAGTTTATTGCTTAAATCGCATTTTCTCGTCGAGCTGAGCACGTTTTCTGAAATGTGCTCCTCCCGTCACTCTGGTCGGGTGCGCATAGTAAAAAGTGCTCTTGGCAGCTAGAGAGTGCCGCGTTGACCACTGCGCATGAAGAAATGACCACCTGCAACGTTTGGTTTAGGTTTTGGGTGCATTTTTAATTTTATTGCTTAAATCGCATTTTCTCGACGAGCTGAGCACGTTTTCTGAAATGTGCTCCTCCCGTCACTCTGGTTGGGTGCGCATAGTAAAAAGTGCTCTTGGCAGCTAGAGAGTGCCGCGTTGACCACTGCGCATGAAGAAATAACCACCTGCAACGCTTGGTTTAGGTTTTAGGTGCATTTTTAATTTTATTGCTTAAATCGCATTTTCTCGACGAGCTGAGCACGTTTTCTGAAATGTGCTCCTCCCGTCACTCTGGTTGGGTGCGCATAGTAAAAAGTGCTCTTGGCAGCTAGAGAGTGCCGCGTTGACCACTGCGCATGAAGAAATGATCATCTGCAACGTTTGGTTTAGGTTTTAGGTGCATTTTTATCTTTATTGCTTAAATCGCATTTTCTCGACGAGCTGAGCACGTTTTCTGAAATGTGCTCCTCCCGTCACTCTGGTTGGGTGCGCATAGTAAAAAGTGCTCTTGGCAGCTAGAGAGTGCCGCGTTGACCACTGCGCATGAAGAAATGACCATCTGCAACGTTTGGTTTAGGTTTTAGGTGCATTTTTAATTTTATTGCTTAAATCGCATTTTCTCGACGAGCTGAGCACGTTTTCTGAAATGTGCTCCTCCCGTCACTCTGGTTGGGTGCGCATAGTAAAAAGTGCTCTTGGCAGCTAGAGAGTGCCGCGTTGACCACTGCGCATGAAGAAATAACCACCTGCAACGTTTGGTTTAGGTTTTGGGTGCATTTTTAATCTTATTGCTTAAATCGCATTTTCTGGACGAGCTGAGCACGTTTTCTGAAATGTGCTCCTCCCGTCACTCTGGTTGGGTGCGCATAGTAAAAAGTGCTCTTGGCAGCTAGAGAGTGCCGCGTTGACAACTGCGCATGAAGAAATGACCATCTGCAACGTTTGGTTTAGGTTTTAGGTGCATTTTTAATTTTATTGCTTAAATCGCCTTTTCTCGACGAGCTGAGCACGTTTTCTGAAATGTGCTCCTCCCGTCACTCTGGTTGGGTGCGCATAGTAAAAAGTGCTCTTGGCAGCTAGAGAGTCCCGCGTTGACCATTGCGCATGAAGAAATAACCACCTGCAACGTTTGGTTTAGGCTTTAGGTGCATTTTTAATTTTATTGCTTAAATCGCATTTTCTCGACGAGCTGAGCACGTTTTCTGAAATGTGCTCCTCCCGTCACTCTGGTTGGGTGCGCATAGTAAAAAGTGCTCTTGGCAGCTAGAGAGTGCCGCGTTGACCACTGCGCATGAAGAAATGACCATCTGCAACGTTTGGTTTAGGTTTTAGGTGCATTTTTAATTTTATTGCTTAAATCGCATTTTCTCGTCGAGCTGAGCACGTTTTCTGAAATGTGCTCCTCCCGTCACTCTGGTCGGGTGCGCATAGTAAAAAGTGCTCTTGGCAGCTAGAGAGTGCCGCGTTGACCACTGCGCATGAAGAAATGACCATCTGCAACGTTTGGTTTAGGTTTTGGGTTTATTTTTAATTTTATTGCTTAAATCGCATTTTCTCGACGAGCTGAGCACGTTTTCTGAAATGTGCTCCTCCCTTCACTCTGGTTGGGTGCGCATAGTAAAAAGTGCTCTTGCCAGCTAGAGAGTGCCGCGTTGACCACTGCGCATGAAGAAATAACCACTTGCAACGTTTGGTTTAGGTTTTGGGTGCATTTTTAATTTTATTGCTTAAATCGCATTTTCTCGACGAGCTGAGCACGTTTTCTGAAATGTGCTCCTCCCGTCACTCTGGTTGGGTGCGCATAGTAAAAAGTGCTCTTGGCAGCTAGAGAGTGCCGCGTTGACGGCTGCGCATGAAGAAATAACCACCTGCAACGTTTGGTTTAGGTTTTAGGTGCATTTTTAATTTTATTGCTTAAATCGCATTTTCTCGACGAGCTGAGCACGTTTTCTGAAATGTGCTCCTCCCGTCACTCTTGTTGGGTGCGCATAGTAAAAATTGCTCTTGGCAGCTAGAGAGTGCCGCGTTGACCACTGCGCATGAAGAAATGACCATCTGCAACGTTTGGTTTAGGTTTTGCGTGCATTTTTAATTTTATTGCTTAAATCGCATTTCCTCGACGAGCTGAGCACGTTTTCTGAAATGTGCTCCTCCCGTCACTCTGGTTGGGTGCGCATAGTAAAAAGTGCTCTTGGCAGCTAGAAAGTGCCGCGTTGACCACTGCGCATGAAGAAATGACCATCTGCAACGTTTGGTTTAGGTTTTAGGTGCATTTTTAATTTTATTGCTTAAATCGCATTTTCTCGACGAGCTGAGCACGTTTTCTGAAATGTGCTCCTCCCGTCACTCTGGTCGGGTGCGCATAGTAAAAAGTGCTCTTGGCAGCTAGAGAGTGCCGCGTTGACCACTGCGCATGAAGAAATGACCATCTGCAACGTTTGGTTTAGGTTTTGGGTTTATTTTTAATTTTATTGCTTAAATCGCATTTTCTCGACGAGCTGAGCACGTTTTCTGAAATGTGCTCCTCCCGTCACTCTGGTTGGGTGCGCATAGTAAAAAGTGCTCTTGGCAGCTAGAGAGTGCCGCGTTGACCACTGCGCATGAAGAAATGACCATCTGCAACGTTTGGTTTAGGTTTTGGGTTTATTTTTAATTTTATTGCTTAAATCGCATTTTCTCGACGAGCTGAGCACGTTTTCTGAAATGTGCTCCTCCCGTCACTCTGGTTGGGTGCGCATAGTAAAAAGTGCTCTTGCCAGCTAGAGAGTGCCGCGTTGACCACTGCGCATGAAGAAATAACCACTTGCAACGTTTGGTTTAGGTTTTGGGTGCATTTTTAATTTTATTCCTTAAATCGCATTTTCTCGACGAGCTGAGCACGTTTTCTGAAATGTGCTCCTCCCGTCACTCTGGTTGGGTGCGCATAGTAAAAAGTGCTCTTGGCAGCTAGAGAGTGCCGCGTTGACCACTGCGCATGAAGAAATGACCATCTGCAGCGTTTGGTTTAGGTTTTAGGTGCATTTTTAATTTTATTGCTTAAATTGCATTTTCTCTACGAGCTGAGCACGTTTTCTGAAATGTGCTCCTCCCGTCACTCTGGTTGGGTGCGCATAGTAAAAAGTGCTCTTGGCAGGTAGAGAGTGCTGCGTTGACCACTGCCCATGAAGAAATAACCACCTGCAACGTTTGGTTTAGGTTTTAGGTGCATTTTTAATTTTATTGCTTAAATCGCATTTTCTCGACGAGCTGAGCACGTTTTCTGAAATGTGCTCCTCCCGTCACTCTGGTTGGGTGCGCATAGTAAAAAGTGCTCTTGGCAGCTAGAGAGTGCCGCGTTGGCCACTGCGCATGAAGAAATAACCACCTGCAACGTTTGGTTTAGGTTTTAGGTGCATTTTTAATTGTATTGCTTAAATCGCATTTTCTCGACGAGCTGAGCACGTTTTCTGAAATGTGCTCCTCCCGTCACTCTGGTTGGGTGCGCATAGTAAAAAGTGCTCTTGGCAGCTAGAGAGTGCCGCGTTGACCACTGCACATGAAGAAATAACCACCTGCAACGTTTGGTTTAGGTTTTAGGTGCATTTTTATTTTTTTTGCTTAAATCGCATTTTCTCGACAAGCTGAGCACGTTTTCTGAAATGTGCTCCTCCCGTCACTCTTGTTGGGTGCGCATAGTAAGAAGTGCTCTTGGCAGCTAGAGAGTGCCGCGTTGACCACTGCGCATGAAGAAATAACCACCTGCAACGTTTGGTTTAGGTTTTGGGTGCATTTTTAATTTTATTGCTTAAATCGCATTTTCTCGTCGAGCTGAGCACGTTTTCTGAAATGTGCTCCTCCCGTCACTCTTGTCGGGTGCGCATAGTAAAAAGTGCTCTTGGCAGCTAGAGTGTGCCGCGTTGACCACTGCGCATGAAGAAATGACCATCTGCAACGTTTGTTTTAGGTTTTAGGTGCATTTTTAATTTTATTGCTTAAATCGCATTTTCTCGACGAGCTGAGCACGTTTTCTGAAATGTGCTCCTCCCGTCACTCTGGTTGGGTGCGCATAGTCAAAAGTGCTCTTGGCAGCTAGAGAGTGCCGCGTTGACCACTGCGCATGAAGAAATAACCACCTGCAACGTTTTGTTTAGGTTTTAGGTGCATTTTTAATTTTATTGCTTAAATCGCATTTTCTCGACGAGCTGAGCACGTTTTCTGAAATGTGCTCCTCCCGTCACTCTGGTTGGGTGCGCATAGTAAAAAGTGCTCTTGGCAGCTAGAGAGTGCCGCGTTGACCACTGCGCATGAAGAAATAACCACCTGCAACGTTTGGTTTAGGTTTTGGGTGCATTTTTAATTTTATTGCTTAAATCGCATTTTCTCGACGAGCTGAGCACGTTTTCTGAAATGTGCTCCTCCCGTCACTCTGGTTGGGTGCGCATAGTAAAAAGTGCTCTTGGCAGCTAGAGAGTCCCGCGTTGACCATTGCGCATGAAGAAATAACCACCTGCAACGTTTGGTTTAGGCTTTAGGTGCATTTTTAATTTTATTGCTTAAATCGCATTTTCTCGACGAGCTGAGCACGTTTTCTGAAATGTGCTCCTCCCGTCACTCTGGTTGGGTGCGCATAGTAAAAAGTGCTCTTGGCAGCTAGAGAGTGCCGCGTTGACAACTGCGCATGAAGAAATAACCACTTGCAACGTTTGGATTAGGTTTTGGGTGCATTTTTAATTTTATTGCTTAAATCGCATTTTCTGGACGAGCTGAGCACGTTTTCTGAAATGTGCTCCTCCCGTCACTTTGGTTGGGTGCACATAGTAAAAAGTGCTCTTGGCAGCTAGAGAGTGCCGCGTTGACCACTGCGCATGAAGAAATGACCATCTGCAACGTTTGGTTTAGGTTTTAGGTGCATTTTTAATTTTATTGCTTAAGTCGCATTTTCTCGACGAGCTGAGCACGTTTTCTGAAATGTGCTCCTCCCGTCACTCTGGTTGGGTGCGCATAGTAAAAAGTGCTCTTGGCAGCTAGAGAGTGCCGCGTTGACCACTGCGCATGAAGAAATAACCACCTGCAACGTTTGGTTTAGGTTTTGGGTGCATGTTTAATTTTATTGCTTAAACCGAATTTTCTCGACAAGCTGAGCACGTTTTCTGAAATGTGCTCCTCCCGTCACTCTTGTTGGGTGCGCATAGTAAAAAGTGTTCTTGGCAGCTAGAGAGTGCCGCGTTGACCACTGCGCATGAAGAAATAACCACCTGCAATTTTTGGTTTAGGTTTTAGGTGCATTTTTAATTTTATTGCTTAAATCGCATTTTCTGGACGAGCTGAGCACGTTTTCTGAAATGTGCTCCTCCCGTCACCCTGGTTGGGTGCGCATAGTAAAAAGTGCTCTTGGCAGCTAGAGAGTGCCGCGTTGACCACTGCGCATGAAGAAATAACCACCTGCAACGTTTGGTTTAGGTTTTAGGTGCATTTTTAATTTTATTGCTTAAATCGCATTTTCTCGACGAGCTGAGCACGTTTTCTGAAATGTGCTCCTCCCGTCACTCTGGTTGGGTGCGCATAGTAAAAAGTGCTCTTGGCAGGTAGAGAGTGCTGCGTTGACCACTGCGCATGAAGAAATGACCATCTGCAACGTTTGGTTTAGGTTTTAGGTGCATATTTAATTTTATTGCTTAAATCGCATTTTCTCGACGAGCTGAGCACGTTTTCTGAAATGTGCTCCTTCCGTCACTCTGGTTGGGTGCGCATAGTAAAAAGTGCTCTTGGCAGCTAGAGAGTGCCGCGTTGACCACTGCGCATGAAGAAATGACCATCTGCAACGTTTGGTTTAGGTTTTAGGTGCATTTTTAATTTTATTGCTTAAATCGCATTTTCTCGACGAGCTGAGCACGTTTTCTGAAATGTGCTCCTCCCGTCACTCTGGTTGGGTGCGCATAGTAAAAAGTGCTCTTGGCAGCTAGAGAGTGCCGCGTTGACCACTGCGCATGAAGAAATAACCACCTGCAACGTTTGGTTTAGGTTTTGGGTGCATTTTTAATCTTATTGCTTAAATCGCATTTTCTGGACGAGCTGAGCACGTTTTCTGAAATGTGCTCCTCCCGTCACTCTGGTTGGGTGCGCATAGTAAAAAGTGCTCTTGGCAGCTAGAGAGTGCCGCGTTGACAACTGCGCATGAAGAAATGACCATCTGCAACGTTTGGTTTAGGTTTTAGGTGCATTTTTAATTTTATTGCTTAAATCGCCTTTTCTCGACGAGCTGAGCACGTTTTCTGAAATGTGCTCCTCCCGTCACTCTGGTTGGGTGCGCATAGTAAAAAGTGCTCTTGGCAGCTAGAGAGTCCCGCGTTGACCATTGCGCATGAAGAAATAACCACCTGCAACGTTTGGTTTAGGCTTTAGGTGCATTTTTAATTTTATTGCTTAAATCGCATTTTCTCGACGAGCTGAGCACGTTTTCTGAAATGTGCTCCTCCCGTCACTCTGGTTGGGTGCGCATAGTAAAAAGTGCTCTTGGCAGCTAGAGAGTGCCGCGTTGACCACTGCGCATGAAGAAATGACCATCTGCAACGTTTGGTTTAGGTTTTAGGTGCATTTTTAATTTTATTGCTTAAATCGCATTTTCTCGTCGAGCTGAGCACGTTTTCTGAAATGTGCTCCTCCCGTCACTCTGGTCGGGTGCGCATAGTAAAAAGTGCTCTTGGCAGCTAGAGAGTGCCGCGTTGACCACTGCGCATGAAGAAATGACCATCTGCAACGTTTGGTTTAGGTTTTGGGTTTATTTTTAATTTTATTGCTTAAATCGCATTTTCTCGACGAGCTGAGCACGTTTTCTGAAATGTGCTCCTCCCTTCACTCTGGTTGGGTGCGCATAGTAAAAAGTGCTCTTGCCAGCTAGAGAGTGCCGCGTTGACCACTGCGCATGAAGAAATAACCACTTGCAACGTTTGGTTTAGGTTTTGGGTGCATTTTTAATTTTATTGCTTAAATCGCATTTTCTCGACGAGCTGAGCACGTTTTCTGAAATGTGCTCCTCCCGTCACTCTGGTTGGGTGCGCATAGTAAAAAGTGCTCTTGGCAGCTAGAGAGTGCCGCGTTGACGGCTGCGCATGAAGAAATAACCACCTGCAACGTTTGGTTTAGGTTTTAGGTGCATTTTTAATTTTATTGCTTAAATCGCATTTTCTCGACGAGCTGAGCACGTTTTCTGAAATGTGCTCCTCCCGTCACTCTTGTTGGGTGCGCATAGTAAAAATTGCTCTTGGCAGCTAGAGAGTGCCGCGTTGACCACTGCGCATGAAGAAATGACCATCTGCAACGTTTGGTTTAGGTTTTGCGTGCATTTTTAATTTTATTGCTTAAATCGCATTTCCTCGACGAGCTGAGCACGTTTTCTGAAATGTGCTCCTCCCGTCACTCTGGTTGGGTGCGCATAGTAAAAAGTGCTCTTGGCAGCTAGAAAGTGCCGCGTTGACCACTGCGCATGAAGAAATGACCATCTGCAACGTTTGGTTTAGGTTTTAGGTGCATTTTTAATTTTATTGCTTAAATCGCATTTTCTCGACGAGCTGAGCACGTTTTCTGAAATGTGCTCCTCCCGTCACTCTGGTTGGGTGCGCATAGTAAAAAGTGCTCTTGGCAGCTAGAGAGTGCCGCGTTGACCACTGCGCATGAAGAAATGACCATCTGCAGCGTATGGTTTAGGTTTTAGGTGCATTTTTAATTTTATTGCTTAAATCGCATTTTCTCGTCGAGCTGAGCACGTTTTCTGAAATGTGCTCCTCCCGTCACTCTGGTCGGGTGCGCATAGTAAAAAGTGCTCTTGGCAGCTAGAGAGTGCCGCGTTGACCACTGCGCATGAAGAAATGACCATCTGCAACGTTTGGTTTAGGTTTTGGGTTTATTTTTAATTTTATTGCTTAAATCGCATTTTCTCGACGAGCTGAGCACGTTTTCTGAAATGTGCTCCTCCCGTCACTCTGGTTGGGTGCGCATAGTAAAAAGTGCTCTTGGCAGCTAGAGAGTGCCGCGTTGACCACTGCGCATGAAGAAATGACCATCTGCAACGTTTGGTTTAGGTTTTGGGTTTATTTTTAATTTTATTGCTTAAATCGCATTTTCTCGACGAGCTGAGCACGTTTTCTGAAATGTGCTCCTCCCGTCACTCTGGTTGGGTGCGCATAGTAAAAAGTGCTCTTGCCAGCTAGAGAGTGCCGCGTTGACCACTGCGCATGAAGAAATAACCACTTGCAACGTTTGGTTTAGGTTTTGGGTGCATTTTTAATTTTATTCCTTAAATCGCATTTTCTCGACGAGCTGAGCACGTTTTCTGAAATGTGCTCCTCCCGTCACTCTGGTTGGGTGCGCATAGTAAAAAGTGCTCTTGGCAGCTAGAGAGTGCCGCGTTGACCACTGCGCATGAAGAAATGACCATCTGCAGCGTTTGGTTTAGGTTTTAGGTGCATTTTTAATTTTATTGCTTAAATTGCATTTTCTCTACGAGCTGAGCACGTTTTCTGAAATGTGCTCCTCCCGTCACTCTGGTTGGGTGCGCATAGTAAAAAGTGCTCTTGGCAGGTAGAGAGTGCTGCGTTGACCACTGCGCATGAAGAAATGACCATCTGCAACGTTTGGTTTAGGTTTTAGGTGCATATTTAATTTTATTGCTTAAATCGCATTTTCTCGACGAGCTGAGCACGTTTTCTGAAATGTGCTCCTCCCGTCACTCTGGTTGGGTGCGCATAGTAAAAAGTGCTCTTGGCAGCTAGAGAGTGCCGCGTTGACCACTGCGCATGAAGAAATAACCACTTGCAACGTTTGGATTAGGTTTTGGGTGCATTTTTAATTTTATTGCTTAAATCGCATTTTCTCGACGAGCTGAGCACGTTTTCTGAAATGTGCTCCTCCCGTCACTCTGGTTGGGTGCGCATAGTAAAAAGTGCTCTTGGCAGCTAGAGAGTGCCGCGTTGGCCACTGCGCATGAAGAAATAACCACCTGCAACGTTTGGTTTAGGTTTTAGTTGCATTTTTAATTGTATTGCTTAAATCGCATTTTCTCGACGAGCTGAGCACGTTTTCTGAAATGTGCTCCTCCCGTCACTCTGGTTGGTTGCGCATAGTAAAAAGTGCTCTTGGCAGCTAGAGAGTGCCGCGTTGACCACTGCACATGAAGAAATAACCACCTGCAACGTTTGGTTTAGGTTTTAGGTGCATTTTTAATTTTATTGCTTAAATCGCATTTTCTCGACGAGCTGAGCACGTTTTCTGAAATGTGCTCCTCCCGTCACTCTTGTTGGGTGCGCATAGTAAAAAGTGCTCTTGGCAGCTAGAGAGTCTCGCGTTGACCACTGCGCATGAAGAAATAACCTCCTGCAACGTTTGGTTTAGGTTTTAGGTGCATTTTTAATTTTATTGCTTAAATCGCATTTTCTCTACGAGCTGAGCACGTTTTCTGAAATGTGCTCCTCCCGTCACTCTGGTTGGGTGCGCATAGTAAAAAGTGCTCTTGGCAGCTAGAGAGTGCCGCGTTGACCACTGCGCATGAAGAATTGACCATCTGCAACGTTTGGTTTGGGTTTTGGGTGCATTTTTAATTTTATTGCTTTAATCGCATTTTCTCGACGAGCTGAGCACGTTTTCTGAAATGTGCTCCTCCCGTCACTCTGGTTGGGTGCGCATAGTAAAAAGTGCTCTTGGCAGCTAGAGAGTGCCGCGTTAACCACTGCGCATGAAGAACTAACCACCTGCAACGTTTGGTTTAGGTTTTAGGTGCATTTTTAATTTTATTGCTTAAATCGCATTTTCTCGACGAGCTGAGCACGTTTTCTGAAATGTGCTCCTGCCGTCACTCTGGTTGGGTGCGCATAGTAAAAACTGCTCTTGGCAGCTAGAGAGTGCCGCGTTGACCACTGCGCATGAAGAAATAACCACTTGCAACGTTTGGATTATGTTTTGGGTGCATTTTTAATTTTATTGCTTAAATCGCATTTTCTCGACGAGCTGAGCACGTTTTCTGAAATGTGCTCCTCCCGTCACTCTGGTTGGGTGCGCATAGTAAAAGGTTCTCTTGGCAGCTAGAGAGTGCCGCGTTGACCACTGCGCATGAAGAAATAACCACCTGCAACGTTTGGTTTAGGTTTTAGGTGTATTTTTAATTTTATTGCTTAAATCGCATTTTCTCGACGAGCTGAGCACGTTTTCTGAAATGTGCTCCTCCCGTCACTCTGGTTGGGTGCGCATAGTAAAAAGTGCTCTTGGCAGCTAGAGAGTGCCGCGTTGACTGCTGCGCATGAAGAAATAACCACCTGCAACGTTTGGTTTAGGTTTTAGGTGCATTTTTAATTTTATTGCTTAAATCGCATTTTCTCGACGAGCTGAGCACGTTTTCTGAAATGTGCTCCTCCCGTCACTCTGGTTGGGTGCGCATAGTAAAAAGTGCTCTTGGCAGCTAGAGAGTGCCGCGTTAACCACTGCGCATGAAGAAATAACCACCTGCAACGTTTGGTTTAGGTTTTAGGTGCATTTTTAATTTTATTGCTTAAATCGCATTTTCTCGACGAGCTGAGCACGTTTTCTGAAATGTGCTCCTCCCGTCACTCTGGTTGGGTGCGCATAGTAAAAACTGCTCTTGGCAGCTAGAGAGTGCCGCGTTGACCACTGCGCATGAAGAAATAACCACCTGCAACGTTTGGTTTAGGTTTTGGGTGTATTTTTAATTTTATTGCTTAAATTGCATTTTCTCGACGAGCTGAGCACGTTTTCTGAAATGTGCTCCTCCCGTCACTCTGGTTGGGTGCGCATAGTAAAAAGTGCTCTTGGCAGCTAGAGAGTGCCGCGTTGACCACTGCGCATGAAGAAATAACCACCCGCAACGTTTGTTTTAGGTTTTGGGTGCATTTTTAATTTTATTGCTTAAATCGCATTTTCTCGTCGAGCTGAGCACGTTTTCAGAAATGTGCTCCTCCCGTCACTCTGGTTGGGTGTGCATAGTAAAAAGTGCTCTTGGAAGCTAGAGAGTGCCGCGTTGACCACTGCGCACGAAGAAATGACCATCTGCAACGTTTGGTTTAGGTTTTGGGTGCATTTTTAATTTTATTGCTTAAATCGCATTTTCTCGACGAGCTGAGCACGTTTTCTGAAATGTGCTCCTCCCGTCACTCTGGTTGGGTGCGCATAGTAAAAAGTGCTCTTGGCAGCTAGAGAGTGCCGCGTTGACCACTGCGCATGAAGAAATAACCACCTGCAACGTTTGGTTTAGGTTTTGGGTGTATTTTTAATTTTATTGCTTAAATCGCAATTTCTCGACGAGCTGAGCACAATTTCTGAAATGTGCTCTTCCCGTCACTCTGGTTGGGTGTGCATAGTAAAAAGTGCTCTTGGCAGCTAGAGAGTGCCGCGTTGACCACTGCGCATGAAGAAATAACCACCCGCAACGTTTGTTTTAGGTTTTGGGTGCATTTTTAATTTTATTGCTTAAATTGCATTTTCTCGTCGAGCTGAGCACGTTTTCAGAAATGTGCTCCTCCCGTCACTCTGGTTGGGTGTGCATAGTAAAAAGTGCTCTTGGAAGCTAGAGAGTGCCGCGTTGACCACTGCGCATGAAGAAATGACCATCTGCAACGTTTGGTTTAGGTTTTAGGTGCATTTTTAATTTTATTGCTTAAATCGCATTTTCTCGACGAGCTGAGCACGTTTTCTGAAATGTGCTCCTCCCGTCACTCTGGTTGGGTGCGCATAGTAAAAAGTGCTCTTGGCAGCTAGAGAGTGCCGCGTTGACCGCTGCACATGAAGAAATAACCACCTGCAACGTTTGGTTTAGGTTTTAGGTGCATTTTTAATTTTATTGCTCAAATCGCATTTTCTCGACGAGCTGAGCACGTTTTCTGAAATGTGCTCCTCCCGTCACTCTGGTTGGGTGCGCATAGTAAAAAGTGCTCTTGGCAGCTAGAGAGTGCCGCGTTGACCATTGCGCATGAAGAAATGACCATCTGCAACGTTTGGTTTAGGTTTTGGGTGCATTTTTAATTTTATTGCTTAAATCGCATTTTCTCGACGAGCTGAGCACGTTTTCCCTAAATGTGCTCCTCCCGTCACTCTGGTTGGGTGCGCATAGTAAAAAGTGCTCTTGGCAGCTAGAGAGTGCCGCGTTGACCACTGCGCATGAAGAAATAACCACCTGCAACGTTTGGTTTAGGTTTTGGGTGCATTTTTAATTTTATTGCTTAAATCGCATTTTCTCCACGAGCTGAGCACGTTTTCTGAAATGTGCTCCTCCCGTCACTCTGGTTGGGTGCGCATAGTAAAAAGTGCTCTTGGCAGCTAGAGAGTGCCGCGTTGACCACTGCGCATGAAGAAATAACCACCCGCAACGTTTGGTTTAGGTTTTAGGTGCATTTTTAATTTTATTGCTCAAATCGCATTTTCTCGACGAGCTGAGCACGTTTTCTGAAATGTGCTCCTCCCGTCACTCTGGTTGGGTGCGCATAGTAAAAAGTGCTCTTGGCAGCTAGAGAGTGCCGCGTTGACCACTGCGCATGAAGAAATAACCACCTGCAACGTTTGGTTTAGGTTTTAGGTGCATTTTTAATTTTATTGCTTAAATCGCATTTTCTCGACGAGCTGAGCACGTTTTCTGAAATGTGCTCCTCCCGTCACTCTGGTTGGTTGCGCATAGTAAAAAGTGCTCTTGGCAGCTAGAGAGTGCCGCGTTGACCGCTGCGCATGAAGAAATAACCACCTGCAACGTTTGGTTTAGGTTTTGGGTGCATTTTTAATTTTATTGCTTAAATCGCATTTTCTCGTCGAGCTGAGCACGTTTTCTGAAATGTGCTCCTCCCGTCACTCTGGTTGGGTGCGCATAGTAAAAAGTGCTCTTGGCAGCTAGAGAGTGCCGCGTTGACCACTGCGCATGAAGAAATGACCATCTGCAACGTTTGGTTTAGGTTTTGGGTGCATTTTTATTTTATTGCTTAAATCGCATTTTCTCGACGAGCTGAGCACATTTTCTGAAATGTGCTCCTCCCGTCACTCTGGTTGGGTGCGCATAGTAAAAAGTGCTCTTGGCAGCTAGAGAGTGCCGCGTTGACCACTGCGCATGAAGAAATAACCACCTGCAACGTTTGGTTTAGGTTTTAGGTGCATTTTTAATTTTATTGCTTAAATCGCATTTTCTCGACGAGCTGAGCACGTTTTCTGAAATGTGCTCCTCCCGTCACTCTGGTCGGGGCGCATAGTAAAAAGTGCTCTTGGCAGCTAGAGAGTGCCGCGTTGACTGCTGCACATGAAGACATAACCACCCCCAACGTTTGGTTTAGGTTTTAGGTGCATTTTTAATTTTATTGCTTAAATCGCATTTTCTCGACGAGCTGAGCACGTTTTCTGAAATGTGCTCCTCCCGTCACTCTGGTTGGGTGCGCATAGTAAAAAGTGCTCTTGGCAGCTAGAGAGTGCCGCGTTGACCACTGCGCATGAAGAAATAACCACCTGCAACGTTTGGTTTAGGTTTTGGGTGTATTTTTAATTTTATTGCTTAAATCGCATTTTCTCGACGAGCTGAGCACGTTTTCTGAAATGTGCTCCTCCCGTCACTCTGGTTGGGTGCGCATAGTAAAAAGTGCTCTTGGCAGCTAGAGAGTGCCGCGTTGACCACTGCGCATGAAGAAATAACCACCCGCAACGTTTGTTTTAGGTTTTGGGTGCATTTTTAATTTTATTGCTTAAATCGCATTTTCTCGTCGAGCTGAGCACGTTTTCAGAAATGTGCTCCTCCCGTCACTCTGGTTGGGTGTGCATAGTAAAAAGTGCTCTTGGAAGCTAGAGAGTGCCGCGTTGACCACTGCGCATGAAGAAATGACCATCTGCAACGTTTGGTTTAGGTTTTGGGTGCATTTTTAATTTTATTGCTTAAATCGCATTTTCTCGACGAGCTGAGCACGTTTTCTGAAATGTGCTCCTCCCGTCACTCTGGTTGGGTGCGCATAGTAAAAAGTGCTCTTGGCAGCTAGAGAGTGCCGCGTTGACCACTGCGCATGAAGAAATAACCACCTGCAACGTTTGGTTTAGGTTTTGGGTGTATTTTTAATTTTATTGCTTAAATCGCATTTTCTCGACGAGCTGAGCACAATTTCTGAAATGTGCTCTTCCCGTCACTCTGGTTGGGTGCGCATAGTAAAAAGTGCTCTTGGCAGCTAGAGAGTGCCGCGTTGACCACTGCGCATGAAGAAATAACCACCCGCAACGTTTGTTTTAGGTTTTGGGTGCATTTTTAATTTTATTGCTTAAATCGCATTTTCTCGTCGAGCTGAGCACGTTTTCAGAAATGTGCTCCTCCCGTCACTCTGGTTGGGTGTGCATAGTAAAAAGTGCTCTTGGAAGCTAGAGAGTGCCGCGTTGACCACTGCGCATGAAGAAATGACCATCTGCAACGTTTGGTTTAGGTTTTGGGTGCATTTTTAATTTTATTGCTTAAATCGCATTTTCTCGACGAGCTGAGCACGTTTTCTGAAATGTGCTCCTCCCGTCACTCTGGTTGGGTGCGCATAGTAAAAAGTGCTCTTGGCAGCTAGAGAGTGCCGCGTTGACCATTGCGCATGAAGAAATAACCACCTGCAACGTTTGGTTTAGGTTTTAGGTGCATTTTTAATTTTATTGCTTAAATCGCATTTTCTCGACGAGCTGAGCACGTTTTCTGAAATGTGCTCCTCCCGTCACTCTGGTTGGGTGCGCATAGTAAAAAGTGCTCTTGGCAGCTAGAGAGTGCCGCGTTGACCACTGCGCATGAAGAAATGACCATCTGCAACGTTTCGTTTAGGTTTTGGGTGCATTTTTAATTTTATTGCTTAAATCGCATTTTCTCGACGAGCGGAGCACGTTTTCTGAAATGTGCTCCTCCCGTCACTCTGGTTGGGTGCGCATAGTAAAAAGTGCTCTTGGCAGCTAGAGAGTGCCGCGTTGACCACTGCGCATGAAGAAATAACCACCTGCAACGTTTGGTATACGTTTTAGGTGCATTTGTAATTTTATTGCTTAAATTGCATTTTCTCGACGAGCTGAGCACGTTTTCTGAAATGTGCTCCTCCCGTCACTCTGGTCGGGTGCGCATAGTAAAAAGTGCTCTTGGCAGCTAGAGAGTGCCGCGTTGACTGCTGCACATGAAGAAATAACCACCCCCAACGTTTGGTTTAGGTTTTAGGTGCATTTTTAATTTTATTGCTTAAATCGCATTTTCTCGACGAGCTGAGCACGTTTTCTGAAATGTGCTCCTCCCGTCACTCTGGTTGGGTGCGCATAGTAAAAAGTGCTCTTGGCAGCTAGAGAGTGCCGCGTTGACTACTACGCATGAAGAAATAACCACCTGCAACGTTTGGTTTAGGTTTTAGGTGCATTTTTAATTGTATTGCTTAAATCGCATTTTCTCGACGAGCTGAGCACGTTTTCTGAAATGTGCTCCTCCCGTCACTCTGGTTGGGTGCGCATAGTAAAAAGTGCTCTTGGCAGCTAGAGAGTGCCGCCTTGACCACTGCGCATGAAGAAATAACGACGTGCAACGTTTGTTTTAGGTTTTGGGTGCATTTTTAATTTTATTGCTTAAATCGCATTTTCTCGACGAGCTGAGCACGTTTTCTGAAATGTGCTCCTCCCGTCACTCTGGTCGGGTGCGCATAGTAAAAAGTGCTCTTGGCAGCTAGAGAGTGCCGCGTTGACTGCTGCACATGAAGAAATAACCACCCCCAACGTTTGGTTTAGGTTTTAGGTGCATTTTTAATTTTATTGCTTAAATCGCATTTTCTCTACGAGCTGAGCACGTTTTCTGAAATGTGCTCCTCCCGTCACTCTGGTTGGGTGCGCATAGTAAAAAGTGCTCTTGGCAGCTAGAGAGTGCCGCGTTGACCACTGCACATGAAGAAATAACCACCTGCAAGTTTGGTTTAGGTTTTAGGTGCATTTTTAATTTTATTGCTTAAATCGCATTTTCTCGACGAGCTGAGCACGTTTTCTGAAATGTGCTCCTCCCGTCACTCTGGTCGGGTGCGCATAGTAAAAAGTGCTCTTGGCAGCTAGAGAGTGCCGCGTTGACTGCTGCACATGAAGAAATAACCACCCCCAACGTTTGGTTTAGGTTTTAGGTGCATTTTTAATTTTATTGCTTAAATCGCATTTTCTCGACGAGCTGAGCACGTTTTCTGAAATGTGCTCCTCCCGTCACTCTGGTTGGGTGCGCAAAGTAAAAAGTGCTCTTGGCAGCTAGAGAGTGCCGCGTTGACCACTGCGCATGAAGAAATAACCACCTGCAACGTTTGGTTTAGGTTTTGGGTGCATTTTTAATTTTATTGCTTAAATCGCATTTTCTCGACGAGCTGAGCACGTTTTCTGAAATGTGCTCCTCCCGTCACTCTGGTTGGGTGCGCATAGTAAAAAGTGCTCTTGGCAGCTAGAGAGTGCCGCGTTGACCACTGCGCATGAAGAAATAACCACCCGCAACGTTTGGTTTAGGTTTTAGGTGCATTTTTAATTTTATTGCTCAAATCGCATTTTCTCGACGAGCTGAGCACGTTTTCTGAAATGTGCTCCTCCCGTCACTCTGGTTGGGTGCGCATAGTAAAAAGTGCTCTTGGCAGCTAGAGAGTGCCGCGTTGACCACTGCGCATGAAGAAATAACCACGTGCAACGTTTGTTTTAGGTTGTGCGTGCATTTTTAATTTTATTGCTTAAATCGCATTTTCTCTACGAGCTGAGCACGTTTTCTGAAATGTGCTCCTCCCGTCACTCTGGTTGGGTGCGCATAGTAAAAAGTGCTCTTGGCAGCTAGAGAGTGCCGCGTTGACCACTGCGCATGAAGAAATAACCACCTGCAACGTTTGGTTTAGGTTTTGGGTGCATTTTTAATTTTATTGCTTAAATCGCATTTTCTCGACGAGCTGAGCACGTTTTCTGAAATGTGCTCCTCCCGTCACTCTGGTTGGGTGCGCATAGTAAAAAGTGCTCTTGGCAGCTAGAGAGTGCCGCGTTGACCACTGCGCATGAAGAAATAACCACCCGCAACGTTTGGTTTAGGTTTTAGGTGCATTTTTAATTTTATTGCTCAAATCGCATTTTCTCGACGAGCTGAGCACGTTTTCTGAAATGTGCTCCTCCCGTCACTCTGGTTGGGTGCGCATAGTAAAAAGTGCTCTTGGCAGCTAGAGAGTGCCGCGTTGACCACTGCGCATGAAGAAATAACCACGTGCAACGTTTGTTTTAGGTTTTAGGTGCATTTTTAATTTGATTGCTTAAATCGCATTTTCTCGACGAGCTGAGCACGTTTTCTGAAATGTGCTCCTCCCGTCACTCTGGTTGGGTGCGCATAGTAAAAAGTGCTCTTGGCAGCTAGAGAGTGCCGCGTTGACTGCTGCGCATGAAGAAATAACCACCTGCAACGTTTGGTTTAGGTTTTAGGTGCATTTTTAATTTTATTGCTTAAATCGCATTTTCTCGACGAGCTGAGCACGTTTTCTGAAATGTGCTCCTCCCGTCACTCTGGTTGGGTGCGCATAGTAAAAAGTGCTCTTGGCAGCTAGAGAGTGCCGCGTTGACCACTGCGCATGAAGAAATAACCGCCTGCAACGTTTGGTTTAGGTTTTGGGTGCATTTTTAATTTTACAGCTTAAATCGCATTTTCTCGTCGAGCTGAGCACGTTTTCTGAAATGTGCTCCTCCCGTCACTCTGGTTGGGTGCGCATAGTAAAAAGTGCTCTTGGCAGCTAGAGAGTGCCGCGTTGACCACTGAGCATGAAGAAATGACCATCTGCAACGTTTGGTTTAGGTTTTGGGTGCATTTTTAATTTTATTGCTTAAATCGCATTTTCTCGACGAGCTGAGCACGTTTTCTGAAATGTGCTCCTCCCGTCACTCTGGTTGGGTGCGCATAGTAAAAAGTGCTCTTGGCAGCTAGAGAGTGCCGCGTTGACCACTGCGCATGAAGAAATGACCATCTGCAACGTTTGGATTAGGTTTTGGGTGCATTTTTAATTTTATTGCTTAAATCGCATTTTCTCGACGAGCTGAGCACGTTTTCTGAAATGTGCTCCTCCCGTCACTCTGGTTGGGTGCGCATAGTAAAAAGTGCTCTTGGCAGCTACAGAGTGCCGCGTTGACCACTGCGCATGAAGAAATAACCACGTGCAACGTTTGTTTTAGGTTTTAGGTGCATTTTTAATTTTATTGCTTAAATCGCATTTTCTCGACGAGCTGAGCACGTTTTCTGAAATGTGCTCCTCCCGTCACTCTGGTTGGTTGCGCATAGTAAAAAGTGCTCTTGGCAGCTAGAGAGTGCCGCGTTGACCGCTGCGCATGAAGAAATAACCACCTGCAACGTTTGGTTTAGGTTTTGGGTGCATTTTTAATTTTATTGCTTAAATCGCATTTTCTCGTCGAGCTGAGCAAGTTTTCTGAAATGTGCTCCTCCCGTCACTCTGGTTTGGGTGCGCATAGTAAAAAGTGCTCTTGGCAGCTAGAGAGTGCCGCGTTGACCACTGCGCATGAAGAAATAACCGCCTGCAACGTTTGGTTTAGGTTTTGGGTGCATTTTTAATTTTATTGCTTAAATCGCATTTTCTCGTCGAGCTGAGCACGTTTTCTGAAATGTGCTCCTCCCGTCACTCTGGTTGGGTGCGCATAGTAAAAAGTGCTCTTGGCAGCTAGAGAGTGCCGCGTTGACCACTGCGCATGAAGAAATGACCATCTGCAACGTTTGGTTTAGGTTTTGGGTGCATTTTTATTTTATTGCTTAAATCGCATTTTCTCGACGAGCTGAGCACATTTTCTGAAATGTGCTCCTCCCGTCATTCTGGTTGGGTGCGCATAGTAAAAAGTGCTCTTGGCAGCTAGAGAGTGCCGCGTTGACCACTGCGCATGAAGAAATAACCACCTGCAACGTTTGGTTTAGGTTTTAGGTGCATTTTTAATTTTATTGCTTAAATCGCATTTTCTCGACGAGCTGAGCACGTTTTCTGAAATGTGCTCCTCCCGTCACTCTGGTCGGGGCGCATAGTAAAAAGTGCTCTTGGCAGCTAGAGAGTGCCGCGTTGACTGCTGCACATGAAGACATAACCACCCCCAACGTTTGGTTTAGGTTTTAGGTGCATTTTTAATTTTATTGCTTAAATCGCATTTTCTCGACGAGCTGAGCACGTTTTCTGAAATGTGCTCCTCCCGTCACTCTGGTTGGGTGCGCATAGTAAAAAGTGCTCTTGGCAGCTAGAGAGTGCCGCGTTGACCACTGCGCATGAAGAAATAACCACCTGCAACGTTTGGTTTAGGTTTTGGGTGTATTTTTAATTTTATTGCTTAAATCTCATTTTCTCGACGAGCTGAGCACGTTTTCTGAAATGTGCTCCTCCCGTCACTCTGGTTGGGTGCGCATAGTAAAAAGTGCTCTTGGCAGCTAGAGAGTGCCGCGTTGACCACTGCGCATGAAGAAATAACCACCTGCAACGTTCGGTTTAGGTTTTAGGTGCATCTTTAATTTTATTGCTTAAATCGCATTTTCTCGTCGAGCTGAGCACGTTTTCAGAAATGTGCTCCTCCCGTCACTCTGGTTGGGTGTGCATAGTAAAAAGTGCTCTTGGAAGCTAGAGAGTGCCGCGTTGACCACTGCGCATGAAGAAATGACCATCTGCAACGTTTGGTTTAGGTTTTGGGTGCATTTTTAATTTTATTGCTTAAATCGCATTTTCTCGACGAGCTGAGCACGTTTTCTGAAATGTGCTCCTCCCGTCACTCTGGTTGGGTGCGCATAGTAAAAAGTGCTCTTGGCAGCTAGAGAGTGCCGCGTTGACCACTGCGCATGAAGAAATAACCACCTGCAACGTTTGGTTTAGGTTTTGGGTGTATTTTTAATTTTATTGCTTAAATCGCATTTTCTCGACGAGCTGAGCACAATTTCTGAAATGTGCTCTTCCCGTCACTCTGGTTGGGTGCGCATAGTAAAAAGTGCTCTTGGCAGCTAGAGAGTGCCGCGTTGACCACTGCGCATGAAGAAATAACCACCCGCAACGTTTGTTTTAGGTTTTGGGTGCATTTTTAATTTTATTGCTTAAATCGCATTTTCTCGTCGAGCTGAGCACGTTTTCAGAAATGTGCTCCTCCCGTCACTCTGGTTGGGTGTGCATAGTAAAAAGTGCTCTTGGAAGCTAGAGAGTGCCGCGTTGACCACTGCGCATGAAGAAATGACCATCTGCAACGTTTGGTTTAGGTTTTGGGTGCATTTTTAATTTTATTGCTTAAATCGCATTTTCTCGACGAGCTGAGCACGTTTTCTGAAATGTGCTCCTCCCGTCACTCTGGTTGGGTGCGCATAGTAAAAAGTGCTCTTGGCAGCTAGAGAGTGCCGCGTTGACCATTGCGCATGAAGAAATAACCACCTGCAACGTTTGGTTTAGGTTTTAGGTGCATTTTTAATTTTATTGCTTAAATCGCATTTTCTCGACGAGCTGAGCACGTTTTCTGAAATGTGCTCCTCCCGTCACTCTGGTTGGGTGCGCATAGTAAAAAGTGCTCTTGGCAGCTAGAGAGTGCCGCGTTGACCACTGCGCATGAAGAAATGACCATCTGCAACGTTTGGTTTAGGTTTTGGGTGCATTTTTAATTTTATTGCTTAAATCGCATTTTCTCGACGAGCTGAGCACGTTTTCTGAAATGTGCTCCTCCCGTCACTCTGGTTGGGTGCGCATAGTAAAAAGTGCTCTTGGCAGCTAGAGAGTGCCGCGTTGACCACTGCGCATGAAGAAATAACCACCTGCAACGTTTGGTATAGGTTTTAGGTGCATTTGTAATTTTATTGCTTAAATTGCATTTTCTCGACGAGCTGAGCACGTTTTCTGAAATGTGCTCCTCCCGTCACTCTGGTCGGGTGCGCATAGTAAAAAGTGCTCTTGGCAGCTAGAGAGTGCCGCGTTGACTGCTGCACATGAAGAAATAACCACCCCCAACGTTTGGTTTAGGTTTTAGGTGCATTTTTAATTTTATTGCTTAAATCGCATTTTCTCGACGAGCTGAGCACGTTTTCTGAAATGTGCTCCTCCCGTCACTCTGGTTGGGTGCGCATAGTAAAAAGTGCTCTTGGCAGCTAGAGAGTGCCGCGTTGACTACTACGCATGAAGAAATAACCACCTGCAACGTTTGGTTTAGGTTTTAGGTGCATTTTTAATTGTATTGCTTAAATCGCATTTTCTCGACGAGCTGAGCACGTTTTCTGAAATGTGCTCCTCCCGTCACTCTGGTTGGGTGCGCATAGTAAAAAGTGCTCTTGGCAGCTAGAGAGTGCCGCGTTGACTGCTGCGCATGAAGAAATAACCACCTGCAACGTTTGGTTTAGGTTTTAGGTGCATTTTTAATTTTATTGCTTAAATCGCATTTTCTCGACGAGCTGAGCACGTTTTCTGAAATGTGCTCCTCCCGTCACTCTGGTTGGGTGAGCATAGTAAAAAGTGCTCTTGGCAGCTAGAGAGTGCCGCGTTGACCACTGCGCATGAAGAAATAACCACCTGCAACGTTTGGTTTAGGTTTTGGGTGCATTTTTAATTTTATTGCTTAAATCGCATTTTCTCGTCGAGCTGAGCACGTTTTCTGAAATGTGCTCCTCCCGTCACTCTGGTTGGGTGCGCATAGTAAAAAGTGCTCTTGGCAGCTAGAGAGTGCCGCGTTGACCACTGCGCATGAAGAAATAACCATCTGCCACGTTTGGTTTAGGTTTTGGGTGCATTTTTAATTTTATTGCTTAAATCGCATTTTCTCGACGAGCTGAGCACGTTTTCTGAAATGTGCTCCTCCCGTCACACTGGTTGGGTGCGCATAGTAAAAAGTGCTCTTGGCAGCTAGAGAGTGCCGCGTTGACCACTGCGCATGAAGAAATGACCATCTGCAACGTTTGGTTTAGGTTTTGGGTGCATTTTTAATTTTATTGCTTAAATCGCATTTTCTCGACGAGCTGAGCACGTTTTCTGAAATGTGCTCCTCCCGTCACTCTGGTTGGGTGCGCATAGTAAAAAGTGCTCTTGGCAGCTAGAGAGTGCCGCGTTGACCACTGCGCATGAAGAAATAACCACCTGCAACGTTTGGTTTAGGTTTTAGGTGCATTTTTAATTTTATTGCTTAAATCGCATTTTATCGACGAGCTGAGCACGTTTTCTGAAATGTGCTCTTCCCGTCACTCTGGTTGGGTGCGCATAGTAAAAAGTGCTCTTGGCAGCTAGAGAGTGCCGCGTTGACCACTGCACATGAAGAAATAACCACCTGCAAGTTTGGTTTAGGTTTTAGGTGCATTTTTAATTTTATTGCTTAAATCGCATTTTCTCGACGAGCTGAGCACGTTTTCTGAAATGTGCTCCTCCCGTCACTCTGGTCGGGTGCGCATAGTAAAAAGTGCTCTTGGCAGCTAGAGAGTGCCGCGTTGACTGCTGCACATGAAGAAATAACCACCCCCAACGTTTGGTTTAGGTTTTAGGTGCATTTTTAATTTTATTGCTTAAATCGCATTTTCTCTACGAGCTGAGCACGTTTTCTGAAATGTGCTCCTCCCGTCACTCTGGTTGGGTGCGCATAGTAAAAAGTGCTCTTGGCAGCTAGAGAGTGCCGCGTTGACCACTGCGCATGAAGAAATAACCACCTGCAACGTTTGGTTTAGGTTTTGGGTGCATTTTTAATTTTATTGCTTAAATCGCATTTTCTCGACGAGCTGAGCACGTTTTCTGAAATGTGCTCCTCCCGTCACTCTGGTTGGGTGCGCATAGTAAAAAGTGCTCTTGGCAGCTAGAGAGTGCCGCGTTGACCACTGCGCATGAAGAAATAACCACCCGCAACGTTTGGTTTAGGTTTTAGGTGCATTTTTAATTTTATTGCTCAAATCGCATTTTCTCGACGAGCTGAGCACGTTTTCTGAAATGTGCTCCTCCCGTCACTCTGGTTGGGTGCGCATAGTAAAAAGTGCTCTTGGCAGCTAGAGAGTGCCGCGTTGACCACTGCGCATGAAGAAATAACCACGTGCAACGTTTGTTTTAGGTTTTGGGTGCATTTTTAATTTTATTGCTTAAATCGCATTTTCTCTACGAGCTGAGCACGTTTTCTGAAATGTGCTCCTCCCGTCACTCTGGTTGGGTGCGCATAGTAAAAAGTGCTCTTGGCAGCTAGAGAGTGCCGCGTTGACCACTGCGCATGAAGAAATAACCACCTGCAACGTTTGGTTTAGGTTTTGGGTGCATTTTTAATTTTATTGCTTAAATCGCATTTTCTCGACGAGCTGAGCACGTTTTCTGAAATGTGCTCCTCCCGTCACTCTGGTTGGGTGCGCATAGTAAAAAGTGCTCTTGGCAGCTAGAGAGTGCCGCGTTGACCACTGCGCATGAAGAAATAACCACCCGCAACGTTTGGTTTAGGTTTTAGGTGCATTTTTAATTTTATTGCTCAAATCGCATTTTCTCGACGAGCTGAGCACGTTTTCTGAAATGTGCTCCTCCCGTCACTCTGGTTGGGTGCGCATAGTAAAAAGTGCTCTTGGCAGCTAGAGAGTGCCGCGTTGACCACTGCGCATGAAGAAATAACCACGTGCAACGTTTGTTTTAGGTTTTAGGTGCATTTTTAATTTGATTGCTTAAATCGCATTTTCTCGACGAGCTGAGCACGTTTTCTGAAATGTGCTCCTCCCGTCACTCTGGTTGGGTGCGCATAGTAAAAAGTGCTCTTGGCAGCTAGAGAGTGCCGCCTTGACCACTGCGCATGAAGAAATAACGACGTGCAACGTTTGTTTTAGGTTTTGGGTGCATTTTTAATTTTATTGCTTAAATCGCATTTTCTCGACGAGCTGAGCACGTTTTCTGAAATGTGCTCCTCCCGTCACTCTGGTCGGGTGCGCATAGTAAAAAGTGCTCTTGGCAGCTAGAGAGTGCCGCGTTGACTGCTGCACATGAAGAAATAACCACCCCCAACGTTTGGTTTAGGTTTTAGGTGCATTTTTAATTTTATTGCTTAAATCGCATTTTCTCTACGAGCTGAGCACGTTTTCTGAAATGTGCTCCTCCCGTCACTCTGGTTGGGTGCGCATAGTAAAAAGTGCTCTTGGCAGCTAGAGAGTGCCGCGTTGACCACTGCGCATGAAGAAATGACCATCTGCAACGTTTGGTTTAGGTTTTGGCTGCATTTTTAATTTTATTGCTTAAATCGCATTTTCTCGACGAGCTGAGCACGTTTTCTGAAATGTGCTCCTCTTGTCACTCTGGTTGGGTGCGCATAGTAAAAAGTGCTCTTGGCAGCTAGAGAGTGCCGCGTTGACCACTGCGCATGAAGAAATAACCACGTACGACGTTTGTTTTAGGTTTTAGGTGCATTTTTAATTTTATTGCTTAAATCGCATTTTCTCGACGAGCTGAGCACGTTTTCTGAAATGTGCTCCTCCCGTCACTCTGGTTGGGTGCGCATAGTAAAAAGTGCTCTTGGCAGCTAGAGAGTGCCGCGTTGACTGCTGCGCATGAAGAAATAACCACCTGCAACGTTTGGTTTAGGTTTTAGGTGCATTTTTAATTTTATTGCTTAAATCGCATTTTCTCGACGAGCTGAGCACGTTTTCTGAAATGTGCTCCTCCCGTCACTCTGGTTGGGTGAGCATAGTAAAAAGTGCTCTTGGCAGCTAGAGAGTGCCGCGTTGACCACTGCGCATGAAGAAATAACCACCTGCAACGTTTGGTTTAGGTTTTGGGTGCATTTTTAATTTTATTGCTTAAATCGCATTTTCTCGTCGAGCTGAACACGTTTTCTGAAATGTGCTCCTCCCGTCACTCTGGTTGGGTGCGCATAGTAAAAAGTGCTCTTGGCAGCTAGAGAGTGCCGCGTTGACCACTGCGCATGAAGAAATAACCATCTGCCACGTTTGGTTTAGGTTTTGGGTGCATTTTTAATTTTATTGCTTAAATCGCATTTTCTCGACGAGCTGAGCACGTTTTCTGAAATGTGCTCCTCCCGTCACTCTGGTTGGGTGCGCATAGTAAAAAGTGCTCTTGGCAGCTAGAGAGTGCCGCGTTGACCACTGCGCATGAAGAAATAACCACCTGCAACGTTTGGTTTAGGTTTTAGGTGCATTTTTAATTTTATTGCTTAAATCGCATTTTCTCGACGAGCTGAGCACGTTTTCTGAAATGTGCTCCTCCCGTCACTCTGGTTGGGTGCGCATAGTAAAAAGTGCTCTTGGCAGCTAGAGAGTGCCGCGTTGACCACTGCGCATGAAGAAATAACCGCCTGCAACGTTTGGTTTAGGTTTTGGGTGCATTTTTAATTTTATTGCTTAAATCGCATTTTCTCGTCGAGCTGAGCACGTTTTCTGAAATGTGCTCCTCCCGTCACACTGGTTGGGTGCGCATAGTAAAAAGTGCTCTTGGCAGCTAGAGAGTGCCGCGTTGACCACTGCGCATGAAGAAATGACCATCTGCAACGTTTGGTTTAGGTTTTGGGTGCATTTTTAATTTTATTGCTTAAATCGCATTTTCTCGACGAGCTGAGCACGTTTTCTGAAATGTGCTCCTCCCGTCACACTGGTTGGGTGCGCATAGTAAAAAGTGCTCTTGGCAGCTAGAGAGTGCCGCGTTGACCACTGCGCATGAAGAAATAACCACCTGCAACGTTTGGTTTAGGTTTTAGGTGCATTTTTAATTTTATTGCTTAAATCGCATTTTCTCGACGAGCTGAGCACGTTTTCTGAAATGTGCTCTTCCCGTCACTCTGGTTGGGTGCGCATAGTAAAAAGTGCTCTTGGCAGCTAGAGAGTGCCGCGTTGACCACTGCACATGAAGAAATAACCAC
The DNA here is from genome assembly GCF_024217435.2 of Syngnathus scovelli. NCBI lineage: Eukaryota > Metazoa > Chordata > Actinopteri > Syngnathiformes > Syngnathidae > Syngnathus > Syngnathus scovelli. Next base: position 3,223,219 of record NC_090859.1, read on the forward strand.
CTGCAAGTTTGGTTTAGGTTTTAGGTGCATTTTTAATTTTATTGCTTAAATCGCATTTTCTCGACGAGCTGAGCACGTTTTCTGAAATGTGCTCCTCCCGTCACTCTGGTCGGGTGCGCATAGTAAAAAGTGCTCTTGGCAGCTAGAGAGTGCCGCGTTGACCACTGCGCATGAAGAAATAACCACCCGCAACGTTTGGTTTAGGTTTTAGGTGCATTTTTAATTTTATTGCTCAAATCGCATTTTCTCGACGAGCTGAGCACGTTTTCTGAAATGTGCTCCTCCCGTCACTCTGGTTGGGTGCGCATAGTAAAAAGTGCTCTTGTCAGCTAGAGAGTGCCGCGTTGACCACTGCGCATGAAGAAATAACCACGTGCAACGTTTGTTTTAGGTTTTGGGTGCATTTTTAATTTTATTGCTTAAATCGCATTTTCTCGACGAGCTGAGCACGTTTTCTGAAATGTGCTCCTCCCGTCACTCTGGTTGGGTGAGCATAGTAAAAAGTGCTCTTGGCAGCTAGAGAGTGCCGCGTTGACCACTGCGCATGAAGAAATAACCACCTGCAACGTTTGGTTTAGGTTTTGGGTGCATTTTTAATTTTATTGCTTAAATCGCATTTTCTCGTCGAGCTGAGCACGTTTTCTGAAATGTGCTCCTCCCGTCACTCTGGTTGGGTGCGCATAGTAAAAAGTGCTCTTGGCAGCTAGAGAGTGCCGCGTTGACCACTGCGCATGAAGAAATGACCATCTGCAACGTTTGGTTTAGGTTTTGGGTGCATTTTTAATTTTATTGCTTAAATCGCATTTTCTCGACGAGCTGAGCACGTTTTCTGAAATGTGCTCCTCCCGTCACTCTGGTTGGGTGCGCATAGTAAAAAGTGCTCTTGGCAGCTAGAGAGTGCCGCGTTGACCACTGCGCATGAAGAAATAACCACGTGCAACGTTTGTTTTAGGTTTTAGGTGCATTTTTAATTTGATTGCTTAAATCGCATTTTCTCGACGAGCTGCGCACGTTTTCTGAAATGTGCTCCTCCCGTCACTCTGGTTGGGTGCGCATAGTAAAAAGTGCTCTTGGCAGCTAGAGAGTGCCGCGTTGACTGCTGCGCATGAAGAAATAACCACCTGCAACGTTTGGTTTAGGTTTTAGGTGCATTTTTAATTTTATTGCTTAAATCGCATTTTCTCGACGAGCTGAGCACGTTTTTTGAAATGTGCTCCTCCCGTCACTCTGGTTGGGTGCGCATAGTAAAAAGTGCTCTTGGCAGCTAGAGAGTGCCGCGTTGACCACTGCGCATGAAGAAATAACCACCTGCAACGCTTGGTTTAGGTTTTAGGTCTTTTTTTAATTTTATTGCTTAAATCGCATTTTCTCGACGAGCTGAGCACGTTTTCTGAAATGTGCTCCTCCCGTCACTCTGGTTGGGTGTGCATAGTAAAAAGTGCTCTTGGCAGCTAGAGAGTGCCGCGTTGACCACTGCGCATGAAGAAATAACCACCTGCAACGTTCGGTTTAGGTTTTAGGTGCATCTTTAATTTTATTGCTTAAATCGCATTTTCTCGACGAGCTGAGCACGTTTTCTGAAATGTGCTCCTCCCGTCACTCTGGTTGGGTGCGCATAGTAAAAAGTGCTCTTGGCAGCTAGAGAGTTCCACGTTGACCACTGCGCATGAAGAAATGACCATCTGCAACGTTTGGTTTAGGTTTTGGGTGCATTTTTAATTTTATTGCTTAAATCGCAATTTCTCGACGAGCTGAGCACGTTTTCTGAAATGTGCTCCTCCCATCACTCTGGTTGGGTGCGCATAGTAAAAAGTGCTCTTGGCAGCTAGAGAGTGCCGCGTTGACCATTGCGCATGAAGAAATAACCAACTGCAACGTTTGGTTTAGGTTTTAGGTGCATTTTTAATTTTATTGCTTAAATCGCATTTTCTCGACGAGCAGAGCACGTTTTCTGAAATGTGCTCCTCCCGTCACTCTGGTTGGGTGCGCATAGTAAAAAGTGCTCTTGGCAGCTAGAGAGTGCCGCGTTGACCACTGCGCAAGAAGAAATAACCACCTGCAACGTTTGGTTTAGGTTTTAGGTGCATTTTTAATTTTATTGCTTAAATAGCATTTTCTCGACGAGCTGAGCACGTTTTCTGAAATGTGCTCCTCCCGTCACTCTGGTTGGGTGCGCATAGTAAAAAGTGCTCTTGGCAGCTAGAGAGTGCCGCGTTGACCACTGCACATGAAGAAATAACCACCTGCAAGTTTGGTTTAGGTTTTGTGCATTTTTAATTTTATTGCTTAAATCGCATTTTCTCGACGAGCTGAGCACGTTTTCTGAAATGTGCTCCTCCCGTCACTCTGGTTGGGTGCGCATAGTAAAAAGTGCTCTTGGCAGCTATAGAGTGCCGCGTTGACCACTGCGCATGAAGAAATAACCACCTGCAACGTTTGGTTTAGGTTTTGGGTGCATTTTTAATTTTATTGCTTAAATCGCATTTTCTGGACGAGCTGAGCACGTTTTCTGAAATGTGCTCCTCCCGTCACTCTGGTTGGGTGCGCATAGTAAAAAGTGCTCTTGGCAGCTAGAGAGTGCCGCGTTGACCACTGCGCATGAAGAAATAACCACCTGCAACGTTTGGTTTAGGTTTTGGGTGCATTTTTAATTTTATTGCTTAAATCGCATTTTCTGGACGAGCTGAGCACGTTTTCTGAAATGTGCTCCTCCCGTCACTCTGGTTGGGTGCGCATAGTAAAAAGTGCTCTTGGCAGCTAGAGAGTGCCGCGTTGACCACTGCGCATGAAGAAATAACCATCTGCAACGTTTGGTTTAGGTTTTAGGTGCATTTTTAATTTTATTGCTTAAATCGCATTTTCTCGACGAACTGAGCACGTTTTCTGAAATGTGCTCCTCCCGTCACTCTGGTTGGGTGCGCATAGTAAAAAGTGCGCTTGGCAGCTAGAGAGTGCCGCGTTGACTGCTGCGCATGAAGAAATAACCACCTGCAACGTTTGGTTTAGGTTTTAGGTGCATTTTTAATTTTATTACTTAAATCGCCTTTTCTCGACGAGCTGAGCACGTTTTCTGAAATGTGCTCCTCCCGTCACTCTGGTTGGGTGCGCATAGTAAAAAGTGCTCTTGGCAGCTAGAGAGTGCCGCGTTGACCACTGCGCATGAAGAAATAACCACCTGCAACGTTTGGTTTAGGTTTTGGGTGCATTTTTAATTTTATTGCTTAAATCGCATTTTCTCGTCGAGCTGAGCACGTTTTCTGAAATGTGCTCCTCCCGTCACTCTGGTTGGGTGCGCATAGTAAAAAGTGCTCTTGGCAGCTAGAGAGTGCCGCGTTGACCACTGCGCATGAAGAAATGACCATTTGCAACGTTTGGTTTAGGTTTTGGGTGCATTTTTATTTTATTGCTTAAATCGCATTTTCTCGACGAGCTGAGCACGTTTTCTGAAATATGCTCCTCCCGTCACTCTGGTTGGGTGCGCATAGTAAAAAGTGCTCTTGGCAGCTAGAGATTGCCGCGTTGACCACTGCGCAAGAAGAAATAACCACCTGCAACGTTTGGTTTAGGTTTTAGGTGCATTTTTAATTTTATTGCTTAAATAGCATTTTCTCGACGAGCTGAGCACGTTTTCTGAAATGTGCTCCTCCCGTCACTCTGGTTGGGTGCGCATAGTAAAAAGTGCTCTTGGCAGCTAGAGAGTGCCGCGTTGACCACTGCACATGAAGAAATAACCACCTGCAAGTTTGGTTTAGGTTTTGTGCATTTTTAATTTTATTGCTTAAATCGCATTTTCTCGACGAGCTGAGCACGTTTTCTGAAATGTGCTCCTCCCGTCACTCTGGTTGGGTGCGCATAGTAAAAAGTGCTCTTGGCAGCTATAGAGTGCCGCGTTGACCACTGCGCATGAAGAAATAACCACCTGCAACGTTTGGTTTAGGTTTTGGGTGCATTTTTAATTTTATTGCTTAAATCGCATTTTCTGGACGAGCTGAGCACGTTTTCTGAAATGTGCTCCTCCCGTCACTCTGGTTGGGTGCGCATAGTAAAAAGTGCTCTTGGCAGCTAGAGAGTGCCGCGTTGACCACTGCGCATGAAGAAATAACCACCTGCAACGTTTGGTTTAGGTTTTGGGTGCATTTTTAATTTTATTGCTTAAATCGCATTTTCTGGACGAGCTGAGCACGTTTTCTGAAATGTGCTCCTCCCGTCACTCTGGTTGGGTGCGCATAGTAAAAGGTGCTCTTGGCAGCTAGAGAGTGCCGCGTTGAATGCTGCGCATGAAGAAATAACCATCTGCAACGTTTGGTTTAGGTTTTATGTGCATTTTTAATTTTATTGCTTAAATCGCATTTTCTCGACGAGCTGAGCACGTTTTCTGAAATGTGCTCCTCCCGTCACTCTGGTTGGGTGCGCATAGTAAAAAGTGCTCTTGGCAGCTAGAGAGTGCCGCGTTGACCACTGCGCATGAAGAAATAACCACCTGCAACGTTTGGTTTAGGTTTTGGGTGCATTTTTAATTTTATTGCTTAAATTGCATTTTCTGGACGAGCTGAGCACGTTTTCTGAAATGTGCTCCTCCCGTCACTCTGGTTGGGTGCGCATAGTAAAAAGTGCTCTTGGCAGCTAGAGAGTGCCGCGTTGACCACTGCGCATGAAGAAATGACCATCTGCAACGTTTGGTTTAGGTTTTAGGTGCATTTTTAATTTTATTGCTTAAATCGCATTTTCTCGACGAGCTGAGCACGTTTTCTGAAATGTGCTCCTCCCGTCACTCTGGTTGGGTGCGCATAGTAAAAAGTGCTCTTGGCAGCTAGAGAGTGCCGCGTTGACCACTGCCCATGAAGAAATAACCACCTGCAACGTTTGGTTTAGGTTTTAGGTGCATTTTTAATTTAATTGCTTAAATCGCATTTTCTCGACGAGCTGAGCACGTTTTCTGAAATGTGCTCCTCCCGTCACTCTGGTCGGGTGCGCATAGTAAAAAGTGCTCTTGGCAGCTAGAGAGTGCCGCGTTGACCACTGCGCATGAAGAAATGACCATCTGCAACGTTTGGTTTAGGTTTTGGATGCATTTGTAATTTTATTGCTTAAATCGCATTTTCTCGACGAGCTGAGCACGTTTTCTGAAATGTGATCCTCCCGTCACTCTGGTTGGGTGCGCATAGTAAAAAGTGCTCTTGGCAGCTAGAGAGTGCCGCGTTGACCACTGCGCATGAAGAAATGACCATCTGCAACGTTTGGTTTAGGTTTTGGGTGCATTTTTAATTTTATTGCTTAAATCGCATTTTCTTGACGAGCTGAGCACGTTTTCTGAAATGTGCTCCTCCCGTCACTCTGGTTGGGTGCGCATAGTAAAAAGTGCTCTTGGCAGCTAGAGAGTGCCGCGTTGACCACTGCGCATGAAGAAATGACCATCTGCAACGTTTGGTTTAGGTTTTAGGTCTATTTTTAATTTTATTGCTTAAATCGCATTTTCTCGACGAGCTGAGCATGTTTTCTGAAATGTGCTCCTCCCGTCACTCTGGTTGGGTGCGCATAGTAAAAAGTGCTCTTGGCAGCTAGAGAGTGCCGCGTTGACCACTGCGCATGAAGAAATGACCATCTGCAACGTTTGGTTTAGGTTTTAGGTGCATTTTTAATTTTATTGCTTAAATCGCATTTTCTCGACGAGCTGAGCACGTTTTCTGAAATGTGCTCCTCCCGTCACTCTGGTTGGGTGCGCATAGTAAAAAGTGCTCTTGGCAGCTAGAGAGTGCCGCGTTGACCACTGCGCATGAAGAAATAACCACCTGCAACGTTCGGTTTAGGTTTTAGGTGCATCTTTAATTTTATTGCTTAAATCGCATTTTCTCGACGAGCTGAGCACGTTTTCTGAAATGTGCTCCTCCCGTCACTCTGGTTGGTTGCGCATAGTAAAAAGTGCTCTTGGCAGCTAGAGAGTGCCACGTTGACCACTGCGCATGAAGAAATGACCATCTGCAACGTTTGGTTTAGGTTTTGGGTGCATTTTTAATTTTATTGCTTAAATCGCAATTTCTCGACGAGCTGAGCACGTTTTCTGAAATGTGCTCCTCCCGTCACTCTGGTTGGGTGCGCATAGTAAAAAGTGCTCTTGGCAGCTAGAGAGTGCCGCGTTGACCATTGCGCATGAAGAAATAACCAACTGCAACGTTTGGTTTAGGTTTTAGGTGCATTTTTAATTTTATTGCTTAAATCGCATTTTCTCGACGAGCAGAGCACGTTTTCTGAAATGTGCTCCTCCCGTCACTCTGGTTGGGTGCGCATAGTAAAAAGTGCTCTTGGCAGCTAGAGAGTGCCGCGTTGACCACTGCACATGAAGAAATAACCACCTGCAACGTTTGGTTTAGGTTTTGGGTGCATTTTTAATTTTATTGCTTAAATCGCATTTTCTCGACGAGCTGAGTACGTTTTCTGAAATGTGCTCCTCCCGTCACTCTGGTTGGGTGCGCATAGTAAAAAGTGCTCTTGGCAGCTAGAGAGTGCCGCGTTGACCACTGCGCATGAAGAAATAACCACCTGCAAGTTTGGTTTAGGTTTTAGGTGCATTTTTAATTTTATTGCTTAAATCGCATTTTCTCGACGAGCTGAGCACGTTTTCTGAAATGTGCTCCTCCCGTCACTCTGGTTGGGTGCGCATAGTAAAAAGTGCTCTTGGCAGCTAGAGAGTTCCGCGTTGACCACTGCGCATGAAAAAATAACCACCTGCAACGTTTGGTTTAGGTTTTGGGTGCATTTTTAATTTTATTGCTTAAATCGCATTTTCTGGACGAGCTGAGCACGTTTTCTGAAATGTGCTCCTCCCGTCACTCTGGTTGGGTGCGCATAGTAAAAAGTGCTCTTGGCAGCTAGAGAGTGCCGCGTTGACCACTGCGCATGAAAAAATGACCATCTGCAACGTTTGGTTTAGGTTTTAGGTGCATTTTTAATTTTATTGCTTAAATCGCATTTTCTCGACGAGCTGAGCATGTTTTCTGAAATGTGCTCCTCCCGTCACTCTGGTTGGGTGCGCATAGTAAAAAGTGCTCTTGGCAGCTAGAGAGTGCCGCGTTGACCACTGCGCATGAAGAAATGACCATCTGCAACGTTTGGTTTAGGTTTTAGGTGCATTTTTAATTTTATTGCTTTAATCGCATTTTCTCGACGAGCTGAGCACGTTTTCTGAAATGTGCTCCTCCCGTCACTCTGGTTGGGTGCGCATACTAAAAAGTGCTCTTGGCAGCTAGAGAGTGCCGCGTTGACCACTGCGCATGAAGAAATAACCACCTGCAACGTTTGGTTTAGGTTTTAGGTGCATTTTTAATTTTATTGCTTAAATCGCATTTTCTCGACGAGCTGAGCACGTTTTCTGAAATGTGCTCCTCCCGTCACTCTGGTCGGGTGCGCATAGTAAAAAGTGCTCTTGGCAGCTAGAGAGTGCCGCGTTGACTGCTGCACATGAAGAAATAATCACCCCCAACGTTTGGTTTAGGTTTTAGGTTCATTTTTAATTTTATTGCTTAAATCGCATTTTCTCGACGAGCTGAGCACGTTTTCTGAAATGTGCTCCTCCCGTCACTCTGGTTGGGTGCGCATAGTAAAAAGTACTCTTGGCAGCTAGAGAGTGCCGCGTTGACCACTGCGCATGAAGAAATAACCACCTGCAACGTTTAGTTTAGGTTTTGGGTGCATTTTTAATTTTATTGCTTAAATCGCATTTTCTCGTCGAGCTGAGCACGTTTTCTGAAATGTGCTCCTCCCGTCACTCTGGTTGGGTGCGCATAGTAAAAAGTGCTCTTGGCAGCTAGAGAGTGCCGCGTTGACCACTGATATGAAGAAATGACCATCCTCAACGATTGGCTTAGGTTTTGGGTGCATTTTTAATTTTATTGCTTAAATCGAATTTTCTCGACGAGCTGAGCACGTTTTCTGAAATGTGCTCCTCCCGTCACTCTGGTTGGGTGCGCATAGTAAAAAGTGCTCTTGGCAGCTAGAGAGTGCCGCGTTGACCATTGCGCATGAAGAAATAACCAACTGCAACGTTTGGTTTAGGTTTTAGGTGCATTTTTAATTTTATTGCTTAAATCGCATTTTCTCGACGAGCAGAGCACGTTTTCTGAAATGTGCTCCTCCCGTCACTCTGGTTGGGTGCGCATAGTAAAAAGTGCTCTTGGCAGCTAGAGAGTGCCGCGTTGACCACTGCACATGAAGAAATAACCACCTGCAACGTTTGGTTTAGGTTTTGGGTGCATTTTTAATTTTATTGCTTAAATCGCATTTTCTCGACGAGCTGAGTACGTTTTCTGAAATGTGCTCCTCCCGTCACTCTGGTTGGGTGCGCATAGTAAAAAGTGCTCTTGGCAGCTAGAGAGTGCCGCGTTGACCACTGCGCATGAAGAAATAACCACCTGCAAGTTTGGTTTAGGTTTTAGGTGCATTTTTAATTTTATTGCTTAAATCGCATTTTCTCGACGAGCTGAGCACGTTTTCTGAAATGTGCTCCTCCCGTCACTCTGGTTGGGTGCGCATAGTAAAAAGTGCTCTTGGCAGCTAGAGAGTTCCGCGTTGACCACTGCGCATGAAAAAATAACCACCTGCAACGTTTGGTTTAGGTTTTGGGTGCATTTTTAATTTTATTGCTTAAATCGCATTTTCTGGACGAGCTGAGCACGTTTTCTGAAATGTGCTCCTCCCGTCACTCTGGTTGGGTGCGCATAGTAAAAAGTGCTCTTGGCAGCTAGAGAGTGCCGCGTTGACCACTGCGCATGAAAAAATGACCATCTGCAACGTTTGGTTTAGGTTTTAGGTGCATTTTTAATTTTATTGCTTAAATCGCATTTTCTCGACGAGCTGAGCATGTTTTCTGAAATGTGCTCCTCCCGTCACTCTGGTTGGGTGCGCATAGTAAAAAGTGCTCTTGGCAGCTAGAGAGTGCCGCGTTGACCACTGCGCATGAAGAAATGACCATCTGCAACGTTTGGTTTAGGTTTTAGGTGCATTTTTAATTTTATTGCTTTAATCGCATTTTCTCGACGAGCTGAGCACGTTTTCTGAAATGTGCTCCTCCCGTCACTCTGGTTGGGTGCGCATACTAAAAAGTGCTCTTGGCAGCTAGAGAGTGCCGCGTTGACCACTGCGCATGAAGAAATAACCACCTGCAACGTTTGGTTTAGGTTTTAGGTGCATTTTTAATTTTATTGCTTAAATCGCATTTTCTCGACGAGCTGAGCACGTTTTCTGAAATGTGCTCCTCCCGTCACTCTGGTCGGGTGCGCATAGTAAAAAGTGCTCTTGGCAGCTAGAGAGTGCCGCGTTGACTGCTGCACATGAAGAAATAATCACCCCCAACGTTTGGTTTAGGTTTTAGGTTCATTTTTAATTTTATTGCTTAAATCGCATTTTCTCGACGAGCTGAGCACGTTTTCTGAAATGTGCTCCTCCCGTCACTCTGGTTGGGTGCGCATAGTAAAAAGTACTCTTGGCAGCTAGAGAGTGCCGCGTTGACCACTGCGCATGAAGAAATAACCACCTGCAACGTTTAGTTTAGGTTTTGGGTGCATTTTTAATTTTATTGCTTAAATCGCATTTTCTCGTCGAGCTGAGCACGTTTTCTGAAATGTGCTCCTCCCGTCACTCTGGTTGGGTGCGCATAGTAAAAAGTGCTCTTGGCAGCTAGAGAGTGCCGCGTTGACCACTGATATGAAGAAATGACCATCCTCAACGATTGGCTTAGGTTTTGGGTGCATTTTTAATTTTATTGCTTAAATCGAATTTTCTCGACGAGCTGAGCACGTTTTCTGAAATGTGCTCCTCCCGTCACTCTGGTTGGGTGCGCATAGTAAAAAGTGCTCTTGGCAGCTAGAGAGTGCCGCGTTGACCACTGCGCATGAAGAAATAACCACGTGCAACGTTTGTTTTAGGTTTTAGGTGCATTTTTAATTTGATTGCTTAAATCGCATTTTCTCGACGAGCTGAGCACGTTTTCTGAAATGTGCTCCTCCCGTCACTCTGGTTGGGTGCGCATAGTAAAAAGTGCTCTTGGCAGCTAGAGAGTGCCGCGTTGACCGCTGCGCATGAAGAAATAACCACCTGCACCGTTTGGTTTAGGTTTTGGGTGCATTTTTAATTTTATTGCTTAAATCGCATTTTCTCGTCGAGCTGAGCAAGTTTTCTGAAATGTGCTCCTCCCGTCACTCTGGTTTGGGTGCGCATAGTAAAAAGTGCTCTTGGCAGCTAGAGAGTGCCGCGTTGACCACTGCGCATGAAGAAATGACCATCTGCAACGTTTGGTTTAGGTTTTGGGTGCATTTTTAATTTTATTGCTTAAATCGAATTTTCTTGACGAGCTGAGCACGTTTTCTGAAATGTGCTCCTCCCGTCACTCTGGTTGGGTGCGCATAGTAAAAAGTGCTCTTGGCAGCTAGAGAGTGCCGCGTTGACCACTGCGCATGAAGAAATAACCACGTGCAACGTGTGTTTTAGGTTTTAGGTGCATTTTTAATTTTATTGCTTAAATCGCATTTTCTCGACGAGCTGAGCACGTTTTCTGAAATGTGCTCCTCCCGTCACTCTGGTTGGGTGCGCATAGTAAAAAGTGCGCTTGGCAGCTAGAGAGTGCCGCGTTGACTGCTGCGCATGAAGAAATAACCACCTGCAACGTTTGGTTTAGGTTTTAGGTGCATTTTTAACTTTATTGCTTAAATCGCCTTTTCTCGACGAGCTGAGCACGTTTTCTGAAATGTGCTCCTCCCGTCACTCTGGTTGGGTGCGCATAGTAAAAAGTGCTCTTGGCAGCTAGAGAGTGCCGCGTTGACCACTGCGCATGAAGAAATAACCACCTGCAACGTTTGGTTTAGGTTTTGGGTGCATTTTTAATTTTAATGCTTAAATCGCATTTTCTCGTCGAGCTGAGCACGTTTTCTGAAATGTGCTCCTCCCGTCACTCTGGTTGGGTGCGCATAGTAAAAAGTGCTCTTGGCAGCTAGAGAGTGCCGCGTTGACCACTGCGCATGAAGAAATGACCATCTGCAACGTTTGGTTTAGGTTTTGGGTGCATTTTTATTTTATTGCTTAAATCGCATTTTCTCGACGAGTTGAGCACATTTTCTGAAATGTGCTCCTCCCGTCACTCTGGTTGGGTGCGCATAGTAAAAAGTGCTCTTGGCAGCTAGAGATTGCCGCGTTGACCACTGCGCAAGAAGAAATAACCACCTGCAACGTTTGGTTTAGGTTTTAGGTGCATTTTTAATTTTATTGCTTAAATAGCATTTTCTCGACGAGCTGAGCACGTTTTCTGAAATGTGCTCCTCCCGTCACTCTGGTTGGGTGCGCATAGTAAAAAGTGCTCTTGGCAGCTAGAGAGTGCCGCGTTGACCACTGCACATGAAGAAATAACCACCTGCAAGTTTGGTTTAGGTTTTGTGCATTTTTCATTTTATTGCTTAAATCGCATTTTCTCGACGAGCTGAGCACGTTTTCTGAAATGTGCTCCTCCCGTCACTCTGGTTGGGTGCGCATAGTAAAAAGTGCTCTTGGCAGCTATAGAGTGCCGCGTTGACCACTGCGCATGAAGAAATAACCACCTGCAACGTTAGGTTTAGGTTTTGGGTGCATTTTTAATTTTATTGCTTAAATCGCATTTTCTGGACGAGCTGAGCACGTTTTCTGAAATGTGCTCCTCCCGTCACTCTGGTTGGGTGCGCATAGTAAAAAGTGCTCTTGGCAGCTAGAGAGTGCCGCGTTGACCACTGCGCATGAAGAAATAACCACCTGCAACGTTTTTTTTAGGTTTTGGGTGCATTTTTAATTTTATTGCTTAAATCGCATTTTCTGGACGAGCTGAGCACGTTTTCTGAAATGTGCTCCTCCCGTCACTCTGGTTGGGTGCGCATAGTAAAAAGTGCTCTTGGCAGCTAGAGAGTGCCGCGTTGACCACTGCGCATGAAGAAATGACCATCTGCAACGTTTGGTTTAGGTTTTAGGTGCATTTTTAATTTTATTGCTTAAATCGCATTTTCTCGACGAGCTGAGCACGTTTTCTGAAATGTCCTCCTCCCGTCACTCTGGTTGGGTGCGCATAGTAAAAAGTGCTCTTGGCAGCTAGAGAGTGCCGCGTTGACCACTGCGCATGAAGAAATGACCATCTGCAACGTTTGGTTTAGGTTTTAGGTGCATTTTTAATTTTATTGCTTAAATCGCATTTTCTCGACGAGCTGAGCACGTTTTCTGAAATGTGCTCCTCCCGTCACTCTGGTTGGGTGCGCATAGTAAAAAGTGCTCTTGGCAGCTAGAGAGTGCCGCGTTGAATGCTGCGCATGAAGAAATAACCATCTGCAACGTTTGGTTTAGGTTTTATGTGCATTTTTAATTTTATTGCTTAAATCGCATTTTCTCGACGAGCTGAGCACGTTTTCTGAAATGTGCTCCTCCCGTCACTCTGGTTGGGTGCGCATAGTAAAAAGTGCTCTTGGCAACTAGAGAGTGCCGCGTTGACCACTGCACATGAAGAAATAACCACCTGCAACGTTTGGTTTAGGTTTTGGGTGCATTTTTAATTTTATTGCTTAAATTGCATTTTCTGGACGAGCTGAGCACGTTTTCTGAAATGTGCTCCTCCCGTCACTCTGGTTGGGTGCGCATAGTAAAAAGTGCTCTTGGCAGCTAGAGAGTGCCGCGTTGACCACTGCGCATGAAGAAATGACCATCTGCAACGTTTGGTTTAGGTTTTAGGTGCATTTTTAATTGTATTGCTTAAATCGCATTTTCTCGACGAGCTGAGCACGTTTTCTGAAATGTGCTCCTCCCGTCACTCTGGTTGGGTGCGCATAGTAAAAAGTGCTCTTGGCAGCTAGAGAGTGCCGCGTTGACCACTGCCCATGAAGAAATAACCACCTGCAACGTTTGGTTTAGGTTTTAGGTGCATTTTTAATTTTATTGCTTAAATCGCATTTTCTCGACGAGCTGAGCACGTTTTCTGAAATGTGCTCCTCCCGTCACTCTGGTCGGGTGCGCATAGTAAAAAGTGCTCTTGGCAGCTAGAGAGTGCCGCGTTGACCACTGCGCATGAAGAAATGACCATCTGCAACGTTTGGTTTAGGTTTTGGATGCATTTTTAATTTTATTGCTTAAATCGCATTTTCTCGACGAGCTGAGCACGTTTTCTGAAATGTGCTCCTCCCGTCACTCTGGTTGGGTGCGCATAGTAAAAAGTGCTCTTAGCAGCTAGAGAGTGCCGCGTTGACCACTGCGCATGAAGAAATGACCATCTGCAACGTTTGGTTTAGGTTTTGGGTGCATTTTTAATTTTATTGCTTAAATCGCATTTTCTTGACGAGCTGAGCACGTTTTCTGAAATGTGCTCCTCCCGTCACTCTGGTTGGGTGCGCATAGTAAAAAGTGCTCTTGGCAGCTAGAGAGTGCCGCGTTGACCACTGCGCATGAAGAAATGACCATCTGCAACGTTTGGTTTAGGTTTTAGGTCTATTTTTAATTTTATTGCTTAAATCGCATTTTCTCGACGAGCTGAGCATGTTTTCTGAAATGTGCTCCTCCCGTCACTCTGGTTGGGTGCGCATAGTAAAAAGTGCTCTTGGCAGCTAGAGAGTGCCGCGTTGACCACTGCGCATGAAGAAATGACCATCTGCAACGTTTGGTTTAGGTTTTAGGTGCATTTTTAATTTTATTGCTTAAATCGCATTTTCTCGACGAGCTGAGCATGTTTTCTGAAATGTGCTCCTCCCGTCACTCTGGTTGGGTGCGCATAGTAAAAAGTGCTCTTGGCAGCTAGAGAGTGCCGCGTTGACCACTGCGCATGAAGAAATGACCATCTGCAACGTTTGGTTTAGGTTTTAGGTCTATTTTTAATTTTATTGCTTAAATCGCATTTTCTCGACGAGCTGAGCACGTTTTCTGAAATGTGCTCCTCCCGTCACTCTGGTTGGGTGCGCATAGTAAAAAGTGCTCTTGGCAGCTAGAGAGTGCCGCGTTGACCACTGCGCATGAAGAAATGACCATCTGCAACGTTTGGTTTAGGTTTTAGGTCTATTTTTAATTTTGTTGCTTAAATCGCATTTTCTCGACGAGCTGAGCATGTTTTCTGAATTGTGCTCCTCCCGTCACTCTGGTTGGGTGCGCATAGTAAAAAGTGCTCTTGGCAGCTAGAGAGTGCCGCGTTGACCACTGCGCATGAAGAAATGACCATCTGCAACGTTTGGTTTAGGTTTTAGGTGCATTTTTAATTTTATTGCTTAAATCGCATTTTCTCGACGAGCTGAGCACGTTTTCTGAAATGTGCTCCTCCCGTCACTCTGGTTGGGTGCGCATAGTAAAAAGTGCTCTTGGCAGCTAGAGAGTGCCGCGTTGACCACTGCGCATGAAGAAATAACCACCTGCAACGTTAGGTTTAGGTTTTGGGTGCATTTTTAATTTTATTGCTTAAATCGCATTTTCTGGACGAGCTGAGCACGTTTTCTGAAATGTGCTCCTCCCGTCACTCTGGTTGGGTGCGCATAGTAAAAAGTGCTCTTGGCAGCTAGAGAGTGCCGCGTTGACCACTGCGCATGAAGAAATAACCACCTGCAACGTTTTTTTTAGGTTTTGGGTGCATTTTTAATTTTATTGCTTAAATCGCATTTTCTGGACGAGCTGAGCACGTTTTCTGAAATGTGCTCCTCCCGTCACTCTGGTTGGGTGCGCATAGTAAAAAGTGCTCTTGGCAGCTAGAGAGTGCCGCGTTGACCACTGCGCATGAAGAAATGACCATCTGCAACGTTTGGTTTAGGTTTTAGGTGCATTTTTAATTTTATTGCTTAAATCGCATTTTCTCGACGAGCTGAGCACGTTTTCTGAAATGTCCTCCTCCCGTCACTCTGGTTGGGTGCGCATAGTAAAAAGTGCTCTTGGCAGCTAGAGAGTGCCGCGTTGACCACTGCGCATGAAGAAATGACCATCTGCAACGTTTGGTTTAGGTTTTAGGTGCATTTTTAATTTTATTGCTTAAATCGCATTTTCTCGACGAGCTGAGCACGTTTTCTGAAATGTGCTCCTCCCGTCACTCTGGTTGGGTGCGCATAGTAAAAAGTGCTCTTGGCAGCTAGAGAGTGCCGCGTTGAATGCTGCGCATGAAGAAATAACCATCTGCAACGTTTGGTTTAGGTTTTATGTGCATTTTTAATTTTATTGCTTAAATCGCATTTTCTCGACGAGCTGAGCACGTTTTCTGAAATGTGCTCCTCCCGTCACTCTGGTTGGGTGCGCATAGTAAAAAGTGCTCTTGGCAGCTAGAGAGTGCCGCGTTGACCACTGCGCATGAAGAAATAACCACCTGCAACGTTTGGTTTAGGTTTTGGGTGCATTTTTAATTTTATTGCTTAAATTGCATTTTCTGGACGAGCTGAGCACGTTTTCTGAAATGTGCTCCTCCCGTCACTCTGGTTGGGTGCGCATAGTAAAAAGTGCTCTTGGCAGCTAGAGAGTGCCGCGTTGACCACTGCGCATGAAGAAATGACCATCTGCAACGTTTGGTTTAGGTTTTAGGTGCATTTTTAATTGTATTGCTTAAATCGCATTTTCTCGACGAGCTGAGCACGTTTTCTGAAATGTGCTCCTCCCGTCACTCTGGTTGGGTGCGCATAGTAAAAAGTGCTCTTGGCAGCTAGAGAGTGCCGCGTTGACCACTGCCCATGAAGAAATAACCACCTGCAACGTTTGGTTTAGGTTTTAGGTGCATTTTTAATTTTATTGCTTAAATCGCATTTTCTCGACGAGCTGAGCACGTTTTCTGAAATGTGCTCCTCCCGTCACTCTGGTCGGGTGCGCATAGTAAAAAGTGCTCTTGGCAGCTAGAGAGTGCCGCGTTGACCACTGCGCATGAAGAAATGACCATCTGCAACGTTTGGTTTAGGTTTTGGATGCATTTTTAATTTTATTGCTTAAATCGCATTTTCTCGACGAGCTGAGCACGTTTTCTGAAATGTGCTCCTCCCGTCACTCTGGTTGGGTGCGCATAGTAAAAAGTGCTCTTAGCAGCTAGAGAGTGCCGCGTTGACCACTGCGCATGAAGAAATGACCATCTGCAACGTTTGGTTTAGGTTTTGGGTGCATTTTTAATTTTATTGCTTAAATCGCATTTTCTTGACGAGCTGAGCACGTTTTCTGAAATGTGCTCCTCCCGTCACTCTGGTTGGGTGCGCATAGTAAAAAGTGCTCTTGGCAGCTAGAGAGTGCCGCGTTGACCACTGCGCATGAAGAAATGACCATCTGCAACGTTTGGTTTAGGTTTTAGGTCTATTTTTAATTTTATTGCTTAAATCGCATTTTCTCGACGAGCTGAGCATGTTTTCTGAAATGTGCTCCTCCCGTCACTCTGGTTGGGTGCGCATAGTAAAAAGTGCTCTTGGCAGCTAGAGAGTGCCGCGTTGACCACTGCGCATGAAGAAATGACCATCTGCAACGTTTGGTTTAGGTTTTAGGTGCATTTTTAATTTTATTGCTTAAATCGCATTTTCTCGACGAGCTGAGCACGTTTTCTGAAATGTGCTCCTCCCGTCACTCTGGTTGGGTGTGCATAGTAAAAAGTGCTCTTGGCAGCTAGAGAGTGCCGCGTTGACCACTGCGCATGAAGAAATAACCACCTGCAACGTTCGGTTTAGGTTTTAGGTGCATCTTTAATTTTATTGCTTAAATCGCATTTTCTCGACGAGCTGAGCACGTTTTCTGAAATGTGCTCCTCCCGTCACTCTGGTTGGGTGCGCATAGTAAAAAGTGCTCTTGGCAGCTAGAGAGTGCCACGTTGACCACTGCGCATGAAGAAATGACCATCTGCAACGTTTGGTTTAGGTTTTGGGTGCATTTTTAATTTTATTGCTTAAATCGCAATTTCTCGACGAGCTGAGCACGTTTTCTGAAATGTGCTCCTCCCGTCACTCTGGTTGGGTGCGCATAGTAAAAAGTGCTCTTGGCAGCTAGAGAGTGCCGCGTTGACCACTGCGCATGAAGAAATGACCATCTGCAACGTTTGGTTTAGGTTTTAGGTGCATTTTTAATTTTATTGCTTTAATCGCATTTTCTCGACGAGCTGAGCACGTTTTCTGAAATGTGCTCCTCCCGTCACTCTGGTTGGGTGCGCATACTAAAAAGTGCTCTTGGCAGCTAGAGAGTGCCGCGTTGACCACTGCGCATGAAGAAATAACCACCTGCAACGTTTGGTTTAGGTTTTAGGTGCATTTTTAATTTTATTGCTTAAATCGCATTTTCTCGACGAGCTGAGCACGTTTTCTGAAATGTGCTCCTCCCGTCACTCTGGTCGGGTGCGCATAGTAAAAAGTGCTCTTGGCAGCTAGAGAGTGCCGCGTTGACTGCTGCACATGAAGAAATAACCACCCCCAACGTTTGGTTTAGGTTTTAGGTGCATTTTTAATTTTATTGCTTAAATCGCATTTTCTCGACGAGCTGAGCACGTTTTCTGAAATGTGCTCCTCCCGTCACTCTGGTTGGGTGCGCATAGTAAAAAGTCCTCTTGGCAGCTAGAGAGTGCCGCGTTGACCACTGCACATGAAGAAATAACCACCTGCAAGTTTGGTTTAGGTTTTGTGCATTTTTAATTTTATTGCTTAAATCGCATTTTCTCGACGAGCTGAGCACGTTTTCTGAAATGTGCTCCTCCCGTCACTCTGGTTGGGTGCGCATAGTAAAAAGTCCTCTTGGCAGCTAGAGAGTGCCGCGTTGACCATTGCGCATGAAGAAATAACCACCTGCAACGTTTGGTTTAGGCTTTAGGTGCATTTTTAATTTTATTGGTTAAATCGCATTTTCTCGACGAGCTGAGCACGTTTTCTGAAATGTGCTCCTCCCGTCACTCTGGTTCGGTGCGCATAGTAAAAAGTGCTCTTGGCAGCTAGAGAGTGCCGCGTTGACCACTGCGCATGAAGAAATGACCATCTGCAACGTTTGGTTTAGGTTTTGGGTTTATTTTTAATTTTATTGCTGAAATCGCATTTTCTCGACGAGCTGAGCACGTTTTCTGAAATGTGCTCCTCCCGTCACTCTGGTTGGGTGCGCATAGTAAAAAGTGCTCTTGGCAGCTAGAGAGTGCCGCGTTGACCACTGCGCATGAAGAAATAACCACCTGAAACGTTTGGTTTAGGTTTTACGTGCATTTTTAATTTTATTGCTTAAATCGCATTTTCTCGACGAGCTGAGCACGTTTTCTGAAATGTGCTCCTCCCGTCACTCTGGTTGGGTGCGCATAGTAAAAAGTGCTCTTGGCAGCTAGAGAGTGCCGCGTTGGCCACTGCGCATGAAGAAATAACCACCTGCAACGTTTGGTTTAGGTTTTAGGTGCATTTTTAATTGTATTGCTTAAATCGCATTTTCTCGACGAGCTGAGCACGTTTTCTGAAATGTGCTCCTCCCGTCACTCTGGTTGGTTGCGCATAGTAAAAAGTGCTCTTGGCAGCTAGAGAGTGCCGCGTTGACCACTGCACATGAAGAAATAACCACCTGCAACGTTTGGTTTAGGTTTTAGGTGCATTTTTAATTTTATTGCTTAAATCGCATTTTCTCGACGAGCTGAGCACGTTTTCTGAAATGTGCTCCTCCCGTCACTCTTGTTGGGTGCGCATAGTAAAAAGTGCTCTTGGCAGCTAGAGAGTCTCGCGTTGACCACTGCGCATGAAGAAATAACCACCTGCAACGTTTGGTTTAGGTTTTAGGTGCATTTTTAATTTTATTGCTTAAATCGCATTTTCTCGACGAGCTGAGCACGTTTTCTGAAATGTGCTCCTCCCGTCACTCTGGTTGGGTGCGCATAGTAAAAAGTGCTCTTGGCAGCTAGAGAGTGCCGCGTTGACCATTGCGCATGAAGAAATAACCACCTGCAACGTTTGGTTTAGGTTTTATGTGCATTTTTAATTTTATTGCTTAAATCGCATTTTCTCGACGAGCTGAGCACGTTTTCTGAAATGTGCTCCTCCCGTCACTCTGGTTGGGTGCGCATAGTAAAAAGTGCTCTTGGCAGCTAGAGAGTGCCGCGTTGACCACTGCGCATGAAGAAATGACCATCTGCAACGTTTGGTTTAGGTTTTAGGTGCATTTTTAATTTTATTGCTTAAATCGCATTTTCTCGACGAGCTGAGCACGTTTTCTGAAATGTGCTCCTCCCGTCACTCTGGTTGGGTGCGCATAGTAAAAAGTGCTCTTGGCAGCTAGAGAGTGCCGCGTTGACCACTGCGCATGAAGAAATAACCACCTGCAACGTTTGGTTTAGGTTTTGGGTGCATGTTTAATTTTATTGCTTAAACCGAATTTTCTCGACAAGCTGAGCACGTTTTCTGAAATGTGCTCCTCCCGTCACTCTTGTTGGGTGCGCATAGTAAAAAGTGCTCTTGGCAGCTAGAGAGTGCCGCGTTGACCACTGCGCATGAAGAAATAACCACCTGCAACGTTTGGTTTAGGTTTTAGGTGCATTTTTAATTTTATTGCTTAAATCGCATTTTCTCGACAAGCTGAGCACGTTTTCTGAAATGTGCTCCTCCCGTCACTCTGGTTTGGTGCACATAGTAAAAAGTGCTCTTGGCAGCTAGAGAGTGCCGCGTTGACCACTGCGCATGAAGAAATAACCACCTGCAACGTTTGGTTTAGGTTTTGAGTGCATTTTTAATTTTATTGATTAAATCGCATGTTCTCGACAAGCTGAGCACGTTTTCTGAAATGTGCTCCTTCCGTCACTCTGGTTGGGTGCGCATTGTAAAAAGTGCTCTTGGCAGCTAGAGAGTGCCGCGTTGACCACTGCGCATGAAGAAATGACCATTTGCAACGTTTGGTTTAGGTTTTAGGTGCGTTTTTAATTTTATTGCTTAAATTGTATTTTCTCGACGAGCTGAGCACGTTTTCTGAAATGTGCTCCTCCTGTCACTCTGGTTGGGTGCGCATAGTAAAAAGTGCTCTTGGCAGCTAGAGAGTGCCGCGTTGACCACTGCGCATGAAGAAATGACCATCTGCAACGTTTGGTTTAGGTTTTAGGTGCATTTTTAATTTTATTGCTTAAATCGCATTTTCTCGACGAGCTGAGCACGTTTTCTGAAATGTGCTCCTCCCGTCACTCTGGTTGGGTGCGCATAGTAAAAAGTGCTCTTGGCAGCTAGAGAGTGCCGCGTTGACCACTGCGCATGAAGAAATAACCACCTGCAACGTTTGGTTTAGGTTCTAGGTGCATTTTTAATTTTATTGCTTAAATCGCATTTTCTCGACGAGCTGAGCACGTTTTCTGAAATGTGCTCCTCCCGTCACTCTGGTCGGGTGCGCATAGTAAAAAGTGCTCTTGGCAGCTAGAGAGTGCCGCGTTGACCACTGCGCATGAAGAAATGACCATCTGCAACGTTTGGTTTAGGTTTTGGATGCATTTTTAATTTTATTGCTTAAATCGCATTTTCTCGACGAGCTGAGCACGTTTTCTGAAATGTGCTCCTCCCGTCACTCTGGTTGGGTGCGCATAGTAAAAAGTGCTCTTAGCAGCTAGAGAGTGCCGCGTTGACCACTGCGCATGAAGAAATGACCATCTGCAACGTTTGGTTTAGGTTTTGGGTGCATTTTTAATTTTATTGCTTAAATCGCATTTTCTTGACGAGCTGAGCACGTTTTCTGAAATGTGCTCCTCCCGTCACTCTGGTTGGGTGCGCATAGTAAAAAGTGCTCTTGGCAGCTAGAGAGTGCCGCGTTGACCACTGCGCATGAAGAAATGACCATCTGCAACGTTTGGTTTAGGTTTTAGGTCTATTTTTAATTTTATTGCTTAAATCGCATTTTCTCGACGAGCTGAGCATGTTTTCTGAAATGTGCTCCTCCCGTCACTCTGGTTGGGTGCGCATAGTAAAAAGTGCTCTTGGCAGCTAGAGAGTGCCGCGTTGACCACTGCGCATGAAGAAATGACCATCTGCAACGTTTGGTTTAGGTTTTAGGTGCATTTTTAATTTTATTGCTTAAATCGCATTTTCTCGACGAGCTGAGCACGTTTTCTGAAATGTGCTCCTCCCGTCACTCTGGTTGGGTGTGCATAGTAAAAAGTGCTCTTGGCAGCTAGAGAGTGCCGCGTTGACCACTGCGCATGAAGAAATAACCACCTGCAACGTTCGGTTTAGGTTTTAGGTGCATCTTTAATTTTATTGCTTAAATCGCATTTTCTCGACGAGCTGAGCACGTTTTCTGAAATGTGCTCCTCCCGTCACTCTGGTTGGGTGCGCATAGTAAAAAGTGCTCTTGGCAGCTAGAGAGTGCCACGTTGACCACTGCGCATGAAGAAATGACCATCTGCAACGTTTGGTTTAGGTTTTGGGTGCATTTTTAATTTTATTGCTTAAATCGCAATTTCTCGACGAGCTGAGCACGTTTTCTGAAATGTGCTCCTCCCGTCACTCTGGTTGGGTGCGCATAGTAAAAAGTGCTCTTGGCAGCTAGAGAGTGCCGCGTTGACTGCTGCACATGAAGAAATAACCACCCCCAACGTTTGGTTTAGGTTTTAGGTGCATTTTTAATTTTATTGCTTAAATCGCATTTTCTCGACGAGCTGAGCACGTTTTCTGAAATGTGCTCCTCCCGTCACTCTGGTTGGGTGCGCATAGTAAAAAGTACTCTTGGCAGCTAGAGAGTGCCGCGTTGACCACTGCGCATGAAGAAATAACCACCTGCAACGTTTAGTTTAGGTTTTGGGTGCATTTTTAATTTTATTGCTTAAATCGCATTTTCTCGTCGAGCTGAGCACGTTTTCTGAAATGTGCTCCTCCCGTCACTCTGGTTGGGTGCGCATAGTAAAAAGTGCTCTTGGCAGCTAGAGAGTGCCGCGTTGACCACTGCGCATGAAGAAATGACCATCTGCAACGTTTGGTTTAGGTTTTAGGTGCATTTTTAATTTTATTGCTTAAATCGCATTTTCTCGACGAGCTGAGCACGTTTTCTGAAATGTGCTCCTCCCGTCACTCTGGTTGGGTGCGCATAGTAAAAAGTGCTCTTGGCAGCTAGAGAGTGCCGCGTTGACCACTGCCCATGAAGAAATAACCACCTGCAACGTTTGGTTTAGGTTTTAGGTGCATTTTTAATTTTATTGCTTAAATCGCATTTTCTCGACGAGCTGAGCACGTTTTCTGAAATGTGCTCCTCCCGTCACTCTGGTCGGGTGCGCATAGTAAAAAGTGCTCTTGGCAGCTAGAGAGTGCCGCGTTGACCACTGCGCATGAAGAAATGACCATCTGCAACGTTTGGTTTAGGTTTTGGATGCATTTTTAATTTTATTGCTTAAATCGCATTTTCTCGACGAGCTGAGCACGTTTTCTGAAATGTGCTCCTCCCGTCACTCTGGTTGGGTGCGCATAGTAAAAAGTGCTCTTGGCAGCTAGAGAGTGCCGCGTTGACCACTGCGCATGAAGAAATGACCATCTGCAACGTTTGGTTTAGGTTTTGGGTGCATTTTTAATTTTATTGCTTAAATCGCATTTTCTTGACGAGCTGAGCACGTTTTCTGAAATGTGCTCCTCCCGTCACTCTGGTTGGGTGCGCATAGTAAAAAGTGCTCTTGGCAGCTAGAGAGTGCCGCGTTGACCACTGCGCATGAAGAAATGACCATCTGCAACGTTTGGTTTAGGTTTTAGGTCTATTTTTAATTTTATTGCTTAAATCGCATTTTCTCGACGAGCTGAGCATGTTTTCTGAAATGTGCTCCTCCCGTCACTCTGGTTGGGTGCGCATAGTAAAAAGTGCTCTTGGCAGCTAGAGAGTGCCGCGTTGACCACTGCGCATGAAGAAATGACCATCTGCAACGTTTGGTTTAGGTTTTAGGTCTATTTTTAATTTTATTGCTTAAATCGCATTTTCTCGACGAGCTGAGCATGTTTTCTGAAATGTGCTCCTCCCGTCACTCTGGTTGGGTGCGCATAGTAAAAAGTGCTCTTGGCAGCTAGAGAGTGCCGCGTTGACCACTGCGCATGAAGAAATGACCATCTGCAACGTTTGGTTTAGGTTTTAGGTCTATTTTTAATTTTATTGCTTAAATCGCATTTTCTCGACGAGCTGAGCACGTTTTCTGAAATGTGCTCCTCCCGTCACTCTGGTTGGGTGCGCATAGTAAAAAGTGCTCTTGGCAGCTAGAGAGTGCCGCGTTGACCACTGCGCATGAAGAAATGACCATCTGCAACGTTTGGTTTAGGTTTTAGGTCTATTTTTAATTTTGTTGCTTAAATCGCATTTTCTCGACGAGCTGAGCATGTTTTCTGAATTGTGCTCCTCCCGTCACTCTGGTTGGGTGCGCATAGTAAAAAGTGCTCTTGGCAGCTAGAGAGTGCCGCGTTGACCACTGCGCATGAAGAAATGACCATCTGCAACGTTTGGTTTAGGTTTTAGGTGCATTTTTAATTTTATTGCTTAAATCGCATTTTCTCGACGAGCTGAGCACGTTTTCTGAAATGTGCTCCTCCCGTCACTCTGGTTGGGTGCGCATAGTAAAAAGTGCTCTTGGCAGCTAGAGAGTGCCGCGTTGACCACTGCACATGAAGAAATAACCACCTGCAAGTTTGGTTTAGGTTTTGTGCATTTTTAATTTTATTGCTTAAATCGCATTTTCTCGACGAGCTGAGCACGTTTTCTGAAATGTGCTCCTCCCGTCACTCTGGTTGGGTGCGCATAGTAAAAAGTCCTCTTGGCAGCTAGAGAGTGCCGCGTTGACCATTGCGCATGAAGAAATAACCACCTGCAACGTTTGGTTTAGGCTTTAGGTGCATTTTTAATTTTATTGGTTAAATCGCATTTTCTCGACGAGCTGAGCACGTTTTCTGAAATGTGCTCCTCCCGTCACTCTGGTTCGGTGCGCATAGTAAAAAGTGCTCTTGGCAGCTAGAGAGTGCCGCGTTGACCACTGCGCATGAAGAAATGACCATCTGCAACGTTTGGTTTAGGTTTTGGGTTTATTTTTAATTTTATTGCTGAAATCGCATTTTCTCGACGAGCTGAGCACGTTTTCTGAAATGTGCTCCTCCCGTCACTCTGGTTGGGTGCGCATAGTAAAAAGTGCTCTTGGCAGCTAGAGAGTGCCGCGTTGACCACTGCGCATGAAGAAATAACCACCTGAAACGTTTGGTTTAGGTTTTACGTGCATTTTTAATTTTATTGCTTAAATCGCATTTTCTCGACGAGCTGAGCACGTTTTCTGAAATGTGCTCCTCCCGTCACTCTGGTTGGGTGCGCATAGTAAAAAGTGCTCTTGGCAGCTAGAGAGTGCCGCGTTGGCCACTGCGCATGAAGAAATAACCACCTGCAACGTTTGGTTTAGGTTTTAGGTGCATTTTTAATTGTATTGCTTAAATCGCATTTTCTCGACGAGCTGAGCACGTTTTCTGAAATGTGCTCCTCCCGTCACTCTGGTTGGTTGCGCATAGTAAAAAGTGCTCTTGGCAGCTAGAGAGTGCCGCGTTGACCACTGCACATGAAGAAATAACCACCTGCAACGTTTGGTTTAGGTTTTAGGTGCATTTTTAATTTTATTGCTTAAATCGCATTTTCTCGACGAGCTGAGCACGTTTTCTGAAATGTGCTCCTCCCGTCACTCTTGTTGGGTGCGCATAGTAAAAAGTGCTCTTGGCAGCTAGAGAGTCTCGCGTTGACCACTGCGCATGAAGAAATAACCACCTGCAACGTTTGGTTTAGGTTTTAGGTGCATTTTTAATTTTATTGCTTAAATCGCATTTTCTCGACGAGCTGAGCACGTTTTCTGAAATGTGCTCCTCCCGTCACTCTGGTTGGGTGCGCATAGTAAAAAGTGCTCTTGGCAGCTAGAGAGTGCCGCGTTGACCACTGCGCATGAAGAAATAACCACCTGCAACGTTTGGTTTAGGTTTTATGTGCATTTTTAATTTTATTGCTTAAATCGCATTTTCTCGACGAGCTGAGCACGTTTTCTGAAATGTGCTCCTCCCGTCACTCTGGTTGGGTGCGCATAGTAAAAAGTGCTCTTGGCAGCTAGAGAGTGCCGCGTTGACCACTGCGCATGAAGAAATGACCATCTGCAACGTTTGGTTTAGGTTTTAGGTGCATTTTTAATTTTATTGCTTAAATCGCATTTTCTCGACGAGCTGAGCACGTTTTCTGAAATGTGCTCCTCCCGTCACTCTGGTTGGGTGCGCATAGTAAAAAGTGCTCTTGGCAGCTAGAGAGTGCCGCGTTGACCACTGCGCATGAAGAAATAACCACCTGCAACGTTTGGTTTAGGTTTTGGGTGCATGTTTAATTTTATTGCTTAAACCGAATTTTCTCGACAAGCTGAGCACGTTTTCTGAAATGTGCTCCTCCCGTCACTCTTGTTGGGTGCGCATAGTAAAAAGTGCTCTTGGCAGCTAGAGAGTGCCGCGTTGACCACTGCGCATGAAGAAATAACCACCTGCAACGTTTGGTTTAGGTTTTAGGTGCATTTTTAATTTTATTGCTTAAATCGCATTTTCTCGACAAGCTGAGCACGTTTTCTGAAATGTGCTCCTCCCGTCACTCTGGTTGGGTGCACATAGTAAAAAGTGCTCTTGGCAGCTAGAGAGTGCCGCGTTGACCACTGCGCATGAAGAAATAACCACCTGCAACGTTTGGTTTAGGTTTTGGGTGCATTTTTAATTTTATTGATTAAATCGCATGTTCTCGACAAGCTGAGCACGTTTTCTGAAATGTGCTCCTTCCGTCACTCTGGTTGGGTGCGCATTGTAAAAAGTGCTCTTGGCAGCTAGAGAGTGCCGCGTTGACCACTGCGCATGAAGAAATGACCATTTGCAACGTTTGGTTTAGGTTTTAGGTGCGTTTTTAATTTTATTGCTTAAATTGTATTTTCTCGACGAGCTGAGCACGTTTTCTGAAATGTGCTCCTCCTGTCACTCTGGTTGGGTGCGCATAGTAAAAAGTGCTCTTGGCAGCTAGAGAGTGCCGCGTTGACCACTGCGCATGAAGAAATGACCATCTGCAACGTTTGGTTTAGGTTTTAGGTGCATTTTTAATTTTATTGCTTAAATCGCATTTTCTCGACGAGCTGAGCACGTTTTCTGAAATGTGCTCCTCCCGTCACTCTGGTTGGGTGCGCATAGTAAAAAGTGCTCTTGGCAGCTAGAGAGTGCCGCGTTGACCACTGCGCATGAAGAAATAACCACCTGCAACGTTTGGTTTAGGTTCTAGGTGCATTTTTAATTTTATTGCTTAAATCGCATTTTCTCGACGAGCTGAGCACGTTTTCTGAAATGTGCTCCTCCCGTCACTCTGGTCGGGTGCGCATAGTAAAAAGTGCTCTTGGCAGCTAGAGAGTGCCGCGTTGACCACTGCGCATGAAGAAATGACCATCTGCAACGTTTGGTTTAGGTTTTGGGTGCATTTTTAATTTTATTGCTTAAATCGCATTTTCTCGACGAGATGAGCACGTTTTCTGAAATGTGCTCCTCCCGTCACTCTGGTTGGGTGTGCATAGTAAAAAGTGCTCTTGGCAGCTAGAGAGTGCCGCGTTGACCACTGCGCATGAAGAAATAACCACCTGCAACGTTTGGTTTAGGTTTTAGGTGCATTTTTAATTTTATTGCTTAAATCGCATTTTCTCGACGAGCTGAGCACGTTTTCTTAAATGTGCTCCTCCCGTCACTCTGGTTGGGTGCGCATAGTAAAAAGAGTACTCTTGGCAGCTGGAGAGTGCCGCGTTGACCACTGCGCATGAAGAAATAACCACCTGCAACGTTTGGTTTAGGTTTTAGGTGCATTTTTAATTTTGTTGCTTAAATCGCATGTTCTCGACGAGCTGTGCACGTTTTCTGAAATGTGCTCCTCCCGTCACTCTGGTTGGGTGCGCATAGTAAAAAGTGCTCTTGGCAGCTAGAGAGTGCCGCGTTGACCACTGCGCATGAAGAAATGACCATCTGCAGCGTTTGGTTTAGGTTTTAGGTGCATTTTAAATTTTATTGCTTAAATTGCATTTTCTCGACGAGCTGAGCACGTTTTCTGAAATGTGCTCCTCCCGTCACTCTGGTTGGGTGCGCATAGTAAAAAGTGCTTTTGGCAGCTAGAGAGTGCCGCGTTGACCACTGCGCATGAAGAAATAACCACCTGCAACGTTTGGTTTAGGTTTTAGGTGCATTTTTAATTTTATTGCTAAAATCGCATTTTCTCGACGAGCTGAGCACGTTTTCTGAAATGTGCTCCTCCCGTCACTCTGGTTGGGTGCGCATAGTAAAAAGAGTGCTCTTGGCAGCTGGAGAGTGCCGCGTTGACCACTGCGCATGAAGAAATAACCACCTGCAACGTTTGGTTTAGGTTTTAGGTGCATTTTTAATTTTATTGCTTAAATCGCATGTTCTCGACGAGCTGAGCACGTTTTCTGAAATGTGCTCCTCCCGTCACTCTGGTTGGGTGCACATAGTAAAAAGTGCTCTTGGCAGCTAGAGAGTGCCGCGTTGACCACTGCGCATGAAGAAATAACCACCTGCAACGTTTGGTTTAGGTTTTGGGTGCATTTTTAATTTTATTGCTTAAATCGCATTTTCTCGACGAGCTGAGCATGTTTTCTGAAATGTGCTCCTCCCGTCACTCTGGTTGGGTGTGCATAGTAAAAAGTGCTCTTGGCAGCTAGAGAGTGCCGCGTTGACCACTGTGCATGAAGAAATGACCATCTGCAACGTTTGGTTTAGGTTTTAGGTGCATTTTTAATTGTATTGCTTAAATCGCATTTTCTCGTCGAGCTGAGCACGTTTTCTGAAATGTGCTCCTCCCGTCACTCTGGTCACCCGACCAGTAAAAAGTGCTCTTGGCAGCTAGAGAGTGCCGCGTTGACCACTGCGCATGAAGAAATGACCATCTGCAACGTTTGGTTTAGGTTTTGGGTTTATTTTTAATTTTATTGCTTAAATCGCATTTTCTCGACGAGCTGAGCACGTTTTCTGGAATGTGCTCCTCCCGTAAAAAGTACTTTAGTAAAAAGTGCTCTTGGCAGCTAGAGAGTGCCGCGTTGACCACTGCGCATGAAGAAATAACCACCTGCAACGTTTGGTTTAGGTTTTAGGTGCATTTTTAATTTTATTGCTTAAATCGCATTTTCTCGACGAGCTGAGCACGTTTTCTGAAATGTGCTCCTCCCGTCACTCTGGTTGGGTGCGCATAGTAAAAAGTGCTCTTGGCAGCTAGAGAGTGCCGCGTTGACCACTGCACATGAAGAAATAACCACCTGCAAGTTTGGTTTAGGTTTTAGGTGCATTTTTAATTTTATTGCTTAAATCGCATTTTCTCGACGAGCTGAGCACGTTTTCTGAAATGTGCTCCTCCTGTCACTCTGGTTGGGTGCGCATAGTAAAAAGTGCTCTTGGCAGCTAGAGAGTGCCGCGTTGACCACTGAGCATGAAGAAATGACCATCTGCAACGTTTGGTTTAGGTTTTAGGTGCATTTTTAATTTTATTGCTTAAATCGCATTTTCTCGACGAGCTGAGCACGTTTTCTGAAATGTGCTCCTCCCGTCACTCTGGTTGGGTGCACATAGTAAAAAGTGCTCTTGGCAGCTAGAGAGTGCCGCGTTGACCACTGCGCATGAAGAAATAACCACCTGCAACGTTTGGTTTAGGTTTTGGGTGCATTTTTAATTTTATTGCTTAAATCGCATTTTCTCGACGAGCTGAGCATGTTTTCTGAAATGTGCTCCTCCCGTCACTCTGGTTGGGTGTGCATAGTAAAAAGTGCTCTTGGCAGCTAGAGAGTGCCGCGTTGACCACTGCACATGAAGAAATAACCACCTGCAACGTTTGGTTTAGGTTTTAGGTGCATTTTTAATTTTATTGCTTAAATCGCATTTTTTCGACGAGCTGAGCACGTTTTCTGAAATGTGCTCCTCCCGTCACTCTTGTTGGGTGCGCATAGTAAAAAGTGCTCTTGGCAGCTAGAGAGTCTCGCGTTGACCACTGCGCATGAAGAAATAACCACCTGCAACGTTTGGTTTAGGTTTTAGGTGCATTTTTAATTTTATTGCTTCAATCGCATTTTCTCGACGAGCTGAGCACGTTTTCTGAAATGTGCTCCTCCCGTCACTCTGGTTGGGTGCGCATAGTAAAAAGTGCTCTTGGCAGGTAGAGAGTGCCGCGTTGACCACTGCGCACGAAGAAATGACCATCTGCAACGTTTGGTTTAGGTTTTAGGTGCATTTTTAATTTTATTGCTTAAATCGCATTTTCTCGACGAGCTGAGCACGTTTTCTGAAATGTGCTCCTTCCGTCACTCTGGTTGGGTGCGCATTGTAAAAAGTGCTCTTGGCAGCTAGAGAGTGCCGCGTTGACCACTGCGCATGAAGAAATGACCATTTGCAACGTTTGGTTTAGGTTTTAGGTGCATTTTTAATTTTATTGCTTAAATTGCATTTTCTCGACGAGCTGAGCACGTTTTCTGAAATGTGCTCCTCCTGTCACTCTGGTTGGGTGCGCATAGTAAAAAGTGCTCTTGGCAGCTAGAGAGTGCCGCGTTGACCACTGAGCATGAAGAAATGACCATCTGCAACGTTTGGTTTAGGTTTTAGGTGCATTTTTAATTTTATTGCTTAAATCGCATTTTCTCGACGAGCTGAGCACGTTTTCTGAAATGTGCTCCTCCCGTCACTCTGGTTGGGTGCGCATAGTAAAAAGTGCTCTTGGCAGCTAGAGAGTGCCGCGTTGACCACTGCGCATGAAGAAATAACCACCTGCAACGTTTGGTTTAGGTTTTAGGTGCATTTTTAATTTTATTGCTTAAATCGCATTTTCTCGACGAGCTGAGCACGTTTTCTGAAATGTGCTCCTCCCGTCACTCTGGTTAGGTGTGCATAGTAAAAAGTGCTCTTGGCAGCTAGAGAGTGCCGCGTTGACCACTGCGCATGAAGAAATAACCACCTGCAACGTTTGGTTTAGGTTTTAGGTGCATTTTTAATTTTATTGCTTAAATCGCATTTTCTCGACGAGCTGAGCACGTTTTCTTAAATGTGCTCCTCCCGTCACTCTGGTTGGGTGCGCATAGTAAAAAGAGTGCTCTTGGCAGCTAGAGAGTGCCGCGTTGACCATTGCGCATGAAGAAATAACCACCTGCAACGTTTGGTTTAGGTTTTAGGTGCATTTTTAATTTTATTGCTTAAATCGCATGTTCTCGACGAGCTGTGCACGTTTTCTGAAATTTGCTCCTCCCGTCACTCTGGTTGGGTGCGCATAGTAAAAAGTGCTCTTGGCAGCTAGAGAGTGCCGCGTTGAACACTGCGCATGAAGAAATAACCACCTGCAACGTTTGGTTTAGGTTTTATGTGCATTTTTAATTTTATTGCTTAAATCGCATTTTCTCGACGAGCTGAGCACGTTTTCTGAAATGTGCTCCTCCCATCACTCTGGTTGGGTGCGCATAGTAAAAAGTGCTCTTGGCAGCTAGAGAGTGCCGCGTTGACCACTGCGCATGAAGAAATGACCATCTGCAACGTTTGGTTTAGGTTTTAGGTGCATTTTTAATTTTATTGCTTAAATCGCATTTTCTCGACGAGCTGAGCACGTTTTCTGAAATGTGCTCCTTCCGTCACTCTGGTTGGGTTCGCATTGTAAAAAGTGCTCTTGGCAGCTAGAGAGTGCCGCGTTGACCACTGCGCATGCAGAAATAACCACCTGCAACGTTTGGTTTAGGTTTTAGGTGCATTTTTAATTTTATTGCTTAAATCGCATTTTCTCGACGAGCTGAGTACGTTTTCTGAAATGTGCTCCTCCCGTCACTCTGGTTGGGTGCGCATAGTAAAAAGTGCTCTTGGCAGCTAGAGAGTGCCGCGTTGACCACTGCGCATGAAGAAATAACCACCTGCAACGTTTGGTTTAGGCTTTAGGTGCATTTTTAATTTTATTGCTTAAATCGCATTTTCTCGACGAGCTGAGCACGTTTTCTGAAATGTGCTCCTCCCGTCACTCTGGTTGGGTGTGCGTAGTAAAAAGTGCTCTTGGCAGCTAGAGAGTGCCGCGTTGACCACTGCGCATGAAGAAATAACCACCTGCAACGTTTGGTTTAGGTTTTGGGTGCATTTTTAATTTTATTGCTTAAATCGCATTTTCCGGACGAGCTGAGCACGTTTTCTGAAATGTGCTCCTCCCGTCACTTTGGTTGGGTGCACATAGTAAAAAGTGCTCTTGGCAGCTAGAGAGTACCGCGTTGACCACTGCGCATGAAGAAATGACCATCTGCAACGTTTGGTTTAGGTTTTAGGTGCATTTTTAATTTTATTGCTTAAATCGCATTTTCTCGACGAGCTGAGCACGTTTTCTGAAATGTGCTCCTCCCGTCACTCTGGTTGGGTGCGCATTGTAAAAAGTGCTCTTGGCAGCTAGAGAGTGCCGCGTTGACCACTGCGCATGAAGAAATGACCATTTGCAACGTTTGGTTTAGGTTTTAGGTGCATTTTTAATTTTATTGCTTAAATTGCATTTTCTCGACGAGCTGAGCACGTTTTCTGAAATGTGCTCCTCCTGTCACTCTGGTTGGGTGCGCATAGTAAAAAGTGCTCTTGGCAGCTAGAGAGTGCCGCGTTGACCACTGAGCATGAAGAAATGACCATTTGCAACGTTTGGTTTAGGTTTTAGGTGCATTTTTAATTTTATTGCTTAAATCGCATTTTCTCGACGAGCTGAGCACGTTTTCTGAAATGTGCTCCTTCCGTCACTCTGGTTGGGTGCGCATAGTAAAACGTGCTCTTGGCAGCTAGAGAGTGCCGCGTTGACCACTGCGCATGAAGAAATAACCACCTGCAACGTTTGGTTTAGGTTTTAGGTGCATTTTTAATTTTATTGCTTAAATCGCATTTTCTCGACGAGCTGAGCACGTTTTCTGAAATGTGCTCCTCCCGTCACTCTGGTTGGGTGCGCATAGTAAAAAGTGCTCTTGGCAGCTAGAGAGTGCCGCGTTGACCACTGCGCATGAAGAAATAACCACCTGCAACGTTTGGTTTAGGTTTTAGGTGCATTTTTAATTTTATTGCTTAAATCGCATTTTCTCGACGAGCTGAGCACGTTTTCTTAAATGTGCTCCTCCCGTCACTCTGGTTGGGTGCGCATAGTAAAAAGAGTGCTCTTGGCAGCTAGAGATTGCCGCGTTGACCACTGCGCATGAAGAAATAACCACCTGCAACGTTTGGTTTAGGTTTTAGGTGCATTTTTAATTTTATTGCTTAAATCGCATGTTCTCGACGAGCTGTGCACGTTTTCTGAAATTTGCTCCTCCCGTCACTCTGGTTGGGTGCGCATAGTAAAAAGTGCTCTTGGCAGCTAGAGAGTGCCGCGTTGAACACTGCGCATGAAGAAATAACCACCTGCAACGTTTGGTTTAGGTTTTATGTGCATTTTTAATTTTATTGCTTAAATCGCATTTTCTCGACGAGCTGAGCACGTTTTCTGAAATGTGCTCCTCCCATCACTCTGGTTGGGTGCGCATAGTAAAAAGTGCTCTTGGCAGCTAGAGAGTGCCGCGTTGACCACTGCGCATGAAGAAATGACCATCTGCAACGTTTGGTTTAGGTTTTAGGTGCATTTTTAATTTTATTGCTTAAATCGCATTTTCTCGACGAGCTGAGCACGTTTTCTGAAATGTGCTCCTTCCGTCACTCTGGTTGGGTTCGCATTG
This sequence comes from Syngnathus scovelli, assembly GCF_024217435.2. Classification (NCBI taxonomy): domain Eukaryota; kingdom Metazoa; phylum Chordata; class Actinopteri; order Syngnathiformes; family Syngnathidae; genus Syngnathus; species Syngnathus scovelli. Next base: position 3,255,857 of record NC_090859.1, read on the forward strand.
TAAAAAGTGCTCTTGGCAGCTAGAGAGTGCCGCGTTGACCACTGCGCATGCAGAAATAACCACCTGCAACGTTTGGTTTAGGTTTTAGGTGCATTTTTAATTTTATTGCTTAAATCGCATTTTCTCGACGAGCTGAGTACGTTTTCTGAAATGTGCTCCTCCCGTGACTCTGGTTGGGTGCGCATAGTAAAAAGTGCTCTTGGCAGCTAGAGAGTGCCGCGTTGACCACTGCGCATGAAGAAATAACCACCTGCAACGTTTGGTTTAGGCTTTAGGTGCATTTTTAATTTTATTGCTTAAATCGCATTTTCTCGACGAGCTGAGCACGTTTTCTGAAATGTGCTCCTCCCGTCACTCTGGTTGGGTGTGCGTAGTAAAAAGTGCTCTTGGCAGCTAGAGAGTACCGCGTTGACCACTGCGCATGAAGAAATGACCATCTGCAACGTTTGGTTTAGGTTTTAGGTGCATTTTTAATTTTATTGCTTAAATCGCATTTTCTCGACGAGCTGAGCACGTTTTCTGAAATGTGCTCCTCCCGTCACTCTGGTTGGGTGCGCATTGTAAAAAGTGCTCTTGGCAGCTAGAGAGTGCCGCGTTGACCACTGCGCATGAAGAAATGACCATTTGCAACGTTTGGTTTAGGTTTTAGGTGCATTTTTAATTTTATTGCTTAAATTGCATTTTCTCGACGAGCTGAGCACGTTTTCTGAAATGTGCTCCTCCTGTCACTCTGGTTGGGTGCGCATAGTAAAAAGTGCTCTTGGCAGCTAGAGAGTGCCGCGTTGACCACTGAGCATGAAGAAATGACCATTTGCAACGTTTGGTTTAGGTTTTAGGTGCATTTTTAATTTTATTGCTTAAATCGCATTTTCTCGACGAGCTGAGCACGTTTTCTGAAATGTGCTCCTCCCGTCACTCTGGTTGGGTGCGCATAGTAAAAAGTGCTCTTGGCAGCTAGAGAGTGCCGCGTTGACCACTGCGCATGAAGAAATAACCACCTGCAAGTTTGGTTTAGGTTTTAGGTGCATTTTTAATTTTATTGCTTAAATCGCATTTTCTCGACGAGCTGAGCACGTTTTCTGAAATGTGCTCCTCCCGTCACTCTTGTTGGGTGCGCATAGTAAAAAGTGCTCTTGGCAGCTAGAGAGTGCCGCGTTGACCACTGCGCATGAAGAAATAACCACCTGCAACGTTTGGTTTAGGTTTTAGGTGCATTTTTAATTTTATTGCTTAAATCGCATTTTCTCGACGAGCTGAGCACGTTTTCTGAAATGTGCTCCTCCCGTCACTCTGGTCGGGTGCGCATAGTAAAAAGTGCTCTTGGCAGCTAGAGAGTGCCGCGTTGACTGCTGCACATGAAGACATAACCACCCCCAACGTTTGGTTTAGGTTTTAGGTGCATTTTTAATTTTATTGCTTAAATCGCATTTTCTCGACGAGCTGAGCACGTTTTCTGAAATGTGCTCCTCCCGTCACTCTGGTTGGGTGCGCATAGTAAAAAGTGCTCTTGGCAGCTAGAGAGTGCCGCGTTGACCACTGCGCATGAAGAAATAACAGCCTGCAACGTTTGGTTTAGGTTTTAGGTGCATTTTTAATTTTATTGCTTAAATCGCATTTTCTCGACGAGCTGAGCACGTTTTCTGAAATGTGCTCCTCCCGTCACTCTGGTTGGGTGCGCATAGTAAAAAGTGCTCTTGGCAGCTAGAGAGTGCCGCGTTGACCACTGCACATGAAGAAATAACCACCTGCAAGTTTGGTTTAGGTTTTAGGTGCATTTTTAATTTTATTGCTTAAATCGCATTTTCTCGACGAGCTGAGCACGTTTTCTGAAATGTGCTCCTCCCGTCACTCTTGTTGGGCGCGCATAGTAAAAAGTGCTCTTGGCAGCTAGAGAGTGCCGCGTTGACCACTGCGCATGAAGAAATAACCACCTGCAACGTTTGGTTTAGGTTTTAGGTGCATTTTTAATTTTATTGCTTAAATCGCATTTTCTCGACGAGCTGAGCACGTTTTCTGAAATGTGCTCCTCCCGTCACTCTGGTTGGGTGCGCATAGTAAAAAGTGCTCTTGGCAGCTAGAGAGTGCCGCGTTGACCACTGCGCATGAAGAAATGACCATCTGCAACGTTTGGTTTAGGTTTTGGGTGCATTTTTAATTTTATTGCTTAAATCGCATTTTCTTGACGAGCTGAGCACGTTTTCTGAAATGTGCTCCTCCCGTCACTCTGGTTGGGTGCGCATAGTAAAAAGTGCTCTTGGCAGCTAGAGAGTGCCGCGTTGACCACTGCGCATGAAGAAATGACCATCTGCAACGTTTGGTTTAGGTTTTAGGTCTATTTTTAATTTTATTGCTTAAATCGCATTTTCTCGACGAGCTGAGCATGTTTTCTGAAATGTGCTCCTCCCGTCACTCTGGTTGGGTGCGCATAGTAAAAAGTGCTCTTGGCAGCTAGAGAGTGCCGCGTTGACCACTGCGCATGAAGAAATGACCATCTGCAACGTTTGGTTTAGGTTTTGGGTGCATTTTTAATTTTATTGCTTAAATCGCATTTTCTCGACGAGCTGAGCACGTTTTCTGAAATGTGCTCCTCGCGTCACTCTGGTTGGGTGCGCATAGTAAAAAGTGCTCTTGGCAGCTAGAGAGTGCCGCGTTGACCACTGCGCATGAAGAAATAACCACGTGCAACGTTTGTTTTAGGTTTTAGGTGCATTTTTAATTTGATTGCTTAAATCGCATTTTCTCGACGAGCTGAGCACGTTTTCTGAAATGTGCTCCTCCCGTCACTCTGGTTGGGTGCGCATATTAAAAAGTGCTCTTGGCAGCTAGAGAGTGCCGCGTTGACCACTGCGCATGAAGAAATGACCATCTGCAACGTTTGGTTTAGGTTTTAGGTGCATTTTTAATTTTATTGCTTAAATCGCATTTTCTCGACGAGCTGAGCACGTTTTCTGAAATGTGCTCCTCCCGTCACTCTGGTTGGGTGCGCATAGTAAAAAGTGCTCTTGGCAGCTAGAGAGTGCCGCGTTGACCACTGCGCATGAAGAAATAACAGCCTGCAACGTTTGGTTTAGGTTTTAGGTGCATTTTTAATTTTATTGCTTAAATCGCATTTTCTCGACGAGCTGAGCACGTTTTCTGAAATGTGCTCCTCCCGTCACTCTGGTTGGGTGCGCATAGTAAAAAGTGCTCTTGGCAGCTAGAGAGTGCCGCGTTGACCACTGCACATGAAGAAATAACCACCTGCAAGTTTGGTTTAGGTTTTAGGTGCATTTTTAATTTTATTGCTTAAATCGCATTTTCTCGACGAGCTGAGCACGTTTTCTGAAATGTGCTCCTCCCGTCACTCTTGTTGGGCGCGCATAGTAAAAAGTGCTCTTGGCAGCTAGAGAGTGCCGCGTTGACCACTGCGCATGAAGAAATAACCACCTGCAACGTTTGGTTTAGGTTTTAGGTGCATTTTTAATTTTATTGCTTAAATCGCATTTTCTCGACGAGCTGAGCCCGTTTTCTGAAATGTGCTCCTCCCGTCACTCTGGTTGGGTGCGCATAGTAAAAAGAGTGCTCTTGGCAGCTAGAGAGTGCCGCGTTGACCACTGCGCATGAAGAAATAACCACCTGCAACGTTTGGTTTAGGTTTTAGGTGCATCTTTAATTTTATTGCTTAAATCGCAATTTCTCGACGAGCTGAGCACGTTTTCTGAAATGTGCTCCTCCCCTCACTCTGGTTGGGTGCGCATAGTAAAAAGTGCTCTTGGCAGCTAGAGAGTGCCGCGTTGACCACTGCGCATGAAGAAATAACCGCCTGCAACGTTTGGTTTAGGTTTTGGGTGCATTTTTAATTTTATTGCTTAAATTGCATTTTCTCGTCGAGCTGAGCACGTTTTCTGAAATGTGCTCCTCCCGTCACTCTGGTTGGGTGCGCATAGTAAAAAGGGCTCTTGGCAGCTAGAGAGTGCCGCGTTGACCACTGCGCATGAAGAAATGACCATCTGCAACGTTTGGTTTAGGTTTTGGGTGCATTTTTAATTGTATTGCTTAAATCGCATTTTCTCGACGAGCTGAGCACGTTTTCTGAAATGTGCTCCTCCCGTCACTCTGGTTGGGTGCGCATAGTAAAAAGTGCTCTTGGCAGCTAGAGAGTGCCGCGTTGACCACTGCGCATGAAGAAATAACCACCCCCAACGTTTGGTTTAGGTTTTAGGTGCATTTTTAATTTTATTGCTTAAATCGCATTTTCTCGACGAGCTGAGCCCGTTTTCTGAAATGTGCTCCTCCCGTCACTCTGGTTGGGTGCGCATAGTAAAAAGAGTGCTCTTGGCAGCTAGAGAGTGCCGCGTTGACCACTGCGCATGAAGAAATAACCACCTGCAACGTTTGGTTTAGGTTTTGGGTGCATTTTTAATTTTATTGCTTAAATGGCATGTTCTCGACGACCTGTGCACGTTTCCTGAAATGTGCTCCTCCCGTCACTCTGGTTGGGTGCGCATAGTAAAAAGTGCTCTTGGCAGCTAGAGAGTGCCGCGTTGACCACTGCGCATGAAGAAATAACCACCTGCAACGTTTGGTTTAGGTTTTATGTGCATTTTTAATTTTATTGCTTTAATCGCATTTTCTCGACGAGCTGAGCACGTTTTCTGAAATGTGCTCCTCCCGTCACTCTGGTTGGGTGCGCATAGTAAAAAGTGCTCTTGGCAGCTAGAGAGTGCCGCGTTGACCACTGCGCATGAAGAAATGACCATCTGCAGCGTTTGGTTTAGGTTTTGGGTGCATTTTTAATTTTATTGCTTAAATCGCATTTTCTCGACGAGCTGAGCATGTTTTCTGAAATGTGCTCCTCCCGTCACTCTGGTTGGGTGTGCATAGTAAAAAGTGCTCTTGGCAGCGCGAGAGTGCCGCGTTGACCACTGCGCATGAAGAAATGACCATCTGCAACGTTTGTTTTAGGTTTTAGGTGCATTTTTAATTTTATTGCTTAAATCGCATTTTCTCGACGAGCTGAGCACGTTTTCTGAAATGTGCTCCTCCCGTCACTCTGGTTGGGTGCGCATAGTAAAAAGTGCTCTTGGCAGCTAGAGAGTGCCGCGTTGACCACTGCGCATGAAGAAATAACCACCTGCAACGTTTGGTTTAGGTTTTAGGTGCATTTTTAATTTTATTGCTTAAATCGCATTTTCTCGACGAGCTGAGCACGTTTTCTGAAATGTGCTCCTCCCGTCACTCTGGTTGGGTGCGCATAGTAAAAAGTGCTCTTGTCAGCTAGAGAGTGCCGCGTTGACCACTGCGCATGAAGAAATAACCACTAGCAACGTTTGGTTTAGGTTTTAGGTGCATTTTTAATTTTATTGCTTAAATCGCATTTTCTCGACGAGCTGAGCACGTTTTCTGAAATGTGCTCCTCCCGTCACTCTGGTTGGGTGCGTATAGTAAAAAGTGCTCTTGGCAGCTAGAGAGTGCCGCGTTGACCACTGCGCATGAAGAAATAACCGCCTGCAACGTTTGGTTTAGGTTTTGGGTGCATTTTTAATTTTATTGCCTAAATCGCATTTTCTCGTCGAGCTGAGCACGTTTTCTGAAATGTGCTCCTCCCGTCACTCTGGTTGGGTGCGCATAGTAAAAAGTGCTCTTGGCAGCTAGAGAGTGCCGCGTTGACCACTGCGCATGAAGAAATGACCACCTGCAACGTTTGGTTTAGGTTTTAGGTGCATTTTTGATTTTATTGCTTAAATCGCATTTTCTCGACGAGCTGAGCACGTTTTCTGAAATGTGCTCCTCCCGTCACTCTGGTTGGGTGCGCATAGTAAAAAGTGCTCTTGGCAGCTAGAGAGTGCCGCGTTGACCACTGCGCATGAAGAAATAACCACTTGCAACGTTTGGTTTAGGTTTTAGGTGCATTTTTAATTTTATTGCTTAAATCGCATTTTCTCGACAAGCTGAGCACGTTTTCTGAAATGTGCTCCTCCCGTCACTCTGGTTGGGTGCGCATAGTAAAACGTGCTCTTGGCAGCTAGAGAGTGCCGCGTTGACCACTGCGCATGAAGAAATAACAACCTGCAACGTTTGGTTTAGGTTTTAGGTGCATTTTTAATTTTATTGCTTAAATCGCATTTTCTCGACGAGCTGAGCACGTTTTCTGAAATGTGCTCCTCCCGTCACTCTGGTTGGGTGCGCATAGTAAAAAGTGCTCTTGGCAGCTAGAGAGCGCCGCGTTGACCACTGCCCATGAAGAAATAACCACCTGCAACGTTTGGTTTAGGTTTTAGGTGCATTTTTAATTTTATTGCTTAAATCGCATTTTCTCGACGAGCTGAGCACGTTTTCTGAAATGTGCTCCTCCCGTCACTCTGGTAGGGTGCGCATAGTAAAAAGTGCTCTTGGCAGCTAGAGAGTGCCGCGTTGACGGCTGCACATGAAGAAATAACCACCTGCAACGTTTGGTTTAGGTTTTAGGTGCATTTTTGATTTTATTGCTTAAATCGCATTTTCTCGACGAGCTGAGCACGTTTTCTGAAATGTGCTCCTCCCGTCACTCTGGTTGGGTGCGCATAGTAAAAAGTGCTCTTGGCAGCTAGAGAGTGCCGCGTTGACCACTGCGCATGAAGAAATAACCACTTGCAACGTTTGGTTTAGGTTTTAGGTGCATTTTTAATTTTATTGCTTAAATCGCATTTTCTCGACAAGCTGAGCACGTTTTCTGAAATGTGCTCCTCCCGTCACTCTGGTTGGGTGCGCATAGTAAAACGTGCTCTTGGCAGCTAGAGAGTGCCGCGTTGACTGCTGCACATGAAGAAATAACCACCCCCAACGTTTGGTTTAGGTTTTAGGTGCATTTTTAATTTTATTGCTTAAATCGCATTTTCTCGACGAGCTGAGCACGTTTTCTGAAATGTGCTCCTCCCGTCACTCTGATTGGGTGCGCATAGTAAAAAGTGCTCTTGGCAGCTAGAGAGTGCCGCGTTGACCACTGCGCATGAAGAAATGACCATCTGCAACGTTTGGTTTAGGTTTTAGGTGCATTTTTAATTTTATTGCTTTAATTGCATTTTCTCGACGTGCTGAGCACGTTTTCTGAAATGTGCTCCTCCCGTCACTCTGGTTGGGTGCGCATACTAAAAAGTGCTCTTGGCAGCTAGAGAGTGCCGCGTTGACCACTGCGCATGAAGAAATAACCACCTGCAACGTTTGGTTTAGGTTTTAGGTGCATTTTTAATTTTATTGCTTAAATCGCATTTTCTCGACGAGCTGAGCACGTTTTCTGAAATGTGCTCCTCCCGTCACTCTGGTCGGGTGCGCATAGTAAAAAGTGCTCTTGGCAGCTAGAGAGTGCCGCGTTGACTGCTGCACATGAAGAAATAACCACCCCCAACGTTTGGTTTAGGTTTTAGGTGCATTTTTAATTTTATTGCTTAAATCGCATTTTCTCGACGAGCTGAGCACGTTTTCTTAAATGTGCTCCTCCCGTCACTCTGGTTGGGTGCGCATAGTAAAAAGTTCTCTTGGCAGCTAGAGAGTGCCGCGTTGACCACTGCGCATGAAGAAATAAGCACCTGCAACGTTTGGTTTAGGTTTTGGGTGCATTTTTAATTTTATTGCTTAAATCGCATTTTCTCGACGAGCTGAGCACGTTTTCTGAAATGTGCTCCTCCCGTCACTCTGGTTGGGTGCGCATAGTAAAAAGTGCTCTTGGCAGCTAGAGAGTGCCGCGTTGACCACTGCGCATGAAGAAATAACCACCTGCAACGTTTGGTTTAGGTTTTGTGTGCATTTTTAATTTTATTGCTTAAATCGCATTTTCTCGACGAGCTGAGCACGTTTTCTGAAATGTGCTCCTCCCGTCACTCTGGTCGGGTGCGCATACTAAAAAGTGCTCTTGGCAGCTAGAGAGTGCCGCGTTGACTGCTGCACATGAAGAAATAACCACCCCCAACGTTTGGTTTAGGTTTTAGGTGCATTTTTAATTTTATTGCTTAAATCGCATTTTCTCGACGAGCTGAGCACGTTTTCTGAAATGTGCTCCTCCCGTCACTCTGGTTGGGTGCGCATAGTAAAAAGTGCTCTTGGCAGCTAGAGAGTGCCGCGTTGACCACTGCGCATGAAGAAATAACCGCCTGCAACGTTTGGTTTAGGTTTTGGCTGCATTTTTAATTTTATTGCTTAAATCGCATTTTCTCGTCGAGCTGAGCACGTTTTCTGAAATGTGCTCCTCCCGTCACACTGGTTGGGTGCGCATAGTAAAAAGTGCTCTTGGCAGCTAGAGAGTGCCGCATTGACCACTGCGCATGAAGAAATGACCATCTGCAACGTTTGGTTTAGGTTTTGGGTGCATTTTTAATTTTATTGCTTAAATCGCATTTTCTCGACGAGCTGAGCACGTTTTCTGAAATGTGCTCCTCCCGTCACTCTGGTTGGGTGCGCATAGTAAAAAGTGCTCTTGGCAGCTAGAGAGTGCCGCGTTGACCACTGCGCATGAAGAAATAACCACCTGCAACGTTTGGTTTAGGTTTTAGGTGCATTTTTAATTTTATTGCTTAAATCGCATTTTCTCGACGAGCTGAGCACGTTTCCTGAAATGTGCTCCTCCCGTCACTCTGGTCGGGTGCGCATAGTAAAAAGTGCTCTTGGCAGCTAGAGAGTGCCGCGTTGACTGCTGCACATGAAGAAATAACCACCCCCAACGTTTGGTTTAGGTTTTAGGTGCATTTTTAATTTTATTGCTTAAATCGCATTTTCTCTACGAGCTGAGCACGTTTTCTGAAATGTGCTCCTCCCGTCACTCTGGTTGGGTGCGCATAGTAAAAAGTGCTCTTGGCAGCTAGAGAGTGCCGCGTTGACCACTGCGCATGAAGAAATAACCACGTGCAACGTTTGGTTTAGGTTTTGGGTGCATTTTTAATTTTATTGCTTAAATCGCATTTTCTCGTCGAGCTGAGCACGTTTTCAGAAATGTGCTCCTCCCGTCACTCTGGTTGGGTGTGCATAGTAAAAAGTGCTCTTGGCAGCGAGAGAGTGCCGCGTTGACCACTGCGCATGAAGAAATGACCATCTGCAACGTTTGGTTTAGGTTTTGGGTGCATTTTTAATTTTATTGCTTAAATCGCATTTTCTCGACGAGCTGAGCACGTTTTCTGAAATGTGCTCCTCCCGTCACTCTGGTTGGCTGCGCATAGTAAAAAGTGCTCTTGGCAGCTAGAGAGTGCCGCGTTGACCATTGCGCATGAAGAAATAACCACCTGCAACGTTTGGTTTAGGTTTTGGGTGCATTTTTAATTGTATTGCTTAAATCGCATTTTCTCGACGAGCTGAGCACGTTTTCTGAAATGTGCTCCTCCCGTCACTCTGGTTGGGTGCGCATAGTAAAAAGTGCTCTTGGCAGCTAGAGAGTGCCGCGTTGACCACTGCGCATGAAGAAATAACCACCTGCAACGTTTGGTTTAGGTTTTACGTGCATTTTTAATTTTATTGCTTAAATCGCATTTTCTCGACGAGCTGAGCACGTTTTCTGAAATGTGCTCCTCCCGTCACTCTGGTTGGGTGCGCATAGTAAAAAGTGCTCTTGGCAGCTAGAGAGTGCCGCGTTGGCCACTGCGCATGAAGAAATAACCACCTGCAACGTTTGGTTTAGGTTTTAGGTGCATTTTTAATTGTATTGCTTAAATCGCATTTTCTCGACGAGCTGAGCACGTTTTCTGAAATGTGCTCCTCCCGTCACTCTGGTTGGTTGCGCATAGTAAAAAGTGCTCTTGGCAGCTAGAGAGTGCCGCGTTGACCACTGCACATGAAGAAATAACCACCTGCAACGTTTGGTTTAGGTTTTAGGTGCATTTTTAATTTTATTGCTTAAATCGCATTTTCTCGTCGAGCTGAGCACGTTTTCTGAAATGTGCTCCTCCCGTCACTCTGGTTGGGTGCGCATAGTAAAAAGTGCTCTTGGCAGCTAGAGAGTGCCGCGTTGACCACTGCGCATGAAGAAATAACCACCTGCAACGTTTGGTTTAGGTTTTAGGTGCATTTTTAATTTTATTGCTTAAATCGCATTTTCTCGACGAGCTGAGCACGTTTTCTGAAATGTGCTCCTCCCGTCACTCTGGTTGGGTGCGTATAGTAAAAAGTGCTCTTGGCAGCTAGAGAGTGCCGCGTTGACCACTGCGCATGAAGAAATAACCGCCTGCAACGTTTGGTTTAGGTTTTGGGTGCATTTTTAATTTTATTGCTTAAATCGCATTTTCTCGTCGAGCTGAGCACGTTTTCTGAAATGTGCTCCTCCCGTCACTCTGGTTGGGTGCGCATAGTAAAAAGTGCTCTTGGCAGCTAGAGAGTGCCGCGTTGACCACTGCGCATGAAGAAATGACCACCTGCAACGTTTGGTTTAGGTTTTAGGTGCATTTTTGATTTTATTGCTTAAATCGCATTTTCTCGACGAGCTGAGCACGTTTTCTGAAATGTGCTCCTCCCGTCACTCTGGTTGGGTGCGCATAGTAAAAAGTGCTCTTGGCAGCTAGAGAGTGCCGCGTTGACCACTGCGCATGAAGAAATAACCACTTGCAACGTTTGGTTTAGGTTTTAGGTGCATTTTTAATTTTATTGCTTAAATCGCATTTTCTCGACAAGCTGAGCACGTTTTCTGAAATGTGCTCCTCCCGTCACTCTGGTTGGGTGCGCATAGTAAAAAGTGCTCTTGGCAGCTAGAGATTGCCGCGTTGACCACTGCGCATAAAGAAATAACCGCCTGCAACGTTTGGTTTAGGTTTTAGGTGCATTTTTAATTTTATTGCTTAAATCGCATTTTCTCGACGAGCTGAGCACGTTTTCTGAAATGTGCTCCTCCCGTCACTCTGGTTGGGTGCGCATAGTAAAAAGTGCTCTTGGCAGCTAGAGAGTGCCGCGTTGACCACTGCGCATGAAGAAATGACCATCTGCAACGTTTGGTTTAGGTTTTGGGTGCATTTTTAATTTTATTGCTTAAATCGCATTTTCTCGACGAGCTGAGCACGTTTTCTGAAATGTGCTCCTCCCGTCACTCTGGTTGGGTGAGCATAGTAAAAAGTGCTCTTGGCAGCTAGAGAGTGCCGCGTTGACCACTGCGCATGAAGAAATAACCACCTGCAACGTTTGGTTTAGGTTTTGGGTGCATTTTTAATTTTATTGCTTAAATCGCATTTTGCCGTCGAGCTGAGCACGTTTTCTGAAATGTTCTCCTCCCGTCACTCTGGTTGGGTGCGCATAGTAAAAAGTGCTCTTGGCAGCTAGAGAGTGCCGCGTTGACCACTGCGCATGAAGAAATGACCATCTGCAACGTTTGGTTTAGGTTTTGGGTGCATTTTTAATTTTATTGCTTAAATCGCATTTTCTCGACGAGCTGAGCACGTTTTCTGAAATGTGCTCCTCCCGTCACTCTGGTTGGGTGCGCATAGTAAAAAGTGCTCTTAACAGCTAGAGAGTGCCGCGTTGACCACTGCGCATGAAGAAATAACCACGTGCAACGTTTGTTTTAGGTTTTAGGTGCATTTTTAATTTTATTGCTTAAATCGCATTTTCTCGACGAGCTGAGCACGTTTTCTGAAATGTGCTCCTCCCGTCACTCTGGTAGGGTGCGCATAGTAAAAAGTGCTCTTGGCAGCTAGAGAGTGCCGCGTTGACGGCTGCACATGAAGAAATAACCACCTGCAACGTTTGGTTTAGGTTTTAGGTGCATTTTTGATTTTATTGCTTAAATCGCATTTTCTCGACGAGCTGAGCACGTTTTCTGAAATGTGCTCCTCCCGTCACTCTGGTTGGGTGCGCATAGTAAAAAGTGCTCTTGGCAGCTAGAGAGTGCCGCGTTGACCACTGCGCATGAAGAAATAACCGCCTGCAACGTTTGGTTTAGGTTTTAGGTGCATTTTTAATTTTATTGCTTAAATCGCATTTTCTCGACGAGCTGAGCACGTTTTCTGAAATGTGCTCCTCCCGTCACTCTGGTTGGGTGCGCATAGTAAAAAGTGCTCTTGGCAGCTAGAGAGTGCTGCGTTGACCACTGCGCATGAAGAAATAACCACCTGCAACGTTTGGTTTAGGTTTTGGGTGCATTTTTAATTTTATTGCTTAAATCGCATTTTCTGGACGAGCTGAGCACGTTTTCTGAAATGTGCTCCTCCCGTCACTCTGGTTGGGTGCGCATAGTAAAAAGTGCTCTTGGCAGCTAGAGAGTGCCGCGTTGACCACTGCTCATGAAGAAATGACCATCTGCAACGTTTGGTTTAGGTTTTAGGTGCATTTTTAATTTTATTGCTTAAATCGCATTTTCTCGACGAGCTGAGCACGTTTTCTGAAATGTGCTCCTCCCGTCACTCTGGTTGGGTGCGCATAGTAAAAAGTGCTCTTGGCAGCTAGAGAGTGCCGCGTTGACCACTGCGCATGAAGAAATAACCACCTGCAACGTTTGGTTTAGGTTTTGGGTGCATTTTTATTTTTATTGCTTAAATCGCATTTTCTCGACGAGCTGAGCACGTTTTCCGAAATGTACTCCTCCCGTCACTCTGGTTGGGTGCGCATGGTAAAAAGTGCTCTTGGCAGCTAGAGAGTGCCACGTTGACCACTGCGCATGAAGAAATAACCGCCTGCAACGTTTGGTTTAGGTTTTGGGTGCATTTTTAATTTTATTGCTTAAATCGCATTTTCTCGTCGAGCTGAGCACGTTTTCTGAAATGTGCTCCTCCCGTCACTCTGGTTGGGTGCGCATAGTAAAAAGTGCTCTTGGCAGCTAGAGAGTGCCGCGTTGACTGCTGCACATGAAGAAATAACCACCCCCAACGTTTGGTTTAGGTTTTAGGTGCATTTTTAATTTTATTGCTTAAATCGCATTTTCTCTACGAGCTGAGCACGTTTTCTGAAATGTGCTCCTCCCGTCACTCTGGTTGGGTGCGCATAGTAAAAAGTGCTCTTGGCAGCTAGAGAGTGCCGCGTTGACCACTGCGCATGAAGAAATAACCACGTGCAACGTTTGGTTTAGGTTTTGGGTGCATTTTTAATTTTATTGCTTAAATCGCATTTTCTCGACGAGCTGAGCACGTTTTCTGAAATGTGCTCCTCCCGTCACTCTGGTTGGGTGCGCATAGTAAAAAGTGCTCTTGGCAGCTAGAGAGTGCCGCGTTGACCACTGCGCATGAAGAAATAACCACCTGCAACGTTTGGTTTAGGTTTTAGGTGCATTTTTAATTTTATTGCTTAAATCGCATTTTCTCGACGAGCTGAGCACGTTTCCTGAAATGTGCTCCTCCCGTCACTCTGGTCGGGTGCGCATAGTAAAAAGTGCTCTTGGCAGCTAGAGAGTGCCGCGTTGACTGCTGCACATGAAGAAATAACCACCCCCAACGTTTGGTTTAGGTTTTAGGTGCATTTTTAATTTTATTGCTTAAATCGCATTTTCTCTACGAGCTGAGCACGTTTTCTGAAATGTGCTCCTCCCGTCACTCTGGTTGGGTGCGCATAGTAAAAAGTGCTCTTGGCAGCTAGAGAGTGCCGCGTTGACCACTGCGCATGAAGAAATAACCACGTGCAACGTTTGGTTTAGGTTTTGGGTGCATTTTTAATTTTATTGCTTAAATCGCATTTTCTCGTCGAGCTGAGCACGTTTTCAGAAATGTGCTCCTCCCGTCACTCTGGTTGGGTGTGCATAGTAAAAAGTGCTCTTGGCAGCGAGAGAGTGCCGCGTTGACCACTGCGCATGAAGAAATGACCATCTGCAACGTTTGGTTTAGGTTTTGGGTGCATTTTTAATTTTATTGCTTAAATCGCATTTTCTCGACGAGCTGAGCACGTTTTCTGAAATGTGCTCCTCCCGTCACTCTGGTTGGCTGCGCATAGTAAAAAGTGCTCTTGGCAGCTAGAGAGTGCCGCGTTGACCATTGCGCATGAAGAAATAACCACCTGCAACGTTTGGTTTAGGTTTTGGGTGCATTTTTAATTGTATTGCTTAAATCGCATTTTCTCGACGAGCTGAGCACGTTTTCTGAAATGTGCTCCTCCCGTCACTCTGGTTGGGTGCGCATAGTAAAAAGTGCTCTTGGCAGCTAGAGAGTGCCGCGTTGACCACTGCGCATGAAGAAATAACCACCTGCAACGTTTGGTTTAGGTTTTACGTGCATTTTTAATTTTATTGCTTAAATCGCATTTTCTCGACGAGCTGAGCACGTTTTCTGAAATGTGCTCCTCCCGTCACTCTGGTTGGGTGCGCATAGTAAAAAGTGCTCTTGGCAGCTAGAGAGTGCCGCGTTGGCCACTGCGCATGAAGAAATAACCACCTGCAACGTTTGGTTTAGGTTTTAGGTGCATTTTTAATTGTATTGCTTAAATCGCATTTTCTCGACGAGCTGAGCACGTTTTCTGAAATGTGCTCCTCCCGTCACTCTGGTTGGTTGCGCATAGTAAAAAGTGCTCTTGGCAGCTAGAGAGTGCCGCGTTGACCACTGCACATGAAGAAATAACCACCTGCAACGTTTGGTTTAGGTTTTAGGTGCATTTTTAATTTTATTGCTTAAATCGCATTTTCTCGTCGAGCTGAGCACGTTTTCTGAAATGTGCTCCTCCCGTCACTCTGGTTGGGTGCGCATAGTAAAAAGTGCTCTTGGCAGCTAGAGAGTGCCGCGTTGACCACTGCGCATGAAGAAATAACCACCTGCAACGTTTGGTTTAGGTTTTAGGTGCATTTTTAATTTTATTGCTTAAATCGCATTTTCTCGACGAGCTGAGCACGTTTTCTGAAATGTGCTCCTCCCGTCACTCTGGTTGGGTGCGTATAGTAAAAAGTGCTCTTGGCAGCTAGAGAGTGCCGCGTTGACCACTGCGCATGAAGAAATAACCGCCTGCAACGTTTGGTTTAGGTTTTGGGTGCATTTTTAATTTTATTGCTTAAATCGCATTTTCTCGTCGAGCTGAGCACGTTTTCTGAAATGTGCTCCTCCCGTCACTCTGGTTGGGTGCGCATAGTAAAAAGTGCTCTTGGCAGCTAGAGAGTGCCGCGTTGACCACTGCGCATGAAGAAATGACCACCTGCAACGTTTGGTTTAGGTTTTAGGTGCATTTTTGATTTTATTGCTTAAATCGCATTTTCTCGACGAGCTGAGCACGTTTTCTGAAATGTGCTCCTCCCGTCACTCTGGTTGGGTGCGCATAGTAAAAAGTGCTCTTGGCAGCTAGAGAGTGCCGCGTTGACCACTGCGCATGAAGAAATAACCACTTGCAACGTTTGGTTTAGGTTTTAGGTGCATTTTTAATTTTATTGCTTAAATCGCATTTTCTCGACAAGCTGAGCACGTTTTCTGAAATGTGCTCCTCCCGTCACTCTGGTTGGGTGCGCATAGTAAAAAGTGCTCTTGGCAGCTAGAGATTGCCGCGTTGACCACTGCGCATAAAGAAATAACCGCCTGCAACGTTTGGTTTAGGTTTTAGGTGCATTTTTAATTTTATTGCTTAAATCGCATTTTCTCGACGAGCTGAGCACGTTTTCTGAAATGTGCTCCTCCCGTCACTCTGGTTGGGTGCGCATAGTAAAAAGTGCTCTTGGCAGCTAGAGAGTGCCGCGTTGACCACTGCGCATGAAGAAATAACCACCTGCAACGTTTGGTTTAGGTTTTGGGTGCATTTTTATTTTTATTGCCTAAATCGCATTTTCTCGACGAGCTGAGCACGTTTTCCGAAATGTACTCCTCCCGTCACTCTGGTTGGGTGCGCATGGTAAAAAGTGCTCTTGGCAGCTAGAGAGTGCCACGTTGACCACTGCGCATGAAGAAATAACCGCCTGCAACGTTTGGTTTAGGTTTTGGGTGCATTTTTAATTTTATTGCTTAAATCGCATTTTCTCGTCGAGCTGAGCACGTTTTCTGAAATGTGCTCCTCCCGTCACTCTGGTTGGGTGCGCATAGTAAAAAGTGCTCTTGGCAGCTAGAGAGTGCCGCGTTGACCACTGCGCATGAAGAAATGACCATCTGCAACGTTTGGTTTAGGTTTTGGGTGCATTTTTAATTTTATTGCTTAAATCGCATTTTCTGGACGAGCTGAGCACGTTTTCTGAAATGTGCTCCTCCCGTCACTCTGATTGGGTGCGCATAGTAAAAAGTGCTCTTGGCAGGTAGAGAGTGCCGCGTTGACCACTGCGCATGAAGAAATGACCATCTGCAACGTTTGGTTTAGGTTTTAGGTGCATTTTTAATTTTATTGCTTAAATCGCATTTTCTCGACGAGCTGAGCACGTTTTCTCAAATGTGCTCCTCCCGTCACTCTGGTTGGGTGCGCATAGTAAAAAGTGCTCTTGGCAGCTAGAGAGTGCCGCGTTGACCACTGCGCATGAAGAAATAACCACCTGCAACGTTTGGTTTAGGTTTTAGGTGCATTTTAATTTTATTGCTTAAATCGCATTTTCTCGACGAGCTGAGCACGTTTTCTGAAATGTGCTCCTCCCGTCACTCTGGTTGGGTGCGCATAGTAAAAAGTGCTCGGCAGCTAGAGAGTGCCGCGTTGACCACTGCGCATGAAGAAATAACCGCCTGCAACGTTTGGTTTAGGTTTTGGGTGCATTTTTAATTTTATTGCTTAAATCGCATTTTCTCGTCGAGCTGAGCACGTTTTCTGAAATGTGCTCCTCCCGTCACTCTGGTTGGGTGCGCATAGTAAAAAGTGCTCTTGGCAGCTAGAGAGTGCCGCGTTGACCACTGCGCATGAAGAAATGACCATCTGCAACGTTTGGTTTAGGTTTTGGGTGCATTTTTAATTTTATTGCTTAAATCGCATTTTCTCGACGAGCTGAGCACGTTTTCTGAAATGTGCTCCTCCCGTCACTGTGGTTGGGTGCGCATAGTAAAAAGTGCTCTTAGCAGCTAGAGAGTGCCGCGTTGACCACTGCGCATGAAGAAATAACCACCTGCAACGTTTGGTTTAGGTTTTAGGTGCATTTTTAATTTTATTGCTTAAATCGCATTTTCTTGACGAGCTGAGCACGTTTTCTGAAATGTGCTCCTCCCGTCACTCTGGTTGGGTGCGCATAGTAAAAAGTGCTCTTGGCAGCTAGAGAGTGCCGCGTTGACCACTGCGCATGAAGAAATAACCACCTGCAACGTTTGGTTTAGGTTTTAGGTGCATCTTTAATTTTATTGCTTAAATCGCATTTTCTCGACGAGCTGAGCACGTTTTCTGAAATGTGCTCCTCCCGTCACTCTGGTTGGGTGCGCATAGTAAAAAGTGCTCTTGGCAGCTAGAGAGTGCCACGTTGACCACTGCGCATGAAGAAATGACCATCTGCAACGTTTGGTTTAGGTTTTAGGTGCATTTTTAATTTTATTGCTTAAATCGCATTTTCTCGACGAGCTGAGCACGTTTTCTGAAATGTGCTCCTCCCGTCACTCTGGTTGGGTGCGCATAGTAAAAAGTGCTCTTGGCAGCTAGAGAGTGCCGCGTTGACCATTGCCCATGAAGAAATAACCAACTGCAACGTTTGGTTTAGGTTTTAGGTGCATTTTTAATTTTATTGCTTAAATCGCATTTTCTCGACGAGCAGAGCACGTTTTCTGAAATGTGCTCATCCCGTCACTCGGGTTGGGTGCGCATAGTAAAAAGTGCTCTTGGCAGCTAGAGAGTGCCGCGTTGACCACTGCGCATGAAGAAATGACCATCTGCAACGTTTGGTTTAGGTTTTAGGTGCATTTTTAATTTTATTGCTTAAATCGCATTTTCTCGACGAGCTGAGCACGTTTTCTGAAATGTGCTCCTCCCGTCACTCTGGTTGGGTGCGCATAGTAAAAAGTGCTCTTGGCAGCTAGAGAGTGCCGCGTTGACCATTGCCCATGAAGAAATAACCAACTGCAACGTTTGGTTTAGGTTTTAGGTGCATTTTTAATTTTATTGCTTAAATCGCATTTTCTCGACGAGCAGAGCACGTTTTCTGAAATGTGCTCATCCCGTCACTCGGGTTGGGTGCGCATAGTAAAAAGTGCTCTTGGCAGCTAGAGAGTGCCGCGTTGACCACTGCGCATGAAGAAATGACCATCTGCAACGTTTGGTTTAGGTTTTAGGTGCATTTTTAATTTTATTGCTTTAATTGCATTTTCTCGACGAGCTGAGCACGTTTTCTGAAATGTGCTCCTCCCGTCACTCTGGTTGGGTGCGCATACTAAAAAGTGCTCTTGGCAGCTAGAGAGTGCCGCGTTGACCACTGCGCATGAAGAAATAACCACCTGCAACGTTTGGTTTAGGTTTTAGGTGCATTTTTAATTTTATTGCTTAAATCGCATTTTCTCGACGAGCTGAGCACGTTTTCTGAAATGTGCTCCTCCCGTCGCTCTGGTCGGGTGCGCATAGTAAAAAGTGCTCTTGGCAGCTAGAGAGTGCCGCGTTGACTGCTGCACATGAAGAAATAACCACCCCCAACGTTTGGTTTAGGTTTTAGGTGCATTTTTAATTTTATTGCTTAAATCGCATTTTCTCGACGAGCTGAGCACGTTTTCTGAAATGTGCTCCTCCCGTCACTCTGGTTGGGTGCGCATAGTAAAAAGTGCTCTTGGCAGCTAGAGAGTGCCGCGTTGACCACTGCGCATGAAGAAATAACCACCTGCAACGTTTGGTTTAGGTTTTGGGTGCATTTTTAATTTTATTGCTTAAATCGCATTTTCTCGACGAGCCGAGCACGTTTTCTGAAATGTGCTCCTCTGGTCACTCTGGTTGGGTGCGCATAGTAAAATGTGCTCTTGAGAGCTAGAGAGTGCCGCGTTGACCACTGCGCATTAAGAAATAACCACCTGCAACGTTTGGTTTAGGTTTTAGGTGCATTTTTAATTTTATTGCTTAAATCGCATTTTCTCGACGAGCTGAGCACGTTTTCTGAAATGTGCTCCTCCCGTCACTCTGGTTGGGTGCGCATAATAAAAAGTACTCTTGGCAGCTAGAGAGTGCCGCGTTGACCATTGCGCATGAAGAAATAACCACCTGCAACGTTTGGTTTAGGTTTTGGGTGCATTTTTAATTTTATTGCTTAAATCGCATTTTCTCGTCGAGCTGAGCACGTTTTCTGAAATGTGCTCCTCCCGTCACTCTGGTTGGGTGCGCATAGTAAAAAGTGCTCTTGGCAGCTAGAGAGTGCCGCGTTGGCCACTGCGCATGAAGAAATGACCATCTGCAACGTTTGGTTTAGGTTTTGGGTGCATTTTTAATTTTATTGCTTAAATCGCATTTTCTCGACGAGCTGAGCACGTTTTCTGAAATGTGCTCCTCCCGTCACTCTGGTTGGGTGCGCATAGTAAAAAGTTCTCTTGGCAGCTAGAGAGTGCCGCGTTGACCACTGCGCATGAAGAAATAACCACCTGCAACGTTTGGTTTAGGTTTTAGGTGCATTTTTAATTTTATTGCTTAAATCGCATTTTCTCGACGAGCTGAGCACGTTTTCTGAAATGTGCTCCTCCCGTCACTCTGGTTGGGTGCGCATAGTAAAAAGTGCTCATGGCAGCTAGAGAGTGCCGCGTTGACCACTGCCCATGAAGAAATAACCACCTGCAACGTTTGGTTTAGGTTTTAGGTGCATTTTAAATTTTATTGCTTAAATCGCATGTTCTCGACGAGCTGAGCACGTTTTCTGAAATGTGCTCCTCCCGTCACTCTGGTTGGGTGCGCATAGTAAAAAGTGCTCTTGGCAGCTAGAGAGTGCCGCGTTGACGGCTGCACATGAAGAAATAACCACCTGCAACGTTTGGTTTAGGTTTTAGGTGCATTTTTAATTTTATTGCTTAAAAAGCATTTTCTCGACGAGCTGAGCACGTTTTCTGAAATGTGCTCCTCCCGTCACTCTGGTTGGGTGCTCATAGTAAAAAGTGCTCTTGACAGCTAGAGAGTGCCGCGTTGGCCACTGCGCATGAATAAATAACCACCTGCAACGTTTGGTTTAGGTTTTAGGTGCATTTTTAATTTTATTGCTTAAATCGCATTTTCTCGACGAGCTGAGCACGTTTTCTGAAATGTGCTCCTCCCGTCACTCTGGTTGGGTGCGCATAGTAAAAAGTGCTCTTGGCAGCTAGAGAGTGCCGCGTTGGCCACTGCGTGTGAAGAAATAACCACCTGCAACGTTTGGTTTAGGTTTTAGGTGCAGTTTTAATTTTATTGCTTAAATCGCATTTTCTCGACGAGCTGAGCACGTTTTCTGAAATGTGCTCCTCCCGTCACTTTTGTTGGGTGCGCATAGTAAAAAGTGCTCTTGGCAGCTAGAGAGTGCCGCGTTGACCACTGCGCAAGAAGAAATAACCACCTGCAACGTTTGGTTTAGGTTTTATGTGCATTTTTAATTTTATTGCTTTAATCGCATTTTCTCGACGAGCTGAGCACGTTTTCTGAAATGTGCTCCTCCCGTCACTCTGGTTGGGTGCGCATAGTAAAAAGTGCTCTTGGCAGCTAGAGAGTGCCGCGTTGACCACTGCGCATGAAGAAATAACCACCTGCAACGTTTGGTTTAGGTTTTAGGTGCATTTTTAATTTTATTGCTTAAATCGCATTTTCTCGACGAGCTGAGCACGTTTTCTGAAATGTGCTCCTCCCGTCACTCTGGTCGGGGCGCATAGTAAAAAGTGCTCTTGGCAGCTAGAGAGTGCCGCGTTGACTGCTGCACATGAAGACATAACCACCCCCAACGTTTGGTTTAGGTTTTAGGTGCATTTTTAATTTTATTGCTTAAATCGCATTTTCTCGACGAGCTGAGCACGTTTTCTGAAATGTGCTCCTCCCGTCACTCTGGTTGGGTGCGCATAGTAAAAAGTGATCTTGGCAGCTAGAGAGTGCCGCGTTGACCACTGCGCATGAAGAAATAACCACCTGCAACGTTTGGTTTAGGTTTTGGGTGCATTTTTAATTTTATTGCTTAAATCGCATTTTCTCGACGAGCTGAGCACGTTTTCTGAAATGTGCTCCTCCCGTCACTCTGGTTGGGTGCGCATAGTAAAAAGTGCTCTTGGCAGCTAGAGAGTGCCGCGTTGATCATTGCGCATGAAGAAATAACCACCTGCAACGTTTGGTTTAGGTTTTAGGTGCATTTTTAATTTTATTGCTTAAATCGCATTTTCTCGACGAGCTGAGCACGTTTTCTGAAATGTGCTCCTCCCGTCACTCTGGTTGGGTGCGCATAGTAAAAAGTGCTCTTGGCAGCTAGAGAGTGCCGCGTTGACCACTGCGCATGAAGAAATGACCATCTGCAACGTTTGGTTTAGGTTTTGGGTGCATTTTTAATTTTATTGCTTAAATCGCATTTTCTCGACGAGCTGAGCACGTTTTCTAAAATGTGCTCCTCCCGTCACTCTGGTTGGGTGCGCATAGTAAAAAGTGCTCTTGGCAGCTAGAGAGTGCCGCGTTGACCACTGCGCATGAAGAAATAACCACCTGCAACGTTTGGTTTAGGTTTTGGGTGCATTTTTATTTTTATTGCTTAAATCGCATTTTCTCGACGAGCTGAGCACGTTTTCCGAAATGTACTCCTCCCGTCACTCTGGTTGGGTGCGCATGGTAAAAAGTGCTCTTGGCAGCTAGAGAGTGCCACGTTGACCACTGCGCATGAAGAAATAACCGCCTGCAACGTTTGGTTTAGGTTTTGGGTGCATTTTTAATTTTATTGCTTAAATCGCATTTTCTCGTCGAGCTGAGCACGTTTTCTGAAATGTGCTCCTCCCGTCACTCTGGTTGGGTGCGCATAGTAAAAAGTGCTCTTGGCAGCTAGAGAGTGCTGCGTTGACCACTGCGCATGAAGAAATAACCACCTGCAACGTTTGGTTTAGGTTTTGGGTGCATTTTTAATTTTATTGCTTAAATCGCATTTTCTGGACGAGCTGAGCACGTTTTCTGAAATGTGCTCCTCCCGTCACTCTGGTTGGGTGCTCATAGTAAAAAGTGCTCTTGACAGCTAGAGAGTGCCGCGTTGGCCACTGCGCATGAATAAATAACCACCTGCAACGTTTGGTTTAGGTTTTAGGTGCATTTTTAATTTTATTGCTTAAATCGCATTTTCTCGACGAGCTGAGCACGTTTTCTGAAATGTGCTCCTCCCGTCACTCTGGTTGGGTGCGCATAGTAAAAAGTGCTCTTGGCAGCTAGAGAGTGCCGCGTTGGCCACTGCGTGTGAAGAAATAACCACCTGCAA
Source organism: Syngnathus scovelli (assembly GCF_024217435.2). Classification (NCBI taxonomy): domain Eukaryota; kingdom Metazoa; phylum Chordata; class Actinopteri; order Syngnathiformes; family Syngnathidae; genus Syngnathus; species Syngnathus scovelli. The sequence continues at coordinate 3,277,989 of NC_090859.1, forward strand.
CGTTTGGTTTAGGTTTTAGGTGCATTTTTAATTTTATTGCTTAAATTGCATTTTCTCGACGAGCTGAGCACGTTTTCTGAAATGTGCTCCTCCCGTCACTCTGGTCGGGTGCACATAGTAAAAAGTGCTCTTGGCAGCTAGAGAGTGCCGCGTTGACTGCTGCACATGAAGAAATAACCACCCCCAACGTTTGGTTTAGGTTTTAGGTGCATTTTTAATTTTATTGCTTAAATCGCATTTTCTCGACGAGCTGAGCACGTTTTCTGAAATGTGCTCCTCCCGTCACTCTGGTTGGGTGCGCATAGTAAAAAGTGCTCTTGGCAGCTAGAGAGTGCCGCGTTGACCACTGCGCATGAAGAAATGACCATCTGCAACGTTTGGTTTAGGTTTTGGGTGCATTTTTAATTTTATTGCTTAAATCGCATTTTCTCGACGAGCTGAGCACGTTTTCTAAAATGTGCTCCTCCCGTCACTCTGGTTGGGTGCGCATAGTAAAAAGTGCTCTTGGCAGCTAGAGAGTGCCGCGTTGACCACTGCGCATGAAGAAATAACCACCTGCAACGTTTGGTTTAGGTTTTGGGTGCATTTTTATTTTTATTGCTTAAATCGCATTTTCTCGACGAGCTGAGCACGTTTTCCGAAATGTACTCCTCCCGTCACTCTGGTTGGGTGCGCATGGTAAAAAGTGCTCTTGGCAGCTAGAGAGTGCCACGTTGACCACTGCGCATGAAGAAATAACCGCCTGCAACGTTTGGTTTAGGTTTTGGGTGCATTTTTAATTTTATTGCTTAAATCGCATTTTCTCGTCGAGCTGAGCACGTTTTCTGAAATGTGCTCCTCCCGTCACTCTGGTTGGGTGCGCATAGTAAAAAGTGCTCTTGGCAGCTAGAGAGTGCTGCGTTGACCACTGCGCATGAAGAAATAACCACCTGCAACGTTTGGTTTAGGTTTTGGGTGCATTTTTAATTTTATTGCTTAAATCGCATTTTCTGGACGAGCTGAGCACGTTTTCTGAAATGTGCTCCTCCCGTCACTCTGGTTGGGTGCTCATAGTAAAAAGTGCTCTTGACAGCTAGAGAGTGCCGCGTTGGCCACTGCGCATGAATAAATAACCACCTGCAACGTTTGGTTTAGGTTTTAGGTGCATTTTTAATTTTATTGCTTAAATCGCATTTTCTCGACGAGCTGAGCACGTTTTCTGAAATGTGCTCCTCCCGTCACTCTGGTTGGGTGCGCATAGTAAAAAGTGCTCTTGGCAGCTAGAGAGTGCCGCGTTGGCCACTGCGTGTGAAGAAATAACCACCTGCAACGTTTGGTTTAGGTTTTAGGTGCATTTTTAATTTTATTGCTTAAATTGCATTTTCTCGACGAGCTGAGCACGTTTTCTGAAATGTGCTCCTCCCGTCACTCTGGTCGGGTGCACATAGTAAAAAGTGCTCTTGGCAGCTAGAGAGTGCCGCGTTGACTGCTGCACATGAAGAAATAACCACCCCCAACGTTTGGTTTAGGTTTTAGGTGCATTTTTAATTTTATTGCTTAAATCGCATTTTCTCGACGAGCTGAGCACGTTTTCTGAAATGTGCTCCTCCCGTCACTCTGGTTGGGTGCGCATAGTAAAAAGTGCTCTTGGCAGCTAGAGAGTGCCGCGTTGACCACTGCGCATGAAGAAATAACCACCCGCAACGTTTGGTTTAGGTTTTAGGTGCATTTTTAATATTATTGCTCAAATCGCATTTTCTCGACGAGCTGAGCACGTTTTCTGAAATGTGCTCCTCCCGTCACTCTGGTTGGGTGCGCATAGTAAAAAGTGCTCTTGGCAGCTACAGAGTGCCGCGTTGACCACTGCGCATGAAGAAATAACCACCTGCAACGTTTGGTTTAGGTTTTGGGTGCATTTTTAATTTTATTGCTTAAATCGCATTTTCTCGACGAGCTGAGCACGTTTTCTGAAATGTGCTCCTCCCGTCACTCTGGTTGGGTGCGCATAGTAAAAAGTGCTCTTGGCAGCTAGAGAGTGCCGCGTTGACCACTGCGCATGAAGAAATAACCACCCGCAACGTTTGGTTTAGGTTTTGGGTGCATTTTTAATTTTATTGCTTAAATCGCAATTTCTCGTCGAGCTGAGCACGTTTTCAGAAATGTGCTCCTCCCGTCACTCTGGTTAGGTGTGCATAGTAAAAAGTGCTCTTGGCAGCTAGAGAGTGCCGCGTTGACCACTGCGCATGAAGAAATGACCATCTGCAACGTTTGGTTTAGGTTTTGGTTGCATTTTTAATTTTATTGCTTAAATCGCATTTTCTCGACGAGCTGAGCACGTTTTCTGAAATGTGCTCCTCCCGTCACTCTGGTTGGGTGCGCATAGTAAAACGTGCTCTTGGCAGCTAGAGAGTGTCGCGTTGACCATTGCGCATGAAGAAATAACCACCTGCAACGTTTGGTTTAGGTTTTAGGTGCATTTTTAATTTTATTGCTTAAATCGCATTTTCTCGACGAGCTGAGCACGTTTTCTGAAATGTGCTCCTCCCGTCACTCTGGTTGGGTGAGCATAGTAAAAAGTGCTCTTGGCAGCTAGAGAGTGCCGCGTTGACCACTGCGCATGAAGAAATAACCACCTGCAACGTTTGGTTTAGGTTTTGGGTGCATTTTTAATTTTATTGCTTAAATCGCATTTTGTCGTCGAGCTGAGCACGTTTTCTGAAATGTTCTCCTCCCGTCACTCTGGTTGGGTGCGCATAGTAAAAAGTGCTCTTGGCAGCTAGAGAGTGCCGCGTTGACCACTGCGCATGAAGAAATGACCATCTGCAACGTTTGGTTTAGGTTTTGGGTGCATTTTTAATTTTATTGCTTAAATCGCATTTTCTCGACGAGCTGAGCACGTTTTCTGAAATGTGCTCCTCCCGTCACTCTGGTTGGGTGCGCATAGTAAAAAGTGCTCTTAACAGCTAGAGAGTGCCGCGTTGACCACTGCGCATGAAGAAATAACCACGTGCAACGTTTGTTTTAGGTTTTAGGTGCATTTTTAATTTTATTGCTTAAATCGCATTTTCTCGACGAGCTGAGCACGTTTTCTGAAATGTGCTCCTCCCGTCACTCTGGTAGGGTGCGCATAGTAAAAAGTGCTCTTGGCAGCTAGAGAGTGCCGCGTTGACGGCTGCACATGAAGAAATAACCACCTGCAACGTTTGGTTTAGGTTTTAGGTGCATTTTTGATTTTATTGCTTAAATCGCATTTTCTCGACGAGCTGAGCACGTTTTCTGAAATGTGCTCCTCCCGTCACTCTGGTTGGGTGCGCATAGTAAAAAGTGCTCTTGGCAGCTAGAGAGTGCCGCGTTGACCACTGCGCATGAAGAAATAACCGCCTGCAACGTTTGGTTTAGGTTTTAGGTGCATTTTTAATTTTATTGCTTAAATCGCATTTTCTCGACGAGCTGAGCACGTTTTCTGAAATGTGCTCCTCCCGTCACTCTGGTTGGGTGCGCATAGTAAAAAGTGCTCTTGGCAGCTAGAGAGTGCTGCGTTGACCACTGCGCATGAAGAAATAACCACCTGCAACGTTTGGTTTAGGTTTTGGGTGCATTTTTAATTTTATTGCTTAAATCGCATTTTCTGGACGAGCTGAGCACGTTTTCTGAAATGTGCTCCTCCCGTCACTCTGGTTGGGTGCGCATAGTAAAAAGTGCTCTTGGCAGCTAGAGAGTGCCGCGTTGACCACTGCTCATGAAGAAATGACCATCTGCAACGTTTGGTTTAGGTTTTAGGTGCATTTTTAATTTTATTGCTTAAATCGCATTTTCTCGACGAGCTGAGCACGTTTTCTGAAATGTGCTCCTCCCGTCACTCTGGTTGGGTGCGCATAGTAAAAAGTGCTCTTGGCAGCTAGAGAGTGCCGCGTTGACCACTGCGCATGAAGAAATAACCACCTGCAACGTTTGGTTTAGGTTTTGGGTGCATTTTTATTTTTATTGCTTAAATCGCATTTTCTCGACGAGCTGAGCACGTTTTCCGAAATGTACTCCTCCCGTCACTCTGGTTGGGTGCGCATGGTAAAAAGTGCTCTTGGCAGCTAGAGAGTGCCACGTTGACCACTGCGCATGAAGAAATAACCGCCTGCAACGTTTGGTTTAGGTTTTGGGTGCATTTTTAATTTTATTGCTTAAATCGCATTTTCTCGTCGAGCTGAGCACGTTTTCTGAAATGTGCTCCTCCCGTCACTCTGGTTGGGTGCGCATAGTAAAAAGTGCTCTTGGCAGCTAGAGAGTGCCGCGTTGACCACTGCGCATGAAGAAATAACCACCTGCAACGTTTGGTTTAGGTTTTAGGTGCATTTTTAATTTTATTGCTTAAATCGCATTTTCTCGACGAGCTGAGCACGTTTTCTGAAATGTGCTCCTCCCGTCACTCTGGTCGGGGCGCATAGTAAAAAGTGCTCTTGGCAGCTAGAGAGTGCCGCGTTGACTGCTGCACATGAAGACATAACCACCCCCAACGTTTGGTTTAGGTTTTAGGTGCATTTTTAATTTTATTGCTTAAATCGCATTTTCTCGACGAGCTGAGCACGTTTTCTGAAATGTGCTCCTCCCGTCACTCTGGTTGGGTGCGCATAGTAAAAAGTGCTCTTGGCAGCTAGAGAGTGCCGCGTTGACCACTGCGCATGAAGAAATAACCACCTGCAACGTTTGGTTTAGGTTTTGGGTGCATTTTTAATTTTATTGCTTAAATCGCATTTTCTCGACGAGCTGAGCACGTTTTCTGAAATGTGCTCCTCCCGTCACTCTGGTTGGGTGCGCATAGTAAAAAGTGCTCTTGGCAGCTAGAGAGTGCCGCGTTGACCATTGCGCATGAAGAAATAACCACCTGCAACGTTTGGTTTAGGTTTTAGGTGCATTTTTAATTTTATTGCTTAAATCGCATTTTCTCGACGAGCTGAGCACGTTTTCTGAAATGTGCTCCTCCCGTCACTCTGGTTGGGTGCGCATAGTAAAAAGTGCTCTTGGCAGCTAGAGAGTGCCGCGTTGACCACTGCGCATGAAGAAATGACCATCTGCAACGTTTGGTTTAGGTTTTGGGTGCATTTTTAATTTTATTGCTTAAATCGCATTTTCTCGACGAGCTGAGCACGTTTTCTAAAATGTGCTCCTCCCGTCACTCTGGTTGGGTGCGCATAGTAAAAAGTGCTCTTGGCAGCTAGAGAGTGCCGCGTTGACCACTGCGCATGAAGAAATAACCACCTGCAACGTTTGGTATAGGTTTTAGGTGCATTTGTAATTTTATTGCTTAAATTGCATTTTCTCGACGAGCTGAGCACGTTTTCTGAAATGTGCTCCTCCCGTCACTCTGGTCGGGTGCGCATAGTAAAAAGTGCTCTTGGCAGCTAGAGAGTGCCGCGTTGACTGCTGCACATGAAGAAATAACCACCCCCAACGTTTGGTTTAGGTTTTAGGTGCATTTTTAATTTTATTGCTTAAATCGCATTTTCTCGACGAGCTGAGCACGTTTTCTGAAATGTGCTCCTCCCGTCACTCTGGTTGGGTGCGCATAGTAAAAAGTGCTCTTGGCAGCTAGAGAGTGCTGCGTTGACCACTGCGCATGAAGAAATAACCACCTGCAACGTTTGGTTTAGGTTTTGGGTGCATTTTTAATTTTATTGCTTAAATCGCATTTTCTGGACGAGCTGAGCACGTTTTCTGAAATGTGCTCCTCCCGTCACTCTGGTTGGGTGCGCATAGTAAAAAGTGCTCTTGGCAGCTAGAGAGTGCCGCGTTGACCACTGCTCATGAAGAAATGACCATCTGCAACGTTTGGTTTAGGTTTTAGGTGCATTTTTAATTTTATTGCTTAAATCGCATTTTCTCGACGAGCTGAGCACGTTTTCTGAAATGTGCTCCTCCCGTCACTCTGGTTGGGTGCGCATAGTAAAAAGTGCTCTTGGCAGCTAGAGAGTGCCGCGTTGACCACTGCGCATGAAGAAATAACCACCTGCAACGTTTGGTTTAGGTTTTGGGTGCATTTTTATTTTTATTGCTTAAATCGCATTTTCTCGACGAGCTGAGCACGTTTTCCGAAATGTACTCCTCCCGTCACTCTGGTTGGGTGCGCATGGTAAAAAGTGCTCTTGGCAGCTAGAGAGTGCCACGTTGACCACTGCGCATGAAGAAATAACCGCCTGCAACGTTTGGTTTAGGTTTTGGGTGCATTTTTAATTTTATTGCTTAAATCGCATTTTCTCGTCGAGCTGAGCACGTTTTCTGAAATGTGCTCCTCCCGTCACTCTGGTTGGGTGCGCATAGTAAAAAGTGCTCTTGGCAGCTAGAGAGTGCCGCGTTGACCACTGCGCATGAAGAAATGACCATCTGCAACGTTTGGTTTAGGTTTTGGGTGCATTTTTAATTTTATTGCTTAAATCGCATTTTCTGGACAAGCTGAGCACGTTTTCTGAAATGTGCTCCTCCCGTCACTCTGATTGGGTGCGCATAGTAAAAAGTGCTCTTGGCAGGTAGAGAGTGCCGCGTTGACCACTGCGCATGAAGAAATGACCATCTGCAACGTTTGGTTTAGGTTTTAGGTGCATTTTTAATTTTATTGCTTAAATCGCATTTTCTCGACGAGCTGAGCACGTTTTCTCAAATGTGCTCCTCCCGTCACTCTGGTTGGGTGCGCATAGTAAAAAGTGCTCTTGGCAGCTAGAGAGTGCCGCGTTGACCACTGCGCATGAAGAAATAACCACCTGCAACGTTTGGTTTAGGTTTTAGGTGCATTTTAATTTTATTGCTTAAATCGCATTTTCTCGACGAGCTGAGCACGTTTTCTGAAATGTGCTCCTCCCGTCACTCTGGTTGGGTGCGCATAGTAAAAAGTGCTCGGCAGCTAGAGAGTGCCGCGTTGACCACTGCGCATGAAGAAATAACCGCCTGCAACGTTTGGTTTAGGTTTTGGGTGCATTTTTAATTTTATTGCTTAAATCGCATTTTCTCGTCGAGCTGAGCACGTTTTCTGAAATGTGCTCCTCCCGTCACTCTGGTTGGGTGCGCATAGTAAAAAGTGCTCTTGGCAGCTAGAGAGTGCCGCGTTGACCACTGCGCATGAAGAAATGACCATCTGCAACGTTTGGTTTAGGTTTTGGGTGCATTTTTAATTTTATTGCTTAAATCGCATTTTCTCGACGAGCTGAGCACGTTTTCTGAAATGTGCTCCTCCCGTCACTGTGGTTGGGTGCGCATAGTAAAAAGTGCTCTTGGCAGCTAGAGAGTGCCGCGTTGACCACTGCGCATGAAGAAATAACCACCTGCAACGTTTGGTTTAGGTTTTAGGTGCATTTTTAATTTTATTGCTTAAATCGCATTTTCTTGACGAGCTGAGCACGTTTTCTGAAATGTGCTCCTCCCGTCACTCTGGTTGGGTGCGCATAGTAAAAAGTGCTCTTGGCAGCTAGAGAGTGCCGCGTTGACCACTGCGCATGAAGAAATAACCACCTGCAACGTTTGGTTTAGGTTTTAGGTGCATCTTTAATTTTATTGCTTAAATCGCATTTTCTCGACGAGCTGAGCACGTTTTCTGAAATGTGCTCCTCCCGTCACTCTGGTTGGGTGTGCATAGTAAAAAGTGCTCTTGGCAGCTAGAGAGTGCCACGTTGACCACTGCGCATGAAGAAATGACCATCTGCAACGTTTGGTTTAGGTTTTAGGTGCATTTTTAATTTTATTGCTTAAATCGCATTTTCTCGACGAGCAGAGCACGTTTTCTGAAATGTGCTCATCCCGTCACTCGGGTTGGGTGCTCATAGTAAAAAGTGCTCTTGGCAGCTAGAGAGTGCCGCGTTGACCACTGCGCATGAAGAAATGACCATCTGCAACGTTTGGTTTAGGTTTTAGGTGCATTTTTAATTTTATTGCTTTAATTGCATTTTCTCGACGAGCTGAGCACGTTTTCTGAAATGTGCTCCTCCCGTCACTCTGGTTGGGTGCGCATACTAAAAAGTGCTCTTGGCAGCTAGAGAGTGCCGCGTTGACCACTGCGCATGAAGAAATAACCACCTGCAACGTTTGGTTTAGGTTTTAGGTGCATTTTTAATTGTATTGCTTAAATCGCATTTTCTCGACGAGCTGAGCACGTTTTCTGAAATGTGCTCCTCCCGTCGCTCTGGTCGGGTGCGCATAGTAAAAAGTGCTCTTGGCAGCTAGAGAGTGCCGCGTTGACTGCTGCACATGAAGAAATAACCACCCCCAACGTTTGGTTTAGGTTTTCGGTGCATTTTTAATTTTATTGCTTAAATCGCATTTTCTCTACGAGCTGAGCACGTTTTCTGAAATGTGCTCCTCCCGTCACTCTGGTTGGGTGCGCATAGTAAAAAGTGCTCTTGGCAGCTAGAGAGTGCCGCGTTGACCACTGCGCATGAAGAAATAACCACGTGCAAAGTTTGTTTTAGGTTTTAGGTGCATTTTTAATTTGATTGCTTAAATCGCATTTTCTCGACGAGCTGAGCACGTTTTCTGAAATGTGCTCCTCCCGTCACTCTGGTTGGGTGCGCATAGTAAAAAGTGCTCTTGGCAGCTAGAGAGTGCCGCGTTGACTGCTGCGCATGAAGAAATAACCACCTGCAACGTTTGGTTTAGGTTTTAGGTGCATTTTTAATTTTATTGCTTAAATCGCATTTTCTCGACGAGCTGAGCACGTTTTCTGAAATGTGCTCCTCCCGTCACTCTGGTTGGGTGCGCATAGTAAAAAGTGCTCTTGGCAGCTAGAGAGTGCCGCGTTGACCACTGCGCATGAAGAAATAACCGCCTGCAACGTTTGGTTTAGGTTTTGGGTGCATTTTTAATTTTATTGCTTAAATCGCATTTTCTCGTCGAGCTGAGCACGTTTTCTGAAATGTGCTCCTCCCGTCACTCTGGTTGGGTGCGCATAGTAAAAAGTGCTCTTGGCAGCTAGAGAGTGCCGCGTTGACCACTGAGCATGAAGAAATGACCATCTGCAACGTTTGGTTTAGGTTTTGGGTGCATTTTTAATTTTATTGCTTAAATCGCATTTTCTCGACGAGCTGAGCACGTTTTCTGAAATGTGCTCCTCCCGTCACTCTGGTTGGGTGCGCATAGTAAAAAGTGCTCTTGGCAGCTAGAGAGTGCCGCGTTGACCACTGCGCATGAAGAAATGACCATCTGCAACGTTTGGATTAGGTTTTGGGTGCATTTTTAATTTTATTGCTTAAATCGCATTTTCTCGACGAGCTGAGCACGTTTTCTGAAATGTGCTCCTCCCGTCACTCTGGTTGGGTGCGCATAGTAAAAAGTGCTCTTGGCAGCTACAGAGTGCCGCGTTGACCACTGCGCATGAAGAAATAACCACGTGCAACGTTTGTTTTAGGTTTTAGGTGCATTTTTAATTTTATTGCTTAAATCGCATTTTCTCGACGAGCTGAGCACGTTTTCTGAAATGTGCTCCTCCCGTCACTCTGGTTGGGTGCGCATAGTAAAAAGTGCTCTTGGCAGCTAGAGAGTGCCGCGTTGACCGCTGCGCATGAAGAAATAACCACCTGCAACGTTTGGTTTAGGTTTTGGGTGCATTTCTAATTTTATTGCTTAAATCGCATTTTCTCGTCGAGCTGAGCAAGTTTTCTGAAATGTGCTCCTCCCGTCACTCTGGTTTGGGTGCGCATAGTAAAAAGTGCTCTTGGCAGCTAGAGAGTGCCGCGTTGACCACTGCGCATGAAGAAATGACCATCTGCAACGTTTGGTTTAGGTTTTGGGTGCATTTTTAATTTTATTGCTTAAATCGAATTTTCTCGACGAGCTGAGCACGTTTTCTGAAATGTGCTCCTCCCGTCACTCTGGTTGGGTGCGCATAGTAAAAAGTGCTCTTGGCAGCTAGAGAGTGCCGCGTTGACCACTGCGCATGAAGAAATAACCACGTGCAACGTGTGTTTTAGGTTTTAGGTGCATTTTTAATTTTATTGCCTAAATCGCATTTTCTCGACGAGCTGAGCACGTTTTCTGAAATGTGCTCCTCCCGTCACTCTGGTTGGGTGCGCATAGTAAAAAGTGCGCTTGGCAGCTAGAGAGTGCCGCGTTGACTGCTGCGCATGAAGAAATAACCACCTGCAACGTTTGGTTTAGGTTTTAGGTGCATTTTTAAATTTATTGCTTAAATCGCCTTTTCTCGACGAGCTGAGCACGTTTTCTGAAATGTGCTCCTCCCGTCACTCTGGTTGGGTGCGCATAGTAAAAAGTGCTCTTGGCAGCTAGAGAGTGCCGCGTTGACCACTGCGCATGAAGAAATAACCACCTGCAACGTTTGGTTTAGGTTTTGGGTGTATTTTTAATTTTATTGCTTAAATCGCATTTTCTCGACGAGCTGAGCACAATTTCTGAAATGTGCTCTTCCCGTCACTCTGGTTGGGTGCGCATAGTAAAAAGTGCTCTTGGAAGCTAGAGAGTGCCGCGTTGACCACTGCGCATGAAGAAATAACCACCCGCGACGTTTGTTTTAGGTTTTGGGTGCATTTTTAATTTTATTGCTTAAATCGCATTTTCTCGTCGAGCTGAGCACGTTTTCAGAAATGTGCTCCTCCCGTCACTCTGGTTGGGTGTGCATAGTAAAAAGTGCTCTTGGAAGCTAGAGAGTGCCGCGTTGACCACTGCGCATGAAGAAATGACCATCTGCAACGTTTGGTTTAGGTTTTGGGTGCATTTTTAATTTTATTGCTTAAATCGCATTTTCTCGACGAGCTGAGCACGTTTTCTGAAATGTGCTCCTCCCGTCACTCTGGTTGGGTGCGCATAGTAAAAAGTGCTCTTGGCAGCTAGAGAGTGCCGCGTTGAACACTGCGCATGAAGAAATAACCACCTGCAACGTTTGGTATAGGTTTTAGGTGCATTTGTAATTTTATTGCTTAAATTGCATTTTCTCGACGAGCTGAGCACGTTTTCTGAAATGTGCTCCTCCCGTCACTCTGGTCGGGTGCGCATAGTAAAAAGTGCTCTTGGCAGCTAGAGAGTGCCGCGTTGACTGCTGCACATGAAGAAATAACCACCCCCAACGTTTGGTTTAGGTTTTAGGTGCATTTTTAATTTTATTGCTTAAATCGCATTTTCTCGACGAGCTGAGCACGTTTTCTGAAATGTGCTCCTCCCGTCACTCTGGTTGGGTGCGCATAGTAAAAAGTGCTCTTGGCAGCTAGAGAGTGCCGCGTTGACTACTACGCATGAAGAAATAACCACCTGCAACGTTTGGTTTAGGTTTTAGGTGCATTTTTAATTTTATTGCTTAAATCGCATTTTCTCGACGAGCTGAGCACGTTTTCTGAAATGTGCTCCTCCCGTCACTCTGGTTGGGTGCGCATAGTAAAAAGTGCTCTTGGCAGCTAGAGAGTGCCGCCTTGACCACTGCGCATGAAGAAATAACGACGTGCAACGTTTGTTTTAGGTTTTGGGTGCATTTTTAATTTTATTGCTTAAATCGCATTTTCTCGACGAGCTGAGCACGTTTTCTGAAATGTGCTCCTCCCGTCACTCTGGTCGGGTGCGCATAGTAAAAAGTGCTCTTGGCAGCTAGAGAGTGCCGCGTTGACTGCTGCACATGAAGAAATAACCACCCCCAACGTTTGGTTTAGGTTTTAGGTGCATTTTTAATTTTATTGCTTAAATCGCATTTTCTCTACGAGCTGAGCACGTTTTCTGAAATGTGCTCCTCCCGTCACTCTGGTTGGGTGCGCATAGTAAAAAGTGCTCTTGGCAGCTAGAGAGTGCCGCGTTGACCACTGCGCATGAAGAAATGACCATCTGCAACGTTTGGTTTAGGTTTTGGCTGCATTTTTAATTTTATTGCTTAAATCGCATTTTCTCGACGAGCTGAGCACGTTTTCTGAAATGTGCTCCTCTTGTCACTCTGGTTGGGTGCGCATAGTAAAAAGTGCTCTTGGCAGCTAGAGAGTGCCGCGTTGACCACTGCGCATGAAGAAATAACCACGTACGACGTTTGTTTTAGGTTTTAGGTGCATTTTTAATTTTATTGCTTAAATCGCATTTTCTCGACGAGCTGAGCACGTTTTCTGAAATGTGCTCCTCCCGTCACTCTGGTTGGGTGCGCATAGTAAAAAGTGCTCTTGGCAGCTAGAGAGTGCCGCGTTGACTGCTGCGCATGAAGAAATAACCACCTGCAACGTTTGGTTTAGGTTTTAGGTGCATTTTTAATTTTATTGTTTAAATCGCATTTTCTCGACGAGCTGAGCACGTTTTCTGAAATGTGCTCCTCCCGTCACTCTGGTTGGGTGCGCATAGTAAAAAGTGCTCTTGGCAGCTAGAGAGTGCCGCGTTGACCACTGCGCATGAAGAAATAACCACCTGCAACGTTTGGTTTAGGTTTTGGGTGCATTTTTAATTTTATTGCTTAAATCGCATTTTCTCGTCGAGCTGAGCACGTTTTCTGAAATGTGCTCCTCCCGTCACTCTGGTTGGGTGCGCATAGTAAAAAGTGCTCTTGGCAGCTAGAGAGTGCCGCGTTGACCACTGCGCATGAAGAAATAACCACCTGCAAGTTTGGTTTAGGTTTTAGGTGCATTTTTAATTTTATTGCTTAAATCGCATTTTCTCGACGAGCTGAGCACGTTTTCTGAAATGTGCTCCTCCCGTCACTCTGGTTGGGTGCGCATAGTAAAAAGTGCTCTTGGCAGCTAGAGAGTGCCGCGTTGACCACTGCGCATGAAGAAATAACCACGTGCAACGTTTGTTTTAGGTTTTGGGTGCATTTTTAATATTATTGCTCAAATCGCATTTTCTCGACGAGCTGAGCACGTTTTCTGAAATGTGCTCCTCCCGTCACTCTGGTTGGGTGCGCATAGTAAAAAGTTCTCTTGGCAGCTAGAGAGTGCCGCGTTGACCACTGCGCATGAAGAAATGACCATCTGCAACGTTTGGTTTAGGTTTTGGTTGCATTTTTAATTTTATTGCTTAAATCGCATTTTCTCGACGAGCTGAGCACGTTTTCTGAAATGTGCTCCTCCCGTCACTCTGGTTGGGTGCGCATAGTAAAACGTGCTCTTGGCAGCTAGAGAGTGCCGCGTTGACCATTGCGCATGAAGAAATAACCACCTGCAACGTTTGGTTTAGGTTTTAGGTGCATTTTTAATTTTATTGCTTAAATCGCATTTTCTCGACGAGCTGAGCACGTTTTCTGAAATGTGCTCCTCCCGTCACTCTGGTTGGGTGAGCATAGTAAAAAGTGCTCTTGGCAGCTAGAGAGTGCCGCGTTGACCACTGCGCATGAAGAAATAACCACCTGCAACGTTTGGTTTAGGTTTTGGGTGCATTTTTAATTTTATTGCTTAAATCGCATTTTCTCGTCGAGCTGAGCACGTTTTCTGAAATGTGCTCCTCCCGTCACTCTGGTTGGGTGCGCATAGTAAAAAGTGCTCTTGTCAGCTAGAGAGTGCCGCGTTGACCACTGCGCATGAAGAAATGACCATCTGCAACGTTTGGTTTAGGTTTTGGGTGCATTTTTAATTTTATTGCTTAAATCGCATTTTCTCGACGAGCTGAGCACGTTTTCTGAAATGTGCTCCTCCCGTCACTCTGGTTGGGTGCGCATAGTAAAAAGTGCTCTTGGCAGCTAGAGAGTGCCGCGTTGACCACTGCGCATGAAGAAATAACCACGTGCAACGTTTGTTTTAGGTTTTAGGTGCATTTTTAATTTGATTGCTTAAATCGCATTTTCTCGACGAGCTGCGCACGTTTTCTGAAATGTGCTCCTCCCGTCACTCTGGTTGGGTGCGCATAGTAAAAAGTGCTCTTGGCAGCTAGAGAGTGCCGCGTTGACTGCTGCGCATGAAGAAATAACCACCTGCAACGTTTGGTTTAGGTTTTAGGTGCATTTTTAATTTTATTGCTTAAATCGCATTTTCTCGACGAGCTGAGCACGTTTTCTGAAATGTGCTCCTCCCGTCACTCTGGTTGGGTGCGCATAGTAAAAAGTGCTCTTGGCAGCTAGAGAGTGCCGCGTTGACCACTGCGCATGAAGAAATAACCACCTGCAACGTTTGGTTTAGGTTTTAGGTCTATTTTTAATTTTATTGCTTAAATCGCATTTTCTCGACGAGCTGAGCACGTTTTCTGAAATGTGCTCCTCCCGTCACTCTGGTTGGGTGCGCATAGTAAAAAGTGCTCTTGGCAGCTAGAGAGTGCCGCGTTGACCACTGCGCATGAAGAAATAACCACCTGCAACGTTCGGTTTAGGTTTTAGGTGCATCTTTAATTTTATTGCTTAAATCGCATTTTCTCGACGAGCTGAGCACGTTTTCTGAAATGTGCTCCTCCCGTGACTCTGGTTGGGTGCGCATAGTAAAAAGTACTCTTGGCAGCTAGAGAGTGCCACGTTGACCACTGCGCATGAAGAAATGACCATCTGCAACGTTTGGTTTAGGTTTTGGGTGCATTTTTAATTTTATTGCTTAAATCGCAATTTCTCGACGAGCTGAGCACGTTTTCTGTAATGTGCTCCTCCCGTCACTCTGGTTGGGTGCGCATAGTAAAAAGTGCTCTTGGCAGCTAGAGAGTGCCGCGTTGACCATTGCGCATGAATAAATAACCAACTGCAACGTTTGGTTTAGGTTTTAGGTGCATTTTTAATTTTATTGCTTAAATCGCATTTTCTCGACGAGCAGAGCACGTTTTCTGAAATGTGCTCCTCCCGTCACTCTGGTTGGGTGCGCATAGTAAAAAGTGCTCTTGGCAGCTAGAGAGTGCCGCGTTGACCACTGCACATGAAGAAATAACCACCTGCAACGTTTGGTTTAGGTTTTGGGTGCATTTTTAATTTTATTGCTTAAATCGCATTTTCTCGACGAGCTGAGCACCTTTTCTGGAATGTGCTCCTCCCGTCACTCTGGTTGGGTGCGCATAGTAAAAAGTGCTCTTGGCAGCTAGAGAGTGCCGCGTTGACCACTGCGCATGAAGAAATGACCATCTGCAACGTTTGGTTTAGGTTTTAGGTGCATTTTTAATTGTATTGCTTAAATCGCATTTTCTCGTCGAGCTGAGCACGTTTTCTGAAATGTGCTCCTCCCGTCACTCTGGTCGGGTGCGCATAGTAAAAAGTGCTCTTGGCAGCTAGAGAGTGCCGCGTTGACCACTGCGCATAAAGAAATGACCATCTGCAACGTTTGGTTTAGGTTTTGGGTTTATTTTTAATTTTATTGCTTAAATCGCATTTTTTTGACGAGCTGAGCACGTTTTCTGAAATGTGCTCCTCCCGTCACTCTGGTTGGGTGCGCATAGTAAAAAGTGCTCTTGCCAGCTAGAGAGTGCCGCGTTGACCACTGCGCATGAAGAAATAACCACTTGCAACGTTTGGTTTAGGTTTTGGGTGCATTTTTAATTTTATTGCTTAAATCGCATTTTCTCGACGAGCTGAGCACGTTTTCTGAAATGTGCTCCTCCCGTCACTCTGGTTGGGTGCGCATAGTAAAAAGTGCTCTTGGCAGCTAGAGAGTGCCGCGTTGATCACTGCGCATGAAGAAATAACCACCTGCAACGTTTGGTTTAGGTTTTAGGTGCATTTTTAATTTTATTGCTTAAATCGCATTTTCTCGTCGAGCTGAGCACGTTTTCAGAAATGTGCTCCTCCCGTCACTCTGGTTGGGTGTGCATAGTAAAAAGTGCTCTTGGCAGCTAGAGAGTGCCGCGTTGAACACTGCACATGAAGAAATAACCACCTGCAACGTTTGGTTTAGGTTTTAGGTGCATTTTTAATTTTATTGCTTAAATCGCATTTTTTCGACGAGCTGAGCACGTTTTCTGAAATGTGCTCCTCCCGTCACTCTTGTTGGGTGCGCATAGTAAAAAGTGCTCCTTGCAGCTAGAGAGTCTCGCGTTGACCACTGCGCATGAAGAAATAACCACCTGCAACGTTTGGTTTAGGTTTTAGGTGCATTGCTTAAATCGCATTTTCTCGACGAGCTGAGCACGTTTTCTGAAATGTGCTCCTCCCGTCACTCTGGTTGGGTGCGCATAGTAAAAAGTGCTCTTGGCAGGTAGAGAGTGCCGCGTTGACCACTGCGCACGAAGAAATGACCATCTGCAACGTTTGGTTTAGGTTTTAGGTGCATTTTTAATTTTATTGCTTAAATCGCATTTTCTCGACGAGCTGAGCACGTTTTCTGAAATGTGCTCCTTCCGTCACTCTGGTTGGGTGCGCATTGTAAAAAGTGCTCTTGGCAGCTAGAGAGTGCCGCGTTGACCACTGCACATGAAGAAATAACCACCTGCAAGTTTGGTTTAGGTTTTAGGTGCATTTTTAATTTTATTGCTTAAATCGCATTTTCTCGACGAGCTGAGCACGTTTTCTGAAATGTGCTCCTCCTGTCACTCTGGTTGGGTGCGCATAGTAAAAAGTGCTCTTGGCAGCTAGAGAGTGCCGCGTTGACCACTGCGCATGAAGAAATAACCACCTGCAACGTTCGGTTTAGGTTTTAGGTGCATCTTTAATTTTATTGCTTAAATCGCATTTTCTCGACGAGCTGAGCACGTTTTCTGAAATGTGCTCCTCCCGTCACTCTGGTTGGGTGCGCATAGTAAAAAGTGCTCTTGGCAGCTAGAGAGTGCCACGTTGACCACTGCGCATGAAGAAATGACCATCTGCAACGTTTGGTTTAGGTTTTGGGTGCATTTTTAATTTTATTGCTTAAATTGCAATTTCTCGACGAGCTGAGCACGTTTTCTGAAATGTGCTCCTCCCGTCACTCTGGTTGGGTGCGCATAGTAAAAAGTGCTCTTGGCAGCTAGAGAGTGCCGCGTTGACCATTGCGCATGAAGAAATAACCAACTGCAACGTTTGGTTTAGGTTTTAGGTGCATTTTTAATTTTATTGCTTAAATCGCATTTTCTCGACGAGCAGAGCACGTTTTCTGAAATGTGCTCCTCCCGTCACTCTGGTTGGGTGCGCATAGTAAAAAGTGCTCTTGGCAGCTAGAGAGTGCCGCGTTGACCACTGCACATGAAGAAATAACCACCTGCAACGTTTGGTTTAGGTTTTGGGTGCATTTTTAATTTTATTGCTTAAATCGCATTTTCTCGTCGAGCTGAGCAAGTTTTCTGAAATGTGCTCCTCCCGTCACTCTGGTTTGGGTGCGCATAGTAAAAAGTGCTCTTGGCAGCTAGAGAGTGCCGCGTTGACCACTGCGCATGAAGAAATGACCATCTGCAACGTTTGGTTTAGGTTTTGGGTGCATTTTTAATTTTATTGCTTAAATCGAATTTTCTCGACGAGCTGAGCACGTTTTCTGAAATGTGCTCCTCCCGTCACTCTGGTTGGGTGCGCATAGTAAAAAGTGCTCTTGGCAGCTAGAGAGTGCCGCGTTGACCACTGCGCATGAAGAAATAACCACCTGCAACGTTTGGTTTAGGTTTTGGGTGCATTTTTAATTTTATTGCTTAAATCGCATTTTCTCGTCGAGCTGAGCACGTTTTCTGAAATGTGCTCCTTCCGTCACTCTGGTTGGGTGCGCATAGTAAAAAAGTGCTCTTGGCAGCTAGAGATTACCGCGTTGACCACTGCGCATGAAGAAATGACCATCTGCAACGTTTGGTTTAGGTTTTGGGTGCATTTTTAATTTTATTGCTTAAATCGCATTTTCTCGACGAGCTGAGCACGTTTTCTGAAACGTGCTCCTCCCGTCACTCTGGTTGGGTGCGCATAGTAAAAAGTGCTCTTGGCAGCTAGAGAGTGCCGCGTTGACTGCTGCGCATGAAGAAATAACCACCTGCAACGTTTGGTTTAGGTTTTGGGTGCATTTTTAATTTTATTGCTTAAATCGCATTTTCTCGTCGAGCTGAGCACGTTTTCTGAAATGTGCTCCTTCCGTCACTCTGGTTGGGTGCGCATAGTAAAAAAGTGCTCTTGGCAGCTAGAGATTGCCGCGTTGACCACTGCGCATGAAGAAATGACCATCTGCAACGTTTGGTTTAGGTTTTGGTTGCATTTTTAATTTTATTGCTTAAATCGCATTTTCTCGACGAGCTGAGCACGTTTTCTGAAACGTGCTCCTCCCGTCACTCTGGTTGGGTGCGCATAGTAAAAAGTGCTCTTGGCAGCTAGAGAGTGCCGCGTTGACTGCTGCGCATGAAGAAATAACCACCTGCAACGTTTGGTTTAGGTTTTAGGTGCATTTTTAATTTTATTGCTTAAATCGCATTTTCTCGACGAGCTGAGCACGTTTTCTGAAATGTGCTCCTCCCGTCACTCTGGTTGGGTGCGCATGGTAAAAAGTGCTCTTGGCAGCTAGAGAGTGCCGCGTTGACCACTGCGCATGAAGAAATAACCGCCTGCAACGTTTGGTTTAGGTTTTGGGTGCATTTTTAAATGTATTGCTTAAATCGCATTTTCTCGTCGAGCTGAGCACGTTTTCTCTAATGTGCTCCTCCCGTCACTCTGGTTGGGTGCGCATAGTAAAAAGTGCTCTTGGCAGCTAGAGAGTGCCGCGTTGACCACTGCGCATGAAGAAATAACCACGTGCAACGTTTGTTTTAGGTTTTGGGTGCATTTTTAATTTTATTGCTTAAATTGCATTTTCTCGACGAGCTGAGCACGTTTTCTGAAATGTGCTCCTCCCGTCACTCTGGTTGGGTGCGCATAGTAAAAAGTGCTCTTGGCAGCTAGAGAGTGCCACGTTGACCACTGCGCATGAAGAAATGACCATCTGCAACGTTTGGATTAGGTTTTGGGTGCATTTTTAATTTTATTGCTTAAATCGCATTTTCTGGACGAGCTGAGCACGTTTTCTGAAATGTGCTCCTCCCGTCACTCTGGTTGGGTGCGCATAGTAAAAAGTGCTCTTGGCAGCTAGAGAGTGCCGCGTTGACCACTGCGCATGAAGAAATAACCACCTGCAAGTTTGGTTTAGGTTTTAGGTGCATTTTTAATTTTATTGCTTAAATCGCATTTTCTCGACGAGCTGAGCACGTTTTCTGAAATGTGCTCCTCCCGTCACTCTGGTTGGGTGCGCATAGTAAAAAGTGCTCTTGGCAGCTAGAGAGTGCCGCGTTGACCACTGCGCATGAAGAAATAACCACCTGCAACGTTTGGTTTAGGTTTTGGGTGCATTTTTAATTTGATTGCTTAAATCACATTTTCTGGACGAGCTGAGCAAGTTTTCTGAAATGTGCTCCTCCCGTCACTCTGGTTGGGTGCGCATAGTAAAAAGTGCTCTTGGCAGCTAGAGAGTGCCGCGTTGACCACTGCGCATGAAAAAATGACCATCTGCAACGTTTGGTTTAGGTTTTAGGTGCATTTTTAATTTTATTGCCTAAATCGCATTTTCTCGACGAGCTGAGCATGTTTTCTGAAATGTGCTCCTCCCGTCACTCTGGTTGGGTGCGCATACTAAAAAGTGCTCTTGGCAGCTAGAGAGTGCCGCGTTGACCACTGCGCATGAAGAAATAACCACCTGCAACGTTTGGTTTAGGTTTTAGGTGCATTTTTAATTTTATTGCTTAAATCGCATTTTCTCGACGAGCTGAGCACGTTTTCTGAAATGTGCTCCTCCCTTCACTCTGGTCGGGTGCGCATAGTAAAAAGTGCTCTTGGCAGCTAGAGAGTGCCGCGTTAACTGCTGCACATGAAGAAATAACCACCCCCAACGTTTGGTTTAGGTTTTAGGTGCATTTTTAATTTTATTGCTTAAATCGCATTTTCTCGACGAGCTGAGCACGTTTTCTGAAATGTGCTCCTCCCGTCACTCTGGTTGGGTGCGCATAGTAAAAAGTGCTCTTGGCAGCTAGAGAGTGCCGCGTTGACCACTGCGCATGAAGAAATAACCACCTGCAACGTTTAGTTTAGGTTTTGGGTGCATTTTTAATTTTATTTCTTAAATCGCATTTTCTCGTCGAGCTGAGCACGTTTTCTGAAATGTGCTCCTCCCGTCACTCTGGTTGGGTGCGCATAGTAAAAAGTGCTCTTGGCAGCTAGAGAGTGCCGCGTTGACCACTGCGCATGAAGAAATAACCACCTGCAACGTTTGGTTTAGGTTTTAGGTGCATTTTTAATTTTATTGCTTAAATCGCATTTTCTCGACGAGCTGAGCACGTTTTCTGAAATGTGCTCCTCCCGTCACTCTGGTCGGGTGCGCATAGTAAAAAGTGCTCTTGGCAGCTAGAGAGTGCCGCGTTGACTGCTGCACATGAAGAAATAACCACCCCCAACGTTTGGTTTAGGTTTTAGGTGCATTTTTAATTTTATTGCTTAAATCGCATTTTCTCGACGAGCTGAGCACGTTTTCTGAAATGTGCTCCTCCCGTCACTCTGGTTGGGTGCGCATAGTAAAAAGTTCTCTTGGCAGCTAGTGTTAAGGATCGGACAGTACAGCCAAGTGCGTAACGACGGACTTTATTTGAAGGGGATGATGGGAACAGCTGGCGCTGGAGCGGCGATCGGGCTGGAGAGGACAACGATTCTGCGAGGGTTTCGAGTAGTCAAGTGAGTCAATTCTCTCCGGGAATGATGAGCGAAGCAGCATCAAGGGACAGACTGGCACTCGGGTCTGCGCTGGCAGCGCTGATCTAGCGCTGTCCATGAACCCGTGGCAGGTGACGGTGATCCCACTGACAGGGGGGCGTGGTCCCGTCGCAGGTGGCACCAGCACGTGACAGAACCCCCCCCCACAAGGGACGGCTCCCGACGTCCCCAGGAACCGAAAATAACAAAACAAAAAAAAAACTAAAAGGAAGGCACTACCCCGGGTGGCCAGGTGGAGGGGTCAGCACACCGCTGAAACGTCCGACACCTCGCCAGACGCAGGATCGACGGGCGCGGGGACAGAAGACCCCGGTACCAGTGGGCAAGACCACCCTGGACCCTCACCCCTGGTCCCCCCCGTCCCTCCTCGGGCGCCCGCGCCGAGGACCCGGTTGGTCCGGATGACAGCGATGGAACTCCGTGATGAGCGAACGGTCGAGTATCCAGCGGCTCGGAATCCAGGAGCGGTGCGCGTCGTCATAACCCTCCCAGTCCACGAGGTATTGTAGGCCCCGACCACGCCGCCGCGATCGGAGCAGGGAGCGGACAGCGTAAGCCGGGCCCCCATCGACGAGCTGGGGCGGCGACGGCGGAACGGGCGCCGGCGCCAACGCGCTTTCATGGATGGGCCGCACACGGGACACGTGGAACGTGGGATGAACCTTCATGGAGTCTGGAAGGAGCAGACGGACTGCGGCCGGGCCAATCACCCTCTGGATAGGGAACGGTCCAACAAAGCGGGGCGCCAGTTTGCGGGATCCCGCTCGCAGCGGCAAATCCCGCGTCGAGAGCCACACACGCTGCCCCACTCTGTACTCCGGAGCCGGCGTCCGGTGCTTGTTCGCCTGGCGGGCGTAGCCTGAAACAGAGCGGAGAAGAGTGGCCCGGCCCCTCGCCCAGGCACGATGACAACGGCGGACACAAGCCTGGGCCGACGGGCACGCCGCACCACGCTCCTGGTGGGCGAACAAGGGTGGCTGGTACCCGAAGACGCAGTGGAAAGGCGAAAGTCCCGTGGCCGAGCTGGGAAGGGAATTGTGAGCGTACTCTACCCAGGGAAGCTGTTGTACCCACCCGCGCTGGTCTCCGGCGGCCATGCATCGGAGAGACCTGCCCAGTTCCTGGTTCAGGCGCTCCGCTTGACCGTTGGACTGAGGGTGAAACCCCGAGGAGAGGCTGGCCGTGGCGCCGAGGAGTCGGCAGAACTCCGTCCAGAAGGTGGAGGCGAATTGAGGTCCTCGGTCTGACACGATGTCTCGTGGGAGACCGTGGTGACGAAACACCTCCCGCACCATGATGGACGCTGTCTGCTTTGCAGATGGGAGCCTAGGCAGAGGGATGAAATGCGTCATCTTGCTAAAACGGTCTACCACCGTGAGGACCACCGTGTTTCCCTCTGAGGGGGGGAGGCCCGTGACAAAGTCGATCGACAGGTGAGACCAGGGACGCTGGGGAACCGGCAAGGGTTGAAGCAGCCCGGCCGGAGGACGAGTAGGCGTCTTGTAGCGGTTACAGATTGAGCAGGCTCTGACGTAGTCGCTGGTGTCCACTTGCCAGGTGGGCCACCAGAAACGCTGTGCCACCACGTACCTCGTGCGTGCAGCGCCGGGATGACAGGCCAGGCGTGAGTCGTGCGCCCATTGCAGCACGGCCGATCGCAGGCCTTCAGGGACGAACAGGCGACCCTCCGGGCAGTTGCTAGGGCCGGGTTGATCGCGTGATGCGGCTTCCACTTGGCGTTCGATCTCCCATGTAAGAGCCGCCACCCGAACCGAGCTCGGGAGGATAGTGGGAGGCGGACCCTGTCCCTCCTCCCCACCAGGAAACAAACGCGACAGGGCGTCCGCCTTCGCGTTACGGGAACCCGGTCTGTAGGAAAGAGAGAACTCAAACCGGTCAAAGAACAGAGCCCACCGTGCCTGTCTCGCGTTCAGTCTCTTGGCCGATCTCAGATACTCCAAGTTGCGGTGGTCGGTCCAGACAATGAACGGAGTGGTGGCGCCCTCCAGCCAATGTCGCCACTCCTCCAAAGCCAACTTGACGGCGAGGAGCTCCCGATTACCGATGTCATAGTTCCGTTCTGAGGCTGACAAACGGCGAGAAAAGAAGGCGCACGGATGGAGACGATCGTCTTGGCGGCTGCGTTGAGACAACACCGCCCCGACACCCACGTTCGAGGCGTCCACTTCGACCACGAACTGTCTGTCGGGATCGGGAACTCTGAGGATGGGAGCGGATGTGAACCTCCTCTTAAGCTCCTGAAATGCTTGTCCTGCCCGTTCTGTCCATTTGTATGGAGAGGCGGGGCTGGTAAGGGCGGTGAGTGGCGCGGCCGCCGTGCTGTATCCACGGATAAAACGGCGATAAAAGTTCGCGAAACCTAAGAATTGTTGCAGCCGCTTGCGTGTCTCGGGAACAGGCCATGACGTGACCGCCTCCACCTTCCCAGGGTCCATTTCGATGGATCCCTCACGCACCACGTAGCCGAGGAATTTGACAGAGGAGGTGTGGAACTCGCACTTCTCTGCCTTCACGTAGAGCGAATTCTCTAGGAGGCGTCGCAGCACCGCCCGAACATGCTTGATGTGTTCAGGAAGCGAGCGGGAGAAGATGAGGATGTCGTCCAAATAAACGAACACAAATTTGTCCAGCATGTCTCGTAACACGTCGTTTATCAGTGACTGGAAAACTGCTGGGGCGTTGGTGAGCCCAAACGGAACCACCAAGTACTCGTAGTGTCCGCTCGGGGTGTTGAAAGCCGTCTTCCACTCGTCTCCCTCCCGGATGCGGATCAGGTGGTAGGCGTTGCGAAGATCCAGCTTGGTGAAGATGGTGGCACCCTGAAGGCTCTCAAAGGCGGAAGAAAGAAGAGGCAGAGGGTATCGGTTCTTTACGGTGATTGCGTTTATTCCCCGGTAGTCGATACACGGACGGAGCGTGCCCTCCTTCTTCTTCACGAAGAAAAACCCCGCTCCCGCAGGTGAAGAGGACGGCCGTATGATGCCGGCTGCCAGGGACTCCCGGATGTACTCCTCCATAGCCCGGCGCTCAGGAGCGGACAGGGAGTAGACGCGCCCCTTGGGAGGGAAGGTGCCGGGCAACAGGTCGATGGCGCAATCGTAGGACCGGTGTGGAGGAAGAGAAGCGGCCCTGGCTTTACTAAAAACCTCCTTGAGTTCGTGATAAACTGCTGGGACATTGGAGATGTCGGGACTGTACCTGGGCGGGGCTCTGCCGAGTGGGCTGGTGGCCGCCTTCAGGCACACTCGATGGCAGCGTTCGCTCCACTGCTGTACAACCCCCACCTCCCAGTCCAGCACCGGGTTGTGCTGCCGCAACCAAGGGTGCCCCAGGATGAGCTGCTGTCCTGGGAGGGAAAGAAGAAAAAACTGGATGGTCTCGTGGTGATTGCCGGAGAGCAGTACCTTAACCGGTTCTGTCACGAACGCCACCTCGCCAATCAGGCGGCCATCAATGGCACGCGCGGGAATGGGCGGGCTCAGAGGGAGGAAGCCGACACCCCACCGACGCGCCAGGCTAATGTCCATGATGTTCCCCTCCGCGCCGGAATCCACCAAGGCTGCCACGTTCTGGTCGCCCCCCGCAAGCTGGACACGTGCCTGCAGCGTGAGCGTGCTGGGACTGGGAGAGCCGGTGCTGGTCGAGCTCACGCGGATCCCCCGACGCCGCGTGAGCTCCGGCCTTTTAGCGGGCACCCCGCCACCCGATGGCCCCCCTCCCCACAGTAAAAACACAAGCCCAGCGAGAGGCGTCGACGGTGCTCCTCCGAGGAGACCCGAGCCCCTCCCAGATCCATGGGCTCGGCGGGTGGAGTGGTGGGCGGGTCCCCAGCAGACGGAGGAATGTGGCCACGCGGATTCCGCGGGGACCTCCTCTCCCGATCGCGCCGCCGCGTCCGGATCCGCCGGTCTACTCGGGCCGCCAAGTCCATCGCGCCCCTCAGGGTTCGCGGGCGATCGTACGACACCAGTTCGTCCTTCATATAATCCGCGAGGCCGTTTAGGAACGTGCTGACGAGCGCTGGCGCGTTCCATCCGCTGCTGCCGGCCAACGTCTGGAATTTAAGGGCGTACTCCGCGACCGATCGGCTACCCTGACGCAGCGTCGCCAGTTCCTCGGCGGCGTCTTCGGCGGCGGATCCCAGGTCGAACAGGAAGAGCAATTCCTCTGCGAAGGCGTCGAAGGAATCGCATGCCGGGGCCATCCGTTCATACTCTGCCAAACCCCATAGCCGCGCCTCGCCCGTGAGGTGGGTTAGAACGAAACCGACCTTGGCTGATTCTGACGCAAACGTGACGGGCTGGAGGCTGAACATTATGCGACAGTTGGTCACAAACGCCCTCACGTGCTTGGGATCGCCGTTGAACTTTTCAATGTTGCCGAGGCGGGGCTCCGGGTCGTCCACGAGCCTCCTGGCCTCGGCAGACGGGCGGTGCGGGGGTGCCGTGACAGCCGGGGACGCAGCCACCGACAGTCTCTGGAGGGCTTGGGCCATCTCCTGCTGCTGCAGCTGTTGTTGCTGACCAACCTCGATCAGGTTCCGGATGTCGGCGGACAGGCTGCTGATGGCGGTCTCGGCTCGCTCCAGTCGGCCCAATGCCGTCTCGTCGTTCGCTGACTGCATCGTGTTGGCCAGTCTGTACTGTTAAGGATCGGACAGTACAGCCAAGTGCGTAACGACGGACTTTATTTGAAGGGGATGATGGGAACAGCTGGCGCTGGAGCGGCGATCGGGCTGGAGAGGACAACGATTCTGCGAGGGTTTCGAGTAGTCAAGTGAGTCAATTCTCTCCGGGAATGATGAGCGAAGCAGCATCAAGGGACAGACTGGCACTCGGGTCTGCGCTGGCAGCGCTGATCTAGCGCTGTCCATGAACCCGTGGCAGGTGACGGTGATCCGACTGACAGGGGGGCGTGGTCCCGTCGCAGGTGGCACCAGCACGTGACAGCTAGAGAGTGCCGCGTTGACCACTGCGCATGAAGAAATAACCACCTGCAACGTTTGGTTCAGGTTTTGGGTGCATTTTTAATTTTATTGCTTAAATCGCATTTTCTCGACGAGCTGAGCACGTTTTCTGAAATGTGCTCCTCCCGTCACTCTGGTTGGGTGCGCATAGTAAAAAGTGGTCTTGGCAGCTAGAGAGTGCCGCGTTGACCACTGCGCATGAAGAAATGACCATCTGCAACGTTTGGTTTAGGTTTTAGGTGCATTTTTAATTTTATTGCTTTAATCGCATTTTCTCGACGAGCTGAGCACGTTTTCTGAAATGTCCTCCTCCCGTCACTCTGGTTGGGTGCGCATAGTAAAAAGTGCTCTTGGCAGCTAGAGAGTGCCGCGTTGACCACTGCGCATGAAGAAATAACCACCTGCAACGTTTGGTATAGGTTTTAGGTGCATTTTTAAATTTATTGCTTAAATTGCATTTTCTCGACGAGCTGAGCACGTTTTCTGAAATGTGCTCCTCCCGTCACTCTGGTCGGGTGCGCATAGTAAAAAGTGCTCTTGGCAGCTAGAGAGTGCCGCGTTGACTGCTGCACATGAAGAAATAACCACCCCCAACGTTTGGTTTAGGTTTTAGGTGCATTTTTAATTTTATTGCTTAAATCGCATTTTCTCGACGAGCTGAGCACGTTTTCTGAAATGTGCTCCTCCCGTCACTCTGGTTGGGTGAGCATAGTAAAAAGTTCTCTTGGCAGCTAGAGAGTGCCGCGTTGACCACTGCGCATGAAGAAATAAGCACCTGCAACGTTTGGTTTAGGTTTTGGGTGCATTTTTAATTTTATTGCTTAAATCGAATTTTCTCGACGAGCTGAGCACGTTTTCTGAAATGTGCTCCTCCCGTCACTCTGGTTGGGTGCGCATACTAAGAAGTGCTCTTGGCAGCTAGAGAGTGCCGCGTTGACCACTGCGCATGAAGAAATAACCACCTGCAACGTTTGGTTTAGGTTTTGTGTGCATTTTTAATTTTATTGCTTAAATCGCATTTTCTCGACGAGCTGAGCACGTTTTCTGAAATGTGCTCCTCCCGTCACTCTGGTCGGGTGCGCATACTAAAAAGTGCTCTTGGCAGCTAGAGAGTGCCGCGTTGACTGCTGCACATGAAGAAATAACCACCCCCAACGTTTGGTTTAGGTTTTAGGTGCATTTTTAATTTTATTGCTTAAATCGCATTTTCTCTACGAGCTGAGCACGTTTTCTGAAATGTGCTCCTCCCGTCACTCTGGTTGGGTGCGCATAGTAAAAAGTGCTCTTGGCAGCTAGACAGTGCCGCGTTGACCACTGCGCATGAAGAAATAACCGCCTGCAACGTTTGGTTTAGGTTTTGGCTGCATTTTTAATTTTATTGCTTAAATCGCATTTTCTCGTCGAGCTGAGCACGTTTTCTGAAATGTGCTCCTCCCGTCACACTGGTTGGGTGCGCATAGTAAAAAGTGCTCTTGGCAGCTAGAGAGTGCCGCGTTGACCACTGCGCATGAAGAAATGACCATCTGCAACGTTTGGTTTAGGTTTTGGGTGCATTTTTAATTTTATTGCTTAAATCGCATTTTCTCGACGAGCTGAGCACGTTTTCTGAAATGTGCTCCTCCCGTCACTCTGGTTGGGTGCGCATAGTAAAAAGTGCTCTTGGCAGCTAGAGAGTGCCGCGTTGACCACTGCGCATGAAGAAATAACCACCTGCAACGTTTGGTTTAGGTTTTGGGTGCATTTTTAATTTTATTGCTTAAATCGCATTTTCTCGTCGAGCTGAGCACGTTTTCTGAAATGTGCTCCTTCCGTCACTCTGGTTGGGTGCGCATAGTAAAAAAGTGCTCTTGGCAGCTAGAGATTACCGCGTTGACCACTGCGCATGAAGAAATGACCATCTGCAACGTTTGGTTTAGGTTTTGGGTGCATTTTTAATTTTATTGCTTAAATCGCATTTTCTCGACGAGCTGAGCACGTTTTCTGAAACGTGCTCCTCCCGTCACTCTGGTTGGGTGCGCATAGTAAAAAGTGCTCTTGGCAGCTAGAGAGTGCCGCGTTGACTGCTGCGCATGAAGAAATAACCACCTGCAACGTTTGGTTTAGGTTTTGGGTGCATTTTTAATTTTATTGCTTAAATCGCATTTTCTCGTCGAGCTGAGCACGTTTTCTGAAATGTGCTCCTTCCGTCACTCTGGTTGGGTGCGCATAGTAAAAAAGTGCTCTTGGCAGCTAGAGATTGCCGCGTTGACCACTGCGCATGAAGAAATGACCATCTGCAACGTTTGGTTTAGGTTTTGGTTGCATTTTTAATTTTATTGCTTAAATCGCATTTTCTCGACGAGCTGAGCACGTTTTCTGAAACGTGCTCCTCCCGTCACTCTGGTTGGGTGCGCATAGTAAAAAGTGCTCTTGGCAGCTAGAGAGTGCCGCGTTGACTGCTGCGCATGAAGAAATAACCACCTGCAACGTTTGGTTTAGGTTTTAGGTGCATTTTTAATTTTATTGCTTAAATCGCATTTTCTCGACGAGCTGAGCACGTTTTCTGAAATGTGCTCCTCCCGTCACTCTGGTTGGGTGCGCATAGTAAAAAGTGCTCTTGGCAGCTAGAGAGTGCTGCGTTGACCACTGCGCATGAAGAAATGACCATCTGCAACGTTTGGTTTAGGTTTTGGGTGCATTTTTAATTTTATTGCTTAAATCGCATTTTCTCGTCGAGCTGAGCACGTTTTCTGAAATCTGCTCCTCCCGTCACTCTGGTTGGGTGCGCATAGAAAAAGTGCTCTTGGCAGCTAGAGAGTGCCGCGTTGACCGCTGCTCATGAAGAAATAACCACCTGCAACGTTTGGTTTAGGTTTTAGGTGCATTTTTAATTTTATTGCTTAAATCGCATTTTCTCGACGAGCTGAGCACGTTTTCTGAAATGTGCTCCTCCCGTCACTCTGGTTGGGTGCGCATAGTAAAAAGTGCTCTTGGCAGCTAGAGAGTGCCGCGTTGACCACTGCGCATGAAGAAATAACCGCCTGCAACGTTTGGTTTAGGTTTTGGGTGCATTTTTAATTTTATTGCTTAAATCGCATTTTCTCGTCGAGCTGAGCACGTTTTCTGAAATGTGCTCCTCCCGTCACTCTGGTTGGGTGCGCATAGTAAAAAGTGCTCTTGGCAGCTAGAGAGTGCCGCGTTGACCACTGCGCATGAAGAAATGACCATCTGCAACGTTTGGTTTAGGTTTTTGGTGCATTTTTAATTTTATTGCTTAAATCGCATTTTCTCGTCGAGCTGAGCACGTTTTCTGAAATGTGCTCCTCCCGTCACTCTGGTTGGGTGCGCATTGTAAAAAGTGCTCTTGGCAGCTAGAGAGTGCCGCGTTGACCACTGCCCATGAAGAAATAACCATCTGCAACGTTTGGTTTAGGTTTTAGGTGCATTTTTAATTTTATTGCTTAAATCGCATTTTCTCGACGAGCTGAGCACGTTTTCTGAAATGTGCTCCTCCCGTCACTCTGGTTGGGTGCGCATAGTAAAAAGTGCTCTTGGCAGCTAGAGAGTGCCGCGTTGGCCACTGCGCATGAAGAAATAACCACCTGCAACGTTTGGTTTAGGTTTTAGGTGCATTTTTAATTTAATTGCTTAAATCGCATTTTCTCGACGAGCTGAGCACGTTTTCTGAAATGTGCTCCTCCCGTCACTCTGGTTGGGTGCGCATAGTAAAAAGTGCTCTTGGCAGCTAGAGAGTGCCGCGTTGACCACTGCACATGAAGAAATGACCATCTGCAACGTTTGGTTTAGGTTTTGGGTGCATTTTTAATTTTATTGCTTAAATCGCATTTTCTCGACGAGCTGAGCACGTTTTCTGAAATGTGCTCCTCCCGTCACTCTGGTTGGGTGCGCATAGTAAAAAGTGCTCTTGGCAGCTAGAGAGTGCCGCGTTGACCACTGCGCATGAAGAAATGACCATCTGCAACGTTTGGTTTAGGTTTTGGGTGCATTTTTAATTTTATTGCTTAAATCGCATTTTCTCGACGAGCTGAGCACGTTTTCTGGAATGTGCTCCTCCCGTCACTCTGGTTGGGTGCGCATAGTAAAAAGTGCTCTTGGCAGCTAGAGAGTGCCGCGTTGACCACTGCGTATGAAGAAATGACCATCTGCAACGTTTGGTTTAGGTTTTAGGTGCATTTTTAATTTTATTGCTTAAATCGCATTTTCTCGTCGAGCTGAGCACGTTTTCTGAAATGTGCTCCTCCCGTCACTCTGGTCGGGTGCGCATAGTAAAAAGTGCTCTTGGCAGCTAGAGAGTGCCGCGTTGACCACTGCGCATGAAGAAATGACCATCTGCAACGTTTGGTTTAGGTTTTGGGTTTATTTTTAATTTTATTGCTTAAATCGCATTTTCTCGACGAGCTGAGCACGTTTTCTGAAATGTGCTCCTCCCGTCACTCTGGTTGGGTGCGCATAGTAAAAAGTGCTCTTGCCAGCTAGAGAGTGCCGCGTTGACCACTGCGCATGAAGAAATAACCACTTGCAACGTTTGGTTTAGGTTTTGGGTGCATTTTTAATTTTATTGCTTAAATCGCATTTTCTCGACGAGCTGAACACGTTTTCTGAAATGTGCTCCTCCCGTCACTCTGGTTGGGTGCGCATAGTAAAAAGTGCTCTTGGCAGCTAGAGAGTGCCGCGTTGAATGCTGCGCATGAAGAAATAACCACCTGCAACGTTTGGTTTAGGTTTTAGTTGCATTTTTAATTGTATTGCTTAAATCGCATTTTCTCGACGAGCTGAGCACGTTTTCTGAAATGTGCTCCTCCCGTCACTCTGGTTGGTTGCGCATAGTAAAAAGTGCTCTTGGCAGCTAGAGAGTGCCGCGTTGAATGCTGCGCATGAAGAAATAACCATCTGCAACGTTTGGTTTAGGTTTTAGGTGCATTTTTAATTTTACTGCTTAAATCGCATTTTCTCGACGAGCTGAGCACGTTTTCTGAAATGTGCTCCTCCCGTCACTCTGATTGGGTGCGCATAGTAAAAAGTGCTCTTGGCAGCTAGAGAGTGCCGCGTTGACCACTCTGCATGAAGAAATAACCACCTGCAACGTTTGGTTTAGGTTTTGGGTCCATTTTTAATTTTATTGCTTAAATCGCATTTTCTGGACGAGCTGAGCACGTTTTCTGAAATGTGCTCCTCCCGTCACTCTGGTTGGGTGCGCATAGTAAAAAGTGCTCTTGGCAAATAGAGAGTGCCGCGTTGACCACTGCGCATGAAGAAATGACCATCTGCAACGTTTGGTTTAGGTTTTAGGTGCATTTTTAATTTTATTGCTTAAATCGCATTTTCTCGACGAGCTGAGCACGTTTTCTGAAATGTGCTCCTCCCGTCACTCTGGTTGGGTGCGCATAGTAAAAAGTGCTCTTGGCAGCTAGAGAGTGCCGCGTTGACCATTGCGCATGAAGAAATAACCACCTGCAACGTTTGGTTTAGGCTTTAGATGCATTTTTAATTTTATTGCTTAAATCACATTTTCTCGACGAGCTGAGCACGTTTTCTGAAATGTGCTCCTCCCGTCACTCTGGTTGGGTGCGCATAGTAAAAAGTGCTCTTGGCAGCTAGAGAGTGCCGCGTTGACCACTGCGCATGAAGAAATGACCATCTGCAACGTTTGGTTTAGGTTTTGGGTGCATTTTTAATTTTATTGCTTAAATCGCATTTTCTCGACGAGCTGAGCACGTTTTCTGGAATGTGCTCCTCCCGTCACTCTGGTTGGGTGCGCATAGTAAAAAGTGCTCTTGGCAGCTAGAGAGTGCCGCGTTGACCACTGCGCATGAAGAAATGACCATCTGCAACGTTTGGTTTAGGTTTTAGGTGCATTTTTAATTTTATTGCTTAAATTGCATTTTCTTGTCGAGCTGAGCACGTTTTCTGAAATGTGGTCCTCCCGTCACTCTGGTCGGGTGCGCATAGTAAAAAGTGCTCTTGGCAGCTAGAGAGTGCCGCGTTGACCACTGCGCATGAAGAAATGACCATCTGCAACGTTTGGTTTAGGTTTTGGGTTTATTTTTAATTTTATTGCTTAAATCGCATTTTCTCGACGAGCTGAGCACGTTTTCTGAAATGTGCTCCTCCCGTCACTCTGGTTGGGTGCGCATAGTAAAAAGTGCTCTTGCCAGCTAGAGAGTGCCGCGTTGACCACTGCGCATGAAGAAATAACCACTTGCAACGTTTGGTTTAGGTTTTGGGTGCATTTTTAATTTTATTGCTTAAATCGCATTTTCTCGACGAGCTGAACACGTTTTCTGAAATGTGCTCCTCCCGTCACTCTGGTTGGGTGCGCATAGTAAAAAGTGCTCTTGGCAGCTAGAGAGTGCCGCGTTGACCACTGCGCATGAAGAAATAACCACCTGCAACGTTTGGTTTAGGTTTTGGGTGCATTTTTAATTTTATTGCTTAAATCGCATTTTCTCGTCGAACTGAGCACGTTTTCTGAAATGTGCTCCTCCCGTCACTCTGGTCGGGTGCGCATAGTAAAAAGTGCTCTTGGCAGCTAGAGAGTGCCGCGTTGACCACTGCGCATGAAGAAATGACCACCTGCAACGTTTGGTTTAGGTTTTGGGTGCATTTTTAATTTTATTGCTTAAATCGCATTTTCTCGACGAGCTGAGCACGTTTTCTGAAATGTGCTCCTCCCGTCACTCTGGTTGGGTGCGCATAGTAAAAAGTGCTCTTGGCAGCTAGAGAGTGCCGCGTTGACCACTGCGCATGAAGAAATAACCACCTGCAACGCTTGGTTTAGGTTTTAGGTGCATTTTTAATTTTATTGCTTAAATCGCATTTTCTCGACGAGCTGAGCACGTTTTCTGAAATGTGCTCCTCCCGTCACTCTGGTTGGGTGCGCATAGTAAAAAGTGCTCTTGGCAGCTAGAGAGTGCCGCGTTGACCACTGCGCATGAAGAAATGACCATCTGCAACGTTTGGTTTAGGTTTTAGGTGCATTTTTATCTTTATTGCTTAAATCGCATTTTCTGGACGAGCTGAGCACGTTTTCTGAAATGTGCTCCTCCCGTCACTCTGGTTGGGTGCGCATAGTAAAAAGTGCTCTTGGCAAATAGAGAGTGCCGCGTTGACCACTGCGCATGAAGAAATGACCATCTGCAACGTTTGGTTTAGGTTTTAGGTGCATTTTTAATTTTATTGCTTAAATCGCATTTTCTCGACGAGCTGAGCACGTTTTCTGAAATGTGCTCCTCCCGTCACTCTGGTTGGGTGCGCATAGTAAAAAGTGCTCTTGGCAGCTAGAGAGTGCCGCGTTGACCACTGCGCATGAAGAAATGACCATCTGCAACGTTTGGTTTAGGTTTTGGGTTTATTTTTAATTTTATTGCTTAAATCGCATTTTCTCGACGAGCTGAGCACGTTTTCTGAAATGTGCTCCTCCCGTCACTCTGGTTGGGTGCGCATAGTAAAAAGTGCTCTTGCCAGCTAGAGAGTGCCGCGTTGACCACTGCGCATGAAGAAATAACCACTTGCAACGTTTGGTTTAGGTTTTGGGTGCATTTTTAATTTTATTCCTTAAATCGCATTTTCTCGACGAGCTGAGCACGTTTTCTGAAATGTGCTCCTCCCGTCACTCTGGTTGGGTGCGCATAGTAAAAAGTGCTCTTGGCAGCTAGAGAGTGCCGCGTTGACCACTGCGCATGAAGAAATGACCATCTGCAGCGTTTGGTTTAGGTTTTAGGTGCATTTTTAATTTTATTGCTTAAATTGCATTTTCTCCACGAGCTGAGCACGTTTTCTGAAATGTGCTCCTCCCGTCACTCTGGTTGGGTGCGCATAGTAAAAAGTGCTCTTGGCAGGTAGAGAGTGCTGCGTTGACCACTGCGCATGAAGAAATGACCATCTGCAACGTTTGGTTTAGGTTTTAGGTGCATATTTAATTTTATTGCTTAAATCGCATTTTCTCGACGAGCTGAGCACGTTTTCTGAAATGTGCTCCTCCCGTCACTCTGGTTGGGTGTGCATAGTAAAAAGTGCTCTTGGCAGCTAGAGAGTGCCGCGTTGACCACTGCGCATGAAGAAATAACCACCTGCAACGTTTGGTTTAGGTTTTGGGTGCATGTTTAATTTTATTGCTTAAACCGAATTTTCTCGACAAGCTGAGCACGTTTTCTGAAATGTGCTCCTCCCGTCACTCTTGTTGGGTGCGCATAGTAAAAGGTGTTCTTGGCAGCTAGAGAGTGCCGCGTTGACCACTGCGCATGAAGAAATAACCACCTGCAATTTTTGGTTTAGGTTTTAGGTGCATTTTTAATTTTATTGCTTAAATCGCATTTTCTGGACGAGCTGAGCACGTTTTCTGAAATGTGCTCCTCCCGTCACTCTGGTTGGGTGCGCATAGTAAAAAGTGCTCTTGGCAGCTAGAGAGTGCCGCGTTGACCACTGCGCATGAAGAAATAACCACTTGCAACGTTTGGATTAGGTTTTGGGTGCATTTTTAATTTTATTGCTTAAATCGCATTTTCTCGACGAGCTGAGCACGTTTTCTGAAATGTGCTCCTCCCGTCACTCTGGTTGGGTGCGCATAGTAAAAAGTGCTCTTGGCAGCTAGAGAGTGCCGCGTTGGCCACTGCGCATGAAGAAATAACCACCTGCAACGTTTGGTTTAGGTTTTAGTTGCATTTTTAATTGTATTGCTTAAATCGCATTTTCTCGACGAGCTGAGCACGTTTTCTGAAATGTGCTCCTCCCGTCACTCTGGTTGGTTGCGCATAGTAAAAAGTGCTCTTGGCAGCTAGAGAGTGCCGCGTTGACCACTGCACATGAAGAAATAACCACCTGCAACGTTTGGTTTAGGTTTTAGGTGCATTTTTAATTTTATTGCTTAAATCGCATTTTCTCGACGAGCTGAGCACGTTTTCTGAAATGTGCTCCTCCCGTCACTCTTGTTGGGTGCGCATAGTAAAAAGTGCTCTTGGCAGCTAGAGAGTCTCGCGTTGACCACTGCGCATGAAGAAATAACCTCCTGCAACGTTTGGTTTAGGTTTTAGGTGCATTTTTAATTTTATTGCTTAAATCGCATTTTCTCTACGAGCTGAGCACGTTTTCTGAAATGTGCTCCTCCCGTCACTCTGGTTGGGTGCGCATAGTAAAAAGTGCTCTTGGCAGCTAGAGAGTGCCGCGTTGACCACTGCGCATGAAGAATTGACCATCTGCAACGTTTGGTTTGGGTTTTGGGTGCATTTTTAATTTTATTGCTTTAATCGCATTTTCTCGACAAGCTGAGCACGTTTTCTGAAATGTGCTCCTCCCGTCACTCTGGTTGGGTGCGCATAGTAAAAAGTGCTCTTGGCAGCTAGAGAGTGCCGCGTTAACCACTGCGCATGAAGAAATAACCACCTGCAACGTTTGGTTTAGGTTTTAGGTGCATTTTTAATTTTATTGCTTAAATCGCATTTTCTCGACGAGCTGAGCACGTTTTCTGAAATGTGCTCCTCCCGTCACTCTGGTTGGGTGCGCATAGTAAAAACTGCTCTTGGCAGCTAGAGAGTGCCGCGTTGACCACTGCGCATGAAGAAATAACCACTTGCAACGTTTGGATTATGTTTTGGGTGCATTTTTAATTTTATTGCTTAAATCGCATTTTCTCGACGAGCTGAGCACGTTTTCTGAAATGTGCTCCTCCCGTCACTCTGGTTGGGTGCGCATAGTAAAAGGTTCTCTTGGCAGCTAGAGAGTGCCGCGTTGACCACTGCGCATGAAGAAATAACCACCTGCAACGTTTGGTTTAGGTTTTAGGTGTATTTTTAATTTTATTGCTTAAATCGCATTTTCTCGACGAGCTGAGCACGTTTTCTGAAATGTGCTCCTCCCGTCACTCTGGTTGGGTGCGCATAGTAAAAAGTGCTCTTGGCAGCTAGAGAGTGCCGCGTTGACCACAGCCCATGAAGAAATAACCACCTGCAACGTTTGGTTTAGGTTTTAGGTGCATTTTTAATTTTATTGCTTAAATCGCATTTTCTCGACGAGCTGAGCACGTTTTCTGAAATGTGCTCCTCCCGTCACTCTGGTTGGGTGCGCATAGTAAAAAGTGCTCTTGGCAGCTAGAGAGTGCCGCGTTAACCACTGCGCATGAAGAAATAACCACCTGCAACGTTTGGTTTAGGTTTTAGGTGCATTTTTAATTTTATTGCTTAAATCGCATTTTCTCGACGAGCTGAGCACGTTTTCTGAAATGTGCTCCTCCCGTCACTCTGGTTGGGTGTGCATAGTAAAAAGTGCTCTTGGCAGCTAGAGAGTGCCGCGTTGAATGCTGCGCATGAAGAAATAACCATCTGCAACGTTTGGTTTAGGTTTTAGGTGCATTTTTAATTTTATTGCTTAAATCGCATTTTCTCGACGAGCTGAGCACGTTTTCTTAAATGTGCTCCTCCCGTCACTCTTATTGGGTGCGCATAGTAAAAAGTGCTCTTGGCAGCTAGAGAGTGCCGCGTTGACCACTGCGCATGAAGAAATGACCATCTGCAACGTTTGGTTTAGGTTTTAGGTGCATTTTTAATTTTATTGCTTAAATCGCATTTTCTCGACGAGCTGAGCACGTTTTCTGAAATGTGCTCCTCCCGTCACTCTGGTTGGGTGCGCATAGTAAAAAGTGCTCTTGGCAGCTAGAGAGTGCCGCGTTGACCACTGCGCATGAAGAAATAACCACCTGCAACGTTTGGTTTAGGTTTTGGGTGCATGTTTAATTTTAATGCTTAAACCGAATTTTCTCGACAAGCTGAGCACGTTTTCTGAAATGTGCTCCTCCCGTCACTCTTGTTGGGTGCGCATAGTAAAAAGTGTTCTTGGCAGCTAGAGAGTGCCGCGTTGACCACTGCGCATGAAGAAATAACCACCTGCAATTTTTGGTTTAGGTTTTAGGTGCATTTTTAATTTTATTGCTTAAATCGCATTTTCTGGACGAGCTGAGCACGTTTTCTGAAATGTGCTCCTCCCGTCACTCTGGTTGGGTGCGCATAGTAAAAAGTGCTCTTGGCAGCTAGAGAGTGCCGCGTTGACCACTGCGCATGAAGAAATAACCACCTGCAACGTTTGGTTTAGGTTTTAGGTGCATTTTTAATTTTATTGCTTAAATCGCATTTTCTCGACGAGCTGAGCACGTTTTCTGAAATGTGCTCCTCCCGTCACTCTGGTTGGCTGCGCATAGTAAAACGTGCTCTTGGCAGCTAGAGAGTGCCGCGTTGACCACTGCGCATGAAGAAATAACCACTTGCAACGTTTGGATTAGGTTTTGGGTGCATTTTTAATTTTATTGCTTAAATCGCATTTTCTCGACGAGCTGAGCACGTTTTCTGAAATGTGCTCCTCCCGTCACTCTGGTTGGGTGCGCATAGTAAAAAGTGCTCTTGGCAGCTAGAGAGTCTCGCGTTGACCACTGCGCATGAAGAAATAACCTCCTGCAACGTTTGGTTTAGGTTTTAGGTGCATTTTTAATTTTATTGCTTAAATCGCATTTTCTCTACGAGCTGAGCACGTTTTCTGAAATGTGCTCCTCCCGTCACTCTGGTTGGGTGCGCATAGTAAAAAGTGCTCTTGGCAGCTAGAGAGTGCCGCGTTGACCACTGCGCATGAAGAAATAACCACTTGCAACGTTTGGATTAGGTTTTGGGTGCATTTTTAATTTTATTGCTTAAATCGCATTTTCTCGACGAGCTGAGCACGTTTTCTGAAATGTGCTCCTCCCGTCACTCTGGTTGGGTGCGCATAGTAAAAAGTGCTCTTGGCAGCTAGAGAGTGCCGCGTTGGCCACTGCGCATGAAGAAATAACCACCTGCAACGTTTGGTTTAGGTTTTAGTTGCATTTTTAATTGTATTGCTTAAATCGCATTTTCTCGACGAGCTGAGCACGTTTTCTGAAATGTGCTCCTCCCGTCACTCTGGTTGGTTGCGCATAGTAAAAAGTGCTCTTGGCAGCTAGAGAGTGCCGCGTTGACCACTGCACATGAAGAAATAACCACCTGCAACGTTTGGTTTAGGTTTTAGGTGCATTTTTAATTTTATTGCTTAAATCGCATTTTCTCGACGAGCTGAGCACGTTTTCTGAAATGTGCTCCTCCCGTCACTCTTGTTGGGTGCGCATAGTAAAAAGTGCTCTTGGCAGCTAGAGAGTCTCGCGTTGACCACTGCGCATGAAGAAATAACCTCCTGCAACGTTTGGTTTAGGTTTTAGGTGCATTTTTAATTTTATTGCTTAAATCGCATTTTCTCTACGAGCTGAGCACGTTTTCTGAAATGTGCTCCTCCCGTCACTCTGGTTGGGTGCGCATAGTAAAAAGTGCTCTTGGCAGCTAGAGAGTGCCGCGTTGACCACTGCGCATGAAGAATTGACCATCTGCAACGTTTGGTTTGGGTTTTGGGTGCATTTTTAATTTTATTGCTTTAATCGCATTTTCTCGACAAGCTGAGCACGTTTTCTGAAATGTGCTCCTCCCGTCACTCTGGTTGGGTGCGCATAGTAAAAAGTGCTCTTGGCAGCTAGAGAGTGCCGCGTTAACCACTGCGCATGAAGAAATAACCACCTGCAACGTTTGGTTTAGGTTTTAGGTGCATTTTTAATTTTATTGCTTAAATCGCATTTTCTCGACGAGCTGAGCACGTTTTCTGAAATGTGCTCCTCCCGTCACTCTGGTTGGGTGCGCATAGTAAAAACTGCTCTTGGCAGCTAGAGAGTGCCGCGTTGACCACTGCGCATGAAGAAATAACCACTTGCAACGTTTGGATTATGTTTTGGGTGCATTTTTAATTTTATTGCTTAAATCGCATTTTCTCGACGAGCTGAGCACGTTTTCTGAAATGTGCTCCTCCCGTCACTCTGGTTGGGTGCGCATAGTAAAAGGTTCTCTTGGCAGCTAGAGAGTGCCGCGTTGACCACTGCGCATGAAGAAATAACCACCTGCAACGTTTGGTTTAGGTTTTAGGTGTATTTTTAATTTTATTGCTTAAATCGCATTTTCTCGACGAGCTGAGCACGTTTTCTGAAATGTGCTCCTCCCGTCACTCTGGTTGGGTGCGCATAGTAAAAAGTGCTCTTGGCAGCTAGAGAGTGCCGCGTTGACCACAGCCCATGAAGAAATAACCACCTGCAACGTTTGGTTTAGGTTTTAGGTGCATTTTTAATTTTATTGCTTAAATCGCATTTTCTCGACGAGCTGAGCACGTTTTCTGAAATGTGCTCCTCCCGTCACTCTGGTTGGGTGCGCATAGTAAAAAGTGCTCTTGGCAGCTAGAGAGTGCCGCGTTAACCACTGCGCATGAAGAAATAACCACCTGCAACGTTTGGTTTAGGTTTTAGGTGCATTTTTAATTTTATTGCTTAAATCGCATTTTCTCGACGAGCTGAGCACGTTTTCTGAAATGTGCTCCTCCCGTCACTCTGGTTGGGTGTGCATAGTAAAAAGTGCTCTTGGCAGCTAGAGAGTGCCGCGTTGAATGCTGCGCATGAAGAAATAACCATCTGCAACGTTTGGTTTAGGTTTTAGGTGCATTTTTAATTTTATTGCTTAAATCGCATTTTCTCGACGAGCTGAGCACGTTTTCTTAAATGTGCTCCTCCCGTCACTCTTATTGGGTGCGCATAGTAAAAAGTGCTCTTGGCAGCTAGAGAGTGCCGCGTTGACCACTGCTCATGAAGAAATGACCATCTGCAACGTTTGGTTTAGGTTTTAGGTGCATTTTTAATTTTATTGCTTAAATCGCATTTTCTCGACGAGCTGAGCACGTTTTCTGAAATGTGCTCCTCCCGTCACTCTGGTTGGGTGCGCATAGTAAAAAGTGCTCTTGGCAGCTAGAGAGTGCCGCGTTGACCACTGCGCATGAAGAAATAACCACCTGCAACGTTTGGTTTAGGTTTTGGGTGCATGTTTAATTTTAATGCTTAAACCGAATTTTCTCGACAAGCTGAGCACGTTTTCTGAAATGTGCTCCTCCCGTCACTCTTGTTGGGTGCGCATAGTAAAAAGTGTTCTTGGCAGCTAGAGAGTGCCGCGTTGACCACTGCGCATGAAGAAATAACCACCTGCAATTTTTGGTTTAGGTTTTAGGTGCATTTTTAATTTTATTGCTTAAATCGCATTTTCTGGACGAGCTGAGCACGTTTTCTGAAATGTGCTCCTCCCGTCACTCTGGTTGGGTGCGCATAGTAAAAAGTGCTCTTGGCAGCTAGAGAGTGCCGCGTTGACCACTGCGCATGAAGAAATAACCACCTGCAACGTTTGGTTTAGGTTTTAGGTGCATTTTTAATTTTATTGCTTAAATCGCATTTTCTCGACGAGCTGAGCACGTTTTCTGAAATGTGCTCCTCCCGTCACTCTGGTTGGCTGCGCATAGTAAAACGTGCTCTTGGCAGCTAGAGAGTGCCGCGTTGACCACTGCGCATGAAGAAATAACCACTTGCAACGTTTGGATTAGGTTTTGGGTGCATTTTTAATTTTATTGCTTAAATCGCATTTTCTCGACGAGCTGAGCACGTTTTCTGAAATGTGCTCCTCCCGTCACTCTGGTTGGGTGCGCATAGTAAAAAGTGCTCTTGGCAGCTAGAGAGTCTCGCGTTGACCACTGCGCATGAAGAAATAACCTCCTGCAACGTTTGGTTTAGGTTTTAGGTGCATTTTTAATTTTATTGCTTAAATCGCATTTTCTCTACGAGCTGAGCACGTTTTCTGAAATGTGCTCCTCCCGTCACTCTGGTTGGGTGCGCATAGTAAAAAGTGCTCTTGGCAGCTAGAGAGTGCCGCGTTGACCACTGCGCATGAAGAATTGACCATCTGCAACGTTTGGTTTGGGTTTTGGGTGCATTTTTAATTT
Organism: Syngnathus scovelli; assembly: GCF_024217435.2. Lineage (NCBI taxonomy): Eukaryota > Metazoa > Chordata > Actinopteri > Syngnathiformes > Syngnathidae > Syngnathus > Syngnathus scovelli. Next base: position 3,318,311 of record NC_090859.1, read on the forward strand.
TATTGCTTTAATCGCATTTTCTCGACAAGCTGAGCACGTTTTCTGAAATGTGCTCCTCCCGTCACTCTGGTTGGGTGCGCATAGTAAAAAGTGCTCTTGGCAGCTAGAGAGTGCCGCGTTAACCACTGCGCATGAAGAAATAACCACCTGCAACGTTTGGTTTAGGTTTTAGGTGCATTTTTAATTTTATTGCTTAAATCGCATTTTCTCGACGAGCTGAGCACGTTTTCTGAAATGTGCTCCTCCCGTCACTCTGGTTGGGTGCGCATAGTAAAAACTGCTCTTGGCAGCTAGAGAGTGCCGCGTTGACCACTGCGCATGAAGAAATAACCACTTGCAACGTTTGGATTATGTTTTGGGTGCATTTTTAATTTTATTGCTTAAATCGCATTTTCTCGACGAGCTGAGCACGTTTTCTGAAATGTGCTCCTCCCGTCACTCTGGTTGGGTGCGCATAGTAAAAGGTTCTCTTGGCAGCTAGAGAGTGCCGCGTTGACCACTGCGCATGAAGAAATAACCACCTGCAACGTTTGGTTTAGGTTTTAGGTGTATTTTTAATTTTATTGCTTAAATCGCATTTTCTCGACGAGCTGAGCACGTTTTCTGAAATGTGCTCCTCCCGTCACTCTGGTTGGGTGCGCATAGTAAAAAGTGCTCTTGGCAGCTAGAGAGTGCCGCGTTGACCACAGCCCATGAAGAAATAACCACCTGCAACGTTTGGTTTAGGTTTTAGGTGCATTTTTAATTTTATTGCTTAAATCGCATTTTCTCGACGAGCTGAGCACGTTTTCTGAAATGTGCTCCTCCCGTCACTCTGGTTGGGTGCGCATAGTAAAAAGTGCTCTTGGCAGCTAGAGAGTGCCGCGTTAACCACTGCGCATGAAGAAATAACCACCTGCAACGTTTGGTTTAGGTTTTAGGTGCATTTTTAATTTTATTGCTTAAATCGCATTTTCTCGACGAGCTGAGCACGTTTTCTGAAATGTGCTCCTCCCGTCACTCTGGTTGGGTGTGCATAGTAAAAAGTGCTCTTGGCAGCTAGAGAGTGCCGCGTTGAATGCTGCGCATGAAGAAATAACCATCTGCAACGTTTGGTTTAGGTTTTAGGTGCATTTTTAATTTTATTGCTTAAATCGCATTTTCTCGACGAGCTGAGCACGTTTTCTTAAATGTGCTCCTCCCGTCACTCTTATTGGGTGCGCATAGTAAAAAGTGCTCTTGGCAGCTAGAGAGTGCCGCGTTGACCACTGCGCATGAAGAAATGACCATCTGCAACGTTTGGTTTAGGTTTTAGGTGCATTTTTAATTTTATTGCTTAAATCGCATTTTCTCGACGAGCTGAGCACGTTTTCTGAAATGTGCTCCTCCCGTCACTCTGGTTGGGTGCGCATAGTAAAAAGTGCTCTTGGCAGCTAGAGAGTGCCGCGTTGACCACTGCGCATGAAGAAATAACCACCTGCAACGTTTGGTTTAGGTTTTGGGTGCATGTTTAATTTTAATGCTTAAACCGAATTTTCTCGACAAGCTGAGCACGTTTTCTGAAATGTGCTCCTCCCGTCACTCTTGTTGGGTGCGCATAGTAAAAAGTGTTCTTGGCAGCTAGAGAGTGCCGCGTTGACCACTGCGCATGAAGAAATAACCACCTGCAATTTTTGGTTTAGGTTTTAGGTGCATTTTTAATTTTATTGCTTAAATCGCATTTTCTGGACGAGCTGAGCACGTTTTCTGAAATGTGCTCCTCCCGTCACTCTGGTTGGGTGCGCATAGTAAAAAGTGCTCTTGGCAGCTAGAGAGTGCCGCGTTGACCACTGCGCATGAAGAAATAACCACCTGCAACGTTTGGTTTAGGTTTTAGGTGCATTTTTAATTTTATTGCTTAAATCGCATTTTCTCGACGAGCTGAGCACGTTTTCTGAAATGTGCTCCTCCCGTCACTCTGGTTGGCTGCGCATAGTAAAACGTGCTCTTGGCAGCTAGAGAGTGCCGCGTTGACCACTGCGCATGAAGAAATAACCACTTGCAACGTTTGGATTAGGTTTTGGGTGCATTTTTAATTTTATTGCTTAAATCGCATTTTCTCGACGAGCTGAGCACGTTTTCTGAAATGTGCTCCTCCCGTCACTCTCGTTGGGTGCGCATAGTAAAAAGTGCTCTTGGCAGCTAGAGAGTGCCGCGTTGACCACTGCGCATGAAGAAATAACCACCTGCAATTTTTGGTTTAGGTTTTAGGTGCATTTTTAATTTTATTGCTTAAATCGCATTTTCTGGACGAGCTGAGCACGTTTTCTGAAATGTGCTCCTCCCGTCACTCTGGTTGGGTGCGCATAGTAAAAAGTGCTCTTGGCAGCTTGAGAGTGCCGCGTTGACAACTGCGCATGAAGAAATGACCATCTGCAACGTTTGGTTTAGGTTTTAGGTGCATTTTTAATTTTATTGCTTAAATCGCATTTTGTCGACGAGCTGAGCACGTTTTCTGAAATGTGCTCCTCCCGTCACTCTGGTTGGGTGCGCATAGTAAAAAGTGCTCTTGGCAGCTAGAGAGTCCCGCGTTGACCATTGCGCATGAAGAAATAACCACCTGCAACGTTTGGTTTAGGCTTTAGGTGCATTTTTAATTTTATTGCTTAAATCGCATTTTCTCGACGAGCTGAGCACGTTTTCTGAAATGTGCTCCTCCCGTCACTCTGGTTGGGTGCGCATAGTAAAAAGTGCTCTTGGCAGCTAGAGAGTGCCGCGTTGACCACTGCGCATGAAGAAATAACCACTTGCAACGTTTGGATTAGGTTTTGGGTGCATTTTTAATTTTATTGCTTAAATCGCATTTTCTGGACGAGCTGAGCACGTTTTCTGAAATGTGCTCCTCCCGTCACTTTGGTTGGGTGCACATAGTAAAAAGTGCTCTTGGCAGCTAGAGAGTGCCGCGTTGACCACTGCGCATGAAGAAATGACCATCTGCAACGTTTGGTTTAGGTTTTAGGTGCATTTTTAATTTTATTGCTTAAATCGCATTTTCTCGACGAGCTGAGCACGTTTTCTGAAATGTGCTCCTCCCGTCACTCTGGTTGGGTGCGCATAGTAAAAAGTGCTCTTGGCAGCTAGAGAGTGCCGCGTTGACCACTGCGCATGAAGAAATAACCACCTGCAACGTTTGGTTTAGGTTTTGGGTGCATGTTTAATTTTATTGCTTAAACCGAATTTTCTCGACAAGCTGAGCACGTTTTCTGAAATGTGCTCCTCCCGTCACTCTTGTTGGGTGCGCATAGTAAAAAGTGTTCTTGGCAGCTAGAGAGTGCCGCTTTGACCACTGCGCATGAAGAAATAACCACCTGCAATTTTTGGTTTAGGTTTTAGGTGCATTTTTAATTTTATTGCTTAAATCGCATTTTCTGGACGAGCTGAGCACGTTTTCTGAAATGTGCTCCTCCCGTCACTCTGGTTGGGTGCGCATAGTAAAAAGTGCTCTTGGCAGCTAGAGAGTGCCGCGTTGACCACTGCGCATGAAGAAATAACCACCTGCAACGTTTGGTTTAGGTTTTAGGTGCATTTTTAATTTTATTGCTTAAATCGCATTTTCTCGACGAGCTGAGCACGTTTTCTGAAATGTGCTCCTCCCGTCACTCTGGTTGGCTGCGCATAGTAAAACGTGCTCTTGGCAGCTAGAGAGTGCCGCGTTGACGGCTGCACATGAAGAAATAACCACCTGCAACGTTTGGTTTAGGTTTTAGGTGCATTTTTAATTGTATTGCTTAAATCGCATTTTCTCGACGAGATGAGCACGTTTTCTGAAATGTGCTCCTCCCGTCACTCTGGTTGGGTGCGCATAGTAAAAAGTGCTCTTGGCAGCTAGAGAGTGCCGCGTTGACCACTGCGCATGAAGAAATAAACACCTGCAACGTTTGGTTTAGGTTTTGGGTGCATTTTTAATTTTATTGCTTAAATCGCATTTTCTCGACGAGCTGAGCACGTTTTCTGAAATGTGCTCCTCCCGTCACTCTGGTTGGGTGCGCATAGTAAAAAGTGCTCTTGGCAGCTAGAGAGTGCCGCGTTGACCACTGCGCATGAAGAAATAACCACCTGCAACGTTTGGTTTAGGTTTTGGGTGCATTTTTAATTTTATTGCTTAAATCGCATTTTCTGGACGAGCTGAGCACGTTTTCTGAAATGTGCTCCTCCTGTCACTCTGGTTGGGTGCGCATAGTAAAAAGTGCTCTTGGCAGCTAGAGAGTGCCGCGTTGACCACTGCGCATGAAGAAATAACCACCTGCAACGTTTGGTTTAGGTTTTAGGTGCATTTTTAATTTTATTGCTTAAATCGCATTTTCTCGACGAGCTGAGCACGTTTTCTGAAATGTGCTCCTCCCGTCACTCTGGTTGGGTGCGCATAGTAAAAAGTGCTCTTGGCAGCTAGAGAGTGCCGCGTTGACCACTGCGCATGAAGAAATAACCACGTGCAACGTTTGTTTTAGGTTTTGGGTGCATTTTTAATTTTATTGCTTAAATCGCATTTTCTCAACGAGCTGAGCACGTTTTCTGAAATGTGCTCCTCCCGTCACTCTGGTTGGGTGCGCATAGTAAAAAGTTCTCTTGGCAGCTAGAGAGTGCCGCGTTGACCACTGCGCATGAAGAAATAACCACCTGCAACGTTTGTTTTAGGTTTTAGGTGCATTTTTAATTTTATTGCTTAAATCGCATTTTCTCGACGAGCTGAGCACGTTTTCTGAAATGTGCTCCTCCCATCACTCTGGTTAGGTGCGCATAGTAAAAAGTGATCTTGGCAGCTAAAGAGTGCCGCGTTGACCACTGCGCATGAAGAAATAACCACCTGCAACGTTTGGTTTAGGTTTTAGGTGCATTTTTAATTTTATTGCTTAAATTGCATTTTCTCAACGAGCTGAGCACGTTTTCTGAAATGTGCTCCTCCCGTCACTCTGGTTGGGTGCGCATAGTAAAAAGTGCTCTTGGCAGCTAGAGAGTGCCGCGTTGACTGCTGCGCATTAATAAATAACCACCTCCAACGTTTGGTTTAGGTTTTAGGTGCATTTTTCATTTTATTGCTTAAATCGCATTTTCTCGACGAGCTGAGCACGTTTTCTGAAATGTGCTCCTCCCGTCACTCTGGTTGGGTGCGCATAGAAAAAGTGCTCTTGGCAGCTAGAGAGTGCCGCGTTGACCGCTGCGCATGAAGAAATAACCACCTGCAACGTTTGGTTTAGGTTTTAGGTGCATTTTTAATTTTATTGCTTAAATCGCATTTTCTCGACGAGCTGAGCACGTTTTCTGAAATGTGCTCCTCCCGTCACTCTGGTTGGGTGCGCATAGTAAAAAGTGCTCTTGGCAGCTAGAGAGTGCCGCGTTGACCACTGCGCATGAAGAAATAACCGCCTGCAACGTTTGGTTTAGGTTTTGGGTGCATTTTTAATTTTATTGCTTAAATCGCATTTTCTCGTCGAGCTGAGCACGTTTTCTGAAATGTGCTCCTCCCGTCACTCTGGTTGGGTGCGCATAGTAAAAAGTGCTCTTGGCAGCTAGAGAGTGCCGCGTTGACCACTGCGCATGAAGAAATGACCATCTGCAACGTTTGGTTTAGGTTTTTGGTGCATTTTTAATTTTATTGCTTAAATCGCATTTTCTCGTCGAGCTGAGCACGTTTTCTGAAATGTGCTCCTCCCGTCACTCTGGTTGGGTGCGCATTGTAAAAAGTGCTCTTGGCAGCTAGAGAGTGCCGCGTTGACCACTGCCCATGAAGAAATAACCACCTGCAACGTTTGGTTTAGGTTTTAGGTGCATTTTTAATTTTATTGCTTAAATCGCATTTTCTCGACGAGCTGAGCACGTTTTCTGAAATGTGCTCCTCCCGTCACTCTGGTTGGGTGCGCATAGTAAAAAGTGCTCTTGGCAGCTAGAGAGTGCCGCGTTGGCCACTGCGCATGAAGAAATAACCACCTGCAACGTTTGGTTTAGGTTTTAGGTGCATTTTTAATTTAATTGCTTAAATCGCATTTTCTCGACGAGCTGAGCACGTTTTCTGAAATGTGCTCCTCCCGTCACTCTGGTTGGGTGCGCATAGTAAAAAGTGCTCTTGGCAGCTAGAGAGTGCCGCGTTGACCACTGCACATGAAGAAATGACCATCTGCAACGTTTGGTTTAGGTTTTGGGTGCATTTTTAATTTTATTGCTTAAATCGCATTTTCTCGACGAGCTGAGCACGTTTTCTGAAATGTGCTCCTCCCGTCACTCTGGTTGGGTGCGCATAGTAAAAAGTGCTCTTGGCAGCTAGAGAGTGCCGCGTTGACCACTGCGCATGAAGAAATAACCACCTGCAACGTTTGGTTTAGGTTTTGGGTGCATGTTTAATTTTATTGCTTAAACCGAATTTTCTCGACAAGCTGAGCACGTTTTCTGAAATGTGCTCCTCCCGTCACTCTTGTTGGGTGCGCATAGTAAAAAGTGTTCTTGGCAGCTAGAGAGTGCCGCGTTGACCACTGCGCATGAAGAAATAACCACCTGCAATTTTTGGTTTAGGTTTTAGGTGCATTTTTAATTTTATTGCTTAAATCGCATTTTCTGGACGAGCTGAGCACGTTTTCTGAAATGTGCTCCTCCCGTCACTCTGGTTGGGTGCGCATAGTAAAAAGTGCTCTTGGCAGCTAGAGAGTGCCGCGTTGACCACTGCGCATGAAGAAATAACCGCCTGCAACGTTTGATTTAGGTTTTGGGTGCATTTTTAATTTTATTGCTTAAATCGCATTTTCTCGTCGAGCTGAGCACGTTTTCTGAAATGTGCTCCTCCCGTCACTCTGGTTGGGTGCGCATAGTAAAAAGTGCTCTTGGCAGCTAGAGAGTGCCGCGTTGACCACTGCGCATGAAGAAATGACCATCTGCAACGTTTGGTTTAGGTTTTTGGTGCATTTTTAATTTTATTGCTTAAATCGCATTTTCTCGTCGAGCTGAGCACGTTTTCTGAAATGTGCTCCTCCCGTCACTCTGGTTGGGTGCGCATTGTAAAAAGTGCTCTTGGCAGCTAGAGAGTGCCGCGTTGACCACTGCCCATGAAGAAATAACCACCTGCAACGTTTGGTTTAGGTTTTAGGTGCATTTTTAATTTTATTGCTTAAATCGCATTTTCTCGACGAGCTGAGCACGTTTTCTGAAATGTGCTCCTCCCGTCACTCTGGTTGGGTGCGCATAGTAAAAAGTGCTCTTGGCAGCTAGAGAGTGCCGCGTTGGCCACTGCGCATGAAGAAATAACCACCTGCAACGTTTGGTTTAGGTTTTAGGTGCATTTTTAATTTAATTGCTTAAATCGCATTTTCTCGACGAGCTGAGCACGTTTTCTGAAATGTGCTCCTCCCGTCACTCTGGTTGGGTGCGCATAGTAAAAAGTGCTCTTGGCAGCTAGAGAGTGCCGCGTTGACCACTGCACATGAAGAAATGACCATCTGCAACGTTTGGTTTAGGTTTTGGGTGCATTTTTAATTTTATTGCTTAAATCGCATTTTCTCGACGAGCTGAGCACGTTTTCTGAAATGTGCTCCTCCCGTCACTCTGGTTGGGTGCGCATAGTAAAAAGTGCTCTTGGCAGCTAGAGAGTGCCGCGTTGACCACTGCGCATGAAGAAATAACCACCTGCAACGTTTGGTTTAGGTTTTGGGTGCATGTTTAATTTTATTGCTTAAACCGAATTTTCTCGACAAGCTGAGCACGTTTTCTGAAATGTGCTCCTCCCGTCACTCTTGTTGGGTGCGCATAGTAAAAAGTGTTCTTGGCAGCTAGAGAGTGCCGCGTTGACCACTGCGCATGAAGAAATAACCACCTGCAATTTTTGGTTTAGGTTTTAGGTGCATTTTTAATTTTATTGCTTAAATCGCATTTTCTGGACGAGCTGAGCACGTTTTCTGAAATGTGCTCCTCCCGTCACTCTGGTTGGGTGCGCATAGTAAAAAGTGCTCTTGGCAGCTAGAGAGTGCCGCGTTGACCACTGCGCATGAAGAAATAACCACCTGCAACGTTTGGTTTAGGTTTTAGGTGCATTTTTAATTTTATTGCTTAAATCGCATTTTCTCGACGAGCTGAGCACGTTTTCTGAAATGTGCTCCTCCCGTCACTCTGGTTGGCTGCGCATAGTAAAAAGTGCTCTTGGCAGCTAGAGAGTGCCGCGTTGACCACTGCGCATGAAGAAATAACCACTTGCAACGTTTGGATTAGGTTTTGGGTGCATTTTTAATTTTATTGCTTAAATCGCATTTTCTCGACGAGCTGAGCACGTTTTCTGAAATGTGCTCCTCCCGTCACTCTTGTTGGGTGCGCATAGTAAAAAGTGCTCTTGGCAGCTAGAGAGTCTCGCGTTGACCACTGCGCATGAAGAAATAACCTCCTGCAACGTTTGGTTTAGGTTTTAGGTGCATTTTTAATTTTATTGCTTAAATCGCATTTTCTCTACGAGCTGAGCACGTTTTCTGAAATGTGCTCCTCCCGTCACTCTGGTTGGGTGCGCATAGTAAAAAGTGCTCTTGGCAGCTAGAGAGTGCCGCGTTGACCACTGCGCATGAAGAATTGACCATCTGCAACGTTTGGTTTGGGTTTTGGGTGCATTTTTAATTTTATTGCTTTAATCGCATTTTCTCGACGAGCTGAGCACGTTTTCTGAAATGTGCTCCTCCCGTCACTCTGGTTGGGTGCGCATAGTAAAAAGTGCTCTTGGCAGCTAGAGAGTGCCGCGTTAACCACTGCGCATGAAGAAATAACCACCTGCAACGTTTGGTTTAGGTTTTAGGTGCATTTTTAATTTTATTGCTTAAATCGCATTTTCTCGACGAGCTGAGCACGTTTTCTGAAATGTGCTCCTCCCGTCACTCTGGTTGGGTGCGCATAGTAAAAACTGCTCTTGGCAGCTAGAGAGTGCCGCGTTGACCACTGCGCATGAAGAAATAACCACTTGCAACGTTTGGATTATGTTTTGGGTGCATTTTTAATTTTATTGCTTAAATCGCATTTTCTCGACGAGCTGAGCACGTTTTCTGAAATGTGCTCCTCCCGTCACTCTGGTTGGGTGCGCATAGTAAAAGGTTCTCTTGGCGGCTAGAGAGTGCCGCGTTGACCACTGCGCATGAAGAAATAACCACCTGCAACGTTTGGTTTAGGTTTTAGGTGTATTTTTAATTTTATTGCTTAAATCGCATTTTCTCGACGAGCTGAGCACGTTTTCTGAAATGTGCTCCTCCCGTCACTCTGGTTGGGTGCGCATAGTAAAAAGTGCTCTTGGCAGCTAGAGAGTGCCGCGTTGACCACAGCCCATGAAGAAATAACAGCCTGCAACGTTTGGTTTAGGTTTTAGGTGCATTTTTAAATTTATTGCTTAAATCGCATTTTCTCGACGAGCTGAGCACGTTTTCTGAAATGTGCTCCTCCCGTCACTCTGGTTGGGTGCGCATAGTAAAAAGTGCTCTTGGCAGCTAGAGAGTGCCGCGTTGGCCACTGCGCATGAAGAAATAACCACCTGCAACGTTTGGTTTAGGTTTTAGGTGCATTTTTAATTTTATTGCTTAAATCGCATTTTCTCGACGAGCTGAGCACGTTTTCTGAAATGTGCTCCTCCCGTCACTCTGGTTGGGTGCGCATAGTAAAAAGTGCTCTTGGCAGCTAGAGAGTGCCGCGTTGAACACTGCACATGAAGAAATAACCACCTGCAACGTTTGGTTTAGGTTTTAGGTGCATTTTTAATTTTATTGCTTAAATCGCATTTTCTCGACGAGCTGAGCACGTTTTCTGAAATGTGCTCCTCCCGTCACTCTGGTTGGGTGCGCATAGTAAAAAGTGCTCTTGGCAGCTAGAGAGTGCCGCGTTGACCACTGCGCATGAAGAAATGACCATCTGCAACGTTTGTTTAGGTTTTGGGTTTATTTTTAATTTTATTGCTTAAATCGCATTTTCTCGACGAGCTGAGCACGTTTTCTGAAATGTGCTCCTCCCGTCACTCTGGTTGGGTGCGCATAGTAAAAAGTGCTCTTGCCAGCTAGAGAGTGCCGCGTTGACCACTGCGCATGAAGAAATAACCACTTGCAACGTTTGGTTTAGGTTTTGGGTGCATTTTTAATTTTATTGCTTAAATCGCATTTTCTCGACGAGCTGAGCACGTTTTCTGAAATGTGCTCCTCCCGTCACTCTGGTTGGGTGCGCATAGTAAAAAGTGCTCTTGGCAGCTAGAGAGTGCCGCGTTGACGGCTGCGCATGAAGAAATAACCACCTGCAACGTTTGGTTTAGGTTTTAGGTGCATTTTTAATTTTATTGCTTAAATCGCATTTTCTCGACGAGCTGAGCACGTTTTCTGAAATGTGCTCCTCCCGTCACTCTTGTTGGGTGCGCATAGTAAAAAAGTGCTCTTGGCAGCTAGAGAGTCTCGCGTTGACCACTGCGCATGAAGAAATAACCACCTGCAACGTTTGGTTTAGGTTTTAGGTGCATTTTTAATTTTATTGCTTAAATCGCATTTTCTCGACGAGCTGAGCACGTTTTCTGAAATGTGCTCCTCCCGTCACTCTGGTTGGATGCGCATAGTAAAAAGTGCTCTTGGCAGCTAGAGAGTGCCGCGTTGACCACTGCGCATGAAGAAATAACCACCTGCAACGTTTGGTTTAGGTTTTAGGTGCATTTTTAATTTTACTGCTTAAATCGCATTTTCTCGTCGAGCTGAGCACGTTTTCTGAAATGTGCTCCTCCCGTCACTCTGGTCGGGTGCGCATAGTAAAAAGTGCTCTTGGCAGCTAGAGAGTGCCGCGTTGACCACTGCGCATGAAGAAATGACCATCTGCAACGTTTGGTTTAGGTTTTGCGTGCATTTTTAATTTTATTGCTTAAATCGCATTTCCTCGACGAGCTGAGCACGTTTTCTGAAATGTGCTCCTCCCGTCACTCTGGTTGGGTGCGCATAGTAAAAAGTGCTCTTGGCAGCTAGAAAGTGCCGTGTTGACCACTGCGCATGAAGAAATGACCATCTGCAACGTTTGGTTTAGGTTTTAGGTGCATTTTTAATTTTATTGCTTAAATCGCATTTTCTCGACGAGCTGAGCACGTTTTCTGAAATGTGCTCCTCCCGTCACTCTGGTTGGGTGTGCATAGTAAAAAGTGCTCTTGGCAGCTAGAGAGTGCCGCGTTGAATGCTGCGCATGAAGAAATAACCATCTGCAACGTTTGGTTTAGGTTTTAGGTGCATTTTTAATTTTATTGCTTAAATCGCATTTTCTCGACGAGCTGAGCACGTTTTCTTAAATGTGCTCCTCCCGTCACTCTGATTGGGTGCGCATAGTAAAAAGTGCTCTTGGCAGCGAGAGAGTGCCGCGTTGACCAATGCGCACGAAGAAATGACCATCTGCAACGTTTGGTTTAGGTTTTGGGTGCATTTTTAATTTTATTGCTTAAATCGCATTTTCTCGACGAGCTGAGCACGTTTTCTGGAATGTGCTCCTCCCGTCACTCTGGTTGGGTGCGCATAGTAAAAAGTGCTCTTGGCAGCTAGAGTGCCGCGTTGACCACTGCGCATGAAGAAATAACCACCTGTAACGTTTGGTTTAGGTTTTAGGTGCATTTATAATTTTATTGCTTAAATCACATTTTCTCGACGAGCTGAGCACGTTTTCTGAAATGTTCTCCTCCCGTCACTCTGGTTGGGTGCACATAGTAAAAAGTGCTCTTGGCAGCTAGAGAGTGCCGCGTTGACCACTGCGCATGAAGAAATAACCACCTGCAACGTTTGGTTTAGGTTTTAGGTGCATTTTTAATTTTATTGCTTAAATCGCATTTTCTCGACGAGCTGAGCACGTTTTCTGAAATGTGCTCCTCCCGTCACTCTGGTTGGGTGCGCATAGTAAAAAGTGCTCTTGGCAGCTAGAGAGTGCCGCGTTGACCACTGCGCATGAAGAAATGACCATCTGCAACGTTTGGTTTAGGTTTTGGGTGCATTTTTAATTTTATTGCTTAAATCGCATTTTCTCGTCGAGCTGAGCACGTTTTCTGAAATCTGCTCCTCCCGTCACTCTGGTTGGGTGCGCATAGTAAAAAGTGCTCTTGGCAGCTAGAGAGTGCCGCGTTGACCACTGCGCATGAAGAAATAACCACCTGCAACGTTTGGTTTAGGTTTTGGGTGCATTTTTAATTTTATTGCTTAAATCGCATTTTCTGGACGAGCTGAGCACGTTTTCTGAAATGTGCTCCTCCTGTCATTCTGGTTGGGTGCGCATAGTAAAAAGTGCTCTTGGCAGCTAGAGAGTGCCGCGTTGACCACTGCGCATGAAGAAATAACCACCTGCAACGTTTGGTTTAGGTTTTGGGTGCATGTTTAATTTTATTGCTTAAACCGAATTTTCTCGACAAGCTGAGCACGTTTTCTGAAATGTGCTCCTCCCGTCACTCTTGTTGGGTGCGCATAGTAAAAAGTGTTCTTGGCAGCTAGAGAGTGCCGCGTTGACCACTGCGCATGAAGAAATAACCACCTGCAATTTTTGGTTTAGGTTTTAGGTGCATTTTTAATTTTATTGCTTAAATCGCATTTTCTGGACGAGCTGAGCACGTTTTCTGAAATGTGCTCCTCCCGTCACTCTGGTTGGGTGCGCATAGTAAAAAGTGCTCTTGGCAGCTAGAGAGTGCCGCGTTGACCACTGCGCATGAAGAAATAACCACCTGCAACGTTTGGTTTAGGTTTTAGGTGCATTTTTAATTTTATTGCTTAAATCGCATTTTCTCGACGAGCTGAGCACGTTTTCTGAAATGTGCTCCTCCCGTCACTCTGGTTGGCTGCGCATAGTAAAACGTGCTCTTGGCAGCTAGAGAGTGCCGCGTTGACGGCTGCACATGAAGAAATAACCACCTGCAACGTTTGGTTTAGGTTTTAGGTGCATTTTTAATTTTATTGCTTAAATCGCATTTTCTCGACGAGATGAGCACGTTTTCTGAAATGTGCTCCTCCCGTCACTCTGGTTGGGTGCGCATAGTAAAAAGTGCTCTTGGCAGCTAGAGAGTGCCGCGTTGACCACTGCGCATGAAGAAATAACCACTTGCAACGTTTGGATTAGGTTTTGGGTGCATTTTTAATTTTATTGCTTAAATCGCATTTTCTCGACGAGCTGAGCACGTTTTCTGAAATGTGCTCCTCCCGTCACTCTGGTTGGGTGCGCATAGTAAAAAGTGCTATTGGCAGCTAGAGAGTGCCGCGTTGGCCACTGCGCATGAAGAAATAACCACCTGCAACGTTTGGTTTAGGTTTTAGTTGCATTTTTAATTGTATTGCTTAAATCGCATTTTCTCGACGAGCTGAGCACGTTTTCTGAAATGTGCTCCTCCCGTCACTCTGGTTGGGTGCGCATAGTAAAAAGTGCTCTTGGCAGCTAGAGAGTACCGCGTTGACCACTGCGCATGAAGAATTGACCATCTGCAACGTTTGGTTTGGGTTTTGGGTGCATTTTTAATTTTATTGCTTTAATCGCATTTTCTCGACGAGCTGAGCACGTTTTCTGAAATGTGCTCCTCCCGTCACTCTGGTTGGGTGCGCATAGTAAAAAGTGCTCTTGGCAGCTAGAGAGTGCCGCGTTAACCACTGCGCATGAAGAAATAACCACCTGCAACGTTTGGTTTAGGTTTTAGGTGCATTTTTAATTCTATTGCTTAAATCGCATTTTCTCGACGAGCTGAGCACGTTTTCTGAAATTTGCTCCTCCCGTCACTCTGGTTGGGTGCGCATAGTAAAAACTGCTCTTGGCAGCTAGAGAGTGCCGCGTTGACCACTGCGCATGAAGAAATAACCACTTGCAACGTTTGGATTATGTTTTGGGTGCATTTTTAATTTTATTGCTTAAATCGCATTTTCTCGACGAGCTGAGCACGTTTTCTGAAATGTGCTCCTCCCGTCACTCTGGTTGGGTGCGCATAGTAAAAGGTTCTCTTGGCAGCTAGAGAGTGCCGCGTTGACCACTGCGCATGAAGAAATAACCACCTGCAACGTTTGGTTTAGGTTTTAGGTGTATTTTTAATTTTATTGCTTAAATCGCATTTTCTCGACGAGCTGAGCACGTTTTCTGAAATGTGCTCCTCCCGTCACTCTGGTTGGGTGCGCATAGTAAAAAGTGCTCTTGGCAGCTAGAGAGTGCCGCGTTGACCACAGCCCATGAAGAAATCACCACCTGCAACGTTTGGTTTAGGTTTTAGGTGCATTTTTAAATTTATTGCTTAAATCGCATTTTCTCGACGAGCTGAGCACGTTTTCTGAAATGTGCTCCTCCCGTCACTCTGGTTGGGTGCGCATAGTAAAAAGTGCTCTTGGCAGCTAGAGAGTGCCGCGTTGGCCACTGCGCATGAAGAAATAACCACCTGCAACGTTTGGTTTAGGTTTTAGGTGCATTTTTAATTTAATTGCTTAAATCGCATTTTCTCGACGAGCTGAGCACGTTTTCTGGAATGTGCTCCTCCCGTCACTCTGGTTGGGTGCGCATAGTAAAAAGTGCTCTTGGCAGCTAGAGTGCCGCGTTGACCACTGCGCATGAAGAAATAACCACCTGTAACGTTTGGTTTAGGTTTTAGGTGCATTTATAATTTTATTGCTTAAATCACATTTTCTCGACGAGCTGAGCACGTTTTCTGAAATGTTCTCCTCCCGTCACTCTGGTTGGGTGCACATAGTAAAAAGTGCTCTTGGCAGCTAGAGAGTGCCGCGTTGACCAATGCGCACGAAGAAATGACCATCTGCAACGTTTGGTTTAGGTTTTGGGTGCATTTTTAATTTTATTGCTTAAATCGCATTTTCTCGACGAGCTGAGCACGTTTTCTGGAATGTGCTCCTCCCGTCACTCTGGTTGGGTGCGCATAGTAAAAAGTGCTCTTGGCAGCTAGAGTGCCGCGTTGACCACTGCGCATGAAGAAATAACCACCTGTAACGTTTGGTTTAGGTTTTAGGTGCATTTATAATTTTATTGCTTAAATCACATTTTCTCGACGAGCTGAGCACGTTTTCTGAAATGTTCTCCTCCCGTCACTCTGGTTGGGTGCACATAGTAAAAAGTGCTCTTGGCAGCTAGAGAGTGCCGCGTTGACCACTGCGCATGAAGAAATAACCACCTGCAACGTTTGGTTTAGGTTTTAGGTGCATTTTTAATTTTATTGCTTAAATCGCATTTTCTCGACGAGCTGAGCACGTTTTCTGAAATGTGCTCCTCCCGTCACTCTGGTTGGGTGCGCATAGTAAAAAGTGCTCTTGGCAGCTAGAGAGTGCCGCGTTGACCACTGCGCATGAAGAAATGACCATCTGCAACGTTTGGTTTAGGTTTTGGGTGCATTTTTAATTTTATTGCTTAAATCGCATTTTCTCGTCGAGCTGAGCACGTTTTCTGAAATCTGCTCCTCCCGTCACTCTGGTTGGGTGCGCATAGTAAAAAGTGCTCTTGGCAGCTAGAGAGTGCCGCGTTGACCACTGCGCATGAAGAAATAACCACCTGCAACGTTTGGTTTAGGTTTTGGGTGCATTTTTAATTTTATTGCTTAAATCGCATTTTCTGGACGAGCTGAGCACGTTTTCTGAAATGTGCTCCTCCTGTCATTCTGGTTGGGTGCGCATAGTAAAAAGTGCTCTTGGCAGCTAGAGAGTGCCGCGTTGACCACTGCGCATGAAGAAATAACCACCTGCAACGTTTGGTTTAGGTTTTGGGTGCATGTTTAATTTTATTGCTTAAACCGAATTTTCTCGACAAGCTGAGCACGTTTTCTGAAATGTGCTCCTCCCGTCACTCTTGTTGGGTGCGCATAGTAAAAAGTGTTCTTGGCAGCTAGAGAGTGCCGCGTTGACCACTGCGCATGAAGAAATAACCACCTGCAATTTTTGGTTTAGGTTTTAGGTGCATTTTTAATTTTATTGCTTAAATCGCATTTTCTGGACGAGCTGAGCACGTTTTCTGAAATGTGCTCCTCCCGTCACTCTGGTTGGGTGCGCATAGTAAAAAGTGCTCTTGGCAGCTAGAGAGTGCCGCGTTGACCACTGCGCATGAAGAAATAACCACCTGCAACGTTTGGTTTAGGTTTTAGGTGCATTTTTAATTTTATTGCTTAAATCGCATTTTCTCGACGAGCTGAGCACGTTTTCTGAAATGTGCTCCTCCCGTCACTCTGGTTGGCTGCGCATAGTAAAACGTGCTCTTGGCAGCTAGAGAGTGCCGCGTTGACGGCTGCACATGAAGAAATAACCACCTGCAACGTTTGGTTTAGGTTTTAGGTGCATTTTTAATTTTATTGCTTAAATCGCATTTTCTCGACGAGATGAGCACGTTTTCTGAAATGTGCTCCTCCCGTCACTCTGGTTGGGTGCGCATAGTAAAAAGTGCTCTTGGCAGCTAGAGAGTGCCGCGTTGACCACTGCGCATGAAGAAATAACCACTTGCAACGTTTGGATTAGGTTTTGGGTGCATTTTTAATTTTATTGCTTAAATCGCATTTTCTCGACGAGCTGAGCACGTTTTCTGAAATGTGCTCCTCCCGTCACTCTGGTTGGGTGCGCATAGTAAAAAGTGCTCTTGGCAGCTAGAGAGTGCCGCGTTGGCCACTGCGCATGAAGAAATAACCACCTGCAACGTTTGGTTTAGGTTTTAGTTGCATTTTTAATTGTATTGCTTAAATCGCATTTTCTCGACGAGCTGAGCACGTTTTCTGAAATGTGCTCCTCCCGTCACTCTGGTTGGGTGCGCATAGTAAAAAGTGCTCTTGGCAGCTAGAGAGTGCCGCGTTGACCACTGCGCATGAAGAATTGACCATCTGCAACGTTTGGTTTGGGTTTTGGGTGCATTTTTAATTTTATTGCTTTAATCGCATTTTCTCGACGAGCTGAGCACGTTTTCTGAAATGTGCTCCTCCCGTCACTCTGGTTGGGTGCGCATAGTAAAAAGTGCTCTTGGCAGCTAGAGAGTGCCGCGTTAACCACTGCGCATGAAGAAATAACCACCTGCAACGTTTGGTTTAGGTTTTAGGTGCATTTTTAATTCTATTGCTTAAATCGCATTTTCTCGACGAGCTGAGCACGTTTTCTGAAATTTGCTCCTCCCGTCACTCTGGTTGGGTGCGCATAGTAAAAACTGCTCTTGGCAGCTAGAGAGTGCCGCGTTGACCACTGCGCATGAAGAAATAACCACTTGCAACGTTTGGATTATGTTTTGGGTGCATTTTTAATTTTATTGCTTAAATCGCATTTTCTCGACGAGCTGAGCACGTTTTCTGAAATGTGCTCCTCCCGTCACTCTGGTTGGGTGCGCATAGTAAAAGGTTCTCTTGGCAGCTAGAGAGTGCCGCGTTGACCACTGCGCATGAAGAAATAACCACCTGCAACGTTTGGTTTAGGTTTTAGGTGTATTTTTAATTTTATTGCTTAAATCGCATTTTCTCGACGAGCTGAGCACGTTTTCTGAAATGTGCTCCTCCCGTCACTCTGGTTGGGTGCGCATAGTAAAAAGTGCTCTTGGCAGCTAGAGAGTGCCGCGTTGACCACAGCCCATGAAGAAATCACCACCTGCAACGTTTGGTTTAGGTTTTAGGTGCATTTTTAAATTTATTGCTTAAATCGCATTTTCTCGACGAGCTGAGCACGTTTTCTGAAATGTGCTCCTCCCGTCACTCTGGTTGGGTGCGCATAGTAAAAAGTGCTCTTGGCAGCTAGAGAGTGCCGCGTTGGCCACTGCGCATGAAGAAATAACCACCTGCAACGTTTGGTTTAGGTTTTAGGTGCATTTTTAATTTTATTGCTTAAATCGCATTTTCTCGACGAGCTGAGCACGTTTTCTGAAATGTGCTCCTCCCGTCACTCTGGTTGGGTGCGCATAGTAAAAAGTGCTCTTGGCAGCTAGAGAGTGCCGCGTTGAACACTGCACATGAAGAAATAACCACCTGCAACGTGTGGTTTAGGTTTTAGGTGCATTTTTAATTTTATTGCTTAAATCGCATTTTCTCGACGAGCTGAGCACGTTTTCTGAAATGTGCTCCTCCCGTCACTCTTGTTGGGTGCGCATAGTAAAAAGTGCTCTTGGCAGCTAGAGAGTGCCGCGTTGACCACTGCGCATGAAGAAATAACCACCTGCAACGTTTGGTTTAGGTTTTGGGTGCATTTTTAATTTTATTGCTTAAATCGCATTTTCTCGTCGAGCTGAGCACGTTTTCTGAAATGTGCTCCTCCCGTCACTCTGGTCGGGTGCGCATAGTAAAAAGTGCTCTTGGCAGCTAGAGAGTGCCGCGTTGACCACTGCGCATGAAGAAATAACCACCTGCAACGTTTGGTTTAGGTTTTAGGTGCATTTTTAATTTTATTGCTTAAATCGCATTTTCTCGACGAGCTGAGCACGTTTTCTGAAATGTGCTCCTCCCGTCACTCTGGTTGGGTGCGCATAGTAAAAGGTGCTCTTGGCAGCTAGAGAGTGCCGCGTTGACCACTGCGCATGAAGAAATAACCACGTGCAACGTTTGTTTTAGGTTTTGGGTGCATTTTTAATTTTATTGCTTAAATCGCATTTTCTCAACGAGCTGAGCACGTTTTCTGAAATGTGCTCCTCCCGTCACTCTGGTTGGGTGCGCATAGTAAAAAGTGCTCTTGGCAGCTAGAGAGTGCCGCGTTGACCACTGCGCATGAAGAAATAACCACCTGCAACGTTTGGTTTAGGTTTTAGGTGCATTTTTAATTGTATTGCTTAAATCGCATTTTCTCGACGAGCTGAGCACGTTTTCTGAAATGTGCTCCTCCCATCACTCTGGTTAGGTGCGCATAGTAAAAAGTGATCTTGGCAGCTAAAGAGTGCCGCGTTGACCACTGCGCATGAAGAAATAACCACCTGCAACGTTTGGTTTAGGTTTTAGGTGCATTTTTAATTTTATTGCTTAAATTGCATTTTCTCAACGAGCTGAGCACGTTTTCTGAAATGTGCTCCTCCCGTCACTCTGGTTGGGTGCGCATAGTAAAAAGTGCTCTTGGCAGCTAGAGAGTGCCGCGTTGACTGCTGCGCATGAATAAATAACCACCTCCAACGTTTGGTTTAGGTTTTAGGTGCATTTTTAATTTTATTGCTTAAATCGCATTTTCTCGACGAGCTGAGCACGTTTTCTGAAATGTGCTCCTCCCGTCACTCTGGTTGGGTGCGCATAGAAAAAGTGCTCTTGGCAGCTAGAGAGTGCCGCGTTGACCGCTGCGCATGAAGAAATAACCACCTGCAACATTTGGTTTAGGTTTTGGGTGCATTTTTAATTGTATTGCTTAAATCGCATTTTCTCGACGAGCTGAGCACGTTTTCTGAAATGTGCTGCTCCCGTCACTCTGGTTGGCTGCGCATAGTAAAACGTGCTCTTGGCAGCTAGAGAGTGCCGCGTTGACGGCTGCACATGAAGAAATAACCACCTGCAACGTTTGGTTTAGGTTTTGGGTGCATTTTTAATTTTATTGCTTAAATCGCATTTTCTCGACGAGCTGAGCACGTTTTCTGAAATGTGCTCCTCCCGTCACTCTGGTTGGGTGCGCATTGTAAAAAGTGCTCTTGGCAGTTAGAGAGTGCCGCGTTGACCACTGCCCATGAAGAAATAACCACCTGCAACGTTTGGTTTAGGTTTTAGGTGCATTTTTAATTTTATTGCTTAAATTGCATTTTCTCGACGAGCTGAGCACGTTTTCTGAAATGTGCTCCTCCCGTCACTCTGGTTGGGTGCGCATAGTAAAAAGTGCTCTTGGCAGCTAGAGAGTACCGCGTTGGCCACTGCGCATGAAGAAATAACCACCTGCAACGTTTGGTTTAGGTTTTAGGTGCATTTTTAATTTAATTGCTTAAATCGCATTTTCTCGACGAGCTGAGCACGTTTTCTGAAATGTGCTCCTCCCGTCACTCTGGTTGGGTGCGCATAGTAAAAAGTGCTCTTGGCAGCTAGAGAGTGCCGCGTTGACCACTGCACATGAAGAAATAACCACCTGCAACGTTTGGTTTAGGTTTTGGGTGCATTTTTAATTTTATTGCTTAAATCGCATTTTCTCGACGAGCTGAGCACGTTTTCTGAAATGTGCTCCTCCCGTCACTCTGGTTGGGTGCGCATAGTAAAAAGTGCTCTTGGCAGCTAGAGAGTGCCGCGTTGACCACTGCGCATGAAGAAATGACCATCTGCAACGTTTGGTTTAGGTTTTGGGTGCATTTTTAATTTTATTGCTTAAATCGCATTTTCTCGACGAGCTGAGCACGTTTTCTGGAATGTGCTCCTCCCGTCACTCTGGTTGGGTGCGCATAGTAAAAAGTGCTCTTGGCAGCTAGAGAGTGCCGCGTTGACCACTGCGCATGAAGAAATGACCATCTGCAACGTTTGGTTTAGGTTTTGGGTGCATTTTTAATTTTATTGCTTAAATCGCATTTTCTCGACGAGCTGAGCACGTTTTCTGAAATGTGCTCCTCCCGTCACTCTGGTCGGGTGCGCATAGTAAAAAGTGCTCTTGGCAGCTAGAGAGTGCCGCGTTGACGGCTGCGCATGAAGAAATAACCACCTGCAACGTTTGGTTTAGGTTTTAGGTGCATTTTTAATTTTATTGCTTAAATCGCATTTTCTCGACGAGCTGAGCACGTTTTCTGAAATGTGCTCCTCCCGTCACTCTTGTTGGGTGCGCATAGTAAAAAAGTGCTCTTGGCAGCTAGAAAGTCTCGCGTTGACCACTGCGCATGAAGAAATAGCCACCTGCAACGTTTGGTTTAGGTTTTAGGTGCATTTTTAATTTTATTGCTTAAATCGCATTTTCTCGACGAGCTGAGCACGTTTTCTGAAATGTGCTCCTCCCGTCACTCTGGTTGGATGCGCATAGTAAAAAGTGCTCTTGGCAGCTAGAGAGTGCCGCGTTGACCACTGCGCATGAAGAAATAACCACCTGCAACGTTTGGTTTAGGTTTTGGGTGCATTTTTAATTTTACTGTTTAAATCGCATTTTCTCGTCGAGCTGAGCACGTTTTCTGAAATGTGCTCCTCCCGTCACTCTGGTCGGGTGCGCATAGTAAAAAGTGCTCTTGGCAGCTAGAGAGTGCCGCGTTGACCACTGCGCATGAAGAAATGACCATCTGCAACGTTTGGTTTAGGTTTTGCGTGCATTTTTAATTTTATTGCTTAAATCGCATTTCCTCGACGAGCTGAGCACGTTTTCTGAAATGTGCTCCTCCCGTCACTCTGGTTGGGTGCGCATAGTAAAAAGTGCTCTTGGCAGCTAGAAAGTGCCGTGTTGACCACTGCGCATGAAGAAATGACCATCTGCAACGTTTGGTTTAGGTTTTAGGTGCATTTTTAATTTTATTGCTTAAATCGCATTTTCTCGACGAGCTGAGCACGTTTTCTGAAATGTGCTCCTCCCGTCACTCTGGTTGGGTTTCGCATAGTAAAAAGTGCTCTTGGCAGCTAGAGAGTGCCGCGTTGACCACTGCGCATGAAGAAATGACCATCTGCAACGTTTGGTTTAGGTTTTGGGTTTATTTTTAATTTTATTGCTTAAATCGCATTTTCTCGACGAGCTGAGCACGTTTTCTGAAATGTGCTCCTTCCCGTCACTCTGGTTGGGTGCGCATAGTAAAAAGTGCTCTTGCCAGCTAGAGAGTGCCGCGTTGACCACTGCGCATGAAGAAATAACGACTTGCAACGTTTGGTTTAGGTTTTGGGTGCATTTTTAATTTTATTGCTTAAATCGAATTTTCTCGACGAGCTGAGCACGTTTTCTGAAATGTGCTCCTCCCGTCACTCTGGTTGGGTGCGCATAGTAAAAAGTGCTCTTGGCAGCTAGAGAGTGCCGCGTTGACCACTGCGCATGAAGAAATGACCATCTGCAGCGTTTGGTTTAGGTTTTAGGTGCATTTTTAATTTTATTGCTTAAATTGCATTTTCTCCACGAGCTGAGCACGTTTTCTGAAATGTGCTCCTCCCGTCACTCTGGTTGGGTGCGCATAGTAAAAAGTGCTCTTGGCAGGTAGAGAGTGCTGCGTTGACCACTGCGCATGAAGAAATGACCATCTGCAACGTTTGGTTTAGGTTTTAGGTGCATATTTAATTTTATTGCTTAAATCGCATTTTCTCGACTAGCTGAGCACGTTTTTTGAAATGTGCTCCTTCCGTCACTCTTGTTGGGTGCGCATAGTAAAAAGTGCTCTTGGCAGCTAGAGAGTGCCGCGTTGACCACTGCGCATGAAG
The DNA here is from genome assembly GCF_024217435.2 of Syngnathus scovelli. NCBI lineage: Eukaryota > Metazoa > Chordata > Actinopteri > Syngnathiformes > Syngnathidae > Syngnathus > Syngnathus scovelli. Next base: position 3,340,509 of record NC_090859.1, read on the forward strand.
AAATGACCATCTGCAACGTTTGGTTTAGGTTTTAGGTGCATTTTTAATTTTATTGCTTAAATCGCATTTTCTCGACGAGCTGAGCACGTTTTCTGAAATGTGCTCCTCCCGTCACTCTGGTTGGGTGCGCATAGTAAAAAGTGCTCTTGGCAGCTAGAGAGTGCCGCGTTGACCACTGCGCATGAAGAAATAACCACCTGCAACGTTTGGTTTAGGTTTTGGGTGCATGTTTAATTTTATTGCTTAAACCGAATTTTCTCGACAAGCTGAGCACGTTTTCTGAAATGTGCTCCTCCCGTCACTCTTGTTGGGTGCGCATAGTAAAAAGTGTTCTTGGCAGCTAGAGAGTGCCGCGTTGACCACTGCGCATGAAGAAATAACCACCTGCAATTTTTGGTTTAGGTTTTAGGTGCATTTTTAATTTTATTGCTTAAATCGCATTTTCTGGACGAGCTGAGCACGTTTTCTGAAATGTGCTCCTCCCGTCACTCTGGTTGGGTGCGCATAGTAAAAAGTGCTCTTGGCAGCTAGAGAGTGCCGCGTTGACCACTGCGCATGAAGAAATAACCACCTGCAACGTTTGGTTTAGGTTTTAGGTGCATTTTTAATTTTATTGCTTAAATCGCATTTTCTCGACGAGCTGAGCACGTTTTCTGAAATGTGCTGCTCCCGTCACTCTGGTTGGCTGCGCATAGTAAAACGTGCTCTTGGCAGCTAGAGAGTGCCGCGTTGACGGCTGCACATGAAGAAATAACCACCTGCAACGTTTGGTTTAGGTTTTAGGTGCATTTTTAATTTTATTGCTTAAATCGCATTTTCTCGACGAGATGAGCACGTTTTCTGAAATGTGCTCCATCCGTCACTCTGGTTGGGTGCGCATAGTAAAAAGTGCTCTTGGCAGCTAGAGAGTGCCGCGTTGACCACTGCGCATGAAGAAATAACCACCTGCAACGTTTGGTTTAGGTTTTGGGTGCATTTTTAATTTTATTGCTTAAATCGCATTTTCTGGACGAGCTGAGCACGTTTTCTGAAATGTGCTCCTCCCGTCACTTTGGTTGGGTGCGCATAGTAAAAAGTGCTCTTGGCAGCTAGAGAGTGCCGCGTTGACCACTGCGCATGAAGAAATGACCATCTGCAACGTTTGGTTTAGGTTTTAGGTGCATTTTTAATTTTATTGCTTAAATCGCATTTTCTCGACGAGCTGAGCACGTTTTCTTAAATGTGCTCCTCCCGTCACTCTGGTTGGGTGTGCATAGTAAAAAGTGCTCTTGGCAGCTAGAGAGTGCCGCGTTGACCACTGCGCATAAATAAATAACCACCTGCAACGTTTGGTTTAGGTTTTAGGTGCATTTTTAATTTTATTGCTTAAATCGCATTTTCTCGACGAGCTGAGCACGCTTTCTGAAATGTGCTTCTCCCGTCACTCTGGTTGGGTGCGCATAGTAAAAAGTGCTCTTGGCAGCTAGAGAGTGCCGCGTTGACCACTGCGCATGAAGAAATAACCACCTGCAACGTTTGGTTTAGTTTTTGGGTGCATGTTTAATTTTATTGCTTAAACCGAATTTTCTCGACAAGCTGAGCACGTTTTCTGAAATGTGCTCCTCCCGTCACTCTTGTTGGGTGCGCATAGTAAAAAGTGCTCTTGGCAGCTAGAGAGTGCCGCGTTGACCACTGCGCATGAAGAAATAACCACCTGCAACGTTTGGTTTAGGTTTTAGGTGCATTTTTATTTTTTTTGCTTAAATCGCATTTTCTCGACAAGCTGAGCACGTTTTCTGAAATGTGCTCCTCCCGTCACTCTTGTTGGGTGCGCATAGTAAAAAGTGCTCTTGGCAGCTAGAGAGTGCCGCGTTGACCACTGCGCATGAAGAAATAACCACCTGCAACGTTTGGTTTAGGTTTTGGGTGCATTTTTAATTTTATTGCTTAAATCGCATTTTCTCGTCGAGCTGAGCACGTTTTCTGAAATGTGCTCCTCCCGTCACTCTGGTCGGGTGCGCATAGTAAAAAGTGCTCTTGGCAGCTAGAGTGTGCCGCGTTGACCACTGCGCATGAAGAAATGACCATCTGCAACGTTTGGTTTAGGTTTTGGTTGCATTTTTAATTTTATTGCTTAAATCGCATTTTCTCGACGAGCTGAGCACGTTTTCTGAAATGTGCTCCTCCCGTCACTCTGGTTGGGTGTGCATAGTAAAAAGTGCTCTTGGCAGCTAGAGAGTGCCGCGTTGACCACTGCGCATAAATAAATAACCACCTGCAACGTTTGGTTTAGGTTTTAGGTGCATTTTTAATTTTATTGCTTAAATCGCATTTTCTCGACGAGCTCAGCACGCTTTCTGAAATGTGCTTCTCCCGTCACTCTGGTTGGGTGCGCATAGTAAAAAGTACTCTTGGCAGCTAGAGAGTGCCGCGTTGACCACTGCGCATGAAGAAATAACCACGTGCAACGTTTGGTTTAGGTTTTGGGTGCATTTTTAATTTTATTGCTTAAATCGCATTTTCTCGTCGAGCTGAGCACGTTTTCAGAAATGTGCTCCTCCCGTCACTCTGGTTGGGTGTGCATAGTAAAAAGTGCTCTTGGCAGCTAGAGAGTGCCGCGTTGACCACTGCGCATGAAGAAATGACCATCTGCAACGTTTGGTTTAGGTTTTGGTTGCATTTTTAATTTTATTGCTTAAATCGCATTTTCTCGACGAGCTGAGCACGTTTTCTGAAATGTGCTCCTCCCGTCACTCTGGTTGGGTGTGCATAGTAAAAAGTGCTCTTGGCAGCTAGAGAGTGCCGCGTTGACCACTGCGCATAAATAAATAACCACCTGCAACGTTTGGTTTAGGTTTTAGGTGCATTTTTAATTTTATTGCTTAAATCGCATTTTCTCGACGAGCTGAGCACGCTTTCTGAAATGTGCTTCTCCCGTCACTCTGGTTGGGTGCGCATAGTAAAAAGTACTCTTGGCAGCTAGAGAGTGCCGCGTTGACCACTGCGCATGAAGAAATAACCACGTGCAACGTTTGGTTTAGGTTTTGGGTGCATTTTTAATTTTATTGCTTAAATCGCATTTTCTCGTCGAGCTGAGCACGTTTTCAGAAATGTGCTCCTCCCGTCACTCTGGTTGGGTGTGCATAGTAAAAAGTGCTCTTGGCAGCTAGAGAGTGCCGCGTTGACCACTGCGCATGAAGAAATGACCATCTGCAACGTTTGGTTTAGGTTTTGGTTGCATTTTTAATTTTATTGCTTAAATCGCATTTTCTCGACGAGCTGAGCACGTTTTCTGAAATGTGCTCCTCCCGTCACTCTGGTTGGGTGTGCATAGTAAAAAGTGCTCTTGGCAGCTAGAGAGTGCCGCGTTGACCACTGCGCATAAATAAATAACCACCTGCAACGTTTGGTTTAGGTTTTAGGTGCATTTTTAATTTTATTGCTTAAATCGCATTTTCTCGACGAGCTGAGCACGTTTTCTGAAATGTGCTCCTCCCGTCACTCTGGTTGGGTGCGCATAGTAAAAAGTACTCTTGGCAGCTAGAGAGTGCCGCGTTGACCACTGTGCATGAAGAAATAACCACGTGCAACGTTTGTTTTAGGTTTTGGGTGCATTTTTAATTTTATTGCTTAAATCGCATTTTCTCGTCGAGCTGAGCACGTTTTCAGAAATGTGCTCCTCCCGTCACTCTGGTTGGGTGTGCATAGTAAAAAGTGCTCTTGGCAGCTAGAGAGTGCCGCGTTGACCACTGCGCATGAAGAAATGACCATCTGCAACGTTTGGTTTAGGTTTTGGGTGCATTTTTAATTTTATTGCTTAAATCGCATTTTCTGGACGAGCTGAGCACGTTTTCTGAAATGTGCTCCTCCCGTCACTCTGGTTGGGTGCGCATAGTAAAAAGTGCTCTTGGCAGCTAGAGAGTGCCGCGTTGACCACTGCGCATGAAGAAATGACCATCTGTAACGTTTGGTTTAGGTTTTAGGTGCATTTTTAATTTTATTGCTTAAATCGCATTTTCTCGACGAGCTGAGCACGTTTTCTGAAATGTGCTCCTCCCGTCACTCTGGTTGGGTGCGCATAGTAAAAAGTGCTCTTGGCAGCTAGAGAGTGCCGCGTTGACCATTGCGCATGAAGAAATAACCACCTGCAACGTTTGGTTTAGGCTTTAGGTGCATTTTTAATTTTATTGCTTAAATCGCATTTTCTCGACGAGCTGAGCACGTTTTCTGAAATGTGCTCCATCCGTCACTCTGGTTGGGTGCGCATAGTAAAAAGTGCTCTTGGCAGCTAAGTGCCGCGTTGACCACTGCGCATGAAGAAATAACCACCTGCAACGTTTGGTTTAGGTTTTGGGTGCATTTTTAATTTTATTGCTTAAATCGCATTTTCTGGACGAGCTGAGCACGTTTTCTGAAATGTGCTCCTCCCGTCACTTTGGTTGGGTGCGCATAGTAAAAAGTGCTCTTGGCAGCTAGAGAGTGCCGCGTTGACCACTGCGCATGAAGAAATGACCATCTGCAACGTTTGGTTTAGGTTTTAGGTGCATTTTTAATTTTATTGCTTAAATCGCATTTTCTCGACGAACTGAGCACGTTTTCTGAAATGTGCTCCTCCCGTCACTCTGGTTGGGTGCGCATAGTAAAAAGTGCTCTTGGCAGCTAGAGAGTGCCACGTTGACCACTGCGCATGAAGAAATGACCATCTGCAACGTTTGGTTTAGGTTTTAGGTGCATTTTTAATTTTATTGCTTAAATCGCATTTTCTCGACGAGCTGAGCACGTTTTCTGAAATGTGCTCCTCCCGTCACTCTGGTTGGGTGCGCATAGTAAAATGTGCTCTTGGCAGCTAGAGAGTGCCGCGTTGACCACTGCGCATGAAGAAATAACCACCTGCAACGTTTGGTTTAGGTTTTGGGTGCATTTTTAATTTTATTGCTTAAATCGCATTTTCTCGACGAGCTCAGCACGTTTTCTGAAATGTGCTCCTCCCGTCACTCTGGTTGGGTGCGCATAGTAAAAAGTGCTCTTGGCAGCTAGAGAGTGCCGCGTTGACCACTGCGCATGAAGAAATGACCATCTGCAACGTTTGGTTTAGGTTTTAGGTGCATTTTTAATTTTATTGCTTAAATCGCATTTTCTCGACGAGCTGAGCACGTTTTCTGAAATGTGCTCCTCCCGTCACTCTGGTTGGGTGCGCATAGTAAAAAGTGCTCTTGGCAGCTAGAGAGTGCCGCGTTGACCATTGCGCATGAAGAAATAACCACCTGCAACGTTTGGTTTAGGTTGTAGGTGCATTTTTAATCTTATTGCTTAAATCGCATTTTCTCGACGAGCTGAGCACGTTTTATGAAATGTGCTCCTCCCGTCACTCTGGTTGGGTGCGCATAGTAAAAAGTGCTCTTGGCAGCTAGAGAGTCTCGCGTTGACCACTGCGCATGAAGAAATAACCACCTGCAACGTTTGGTTTAGGTTTTAGGTGCATTTTTAATTTTATTGCTTAAATCGCATTTTCTCGACGAGCTGAGCACGTTTTCTGAAATGTGCTCCTCCCGTCACTCTGGTTGGGTGCGCATAGTAAAAAGTGCTCTTGGCAGCTAGAGAGTGCTGCGTTGACCACTGCGCATGAAGAAATAACCACCTGCAACGTTTGGTTTAGGTTTTGGGTGCATTTTTAATTTTATTGCTTAAATCGCATGTTCTCGACGAGCTGAGCACGTTTTCTGAAATGTGCTCCTCCCGTCACTCTGGTTGGGTGCGCATAGTAAAATGTGCTCTTGGCAGCTAGAGAGTGCCGCGTTGACCACTGCACATGAAGAAATAACCACCTGCAACGTTTGGTTTAGGTTTTGGGTGCATTTTTAATTTTATTGCTTGAATCGCATTTTCTGGACGAGCTGAGCACGTTTTCTGAAATGTGCTCCTCCCGTCACTCTGGTTGGGTGCGCATAGTAAAAAGTGCTCTTGGCAGCTAGAGAGTGCCGCGCTGATCACTGCGCATGAAAAAATGACCATCTGCAACGTTTGGTTTAGGTTTTAGGTGCATTTTTAATTTTATTGCTTAAATCGCATTTTCTCGACGAGCTGAGCACGTTTTCTGAAATGTGCTCCTCCCGTCATTCTGGTTGGGTGGGCATAGTAAAAAGTGCTCTTGGCAGCTAGAGAGTGCCGCGTTGACCATTGCGCATGAAGAAATAACCACTTGCAACGTTTGGTTTAGGTTTTGGGTGCATTTTTAATTTTATTGCTTAAATCGCATTTTCTCGACGAGCTGAGCACGTTTTCAGAAATGTGCTCCTCCCGTCACTCTGGTTGGGTGCGCATAGTAAAAAGTGCTCTTGGCAGCTAGAGAGTGCCACGTTGACCACTGCGCATGAAGAAATAACCACTTGCAACGTTTGGATTAGGTTTTGGGTGCATTTTTAATTTTATTGCTTAAATCGCATTTTCTGGACGAGCTGAGCACGTTTTCTGAAATGTGCTCCTCCCGTCACTTTGGTTGGGTGCGCATAGTAAAAAGTGCTCTTGGCAGCTAGAGAGTGCCGCGTTGACCACTGCGCATGAAGAAATGACCATCTGCAACGTTTGGTTTAGGTTTTAGGTGCATTTTTAATTTTATTGCTTAAATCGCATTTTCTCGACGAGCTGAGCACGTTTTCTGAAATGTGCTCCTCCCGTCACTCTGGTTGGGTGCGCATAGTAAAAAGTGCTCTTGGCAGCTAGAGAGTGCCGCGTTGACCACTGCGCATGAAGAAATAACCACCTGCAACGTTTGGTTTAGGTTTTGGGTGCATGTTTAATTTTATTGCTTAAACCGAATTTTCTCGACAAGCTGAGCACGTTTTCTAAAATGTGCTCCTCCCGTCACTCTTGTTGGGTGCGCATAGTAAAAAGTGCTCTTGGCAGCTAGAGAGTGCCTCGTTGACCACTGCGCATGAAGAAATAACCACCTGCAATTTTTGGTTTAGGTTTTAGGTGCATTTTTAATTTTATTGCTTAAATCGCATTTTCTGGACGAGCTGAGCACGTTTTCTGAAATGTGCTCCTCCCGTCACTCTGGTTGGGTGCGCATAGTAAAAAGTGCTCTTGGCACCTAGAGAGTGCCGCGTTGACCACTGCGCATGAAGAAATAAGCACCTGCAACGTTTGGTTTAGGTTTTAGGTGCATTTTTAATTTTATTGCTTAAATCGCATTTTCTCGACGAGCTGAGCACGTTTTCTGAAATGTGCTCCTCCCGTCACTCTGGTTGGCTGCGCATAGTAAAAAGTGCTCTTGGCAGCTAGAGAGTGCCGCGTTGACCACTGCGCATGAAGAAATAACCACTTGCAACGTTTGGATTAGGTTTTGGGTGCATTTTTAATTTTATTGCTTAAATCGCATTTTCTGGACGAGCTGAGCACGTTTTCTGAAATGTGCTCCTCCCGTCACTTTGGTTGGGTGCACATAGTAAAAAGTGCTCTTGGCAGCTAGAGAGTGGCGCGTTGACCACTGCGCATGAAGAAATAACCACCTGCAACGTTTGGTTTAGGTTTTAGGTGCATTTTTAATTTTATTGCTTAAATCGCATTTTCTCGACGAGCTGAGCCCGTTTTCTGAAATGTGCTCCTCCCGTCACTCTGGTTGGGTGTGCATAGTAAAAAGTGCTCTTGGCAGCTAGAGAGTGCCGCGTTGACCACTGCGCATGAAGAAATAACCACCTGCAACGTTTGGTTTAGGTTTTGGGTGCATTTTTAATTTTATTGCTTAAATCGCATTTTCTGGACGAGCTGAGCACGTTTTCTGAAATGTGCTCCTCCCGTCACTCTGGTTGGGTGCGCATAGTAAAAAGTGCTCTTCGCAGCTAGAGAGTGCCGCGTTGACCACTGCGCATGAAGAAATGACCATCTGCAACATTTGGTTTAGGTTTTACGTGCATTTTTAATTTTATTGCTTAATCGCATTTTCTCGACGAACTGAGCACGTTTTCTGAAATGTGCTCCTCCCGTCACTCTGGTTGGGTGCGCATAGTAAAAAGTGCTCTTGGCAGCTAGAGAGTGGCGCGTTGACCACTGCGCATGAAGAAATAACCACCTGCAACGTTTGGTTTAGGTTTTAGGTGCATTTTTAATTTTATTGCTTAAATCGCATTTTCTCGACGAGCTGAGCACGTTTTCTGAAATGTGCTCCTCCCGTCACTCTGGTTGGGTGTGCATAGTAAAAAGTGCTCTTGGCAGCTAGAGAGTGCCGCGTTGACCACTGTGCATGAAGAAATGACCATCTGCAACGTTTGTTTTAGGTTTTAGGTGCATTTTTAATTTTATTGCTTAAATTGCATTTTCTCAACGAGCTGAGCACGTTTTCTGAAATGTGCTCCTCCCGTCACTCTGGTTGGGTGCGCATAGTAAAAAGTGCTCTTGGCAGCTAGAGAGTGCCGCGTTGACTGCTGCGCATGAATAAATAACCACCTCCAACGTTTGGTTTAGGTTTTAGGTGCATTTTTAATTTTATTGCTTAAATCGCATTTTCTCGACGAGCTGAGCACGTTTTCTGAAATGTGCTCCTCCCGTCACTCTGGTTGGGTGCGCATAGAAAAAGTGCTCTTGGCAGCTAGAGAGTGCCGCGTTGACCGCTGCGCATGAAGAAATAACCACCTGCAACGTTTGGTTTAGGTTTTGGGTGCATTTTTAATTTTATTGCTTAAATCGCATTTTCTCGACGAGCTGAACACGTTTTCTGAAATGTGCTCCTCCCGTCACTCTGGTTGGGTGCGCATAGTAAAAAGTGCTCTTGGCAGCTAGAGAGTGCCGCGTTGACCACTGCGCATGAAGAAATGACCATCTGCAACGTTTGGTTTAGGTTTTTGGTGCATTTTTAATTTTATTGCTTAAATCGCATTTTCTCGTCGAGCTGAGCACGTTTTCTGAAATGTGCTCCTCCCGTCACTCTGGTTGGGTGCGCATTGTAAAAAGTGCTCTTGGCAGTTAGAGAGTGCCGCGTTGACCACTGCCCATGAAGAAATAACCACCTGCAACGTTTGGTTTAGGTTTTAGGTGCATTTTTAATTTTATTGCTTAAATCGCATTTTCTCGACGAGCTGAGCACGTTTTCTGAAATGTGCTCCTCCCGTCACTCTGGTTGGGTGCGCATAGTAAAAAGTGCTCTTGGCAGCTAGAGAGTACCGCGTTGGCCACTGCGCATGAAGAAATAACCACCTGCAACGTTTGGTTTAGGTTTTAGGTGCATTTTTAATTTAATTGCTTAAATCGCATTTTCTCGACGAGCTGAGCACGTTTTCTGAAATGTGCTCCTCCCGTCACTCTGGTTGGGTGCGCATAGTAAAAAGTGCTCTTGGCAGCTAGAGAGTGCCGCGTTGACCACTGCACATGAAGAAATGACCATCTGCAACGTTTGGTTTAGGTTTTGGGTGCATTTTTAATTTTATTGCTTAAATCGCATTTTCTCGACGAGCTGAGCACGTTTTCTGAAATGTGCTCCTCCCGTCACTCTGGTTGGGTGCGCATAGTAAAAAGTGCTCTTGGCAGCTAGAGAGTGCCGCGTTGACCACTGCGCATGAAGAAATGACCATCTGCAACGTTTGGTTTAGGTTTTGGGTGCATTTTTAATTTTATTGCTTAAATCGCATTTTCTCGACGAGCTGAGCACGTTTTCTGGAATGTGCTCCTCCCGTCACTCTGGTTGGGTGCGCATAGTAAAAAGTGCTCTTGGCAGCTAGAGAGTGCCGCGTTGACCACTGCGTATGAAGAAATGACCATCTGCAACGTTTGGTTTAGGTTTTAGGTGCATTTTTAATTTTATTGCTTAAATCGCATTTTCTCGTCGAGCTGAGCACGTTTTCTGAAATGTGCTCCTCCCGTCACTCTGGTCGGGTGCGCATAGTAAAAAGTGCTCTTGGCAGCTAGAGAGTGCCGCGTTGACCACTGCGCATGAAGAAATGACCATCTGCAACGTTTGGTTTAGGTTTTGGGTTTATTTTTAATTTTATTGCTTAAATCGCATTTTCTCGACGAGCTGAGCACGTTTTCTGAAATGTGCTCCTCCCGTCACTCTGGTTGGGTGTGCATAGTAAAAAGTGCTCTTGGCAGCTAGAGAGTGCCGCGTTGACCACTGCGCATGAAGAAATAACCACCTGCAACGTTTGGTTTAGGTTTTGGGTGCATTTTTAATTTTATTGCTTAAATCGCATTTTCTGGACGAGCTGAGCACGTTTTCTGAAATGTGCTCCTCCCGTCACTCTGGTTGGGTGCGCATAGTAAAAAGTGCTCTTCGCAGCTAGAGAGTGCCGCGTTGACCACTGCGCATGAAGAAATGACCATCTGCAACATTTGGTTTAGGTTTTACGTGCATTTTTAATTTTATTGCTTAAACGCATTTTCTCGACGAACTGAGCACGTTTTCTGAAATGTGCTCCTCCCGTCACTCTGGTTGGGTGCGCATAGTAAAAAGTGCTCTTGGCAGCTAGAGAGTGGCGCGTTGACCACTGCGCATGAAGAAATAACCACCCCCAACGTTTGGTTTAGGTTTTAGGTGCATTTTTAATTTTATTGCTTAAATCGCATTTTCTCGACGAGCTGAGCACGTTTTCTGAAATGTGCTCCTCCCGTCACTCTGGTTGGGTGTGCATAGTAAAAAGTGCTCTTGGCAGCTAGAGAGTGCCGCGTTGACCACTGTGCATGAAGAAATAACCGCCTGCAACGTTTGGTTTAGGATTTGGGTGCATTTTTAATTTTATTGCTTAAATCGCATTTTCTCGTCAAGCTGAGCACGATTTCTGAAATGTGCTCCTCCCGTCACTCTGGTTGGGTGCGCATAGTCAAAAGTGCTCTTCGCAGCTAGAGAGTGCCGCGTTGACCACTGCGCATGAAGAAATGACCATCTGCAACGTTTGTTTTAGGTTTTAGGTGCATTTTTAATTTTATTGCTTAAATCGCATTTTCTCGACGAGGTGAGCACGTTTTCTGAAATGTGCTCCTCCCGTCACTCTGGTTGGGTGCGCATAGTAAAAAGTGCTCTTGGCAGCTAGAGAGTGCCGCGTTGACCACTGCGCATGAAGAAATAACCACCTGCAACGTTTGGTTTAGGTTTTAGGTGCATTTTTAATTTTATTGCTTAAATCGCATTTTCTCGACGAGCTGAGCACGTTTTCTGAAATGTGCTCCTCCCATCACTCTGGTTAGGTGCGCATAGTAAAAAGTGATCTTGGCAGCTAAAGAGTGCCGCGTTGACCACTGTGCATGAAGAAATAACCACCTGCAACGTTTGGTTTAGGTTTTAGGTGCATTTTTAATTTTATTGCTTAAATTGCATTTTCTCAACGAGCTGAGCACGTTTTCTGAAATGTGCTCCTCCCGTCACTCTGGTTGGGTGCGCATAGTAAAAAGTGCTCTTGGCAGCTAGAGAGTGCCGCGTTGACTGCTGCGCATGAATAAATAACCACCTCCAACGTTTGGTTTAGGTTTTAGGTGCATTTTTAATTTTATTGCTTAAATCGCATTTTCTCGACGAGCTGAGCACGTTTTCTGAAATGTGCTCCTCCCGTCACTCTGGTTGGGTGCGCATAGAAAAAGTGCTCTTGGCAGCTAGAGAGTGCCGCGTTGACCGCTGCGCATGAAGAAATAACCACCTGCAACGTTTGGTTTAGGTTTTGGGTGCATTTTTAATTTTATTGCTTAAATCGCATTTTCTCGACGAGCTGAGCACGTTTTCTGAAATGTGCTCCTCCCGTCACTCTGGTTGGGTGCGCATAGTAAAAAGTGCTCTTGGCAGCTAGAGAGTGCCGCGTTGACCACTGCGCATGAAGAAATGACCATCTGCAACGTTTGGTTTAGGTTTTTGGTGCATTTTTAATTTTATTGCTTAAATCGCATTTTCTCGTCGAGCTGAGCACGTTTTCTGAAATGTGCTCCTCCCGTCACTCTGGTTGGGTGCGCATTGTAAAAAGTGCTCTTGGCAGTTAGAGAGTGCCGCGTTGACCACTGCCCATGAAGAAATAACCACCTGCAACGTTTGGTTTAGGTTTTAGGTGCATTTTTAATTTTATTGCTTAAATCGCATTTTCTCGACGAGCTGAGCACGTTTTCTGAAATGTGCTCCTCCCGTCACTCTGGTTGGGTGCGCATAGTAAAAAGTGCTCTTGGCAGCTAGAGAGTACCGCGTTGGCCACTGCGCATGAAGAAATAACCACCTGCAACGTTTGGTTTAGGTTTTAGGTGCATTTTTAATTTAATTGCTTAAATCGCATTTTCTCGACGAGCTGAGCACGTTTTCTGAAATGTGCTCCTCCCGTCACTCTGGTTGGGTGCGCATAGTAAAAAGTGCTCTTGGCAGCTAGAGAGTGCCGCGTTGACCACTGCACATGAAGAAATGACCATCTGCAACGTTTGGTTTAGGTTTTGGGTGCATTTTTAATTTTATTGCTTAAATCGCATTTTCTCGACGAGCTGAGCACGTTTTCTGAAATGTGCTCCTCCCGTCACTCTGGTTGGGTGCGCATAGTAAAAAGTGCTCTTGGCAGCTAGAGAGTGCCGCGTTGACCACTGCGCATGAAGAAATGACCATCTGCAACGTTTGGTTTAGGTTTTGGGTGCATTTTTAATTTTATTGCTTAAATCGCATTTTCTCGACGAGCTGAGCACGTTTTCTGGAATGTGCTCCTCCCGTCACTCTGGTTGGGTGCGCATAGTAAAAAGTGCTCTTGGCAGCTAGAGAGTGCCGCGTTGACCACTGCGTATGAAGAAATGACCATCTGCAACGTTTGGTTTAGGTTTTAGGTGCATTTTTAATTTTATTGCTTAAATCGCATTTTCTCGTCGAGCTGAGCACGTTTTCTGAAATGTGCTCCTCCCGTCACTCTGGTCGGGTGCGCATAGTAAAAAGTGCTCTTGGCAGCTAGAGAGTGCCGCGTTGACCACTGCGCATGAAGAAATGACCATCTGCAACGTTTGGTTTAGGTTTTGGGTTTATTTTTAATTTTATTGCTTAAATCGCATTTTCTCGACGAGCTGAGCACGTTTTCTGAAATGTGCTCCTCCCGTCACTCTGGTCGGGTGCGCATAGTAAAAAGTGCTCTTGGCAGCTAGAGAGTGCCGCGTTGACCACTGCGCATGAAGAAATGACCATCTGCAACGTTTGGTTTAGGTTTTGGGTTTATTTTTAATTTTATTGCTTAAATCGCATTTTCTCGACGAGCTGAGCACGTTTTCTGAAATGTGCTCCTCCCGTCACTCTGGTTGGGTGCGCATAGTAAAAAGTGCTCTTGCCAGCTAGAGAGTGCCGCGTTGACCACTGCGCATGAAGAAATAACCACTTGCAACGTTTGGTTTAGGTTTTGGGTGCATTTTTAATTTTATTGCTTAAATCGCATTTTCTCGAGGAGCTGAACACGTTTTCTGAAATGTGCTCCTCCCGTCACTCTGGTTGGGTGCGCATAGTAAAAAGTGCTCTTGGCAGCTAGAGAGTGCCGCGTTGACCACTGCGCATGAAGAAATAACCACCTGCAACGTTTGGTTTAGGTTTTGGGTGCATTTTTAATTTTATTGCTTAAATCGCATTTTCTCGTCGAGCTGAGCACGTTTTCTGAAATGTGCTCCTCCCGTCACTCTGGTCGGGTGCGCATAGTAAAAAGTGCTCTTGGCAGCTAGAGAGTGCCGCGTTGACCACTGCGCATGAAGAAATGACCACCTGCAACGTTTGGTTTAGGTTTTGGGTGCATTTTTAATTTTATTGCTTAAATCGCATTTTCTCGACGAGCTGAGCACGTTTTCTGAAATGTGCTCCTCCCGTCACTCTGGTTGGGTGCGCATAGTAAAAAGTGCTCTTGGCAGCTAGAGAGTGCCGCGTTGACCACTGCGCATGAAGAAATAACCACTTGCAACGTTTGGTTTAGGTTTTGGGTGCATTTTTAATTTTATTGCTTAAATCGCATTTTCTCGACGAGCTGAGCACGTTTTCTGAAATGTGCTCCTCCCGTCACTCTGGTTGGATGCGCATAGTAAAAAGTGCTCTTGGCAGCTAGAGAGTGCCGCGTTGACGGCTGCGCATGAAGAAATAACCACCTGCAACGTTTGGTTTAGGTTTTAGGTGCATTTTTAATTTTATTGCTTAAATCGCATTTTCTCGACGAGCTGAGCACGTTTTCTGAAATGTGCTCCTCCCGTCACTCTTGTTGGGTGCGCATAGTAAAAAAGTGCTCTTGGCAGCTAGAGAGTCTCGCGTTGACCACTGCGCATGAAGAAATAGCCACCTGCAACGTTTGGTTTAGGTTTTAGGTGCATTTTTAATTTTATTGCTTAAATCGCATTTTCTCGACGAGCTGAGCACGTTTTCTGAAATGTGCTCCTCCTGTCACTCTGGTTGGATGCGCATAGTAAAAAGTGCTCTTGGCAGCTAGAGAGTGCCGCGTTGACCACTGCGCATGAAGAAATAACCACCTGCAACGTTTGGTTTAGGTTTTGGGTGCATTTTTAATTTTACTGCTTAAATCGCATTTTCTCGTCGAGCTGAGCACGTTTTCTGAAATGTGCTCCTCCCGTCACTCTGGTCGGGTGCGCATAGTAAAAAGTGCTCTTGGCAGCTAGAGAGTGCCGCGTTGCCCACTGCGCATGAAGAAATGACCATCTGCAACGTTTGGTTTAGGTTTTGCGTGCATTTTTAATTTTATTGCTTAAATCGCATTTCCTCGACGAGCTGAGCACGTTTTCTGAAATGTGCTCCTCCCGTCACTCTGGTTGGGTGCGCATAGTAAAAAGTGGTCTTGGCAGCTAGAAAGTGCCGTGTTGACCACTGCGCATGAAGAAATAACCACCTGCAACGTTTGGTTTAGGTTTTAGGTGCATTTTTAATTTTATTGCTTAAATCGCATTTTCTCGACGAGCTGAGCACGTTTTCTGAAATGTGCTGCTCCCGTCACTCTGGTTGGCTGCGCATAGTAAAACGTGCTCTTGGCAGCTAGAGAGTGCCGCGTTGACGGCTGCACATGAAGAAATAACCACCTGCAACGTTTGGTTTAGGTTTTAGGTGCATTTTTAATTTTATTGCTTAAATCGCATTTTCTCGACGAGATGAGCACGTTTTCTGAAATGTGCTCCATCCGTCACTCTGGTTGGGTGCGCATAGTAAAAAGTGCTCTTGGCAGCTAGAGAGTGCCGCGTTGACCACTGCGCATGAAGAAATAACCACCTGCAACGTTTGGTTTAGGTTTTGGGTGCATTTTTAATTTTATTGCTTAAATCGCATTTTCTGGACGAGCTGAGCACGTTTTCTGAAATGTGCTCCTCCCGTCACTTTGGTTGGGTGCGCATAGTAAAAAGTGCTCTTGGCAGCTAGAGAGTGCCGCGTTGACCACTGCGCATGAAGAAATGACCATCTGCAACGTTTGGTTTAGGTTTTAGGTGCATTTTTAATTTTATTGCTTAAATCGCATTTTCTCGACGAGCTGAGCACGTTTTCTTAAATGTGCTCCTCCCGTCACTCTGGTTGGGTGCGCATAGTAAAAAGTGCTCTTGGCAGCTAGAGAGTGCCGCGTTGACCACTGCGCATAAATAAATAACCACCTGCAACGTTTGGTTTAGGTTTTAGGTGCATTTTTAATTTTATTGCTTAAATCGCATTTTCTCGACGAGCTGAGCACGTTTTCTGAAATGTGCTGCTCCCGTCACTCTGGTTGGCTGCGCATAGTAAAACGTGCTCTTGGCAGCTAGAGAGTGCCGCGTTGACGGCTGCACATGAAGAAATAACCACCTGCAACGTTTGGTTTAGGTTTTAGGTGCATTTTTAATTTTATTGCTTAAATCGCATTTTCTCGACGAGCTGAGCACGTTTTCTGAAATGTGCTCCTCCCGTCACTCTGGTTGGGTGCGCATAGTAAAAAGTGCTCTTGGCAGCTAGAGAGTGCCGCGTTGACCATTGTGCATGAAGAAATAACCACCTGCAACGTTTGGTTTAGGCTTTAGGTGCATTTTTAATTTTATTGCTTAAATCGCATTTTCTGGACGAGCTGAGCACGTTTTCTGAAATGTGCTCCTCCCGTCACTCTGGTTGGGTGCGCATAGTAAAAAGTGCTCTTGGCAGCTAGAGAGTGCCGCGTTGACCACTGCGCATGAAGAAATAACCACCTGCAACGTTTGGTTTAGGTTTTGGGTGCATGTTTAATTTTATTGCTTAAACCGAATTTTCTCGACAAGCTGAGCACGTTTTCTAAAATGTGCTCCTCCCGTCACTCTTGTTGGGTGCGCATAGTAAAAAGTGCTCTTGGCAGCTAGAGAGTGCCGCGTTGACCACTGCGCATGAAGAAATAACCACCTGCAACGTTTGGTTTAGGTTTTAGGTGCATTTTTATTTTTTTTGCTTAAATCGCATTTTCTCGACAAGCTGAGCACGTTTTCTGAAATGTGCTCCTCCCGTCACTCTTGTTGGGTGCGCATAGTAAAAAGTGCTCTTGGCAGCTAGAGAGTGCCGTGTTGACCACTGCGCATGAAGAAATAACCACCTGCAACGTTTGGTTTAGGTTTTGGGTGCATTTTTAATTTTATTGCTTAAATCGCATTTTCTCGTCGAGCTGAGCACGTTTTCTGAAATGTGCTCCTCCCGTCACTCTGGTCGGGTGCGCATAGTAAAAAGTGCTCTTGGCAGCTAGAGTGTGCCGCGTTGACCACTGCGCATGAAGAAATGACCATCTGCAACGTTTGGTTTAGGTTTTGGTTGCATTTTTAATTTTATTGCTTAAATCGCATTTTCTCGACGAGCTGAGCACGTTTTCTGAAATGTGCTCCTCCCGTCA
Organism: Syngnathus scovelli; assembly: GCF_024217435.2. NCBI lineage: Eukaryota > Metazoa > Chordata > Actinopteri > Syngnathiformes > Syngnathidae > Syngnathus > Syngnathus scovelli. Next base: position 3,357,260 of record NC_090859.1, read on the forward strand.
CTCTGGTTGGGTGTGCATAGTCAAAAGTGCTCTTGGCAGCTAGAGAGTGCCGCGTTGACCACTGCGCATAAATAAATAACCACCTGCAACGTTTGGTTTAGGTTTTAGGTGCATTTTTAATTTTATTGCTTAAATCGCATTTTCTCGACGAGCTGAGCACGCTTTCTGAAATGTGCTTCTCCCGTCACTCTGGTTGGGTGCGCATAGTAAAAAGTACTCTTGGCAGCTAGAGAGTGCCGCGTTGACCACTGCGCATGAAGAAATAACCACGTGCAACGTTTGGTTTAGGTTTTGGGTGCATTTTTAATTTTATTGCTTAAATCGCATTTTCTCGTCGAGCTGAGCACGTTTTCAGAAATGTGCTCCTCCCGTCACTCTGGTTGGGTGTGCATAGTAAAAAGTGCTCTTGGCAGCTAGAGAGTGCCGCGTTGACCACTGCGCATGAAGAAATGACCATCTGCAACGTTTGGTTTAGGTTTTGGTTGCATTTTTAATTTTATTGCTTAAATCGCATTTTCTCGACGAGCTGAGCACGTTTTCTGAAATGTGCTCCTCCCGTCACTCTGGTTGGGTGTGCATAGTAAAAAGTGCTCTTGGCAGCTAGAGAGTGCCGCGTTGACCACTGCGCATAAATAAATAACCACCTGCAACGTTTGGTTTAGGTTTTAGGTGCATTTTTAATTTTATTGCTTAAATCGCATTTTCTCGACGAGCTGAGCACGTTTTCTGAAATGTGCTCCTCCCGTCACTCTGGTTGGGTGCGCATAGTAAAAAGTACTCTTGGCAGCTAGAGAGTGCCGCGTTGACCACTGTGCATGAAGAAATAACCACGTGCAACGTTTGTTTTAGGTTTTGGGTGCATTTTTAATTTTATTGCTTAAATCGCATTTTCTCGTCGAGCTGAGCACGTTTTCAGAAATGTGCTCCTCCCGTCACTCTGGTTGGGTGTGCATAGTAAAAAGTGCTCTTGGCAGCTAGAGAGTGCCGCGTTGACCACTGCGCATGAAGAAATGACCATCTGCAACGTTTGGTTTAGGTTTTGGGTGCATTTTTAATTTTATTGCTTAAATCGCATTTTCTGGACGAGCTGAGCACGTTTTCTGAAATGTGCTCCTCCCGTCACTCTGGTTGGGTGCGCATAGTAAAAAGTGCTCTTGGCAGCTAGAGAGTGCCGCGTTGACCACTGCGCATGAAGAAATGACCATCTGTAACGTTTGGTTTAGGTTTTAGGTGCATTTTTAATTTTATTGCTTAAATCGCATTTTCTCGACGAGCTGAGCACGTTTTCTGAAATGTGCTCCTCCCGTCACTCTGGTTGGGTGCGCATAGTAAAAAGTGCTCTTGGCAGCTAGAGAGTGCCGCGTTGACCATTGCGCATGAAGAAATAACCACCTGCAACGTTTGGTTTAGGTTTTAGGTGCATTTTTAATTTTATTGCTTAAATCGCATTTTCTCGACGAGCTGAGCACGTTTTCTGAAATGTGCTCCTCCCGTCACTCTGGTTGGGTGCGCATAGTAAAAAGTGCTCTTGGCAGCTAGAGAGTGCCGCGTTGACCACTGCGCATGAAGAAATAACCACCTGCAACGTTTGGTTTAGGTTTTGGGTGCATGTTTAATTTTATTGCTTAAACCGAATTTTCTCGACAAGCTGAGCACGTTTTCTGAAATGTGCTCCTCCCGTCACTCTTGTTGGGTGCGCATAGTAAAAAGTGCTCTTGGCAGCTAGAGAGTGCCGCGTTGACCACTGCGCATGAAGAAATAACCACCTGCAATTTTTGGTTTAGGTTTTAGGTGCATTTTTAATTTTATTGCTTAAATCGCATTTTCTGGACGAGCTGAGCACGTTTTCTGAAATGTGCTCCTCCCGTCACTCTGGTTGGGTGCGCATAGTAAAAAGTGCTCTTGGCAGCTAGAGAGTGCCGCGTTGACCACTGCGCATGAAGAAATAAGCACCTGCAACGTTTGGTTTAGGTTTTAGGTGCATTTTTAATTTTATTGCTTAAATCGCATTTTCTCGACGAGCTGAGCACGTTTTCTGAAATGTGCTCCTCCCGTCACTCTGGTTGGCTGCGCATAGTAAAAAGTGCTCTTGGCAGCTAGAGAGTGCCGCGTTGACCACTGCGCATGAAGAAATAACCACTTGCAACGTTTGGATTAGGTTTTGGGTGCATTTTTAATTTTATTGCTTAAATCGCATTTTCTGGACGAGCTGAGCACGTTTTCTGAAATGTGCTCCTCCCGTCACTTTGGTTGGGTGCACATAGTAAAAAGTGCTCTTGGCAGCTAGAGAGTGGCGCGTTGACCACTGCGCATGAAGAAATAACCACCTGCAACGTTTGGTTTAGGTTTTAGGTGCATTTTTAATTTTATTGCTTAAATCGCATTTTCTCGACGAGCTGAGCCCGTTTTCTGAAATGTGCTCCTCCCGTCACTCTGGTTGGGTGTGCATAGTAAAAAGTGCTCTTGGCAGCTAGAGAGTGCCGCGTTGACCACTGCGCATGAAGAAATAACCACCTGCAACGTTTGGTTTAGGTTTTGGGTGCATTTTTAATTTTATTGCTTAAATCGCATTTTCTGGACGAGCTGAGCACGTTTTCTGAAATGTGCTCCTCCCGTCACTCTGGTTGGGTGCGCATAGTAAAAAGTGCTCTTCGCAGCTAGAGAGTGCCGCGTTGACCACTGCGCATGAAGAAATGACCATCTGCAACATTTGGTTTAGGTTTTACGTGCATTTTTAATTTTATTGCTTAATCGCATTTTCTCGACGAACTGAGCACGTTTTCTGAAATGTGCTCCTCCCGTCACTCTGGTTGGGTGCGCATAGTAAAAAGTGCTCTTGGCAGCTAGAGAGTGGCGCGTTGACCACTGCGCATGAAGAAATAACCACCCCCAACGTTTGGTTTAGGTTTTAGGTGCATTTTTAATTTTATTGCTTAAATCGCATTTTCTCGACGAGCTGAGCACGTTTTCTGAAATGTGCTCCTCCCGTCACTCTGGTTGGGTGTGCATAGTAAAAAGTGCTCTTGGCAGCTAGAGAGTGCCGCGTTGACCACTGTGCATGAAGAAATAACCGCCTGCAACGTTTGGTTTAGGATTTGGGTGCATTTTTAATTTTATTGCTTAAATCGCATTTTCTCGTCAAGCTGAGCACGATTTCTGAAATGTGCTCCTCCCGTCACTCTGGTTGGGTGCGCATAGTCAAAAGTGCTCTTCGCAGCTAGAGAGTGCCGCGTTGACCACTGCGCATGAAGAAATGACCATCTGCAACGTTTGTTTTAGGTTTTAGGTGCATTTTTAATTTTATTGCTTAAATCGCATTTTCTCGACGAGGTGAGCACGTTTTCTGAAATGTGCTCCTCCCGTCACTCTGGTTGGGTGCGCATAGTAAAAAGTGCTCTTGGCAGCTAGAGAGTGCCGCGTTGACCACTGCGCATGAAGAAATAACCACCTGCAACGTTTGGTTTAGGTTTTAGGTGCATTTTTAATTTTATTGCTTAAATCGCATTTTCTCGACGAGCTGAGCACGTTTTCTGAAATGTGCTCCTCCCGTCACTCTGGTTGGGTGCGCATAGTAAAAAGTGCTCTTGGCAGCTAGAGAGTGCCGCGTTGACCACTGCGCATGAAGAAATAACCACCTGCAACGTTTGGTTTAGATTTTGGGTGCATTTTTAATTTTATTGCTTAAATCGCATTTTCTCGACGAGCTGAGCACGTTTTCTGAAATGTGCTCCTCCCGTCACTCTGGTTGGGTGCGCATAGTAAAAAGTGCTCTTGGCAGCTAGAGAGTGCCGCATTGACCACTGCGCATGAAGAAATGACCATCTGCAACGTTTGGTTTAGGTTTTGGGTGCATTTTTAATTTTATTGCTTAAATCGCATTTTCTCGACGAGCTGAGCACGTTTTCTGAAATGTGCTCCTCCCGTCACTCTGGTTGGGTGCGCATAGTAAAAGGTGCTCTTGGCAGCTAGAGAGTGCCGCGTCGACCACTGCGCATGAAGAAATAACCACCTGCAACGTTTGGTTTAGGTTTTGGGTGCATTTTTAATTTTATTGCTTAAATTGCATTTTCTCGACGAGCTGAGCACGTTTTCTGGAATGTGCTCCTCCCGTCACTCTGTTTGGGTGTGCATAGTAAAAAGTGCTCTTGGCAGCTAGAGAGTGCCGCGTTGACCACTGCGCATGAAGAAATGACCATCTGCAACGTTTGGTTTAGGTTTTAGGTGCATTTTTAATTTTATTGCTTAAATCGCATTTTCTCGACGAGCTGAGCACGTTTTCTGAAATGTGCTCCTCCCATCACTCTGGTTGGGTGCGCATAGTAAAAAGTGCTCTTGGCAGCTAGAGAGTGCCGCGTTGACCATTGCGCATGAAGAAATAACCACCTGCAACGTTCGGTTTAGGTTTTAGGTGCATTTTTAATTTTATTGCTTAAATCGCATTTTCGCGACGAGCTGAGCACGTTTTCTGAAATGTGCTCCTCCCTTCACTCTGGTTGGGTGCGCATAGTAAAAAGTGCTCTTGGCAGCTGGAGAGTGCCGCGTTGACCACTGCGCATGAAGAAATAACCACCTGCAACGTTTGGTTTAGGTTTTGGGTGCATTTTTAATTTTATTGCTTAAATCGCATTTTCTCGTCGAGCTGAGCATGTTTTCTGAAATGTGCTCCTCCCGTCACTCTGGTCGGGTGCGCATAGTAAAAAGTGCTCTTGGCAGCTAGAGAGTGCCGCGTTGACCACTGCGCATGAAGAAATGACCATTTGCAACGTTTGATTTAGGTTTTGGGTGCATTTTTAATTTTATTGCTTAAATTGCATTTTCTTGACGAGCTGAGCACGTTTTCTGAAATGTGCTCCTCCCGTCACTCTGGTTGGGTGCGCATAGTAAAAAGTGCTCTTGGCAGCTAGAGAGTGCCGCGTTGATCTCTGCGCATGAAGAAATAAGCACCTGCAACGTTTGGTTTAGGTTTTGGGTGCATTTTTAATTTTATTGCTTAAATCGAATTTTCTCGACAAGCTGAGCACGTTTTCTGAAATGTGCTCCTCCCGTCACTCTTGTTGGGTGCGCATAGTAAAAAGTGCTCTTGGCAGCTAGAGAGTGCCGCGTTGACCACTGCGCATGAAGAAATAACCACCTGCAACGTTTAGTTTAGGTTTTAGGTGCATTTTTAATTTTATTGCTTAAATCGCATTTTCTGGACGAGCTGAGCACGTTTTCTAAAATGGGCTCCTCCCGTCACTCTGGTTGGGTGCGCATAGTAAAAAGTGCTCTTGGCAGCTAGAGAGTGCCGCGTTGACCACTGCGCATGAAGAAATAACCACCTGCAACGTTCGGTTTAGGTTTTAGGTGCATTTTTAATTTTATTGCTTAAATCGCATTTTCGCGACGAGCTGAGCACGTTTTCTGAAATGTGCTCCTCCCTTCACTCTGGTTGGGTGCGCATAGTAAAAATTGCTCTTGGCAGCTGGAGAGTGCCGCGTTGACCACTGCGCATGAAGAAATAACCACCTGCAACGTTTGGTTTAGGTTTTGGGTGCATTTTTAATTTTATTGCTTAAATCGCATTTTCTCGTCGAGCTGAGCATGTTTTCTGAAATGTGCTCCTCCCGTCACTCTGGTCGGCTGCGCATAGTAAAAAGTGCTCTTGGCAGCTAGAGAGTGCCGCGTTGACCACTGCGCATGAAGAAATGACCATTTACAACGTTTGGTTTAGGTTTTGGGTGCATTTTTAATTTTATTGCTTAAATTGCATTTTCTTGACGAGCTGAGCACGTTTTCTGAAATGTGCTCCTCCCGTCACTCTGGTTGGGTGCGCATAGTAAAAAGTGCTCTTGGCAGCTAGAGAGTGCCGCGTTGACCACTGCGCATGAAGAAATAAGCACCTGCAACGTTTGGTTTAGGTTTTGGGTGCATTTTTAATTTTATTGCTTAAATCGCATTTTCTCGACGAGCTGAGCACGTTTTCTGAAATGTGCTCCTCCCGTCACGCTGGTTGGGTGCGCATAGTAAAAAGTGCTCTTGGCAGCTAGAGAGTGCCACGTTGACGGCTGCACATGAAGAAATAACCACCTGCAACGTTTGGTTTAGGTTTTAGGTGCATTTTTGATTTTATTGCTTAAATCGCATTTTCTCGACGAGCTGAGCACGTTTTCTGAAATGTGCTCCTCCCGTCACTCTGGTTGGGTGCGCATAGTAAAAAGTGCTCTTGGCAGCTAGAGAGTTCCGCGTTGACCACTGCGCATGAAGAAATAACCACTTGCAACGTTTGGTTTAGGTTTTAGGTGCATTTTTAATTTTATTGCTTAAATCGCATTTTCTCGACAAGCTGAGCACGTTTTCTGAAATGTGCTCCTCCCGTCACTCTGGTTGGGTGCGCATAGTAAAACGTGCTCTTGGCAGCTAGAGAGTGCCGCGTTGACCACTGCGCATGAAGAAATAACCACCTGCAACGTTTGGTTTAGGTTTTAGGTGCATTTTTAATTTTATTGCTTAAATCGCATTTTCTCGACGAGCTGAGCACGTTTTCTGAAATGTGCTCCTCCCGTCACTCTGGTTGGGTGCGCATAGTAAAAAGTGCTCTTGGCAGCTAGAGAGTGCCGCGTTGACCACTGCCCATGAAGAAATAACCACCTGCAACGTTTGTTTAGGTTTTAGGTGCATTTTTAATTTTATTGCTTAAATCGCATTTTCTCGACGAGCTGAGCACGTTTTCTGAAATGTGCTCCTCCCGTCACTCTGGTTGGGTGCGCATAGTAAAAAGTGCTCTTGGCAGCTAGAGAGTGCCGCGTTGACGGCTGCACATGAAGAAATAACCACCTGCAACGTTTATTTTAGGTTTTAGGTGCATTTTTGATTTTATTGCTTAAATCGCATTTTCTCGACGAGCTGAGCACGTTTTCTGAAATGTGCTCCTCCCGTCACTCTGGTTGGGTGCGCATAGTAAAAAGTGCTCTTGGCAGCTAGAGAGTGCCGCGTTGACCACTGCGCATGAAGAAATAACCACTTGCAACGTTTGGTTTAGGTTTTAGGTGCATTTTTAATTTTATTGCTTAAATCGCATTCTCTCGACAAGCTGAGCACGTTTTCTGAAATGTGCTCCTCCCGTCACTCTGGTTGGGTGCGCATAGTAAAACGTGCTCTTGGCAGATAGAGAGTGCCGCGTTGACCACTGCGCATGAAGAAATAACCACCTGCAACGTTTGGTTTAGGTTTTAGGTGCATTTTTAATTGTATTGCTTAAATCGCATTTTCTCGACGAGCTGAGCACGTTTTCTGAAATGTGCTCCTCCCGTCACTCAGGTTGGGTGCGCATAGTAAAAAGTGCTCTTGGCAGCTAGAGAGTGCCGCGTTGACCACTGCCCATGAAGAAATAACCACCTGCAACGTTTGGTTTAGGTTTTAGGTGCATTTTTAATTTTATTGCTTAAATCGCATTTTCTCGACGAGCTGAGCACGTTTTCTGAAATGTGCTCCTCCCGTCACTCTGGTTGGGTGCGCATAGTAAAAAGTGCTCTTGGCAGCTAGAGAGTGCCGCGTTGACCACTGCGCATGAACAAATTACCATCTGCAACGTTTGGTTTAGGTTTTAGGTGCATTTTTAATTTTATTGCTTTAATCGCATTTTCTCGACGAGCTGAGCACGTTTTCTGAAATGTGCTCCTCCCGTCACTCTGGTTGGGTGCGCATACTAAAAAGTGCTCTTGGCAGCTAGAGAGTGCCGCGTTGACCACTGCGCATGAAGAAATAACCACCTGCAACGTTTGGTTTAGGTTTTAGGTGCATTTTTAATTTTATTGCTTAAATCGCATTTTCTCGACGAGCTGAGCACGTTTTCTGAAATGTGCTCCTCCCGTCACTCTGGTCGGGTGCGCATAGTAAAAAGTGCTCTTGGCAGCTAGAGAGTGCCGCGTTGACTGCTGCACATGAAGAAATAACCACCCCCAACGTTTGGTTTAGGTTTTAGGTGCATTTTTAATTTTACTGCTTAAATCGCATTTTCTCGACGAGCTGAGCACGTTTTCTGAAATGTGCTCCTCCCGTCACTCTGGTTGGGTGCGCATAGTAAAAAGTGCTCTTGGCAGCTAGAGAGTGCCGCGTCGACCACTGCGCATGAAGAAATAACCACCTGCAACGTTTGGTTTAGGTTTTGGGTGCATTTTTAATTTTATTGCTTAAATTGCATTTTCTCGACGAGCTGAGCACGTTTTCTGGAATGTGCTCCTCCCGTCACTCTGTTTGGGTGTGCATAGTAAAAAGTGCTCTTGGCAGCTAGAGAGTGCCGCGTTGACCACTGCGCATGAAGAAATGACCATCTGCAACGTTTGGTTTAGGTTTTAGGTGCATTTTTAATTTTATTGCTTAAATCGCATTTTCTCGACGAGCTGAGCACGTTTTCTGAAATGTGCTCCTCCCGTCACTCTGGTTGGGTGCGCATAGTAAAAAGTGCTCTTGGCAGCTAGAGAGTGCCGCGTTGACCATTGCGCATGAAGAAATAACCACCTGCAACGTTCGGTTTAGGTTTTAGGTGCATTTTTAATTTTATTGCTTAAATCGCATTTTCGCGACGAGCTGAGCACGTTTTCTGAAATGTGATCCTCCCGTCACTCTGGTTGGGTGCGCATAGTAAAAAGTGCTCTTGGCAGCTGGAGAGTGCCGCGTTGACCACTGCGCATGAAGAAATAACCACCTGCAACGTTTGGTTTAGGTTTTGGGTGCATTTTTAATTTTATTGCTTAAATCGCATTTTCTCGTCGAGCTGAGCATGTTTTCTGAAATGTGCTCCTCCCGTCACTCTGGTCGGGTGCGCATAGTAAAAAGTGCTCTTGGCAGCTAGAGAGTGCCGCGTTGACCACTGCGCATGAAGAAATGACCATCTGCAACGTTTGGTTTAGGTTTTGGGTGCATTTTTAATTTTATTGCTTAAATCGCATTTTCTTGACGAGCTCAGCACGTTTTCTGAAATGTGCTCCTCCCGTCACTCTGGTTGGGTGCGCATAGTAAAAAGTGCTCTTGGCAGCTAGAGAGTGCCGCGTTGACCACTGCGCATGAAGAAATAAGCACCTGCAACGTTTGGTTTAGGTTTTGGGTGCATTTTTAATTTTATTGCTTAAATCGAATTTTCTCGACAAGCTGAGCACGTTTTCTGAAATGTGCTCCTCCCGTCACTCTTGTTGGGTGCGCATAGTAAAAAGTGCTCTTGGCAGCTAGAGAGTGCCGCGTTGACCACTGCGCATGAAGAAATAACCACCTGCAACGTTTAGTTTAGGTTTTAGGTGCATTTTTAATTTTATTGCTTGAATCGCATTTTCTGGACGAGCTGAGCACGTTTTCTAAAATGGGCTCCTCCCGTCACTCTGGTTGGGTGCGCATAGTAAAAAGTGCTCTTGGCAGCTAGAGAGTGCCGCGTTGACCACTGCGCATGAAGAAATAACCACCTGCAACGTTCGGTTTAGGTTTTAGGTGCATTTTTAATTTTATTGCTTAAATCGCATTTTCTCGACGAGCTGAGCACGTTTTCTGAAATGTGCTCCTCCCGTCACGCTGGTTGGGTGCGCATAGTAAAAAGTGCTCTTGGCAGCTAGAGAGTGCCACGTTGACGGCTGCACATGAAGAAATAACCACCTGCAACGTTTGGTTTAGGTTTTAGGTGCATTTTTGATTTTATTGCTTAAATCGCATTTTCTCGACGAGCTGAGCACGTTTTCTGAAATGTGCTCCTCCCGTCACTCTGGTTGGGTGCGCATAGTAAAAAGTGCTCTTGGCAGCTAGAGAGTGCCGCGTTGACCACTGCGCATGAAGAAATAACCACCTGCAACGTTTGGTTTAGGTTTTAGGTGCATTTTTAATTTTATTGCTTAAATCGCATTTTCTCGACGAGCTGAGCACGTTTTCTGAAATGTGCTCCTCCCGTCACTCTGGTTGGGTGCGCATAGTAAAAAGTGCTCTTGGCAGCTAGAGAGTGCCGCGTTGACCACTGCGCATGAAGAAATGACCATCTGCAACGTTTGGTTTAGGTTTTAGGTGCATTTTTAATTTTATTGCTTTAATTGCATTTTCTCGACGTGCTGAGCACGTTCTCTGAAATGTGCTCCTCCCGTCACTCTGGTTGGGTGCGCATAGTAAAAAGTGCTCTTGGCAGCTAGAGAGTGCCGCGTTGACCACTGCGCATGAAGAAATAACCACCTGCAACGTTTGGTTTAGGTTTTGGGTGCATTTTTAATTTTATTGCTTAAATCGCATTTTCTCGACGAGCCGAGCACGTTTTCTGAAATGTGCTCCTCTGGTCACTCTGGTTGGGTGCGCATAGTAAAAAGTGCTCTTGACAGCTAGAGAGTGCCGCGTTGACCACTGCGCATTAAGAAATAACCACCTGCAACGTTTGGTTTAGGTTTTAGGTGCATTTTTAATTTTATTGCTTGAATCGCATTTTCTCGACGAGCTGAGCACGTTTTCTGAAATGTGCTCCTCCCGTCACTCTGGTTGGGTGCGCATAGTAAAAAGTACTCTTGGCAGCTAGAGAGTGCCGCGTTGACCACTGCGCATGAAGAAATAACCACCTGCAACGTTTGGTTTAGGTTTTGGGTGCATTTTTAATTTTATTGCTTAAATCGCATTTTCTCGTCGAGCTGAGCACGTTTTCTGAAATGTGCTCCTCCCGTCACTCTGGTTGGGTGCGCATAGTAAAAAGTGCTCTTGGCAGCTAGAGAGTGCCGCGTTGGCCACTGCGCATGAAGAAATGACCATCTGCAACGTTTGGTTTAGGTTTTGGGTGCATTTTTAATTTTATTGCTTAAATCGCATTTTCTCGAGGAGCTGAGCACGTTTTCCGAAATGTGCTCCTCCCGTCACTCTGGTTGGGTGCGCATAGTAAAAAGTTCTCTTGGCAGCTAGAGAGTGCCGCGTTGACCACTGCGCATGAAGAAATAACCACCTGCAACGTTTGGTTTAGGTTTTGGGTGCATTTTTAATTTTATTGCTTAAATCGCATTTTCTCGACGAGCTGAGCACGTTTTCTGAAATGTGCTCCTCCCGTCACTCTGGTTGGGTGCGCATAGTAAAAAGTGCTCTTGGCAGCTAGAGAGTGCCGCGTTGACCACTGCGCATGAAGAAATGACCATCTGCAACGTTTGGTTTAGGTTTTAGGTGCATTTTTAATTTTATTGCTTTAATCGCATTTTCTCGACGAGCTGAGCACGTTTTCTGAAACGTGCTCCTCCCGTCACTCTGGTTGGGTGCGCATAGTAAAAAGTGCTCTTGGCAGCTAGAGAGTGCCGTGTTGACTGCTGCGCATGAAGAAATAACCACCTGCAACGTTTGGTTTAGGTTTTAGGTGCATTTTTAATTTTATTGCTTAAATCGCATTTTCTCGACGAGGTGAGCACGTTTTCTGAAATGTGCTCCTCCCGTCACTCTGGTTGGGTGCGCATAGTAAAAAGTGCTCTTGGCAGCTAGAGAGTGACGCGTTGACCACTGCACATGAAGAAATAACCACCTGCAAGTTTGGTTTAGGTTTTAGGTGCATTTTTAATTTTATTGCTTAAATCGCATTTTCTCGACGAGCTGAGCACGTTTTCTGAAATGTGCTCCTCCCGTCACTCTTGTTGGGTGCGCATAGTAAAAAGTGCTCTTGGCAGCTAGAGAGTGCCGCGTTGACCACTGCGCATGAAGAAATAACCACCTGCAATGTTTGGTTTAGGTTTTAGGTGCATTTTTAATTTTATTGCTTAAATCGCATTTTCTCGACGAGCTGAGCACGTTTTCTGAAATGTGCTCCTCCCGTCACTCAGGTTGGGTGCGCATAGTAAAAAGTGCTCTTGGCAGCTAGAGAGTGCCGCGTTGACCACTGCGCATGAAGAAATAACCACCTGCAACGTTTGGTTTAGGTTTTGGGTGCATTTTTAATTTTATTGCTTAAATCGCATTTTCTGGACGAGCTGAGCACGTTTTCTGAAATGTGCTTCTCCCGTCACTCTGGTTGGGTGCGCATAGTAAAAAGTGCTCTTGGCAGCTAGAGAGTGCCGCATTGACCACTGCGCATGAAGAAATGACCATCTGCAACGTTTGGTTTAGGTTTTAGGTGCATTTTTAATTTTATTGCTTAAATCGCATTTTCTCGACGAGCTGAGCACGTTTTCTGACATGTGCTCCTCCCGTCACTCTGGTTGGGTGCGCATAGTAAAAAGTGCTCTTGACAGCTAGAGAGTGTCGCGCTGACCATTGCGCATGAAGAAATATCCACCTGCAACGTTTGGTTTAGGTTTTAGGTGCATTTTTAATGTTATTGCTTAAATCGCATTTTCTCGACGAGCTGAGCACGTTTTCTGAAATGTGCTCCTCCCGTCACTCTGGTTGGGTGTGCATAGTAAAAAGTGCTCTTGGCAGCTGGAGAGTGCCGCGTTGACCACTGCGCATGAAGAAATAACCACCTGCAACGTTTGGTTTAGGTTTTGGGTGCATTTTTAATTTTATTGCTTAAATCGCATTTTCTCGTCGAGCTGAGCACGTTTTCTGAAATGTGCTCCTCCCGTCACTCTGGTTGGGTGCGCATAGTAAAAAGTGCTCTTGGCAGCTAGAGAGTGCCGCGTTGACCATTGCGCATGAAGAAATAACAGCCTGCAACGTTTGGTTTAGGTTTTAGGTGCATTTTTAATTTTATTGCTTAAATCGCATTTTCTCGACGAGCTGAGCACGTTTTCTGAAATGTGCTCCTCCCGTCACTCTGGTTGGGTGCGCATAGTAAAAAGTGCTCTTGGCAGCTAGAGAGTGCCGCGTTGACCACTGCACATGAAGAAATAACCACCTGCAAGTTTGGTTTAGGTTTTAGGTGCATTTTTAATTTTATTGCTTAAATCGCATTTTCTCGACGAGCTGAGCACGTTTTCTGAAATGTGCTCCTCCCGTCACTCTTGTTGGGCGCGCATAGTAAAAAGTGCTCTTGGCAGCTAGAAAGTGCCGCGTTGACCACTGCGCATGAAGAAATGACCATCTGCAACGTTTGGTTTAGGTTTTAGGTGCATTTTTAATTTTATTGCTTAAATCGCATTTTCTCGACGAGCTGAGCACGTTTTCTGAAATGTGCTCCTCCCGTCACTCTGGTTGGGTGCGCATAGTAAAAAGTGCTCTTGGCAGCTAGAGAGTGCCGCGTTGACCATTGCGCATGAAGAAATAACCAACTGCAACGTTTGGTTTAGGTTTTAGGTGCATTTTTAATTTTATTGCTTAAATCGCATTTTCTCGACGAGCAGAGCACGTTTTCTGAAATGTGCTCATCCCGTCACTCTGGTTGGGTGCGCATAGTAAAAAGTGCTCTTGGCAGCTAGAGAGTGCCGCGTTGACCACTGCGCATGAAGAAATGACCATCTGCAACGTTTGGTTTAGGTTTTAGGTGCATTTTTAATTTTATTGCTTTAATTGCATTTTCTCGACGAGCTGAGCACGTTTTCTGAAATGTGCTCCTCCCGTCACTCTGGTTGGGTGCGCATACTAAAAAGTGCTCTTGGCAGCTAGAGAGTGCCGCGTTGACCACTGCGCATGAAGAAATAACCACCTGCAACGTTTGGTTTAGGTTTTAGGTGCATTTTTAATTTTATTGCTTAAATCGCATTTTCTCGACGAGCTGAGCACGTTTTCTGAAATGTGCTCCTCCCGTCGCTCTGGTTGGGTGCGCATAGTAAAAAGTGCTCTTGGCAGCTAGAGAGTGCCGCGTTGACTGCTGCACATGAAGAAATAACCACCCCCAACGTTTGGTTTAGGTTTTAGGTGCATTTTTAATTTTATTGCTTAAATCGCATTTTCTCGACGAGCTGAGCACGTTTTCTGAAATGTGCTCCTCCCGTCACTCTGGTTGGGTGCGCATAGTAAAAAGTGCTCTTGGCAGCTAGAAAGTGCCGCGTTGACCACTGCGCATGAAGAAATAACCACCTGCAACGTTTGGTTTAGGTTTTGGGTGCATTTTTAATTTTATTGCTTAAATCGCATTTTCTCGACGAGCCGAGCACGTTTTCTGAAATGTGCTCCTCTGGTCACTCTGGTTGGGTGCGCATAGTAAAAAGTGCTCTTGACAGCTAGAGAGTGCCGCGTTGACCACTGCGCATTAAGAAATAACCACCTGCAACGTTTGGTTTAGGTTTTAGGTGCATTTTTAATTTTATTGCTTGAATCGCATTTTCTCGACGAGCTGAGCACGTTTTCTGAAATGTGCTCCTCCCGTCACTCTGGTTGGGTGCGCATAGTAAAAAGTACTCTTGGCAGCTAGAGAGTGCCGCGTTGACCACTGCGCATGAAGAAATAACCACCTGCAACGTTTGGTTTAGGTTTTGGGTGCATTTTTAATTTTATTGCTTAAATCGCATTTTCTCGTTGAGCTGAGCACGTTTTCTGAAATGTGCTCCTCCCGTCACTCTGGTTGGGTGCGCATAGTAAAAGGTGCTCTTGGCAGCTAGAGAGTGCCGCGTTGGCCACTGCGCATGAAGAAATGACCATCTGCAACGTTTGGTTTAGGTTTTGGGTGCATTTTTAATTTTATTGCTTAAATCGCATTTTCTCGAGGAGCTGAGCACGTTTTCCGAAATGTGCTCCTCCCGTCACTCTGGTTGGGTGCGCATAGTAAAAAGTTCTCTTGGCAGCTAGAGAGTGCCGCGTTGACCACTGCGCATGAAGAAATAACCACCTGCAACGTTTGGTTTAGGTTTTGGGTGCATTTTTAATTTTATTGCTTAAATCGCATTTTCTCGACGAGCTGAGCACGTTTTCTGAAATGTGCTCCTCCCGTCACTCTGGTTGGGTGCGCATAGTAAAAAGTGCTCTTGGCAGCTAGAGAGTGCCGCGTTGACCACTGCGCATGAAGAAATGACCATCTGCAACGTTTGGTTTAGGTTTTAGGTGCATTTTTAATTTTATTGCTTTAATCGCATTTTCTCGACGAGCTGAGCACGTTTTCTGAAACGTGCTCCTCCCGTCACTCTGGTTGGGTGCGCATAGTAAAAAGTGCTCTTGGCAGCTAGAGAGTGCCGTGTTGACTGCTGCGCATGAAGAAATAACCACCTGCAACGTTTGGTTTAGGTTTTAGGTGCATTTTTAATTTTATTGCTTGAATCGCATTTTCTCGACGAGCTGAGCACGTTTTCTGAAATGTGCTCCTCCCGTCACTCTGGTTGGGTGCGCATAGTAAAAAGTGCTCTTGGCAGCTAGAGAGTGCCGCGTTGACCACTGCACATGAAGAAATAACCACCTGCAAGTTTGGTTTAGGTTTTAGGTGCATTTTTAATTTTATTGCTTAAATCGCATTTTCTCGACGAGCTGAGCACGTTTTCTGAAATGTGCTCCTCCCGTCACTCTTGTTGGGTGCGCATAGTAAAAAGTGCTCTTGGCAGCTAGAGAGTGCCGCGTTGACCACTGCGCATGAAGAAATAACCACCTGCAATGTTTGGTTTAGGTTTTAGGTGCATTTTTAATTTTATTGCTTAAATCGCATTTTCTCGACGAGCTGAGCACGTTTTCTGAAATGTGCTCCTCCCGTCACTCTGGTTGGGTGCGCATAGTAAAAAGTGCTCTTGGCAGCTAGAGAGTGCCGCGTTGACCACTGCGCATGAAGAAATAACCACCTGCAACGTTTGGTTTAGGTTTTGGGTGCATTTTTAATTTTATTGCTTAAATCGCATTTTCTGGACGAGCTGAGCACGTTTTCTGAAATGTGCTTCTCCCGTCACTCTGGTTGGGTGCGCATAGTAAAAAGTGCTCTTGGCAGCTAGAGAGTGCCGCATTGACCACTGCGCATGAAGAAATGACCATCTGCAACGTTTGGTTTAGGTTTTAGGTGCATTTTTAATTTTATTGCTTAAATCGCATTTTCTCGACGAGCTGAGCACGTTTTCTGACATGTGCTCCTCCCGTCACTCTGGTTGGGTGCGCATAGTAAAAAGTGCTCTTGGCAGCTAGAGAGTGTCGCGCTGACCATTGCGCATGAAGAAATAACCACCTGCAACGTTTGGTTTAGGTTTTAGGTGCATTTTTAATGTTATTGCTTAAATCGCATTTTCTCGACGAGCTGAGCACGTTTTCTGAAATGTGCTCCTCCCGTCACTCTGGTTGGGTGTGCATAGTAAAAAGTGCTCTTGGCAGCTTCAGAGTGCCGCGTTGACCACTGCGCATGAAGAAATAACCACCTGCAACGTTTGGTTTAGGTTTTGGGTGCATTTTTAATTTTATTGCTTAAATCGCATTTTCTCGTCGAGCTGAGCACGTTTTCTGAAATGTGCTCCTCCCGTCACTCTGGTTGGGTGCGCATAGTAAAAAGTGCTCTTGGCAGCTAGAGAGTGCCGCGTTGACTGCTGCGCATGAAGAAATAACCACCTGCAACGTTTGGTTTAGGTTTTGGGTGCATTTTTAATTTTATTGCTTAAATCGCATTTTCTCGTCGAGCTGAGCACGTTTTCTGAAATGTGCTCCTTCCGTCACTCTGGTTGGGTGCGCATAGTAAAAAAGTGCTCTTGGCAGCTAGAGATTGCCGCGTTGACCACTGCGCATGAAGAAATGACCATCTGCAACGTTTGGTTTAGGTTTTGGGTGCATTTTTAATTTTATTGCTTAAATTGCATTTTCTCGACGAGCTGAGCACGTTTTCTGAAACGTGCTCCTCCCGTCACTCTGGTTGGGTGCGCATAGTAAAAAGTGCTCTTGGCAACTAGAGAGTGCCGCGTTGACTGCTGCGCATGAAGAAATAACCACCTGCAACGTTTGGTTTAGGTTTTAGGTGCATTTTTAATTTTATTGCTTAAATCGCATTTTCTCGACGAGCTGAGCACGTTTTCTGAAATGTGCTCCTCCCGTCACTCTGGTTGGGTGCGCATAGTAAAAAGTGCTCTTGGCAGCTAGAGAGTGCCGCGTTGACCACTGCGCATGAAGAAATAACCACCTGCAACGTTTGGTTTAGGTTTTGGGTGTATTTTTAATTTTATTGCTTAAATCGCATTTTCTCGACGAGCTGAGCACGTTTTCTGAAATGTGCTCCTCCCGTCACTCTGGTTGGGTGCGCATAGTAAAAAGTGCTCTTGGCAGCTAGAGAGTGCCGCGTTGACCACTGCGCATGAATAAATAACCACCCGCAACGTTTGTTTTAGGTTTTGGGTGCATTTTTAATTTTATTGCTTAAATCGCATTTTCTCGTCGAGCTGAGCACGTTTTCAGAAATGTGCTCCTCCCGTCACTCTGGTTGGGTGTGCATAGTAAAAAGTGCTCTTGGAAGCTAGAGAGTGCCGCGTTGACCACTGCGCACGAAGAAATGACCATCTGCAACGTTTGGTTTAGGTTTTGGGTGCATTTTTAATTTTATTGCTTAAATCGCATTTTCTCGACGAGCTGAGCACGTTTTCTGAAATGTGCTCCTCCCGTCACTCTGGTTGGGTGCGCATAGTAAAAAGTGCTCTTGGCAGCTAGAGAGTGCCGCGTTGACCACTGCGCATGAAGAAATAACCACCTGCAACGTTTGGTTTAGGTTTTGGGTGTATTTTTAATTTTATTGCTTAAATCGCATTTTCTCGACGAGCTGAGCACGTTTTCTGAAATGTGCTCCTCCCGTCACTCTGGTTGGGTGCGCATAGTAAAAAGTGCTCTTGGCAGCTAGAGAGTGCCGCGTTGACCACTGCGCATGAAGAAATAACCACCCGCAACGTTTGGTTTAGGTTTTAGGTGCATTTTTAATTTTATTGCTCAAATCGCATTTTCTCGACGAGCTGAGCACGTTTTCTGAAATGTGCTCCTCCCGTCACTCTGGTTGGGTGCGCATAGTAAAAAGTGCTCTTGGCAGCTAGAGAGTGCCGCGTTGACCACTGCGCATGAAGAAATAACCACCTGCAACGTTTGGTTTAGGTTTTAGGTCTATTTTTAATTTTATTGCTTAAATCGCATTTTCTCGACGAGCTGAGCACGTTTTCTGAAATGTGCTCCTCCCGTCACTCTGGTTGGGTGCGCATAGTAAAAAGTGCTCTTGGCAGCTACAGAGTGCCGCGTTGACCACTGCGCATGAAGAAATAACCACGTGCAACGTTTGTTTTAGGTTTTAGGTGCATTTTTAATTTTATTGCTTAAATCGCATTTTCTCGACGAGCTGAGCACGTTTTCTGAAATGTGCTCCTCCCGTCACTCTGGTTGGTTGCGCATAGTAAAAAGTGCTCTTGGCAGCTAGAGAGTGCCGCGTTGACCGCTGCGCATGAAGAAATAACCACCTGCAACGTTTGGTTTAGGTTTTGGGTGCATTTTTAATTTTATTGCTTAAATCGCATTTTCTCGTCGAGCTGAGCAAGTTTTCTGAAATGTGCTCCTCCCGTCACTCTGGTTTGGGTGCGCATAGTAAAAAGTGCTCTTGGCAGCTAGAGAGTGCCGCGTTGACCACTGCGCATGAAGAAATGACCACGTGCAACGTGTGTTTTAGGTTTTGGGTGCATTTTTAATTTTATTGCTTAAATCGCATTTTCTCTACGAGCTGAGCACGTTTTCTGAAATGTGCTCCTCCCGTCACTCTGGTTGGGTGCGCATAGTAAAAAGTGCGCTTGGCAGCTAGAGAGTGCCGCGTTGACTGCTGCGCATGAAGAAATAACCACCTGCAACGTTTGGTTTAGGTTTTAGGTGCATTTTTAATTTTATTGCTTAAATCGCCTTTTCTCGACGAGCTGAGCACGTTTTCTGAAATGTGCTCCTCCCGTCACTCTGGTTGGGTGCGCATAGTAAAAAGTGCTCTTGGCAGCTAGAGAGTGCCGCGTTGACCACTGCGCATGAAGAAATAACCACCTGCAACGTTTGGTTTAGGTTTTGGGTGCATTTTTAATTTTATTGCTTAAATCGCATTTTCTCGTCGAGCTGAGCACGTTTTCTGAAATGTGCTCCTCCCGTCACTCTGGTTGGGTGCGCATAGTAAAAAGTGCTCTTGGCAGCTAGAGAGTGCCGCGTTGACCACTGCGCATGAAGAAATGACCATCTGCAACGTTTGGTTTAGGTTTTGGGTGCATTTTTATTTTATTGCTTAAATCGCATTTTCTCGACGAGCTGAGCACATTTTCTGAAATGTGCTCCTCCCGTCACTCTGGTTGGGTGCGCATAGTAAAAAGTGCTCTTGGCAGCTAGAGAGTGCCGCGTTGACCACTGCGCATGAAGAAATAACCACCTGCAACGTTTGGTTTAGGTTTTAGGTGCATTTTTAATTTTATTGCTTAAATCGCATTTTCTCGACGAGCTGAGCACGTTTTCTGAAATGTGCTCCTCCCGTCACTCTGGTCGGGGCGCATAGTAAAAAGTGCTCTTGGCAGCTAGAGAGTGCCGCGTTGACTGCTGCACATGAAGACATAACCACCCCCAACGTTTGGTTTAGGTTTTAGGTGCATTTTTAATTTTATTGCTTAAATCGCATTTTCTCGACGAGCTGAGCACGTTTTCTGAAATGTGCTCCTCCCGTCACTCTGGTTGGGTGCGCATAGTAAAAAGTGCTCTTGGCAGCTAGAGAGTGCCGCGTTGACCACTGCGCATGAAGAAATAACCACCTGCAACGTTTGGTTTAGGTTTTGGGTGTATTTTTTAATTTTATTGCTTAAATCGCATTTTCTCGACGAGCTGAGCACGTTTTCTGAAATGTGCTCCTCCCGTCACTCTGGTTGGGTGCGCATAGTAAAAAGTGCTCTTGGCAGCTAGAGAGTGCCGCGTTGACCACTGCGCATGAAGAAATAACCACCCGCAACGTTTGTTTTAGGTTTTGGGTGCATTTTTAATTTTATTGCTTAAATCGCATTTTCTCGTCGAGCTGAGCACGTTTTCAGAAATGTGCTCCTCCCGTCACTCTGGTTGGGTGTGCATAGTAAAAAGTGCTCTTGGAAGCTAGAGAGTGCCGCGTTGACCACTGCGCATGAAGAAATGACCATCTGCAACGTTTGGTTTAGGTTTTGGGTGCATTTTTAATTTTATTGCTTAAATCGCATTTTCTCGACGAGCTGAGCACGTTTTCTGAAATGTGCTCCTCCCGTCACTCTGGTTGGGTGCGCATAGTAAAAAGTGCTCTTGGCAGCTAGAGAGTGCCGCGTTGACCACTGCGCATGAAGAAATAACCACCTGCAACGTTTGGTTTAGGTTTTGGGTGTATTTTTAATTTTATTGCTTAAATCGCATTTTCTCGACGAGCTGAGCACAATTTCTGAAATGTGCTCTTCCCGTCACTCTGGTTGGGTGCGCATAGTAAAAAGTGCTCTTGGCAGCTAGAGAGTGCCGCGTTGACCACTGCGCATGAAGAAATGACCATCTGCAACGTTTGGTTTAGGTTTTGGGTGCATTTTTAATTTTATTGCTTAAATCGCATTTTCTCGACGAGCTGAGCACGTTTTCTGAAATGTGCTCCTCCCGTCACTCTGGTTGGGTGCGCATAGTAAAAAGTGCTCTTGGCAGCTAGAGAGTGCCGCGTTGACCACTGCGCATGAAGAAATAACCACCTGCAACGTTTGGTATAGGTTTTAGGTGCATTTGTAATTTTATTGCTTAAATTGCATTTTCTCGACGAGCTGAGCACGTTTTCTGAAATGTGCTCCTCCCGTCACTCTGGTC
Organism: Syngnathus scovelli; assembly: GCF_024217435.2. Lineage (NCBI taxonomy): Eukaryota > Metazoa > Chordata > Actinopteri > Syngnathiformes > Syngnathidae > Syngnathus > Syngnathus scovelli. Next base: position 3,377,834 of record NC_090859.1, read on the forward strand.
GGGTGCGCATAGTAAAAAGTGCTCTTGGCAGCTAGAGAGTGCCGCGTTGACTGCTGCACATGAAGAAATAACCACCCCCAACGTTTGGTTTAGGTTTTAGGTGCATTTTTAATTTTATTGCTTAAATCGCATTTTCTCGACGAGCTGAGCACGTTTTCTGAAATGTGCTCCTCCCGTCACTCTGGTTGGGTGCGCATAGTAAAAAGTGCTCTTGGCAGCTAGAGAGTGCCGCGTTGACTACTACGCATGAAGAAATAACCACCTGCAACGTTTGGTTTAGGTTTTAGGTGCATTTTTAATTGTATTGCTTGAATCGCATTTTCTCGACGAGCTGAGCACGTTTTCTGAAATGTGCTCCTCCCGTCACTCTGGTTGGGTGCGCATAGTAAAAAGTGCTCTTGGCAGCTAGAGAGTGCCGCCTTGACCACTGCGCATGAAGAAATAACGACGTGCAACGTTTGTTTTAGGTTTTGGGTGCATTTTTAATTTTATTGCTTAAATCGCATTTTCTCGACGAGCTGAGCACGTTTTCTGAAATGTGCTCCTCCCGTCACTCTGGTCGGGTGCGCATAGTAAAAAGTGCTCTTGGCAGCTAGAGAGTGCCGCGTTGACTGCTGCACATGAAGAAATAACCACCCCCAACGTTTGGTTTAGGTTTTAGGTGCATTTTTAATTTTATTGCTTAAATCGCATTTTCTCTACGAGCTGAGCACGTTTTCTGAAATGTGCTCCTCCCGTCACTCTGGTTGGGTGCGCATAGTAAAAAGTGCTCTTGGCAGCTAGAGAGTGCCGCGTTGACCACTGCGCATGAAGAAATGACCATCTGCAACGTTTGGTTTAGGTTTTGGCTGCATTTTTAATTTTATTGCTTAAATCGCATTTTCTCGACGAGCTGAGCACGTTTTCTGAAATGTGCTCCTCTTGTCACTCTGGTTGGGTGCGCATAGTAAAAAGTGCTCTTGGCAGCTAGAGAGTGCCGCGTTGACCACTGCGCATGAAGAAATAACCACGTACGACGTTTGTTTTAGGTTTTAGGTGCATTTTTAATTTTATTGCTTAAATCGCATTTTCTCGACGAGCTGAGCACGTTTTCTGAAATGTGCTCCTCCCGTCACTCTGGTTGGGTGCGCATAGTAAAAAGTGCTCTTGGCAGCTAGAGAGTGCCGTGTTGACTGCTGCGCATGAAGAAATAACCACCTGCAACGTTTGGTTTAGGTTTTAGGTGCATTTTTAATTTTATTGCTTAAATCGCATTTTCTCGACGAGCTGAGCACGTTTTCTGAAATGTGCTCCTCCCGTCACTCTGGTTGGGTGCGCATAGTAAAAAGTGCTCTTGGCAGCTAGAGAGTGCCGCGTTGACCAACTGCGCATGAAGAAATAACCACCTGCAACGTTTGGTTTAGGTTTTAGGTGCATTTTTAATTTTATTGCTTAAATCGCATTTTCTCGACGAGCTGAGCACGTTTTCTGAAATGTGCTCTTCCCGTCACTCTGGTTGGGTGCGCATAGTAAAAAGTGCTCTTGGCAGCTAGAGAGTGCCGCGTTGACCACTGCACATGAAGAAATAACCACCTGCAAGTTTGGTTTAGGTTTTAGGTGCATTTTTAATTTTATTGCTTAAATCGCATTTTCTCGACGAGCTGAGCACGTTTTCTGAAATGTGCTCCTCCCGTCACTCTGGTCGGGTGCGCATAGTAAAAAGTGCTCTTGGCAGCTAGAGAGTGCCGCGTTGACTGCTGCACATGAAGAAATAACCACCCCCAACGTTTGGTTTAGGTT